>NC_091963.1:64573556-65173556 GCF_031021105.1 Erythrolamprus reginae
GCATGGTTTCAGGTGGGATGCTCTACCATTGCTGAGAACGGTGGTCGCAGATGCGTTCACCTGATTAGGGGCTCTCATCCTATTGATACAGGCAGTTCCGAAAATAGCCCATCCAAATACAGATTTGATGGCGATTGGAGCTTCTGCCTGGCCTTTTGGGCCTTTAACCACTTCACGGGTATATGAAAGTCCAGGGGCATCTGCTCCCAACAAGAGCAGGACTTCTGCTTTGGGGTCCAAGGGAGGAAAAAGGTTAGCTAAGTGCTTCAAGTGAGGTATACTACTTACTACTTCTGGTGTCGCGATCTGCCTGCGATCGCCCGGTATGTTGTCGCATTCTGGCAATGGCAGCAGTGTGAACTTTTCTCTTCCATCTAATGATTCTATACAGAATCCAGTTACTTTCCTCCCCGCCGTGCACTGGTATCCAGTGCATGTTGATAGCATGTAGCGAATTTCCTCAGTCTGAATGTCAAAAAGGTCAAAAAATGCAGGTTTAGCTAATGGCCTGCTGCTCTGCGAGTCCAGTATTACATACATGTTCATGGCTTTTCCTGGGTGTCCCGCTGGGTAGACCTTGGCTAAGTATATGTGGTGGCATGACCGAGGCACTGGTGATCCATCGCATATAGCTGTGCAGCCAATATTAATGGCTGCTGGTGTCTGAGTTTCCATAGACACAATGGATCCATCGAGGTAAGCTTTGTAATAGTGAGGAGGGAATCTTGCGATCCGGCGCATGCAATGTCATATGACTTTGTTGCGTCAGGCTGTTGGAATCGTTCTTGACGTAGTGAGTTTTGTTCATCTATATAGGTCTGGACTCGATTGTTTGGGTCCTCTTCCTTCAACTCTATAGGGTTGAACTTGGGGGTAGCGATCTGAATCTCCTCTAGTAGAGCGGCAGCTCTCGCTATCGTTAGCCTGGCCTCTCTTTCACTCTGCAAAAAATCAAGTTCGGCTTGAATTCTGGCTGTCTCTTCGACTTGTTTAGCCTGTAACCTGCCCATTTCTTTCTTTTTTAATTGCTCTTGCTTTGCCAGCTCTAGGGTCACCTTAGCTACCTGTATTTCAATTCGTGCCTTTGCAGCTTCGTTGACCAGACTCTCTGCTCTCGAGGCTCTGGATGTATGGCTACGGCTGGAAGATTGTCATGAGACACTGCTGCTTGCATGAGACTGGGCTGTCTTGGAGTGAAAGGAGGAGGCTTTCTTTGAGCGATAGGATGCCTCTGATGTGGGTTTATTATATGTTGTGCCCTGGATGTGTGCTGAGGAGGATTTCTCAGAGACGTGTGTAGAGATTCTAGGTGGCTGTGGTGATGGTGTGCATGAAGGATAAAACAGCTTGTGTGTATCCTTGCTGCTTGTCAGGATTTCTGCTTGAAGCTGGTTATGGGGCTGAAACTCGGGGTTGAGAAAATGAAATTTGCATAGGAAAGACCTCTCTTGTTCCTTGTTCTTCTTCTGGAGATGTTGCAGGCTCTCCAGCAGGTTCTTGTCCTGCAGCTTCTTTTGTATGCTACTTAGCTGACATTCACTGTCTTTCCAAGATATGTAAGTCTTCTTGCAATCTGTATGTAGTGACTGAATTTTATCTGGGGAAATGTCCTCTTCCTTAATGTCGGAGAAGTGTAATAATCTCTTCCCAAGTGTTTGACAGTTCTGGTAGTATTTGTCCCATTCCATAGTTAGGTCCTGCACGGTCTCAGTAAGTTTTCTATTTGATCTCAAATTGTAGCTTTTCTGAATTGCCCCTGCTTCTTCTGAAGTGTATGGGTTAAACTCAGAGATTGTGTTGTCATTGGGCAAGTAGTTCTGTATTTCTGTCAAAGCAAATGTTTCTTCTTCAATTGGGAAGGATTCCATGATATCAGTGTCTTCATTTGCATCAAAATTGATTAGGGCGACCTGCTCTTCTTATGCTGCAGTTAAGGGGAAGAGATTTGCAATTTGCCCTTTGGCTACTAGGGGGTGCTGTTGGTGTTTGAGAGTGGGAGGCACTCGGGCTTTGCTCTTTGCTGTACAGGCATGTTAGGCTATGCTTGGCTTGCTTTGGACAACAGGGTGTGCTATAGGCTTGGTAGTGGGCTACACTTGGCTTGTTTGGCTTTAATGTGTTTAGCAAAATTCAGCTGGTGGCCAGTAGAGGGAGGCGGCAATCATATTTTAAGCTTTGGCATATTTTAACTGAGATTCAAAGTGTGACCACCAGATGGCGATGCTTCTTTGCTAGTAAAGGCTTAGGTGCACTGGCCCTTTAATTCCTTTGTCTGAAGGGAGCCATGTGCTGTTTTCTAGAACAAGCATTCAATCCTCAGGCATAACTTTCATATAGGCTTCTTAGTTAGTGTTGTGGAGAGAGGCAAAGACTCTGAGTTTGTAGATTTACAAATAGTTGAAACAGGCAAGCATAATAGTCTTTAAATGCAAACGTGCCCCCCTTCTTCCTTTATGCTGAACAGATTAGAGCAATACTTTTCCAAGGCAGTAACTGAGGGGAAAGAAGTGGGGGGAATTTCCTTTCTCTTATAGATTAGATAGATTAGATTTATTGGATTTATATGCCGCCCCTCTCTGAAAACTCAGGGCGGCTCACAACAATAATAAAAAACAGTACACAATAACAAATCCAATGCCCACCAATCTAATTACAATTTAAAATTAGTAATTTCATAAAACAATCCCAATATATATAAAAAACAGGCACACAGTCAATCAATCAACAAAACAGCATGGGCAAGGGGGAGGTGTTTTAGTTCTCCCATGCCTGACGGCAGAGGTGGGTCTTAAGGAGTTTACGAAAGGCAGAGAGGGTGGGGGCAATCCTAATCTCAGGGGGGAGCTGGTTCCAGAGGGTCAGGGCCCCCTCAGAGAAGGCTCTTCCCCTGGGTCCCGCCAGACGACATTGTTTAGTCGACGGGACCTGAAGAAGGCCGACTCTGTGGGACCTAACCGGTTGCTGGGATTCGTGCGGCAGAAGGCGGTCCTGAAGATATTCTGGTCCAGTGCCATGAAGGGCTTTATAGGTCATAACCAACACTTTGAATTGTGACCGGAAACTGATCGGCAACCAATGCAGACTGCGGAGTGTTGGAGTAATATGGGCATACTTAGAGAAGCCCATAATTGCTCTCGCAGCTGCATTCTGCACGATCTGAAGTTTCCGAACACTTTTCAAAGGTAGCCCCATGTAGAGAGCGTTACAGTTGTCGAGCCTCGAGGTGATGAGGGCATGAGTGACTGTGAGCAGTGACTCCCGGTCCAAATAGGGCCGCAGCTGGCGCACCAGGCGAACCTGAGCAAACGCCCCCCTCGCCACAGCTGAAAGGTGTTTCTCTAATGTGAGCTGTGGATCGAGGAGGATGCCCAAGTTGCGGACCCTCTCTGAGGGGGTCAATAATTCCCCCTCCCAGGGTGATGGACGGACAGATAGAATTGTCCTTGGGAGGCAAAACCCACAGCCACTCCGTCTTGTCTGGATTGAGTTTGAGTTTGTTGACACTCATCCAGGCCCCAACAGCCTCCAGGCACCAGCACATCACTTCCACTGCTTCGTTGACTGGACATGGGGTGGAGATGTACAGCTGGGTATCATCGGTGTATTGATGATACCTCACCCCATGCCCTTGGATGATCTCACCCAGCGGTTTCATGTAGATATTAAATAGCAGGGGGGAGAGGACCGACCCCTGAGGCACCCCACAAGGGAGAAACCTCGGGGTCGACCTCTGACCCACCACTAACACTGACTGTGACCGACCGGAGAGGTAGGAGGAGAACCACTGAAGAACAATGCCTCCCACTCCCAACCCCTCCAGCCTGCGCAGAAGGATACCATGGTCGATAGTATCGAAAGCCGCTGAGAGGTCAAGGAGCACCAGGACAGAGGACAGTCCCCTGTCCTGGGCCCGCCAGAGATCATCCATCAACGCGACCAAAGCAGTTTCCGTGCTGTAGCCGGGCCTGAATCCAGACTGCTGAGGACCTAGATAATTGGCTTCTTCCAAGGACCGCTGGAGTTGAAGTGCCACCACCTTCTCAACAACCTTCCCCATGAAGGGAAGGTTGGAGACTGGACGGTAGTTATTAAGCACGGCTGGGTCCAGGGAGGGCTTCTTGAGGAGGGGGCGCACAAACGCCTCCTTATAAAGGGGCGGAAAGGACCCCCTCCCCAAGGAGGCGTTGACAATCTCCTGGACCCAGCTCCGTGTCACCCATCGACTGGCCGAAACCAGCCAAGAGGGACACAGATCCAGTAAACAGGTGGTGGAACTCACAGCTCCAATGGCCTTGTCCACTTCATCAGGTGTCACCAAGTCAAACTCCTCCCAGACAGATGGGCAAAGACGTTTAGCCCCAGTCACCTCGACTGACTCATTGTCAGTCGATTCTGTTTCTTAAGGCTTCAGAAGACAGTGACATAGCATGCAGCAACCTCAGAATGGGAATTTAAAGCTTCTGGTCATCAGGAAGAGGGATCAGACCTCTTTCAGGCTATTAAGTTTGCAGGGAAACAGAGGGAGGTTAATCTTTTTTAGTAGACTGATTACTTCTTTAAAACAGGTTATTTCTTTAAGGCAGCAGTGATTGCTTTGAAGGCTTGCAGCTGTGCCAAGGGACATGAATTTCTTCTCTTTTTACTGTTCTGGGACAGGTTCAACTTTCCCAGTCAGATAACTCAGCACAAAGAGGTATCACAGATCATTTTATTACAGGAATTCTCACAATAACTCACAGTTATGAGGCGATTCTTCTGCAGTATAATCTTTCCCATTGTGCAGGTAAAAAGAGATTGAATTGACCCCAGCTCTGGGTGTGGCATCTACATGCTAGCTGGCTTAATGAGTGAAGACAAAGGCCCACTGGAATGTTCTCTCTAATTACCCCTCATCCCGAGTCAGAGCCAATAGAAATACACAAATGTGGTCACATGTAAAACTACATTACCCAGAGTGCAATTTCACTACATTTCCTCTAATGCAATATCTTAAAGAAACATGCCTAAATACAGTCCAACTATCTCTGTCTCTGGGGACAGCACACATATGGTGGACCTGCCCACAAATCAAGAAATTCTGGAGTAAAATACAAAATTGGATAGAGGAACTGACTAAAATTCAAATTAACAAAAAACCTGAAGTATTTTTATGAGGCATCATAGATCAGAATATGAAAAACCCCCCAATATTATTTAATATTACATATTTTGACAGCGGCCAAAATTTTAACCGCACAATTCTGGAAACAGAAAGATCTACCAGATGATTCCATACTAAGAAAAAATATGGACTGCACTGAAGCAGACATGATGACACTCAAAATAAACAATAAAGAAGACTCCAAATATTATAAAACATGGAACAATTTTTATGAATGGTTAAAAATAAGAAATAAATAAAAATGAGATATTTATATGAAATATATATACATATTTTAAAAAAAGAAATGAATTTACATAAATGTTAAACTCTTTAAGACAAATTATTAATAATTTGATAAGAAATGTATTATTATACCTATGATGGATTCTAAGCGGTCAAAAGCACAACAAAATCGTAAATTAAGTGAATAACCAAGACCAATTTTCTTACATTATCACTCATATCAGCTGTCAAATTGACTTACTCTAAGATGTGTTTGATGGACATGTACAAAATAATCATTAGATATTTTTGTTTGTTGTTTTGTTTTGTTTGTCTGCGTTTTTTTCTATGTTTTAATGTAAATAATTCAATTAAAAAAAACAATTTTTTTTCATCAGTTAACTTAATGAACTCTTTGTATTACTTGGATGTTATACTTAGAAAAGCACTTGAAACAGTTTTCCTAAAACTAGAGATGTTGTGCCTGGCTGCACTTTTAATAAAAATAGCCGTAGGCTGATAATATTAAAAAATAGATATAATCTTTTAGGTCAGTGATGGCGAATCTTTTTTGGGTGTGTGCGCGCATGATAGCATGCATGTGCGTGCCCACAATCATAATACAATGCTCTCCCCCTGTGCATGCACACAACCTCTGCAATGTCCCTGTGCATGCGCACTCTCCCCCGCATTGCCATCCAGCACATGCCCACTGAAGCCTCTACACTTCGGCTAGGCCCAATTGGCCATTTTTCACTGTCCCCTGGGTTCAGGAGGGTTTCCTGAAGACTGGGGAGAGCAAAATGATCAAAAAGAAGGCTGAAAATCAGCTGACTAGTGCGCACATGGGCACTGGAGCTGGTATAGGGCAATGCCTCGCATGCTCTCAGGCATGACTCTGCATGCCACTTGTGGCACCTTTGCCATAGGTTCACCATCTCTGTTTTAGGTTCCTCTGGTAACTAAAAAGCCTCTAACAAGATGAGACCTTACATTTGGTGTAACTTTTTCCAGCACGGAAACTGTCCTGTCTAGCCCAGTTAATTAGCAGTAATTAATCCATAATTAAGATTCAAAAGCACGCACAGCCTTATACATTTTGTCTTTATAAATGAGCACGTAAAAAACAGTGATGAGATCATTGGAATGCCTGTCTGACTGCCAACTCGGCTGTTATCAACAAAAGCACTACGCTTTTGAAAAGAAATGATACCTCAGGAGGAAGAGGTTATAGAAAAGATTACAACTTGTGTGGAGATGGATAAATTAACGTTGGAAATTAAAAACAAAGAAGAATCTGATTTGTACAAATGTTGGGATATGTTCTACTGGTGGTTAGGAAAAAGGATAAAGTAATTAATGTACATTTGATTAATGCTTAATCGATAAAGTTATTGCCTGGTAATAGAATTTATTGTTAAATATAAGATGACTTATATGACTTAAGATTTGTATTTTTTCAAAACTTCTGTATATGACTAATTCAACAGAGCTATAATAGAAAGTCAATATAGTTAGAACTGTTTTTAGGATATGCTACATTTTCATCCAATTTTTTGGTTTTTTTAAATGTCTTTGTGTTGTTTTGTGTACTGTATTTTCTTATGTATTTAAATGAAAGTTAAATTAAAAAAACAAAAGCAAAAGCACTATGCCTGCCAAAATAGGCTCATAAAATCAATTTCATTAGCTCTTACAGTTTTTTACTCACAAATTCCATTCAAAACCAGGATTTTTCAAGACCCCAGAGGATTAGGAGAAGCTTTTTTGCTATAAATCTTTGCTCTCCATATTGGAACGTTAAACTTCTCGAACTACTTTTCCCACAAGCCTTCCTTTTTATACTGCCTGTGATGACAAGCTATACATAGATGTATTCAATGCCTGAATTCACGTCCATAGAGATATTCGTGCCTATCTCTCATTCTTCTAATTCTGGCATCTAAGATTGGCTCCTCTATGTTCCCTCATCCTCTAAGACATTGCCATAGCTGGGGGTTCTGCAATCTCTAGCAAACTGTAGCTTAGCTTAGCTTAGCTCAGTGTTTCTCAATTGTTTCCTGTTGTGCCTCCCCTTAGGCAAAAGTAAACATTTCACACACACTCCACACTCTCCGCCAAAATGATTGTTTGCAATATTCAGCACGTTTTTTGCTGAAAAACCTCAAGCGGCTTATCAGCTTAATTTATTTGACTTCATGTTGTCAGCTTCCTTCATTCAATGCCATTTGGTTTACCCTGCATTCTATTTCTCTAGGTAATACATAAGACATTGATGCTTTAACAATGGAGTTCTTTACAACATCATAGAAAACATAGATTTCTTGATTATCCCAAATCAGTACCCAGATGTAGTTTAAGAGAAAATAAGAGATCCCATCTGGAAGAAAAGGGAAAAAATTATGCATTCTTGCTCAAATACATCAGAAACATGCATATACACTGAACAAAATTGACATAATATTGAGTTTCTTTGCTGAGCTGGCAAAAATAATCTACATAATTATGTACGGCCGGCATTTTAAAACAGTAGCAGATGCTCTGAACCTCTGCCAGCGAACGTGGGCTGTAAATCCACAGTAACTGAATCTAAACATGCTTGGGATAATAATATATCCACACTAAGATGAAATAGAGGAGATAGCACAGAGGCAGGCTAAAAGGACCATAGTTCTTTTTCTGCCATAAATCTTCAGTTTCATGTTTATACCCCAAGACAGTTCCTTAAAACCATTTAACTCAAACTACACTTGCCCTTTTATACCATTATGCAGTTGTGTTCAATTAGAGCGGAGCCTGCTAATGCTATCTGATACCGACAGACTAACCACCTTAGAGGTTTCCCTTTATGTTTAGGGAGTTATATGGTGGAGGTTATTTTGCCATACAGGGCAAAGGCTTGTAGTTAATCCCAGTACAGCATGGGAGGCGGCAAATGTCAGTGGGCTATCCAGATTGTTTAACATAGTTTATGGGGTATATTCCTGTCTGGGGTTATGTATTCCCTTAGATGGTCTCGCCAAACTGATCAAGGTCTTAGATAACTCTAGGCGGGCACAAGGATGGTTTGGCCAACCCTGTACAGTTTAATTCCCCTTCACCCTGGCGATCCTTCGGGTTTGACTTCTAATGTAGGGGTGCGGGAGGCGTCTCGGTTATAGCAGACTATCACCCGCCCATTTAGGGGAAACGAAAGTAGCAGAGCTGATAGTGTTTTTTATTACACCATTTCTGAGCCTTGCCTCCCTTGGCATTTCACCATCTATGCTGGCTGCCTTTAATGGCTTAGCCATTAATGTAAGTAATGGTCAACAACTGAACTTATCATGGCCATGCGGTAGACCATGGACTCCCTGGCTTCTTTGCGTAGGGATCTGGAACTGATACTGGGAGTGGGCAGTTGCTCTAAGCCTTCCTCCTTTTAAGTAGGAGCACCCAGTAGGAGCAACTGCACATTCTCCTTTTGGGTATCTTTTCAAGATGATGGGCCGCCTCTCCCCATGAACTATAGGTTGGTGCAACTTAGGGGATTGGAGAGGGGATGCCCATGGGACTCACCTTATCCAATTTCCCTCGGGGATTGGAGGGTGAGCTCCTCCCACATGCTTATGGGCATGGCTCGGATCCAGAGATGGCTACCTTCACCTGGATCAGCAAGGAGTTATGCCCAATAGTTGCCTATGAATGTTTTGACAGGTAAATTCCGCCCCATTAGTTGTTGGCCTCTGCAGGTCCTTTGTTTACATTGTTATAACGTTTGATTTACATTATTTAAATTGACATTATTTAAATTTATGCTAATTTAATAAAGTGACCCATTATTAAATTCCAGCTACTGTCTCATCATTGTTACTCCGCTTCCGGGGCAATGCCACTTTTCATCCACTATCCTACTTTTTGCAATATGTATCTCAATGCTGGGCACTATATTTATTTCTTAGGTCCCCCCTCCTCCAAGAGTAAGTTATAGTTTAAAAATATTTGTTAAAACTGATAGTGTTGGCATGGGCATGGGAAAAGGGGCATGGGAGGCAAGTAATAAAATATGCATTGTGTTGCAAACTCTTCCTCATATGTATTTGTTTGCCATGTTGTACTGCACATATGAAAGGACAGAACATGTGTCATATTATCATGATGCACATTTTGTCATTATTTTGTTTATTATTTCTGTAAACTATAAGGATTAGGTAGATGGACTATTTTTTTAAAGTATCAAAGAAAGAAATCAAAGGGACAGAAAAATGACAATAAATGTTTGTCTTATCGGTTATACTATGGTTGGTTCATTGATGAATTAATTTGATTTGATTTCTTAAATTCCTGGTCCTGCTTTTCAATGATTTTAGTCAAGGAATAAATATTAATAATTAACATTTTCTGCTGTGGCTTGACTTCATGGCTCCAATCCTTCCCCGCAGGGAGGCGGAACCGACTAGGTGGTTCTGCCCCAGGTGCCTGATGGATCCAGAAGGTTTTCAGAGGGTGCTTGGGGTTTTACCGGATACACTCATACACAGCTCGGCGGAGTCTCTTGCTGAGGCCTGGAACAGGGCTGTGACGGAGGCTCTTGACCAAATTGTGCCATTGCGACCTCTTTGTGGCACTAGACCCGGTAGAGCTCTGTGGTTCACCGGAGAGCTCTGGGTGTTGAAATGCCAGAAGAGACGTCTAGAGCAGTGGTGGAAGAGTAAATCTGAATCTGATCGAACACTTGTAAAAGCTCATATTAAGACTTACAAAGTGGCTCTCAAGGTGGCAAGATGTGCATCCCATGCCGCCTTGATCGCGTCAGCGGAATCCCACCCAGCCGCTCGGTTTAGGGTGACCTGCTCCCTTCTTAATTGGGGGGGATGGGAAACCCTTACAGAGCAGTGCCGAGGACTTTAACTCATTTTTCGCTGATAAAGTCGCTCAGATCCAGACAGACCTTGACTCTGATTGGATAGCAGTGTCGGCTGACAACAAGTCAGTTGAGGTGATTGGGGCCCGTCTTTGTCCATCTGTCTGGGAGGAGTTTGACCTGGTGACACCTGATGAAGTGGACAAGGCCATTGGAGCTGTGAGTTCCGCCACCTGTTTACTGGATCCGTGTCCCTCTTGGCTGGTTTCAGCCAGCAGAGAGGTGACACAGAGCTGAGTCCAGGAGATTGTCAACACTTCCTTGAGGGGGGGGGGGTACTTTCTGGCTCCTTACAAGGAGGCACTCATGCGCCCCCTCCTCAAGAAGCCTTCCCTGGATCCAGCCGTACTTAATAACTATCGTCCAGTCTCCAACCTTCCCTTTATGGGGAAGGTTGTCGAGAAGGTGGTGTTGCTCCAGCTCCAGTGGTCCTTGGAAGAAGCCAATTATCTAGGCCCTCAACAGTTGGGATTCAGGCCCATCTACAGCATGGAAACTGCTTTGGTCGTGCTGATGGATGATCTCTGGCTGTCCCGGGACAGGGGTTTATCCTCTGTCCTGGTGCTTCTTGACCTCTCAGTGGCTTTCAATACCATCGACCATGGTATCCTTTTGTGCAGGCTGGAGGGGTTGGGAGTGGGAGGCACTGTTCTGCAGTGGTTCTCCTCCTACCTCTCTGGTCGGTTGCAGTTGGTGTTAGTGGAGATTGATTGCTCCCTTGTGGGGTGCCTTAGGGCTCGGTCCTCTCCCCCCTGCTATTTAATATCTAATGAAACTGCTGGGTGAGATCATCCAAGGGCATGGGGTGAGGTATCATCAGTATGTTGATGATACCCAGTTATACATCTTCACCCCATGTCCAGTCGGTGAAGCAGTGGAAGTGATGTGCCAGTGCCTGTAGGCTGTTGGGGTCTGGATGGGTGTCAACAGGCTCAAACTCAACCCTGACAAGATGGAGTGGCTGTGGGTTTTGCCTTCCAAAGAAAATTCCATTTGTCCATCCATTACCCTGGGGAGGGAATTATTGACCCCATCAGAGAGGGTTTACAACTTGGGCATCCTCCTCGATCCACAGCTGACATTGGAACATCATCTTTCAGCTGTGGCGAGGAGGGCGTTTGCCCAGGTTCGCCTGGTGCACCAGTTGTGGCCCTATTTGGACTGGGAGTCACTGCTCACAGTCACTCATGCCCTCATCACCTCGAGGTTCGACTACTGCAACGCTCTCTACATGGGGCTACCTCTGAAAAGTGTTCGGAAACTTCAGATCATGCAGAATGCGGCTGCGAGAGCAATCATAGGCTTCCCTTGGTATGCCCATGTCTCATCAACACTCTGCAGCCTGCACTGGCTGCCGATCAGCTTCCGGTCACAATTCAAAGTGCTGGTTATGACCTATAAAGCCCTACATGGCATCGGACCAGAATATCTCTGGGACTGCCTTCTGCTGCACGAATCCCAGTGGCCAATTAGGTCCCACAGAGTTGGCCTTCTCCCGGTCCCGTCGACTAAACAATGTCGGCTGGCGGGACCCAGGGCAAGAGCCTTCTCTGTGGTGGCCCCGGCCCTCTGAAATCAACTCTCTCCAGGGATTCGAACAGCCCCACCCTCCTCGCCTTCCATAAAATGTTGAAGACCCACCTTTGTTGCCAGGCATGGAGATAATTACCATCCTCTCCGCCCTTTTTTGTTACATTTTCGGCCTTACTGTATGACAGATTAGGTTGAATGTGTATGATTGTATAGTTAGGGATTTTACTATGTTATTAAGGTTTTTTAAATTGATTTTATTTTTGTACTATTGGATTTGTAATGTATTGTATCACTGTTATGTTGTGAGACGCCCCGAGTCTTCAGAGAGGAGTGGCATACAAATCTAATAAATAATAATAATAATAATTATTATTATTATTATTATTATTTAATTATATAATTAATTATATAATTAATTATAACAACAACAATAATTAACATTTTATGGGAAAAGATTCTTCTTTTTATGCTTCCTTTTTACATGATTCTTTTCTCATGGAAAAGAAATAAAAACTTTTGATACTTAAAAAAAATCTATCTGCCTAATCTTTATACGTAGATAAAGATTAAATGTATATGAAGGTAGGCATATATGTGTGTGAATGTGTATTCATATTTTTAATTTCAATGATCCATTGGGTTTATTGCGTTTGTTGTATGTGTATACACAGCCACACATAAATGTAGATGTAAGTATATATACATAGATGTAGAAGAGGACAACTTGCAGCAAAGTGGATGGACTCAATTATAGTGGCAATTGGTGCCCTGTGGAAAGAGACCAGTAGATAGAGAAGGTAGTAGACAAAAATAGGATAAGAGTGCAGTACTTACTGTTGACTAATTGCCCAACACTCAAAGCTGAAGATGAGGTGGATGAGGAAGAGGAAGAAGAAGCCTGGTGCACTGGGCTTTGAGATATAGATGATTGACTATGAGTCAGGTGTAGAAGACTGGTCTGTGAGGCTGCTTGTCCTACTTGTGTTTGAGAGGGCTGATGGAGCTACAGGCAAAGACAAAGACATTTTCAGCAATAAAATTAAGATGTTCATAATATAAGGTGACCAGATTTGAACTTTGTTAAAGTGGGACACCATTGCTGGAGGGGGGGGGGAGATGGACTTCAACTCCCAGAAAGCTACAGGCTATAGAAGGAGGCAAAATACCCTTCCAAAAGCAAATCGCCTTTCTCTTCTCGACACTCACCATTGCTGCACTCAATATTTAATCAACAAGCCAGGCTGAAAGCCCTTGTAACTATTGGAATCCATATTACAGTATGCCTACTGGAGAAATCTCAAGACACCTGCAAAGTATGGCTACCTCTGCTTTCAAAACCTGGTGCCGAACAAGAACACTCAAACCAACTGCTACCGCTTTGAATGGGGCACACTGAAAAGGCTACATTTCCCAGAGAGTCTTGGGAGCGGAACATGGTTAAAGTTGATTCAAATGTGATGCAGTCTAAGAAAGTAAGAAATTAAAGCAATGTCTTCTATATTCTGGGGGATGCATTTGGTGGCTGGCCATCTGCAACATGTAAAAAAATTGGGGGTCTGTGTAGAAATATCTGGGGTTTTACTATTATTATTCATATTTTATTGGTCCTAAAGCATTTCCTTTCTCTGGGCACTGGGGGAAGTTTATTCCCTCTCCCAGCACCCAGAGAAAGGAAGCGCTTTATTTGCTGAGGGCAGTCCAGAGAAAGAAAAATCGGGACTTTTAAAAAACCCCATAGGACGTGGGACAAATGATTAAAAACGGGACTGTCCCACCAAAAGCAGGACATCTGGTCACCTTATCATAATACCCCTTACCTATCTCTACCATTCCCCCTCACTGGCTCCTCCAGGCCTCCTCACCCTGTGTGTCACCTTTGTGACTTATCCTTCAAAGATCTTTGGAGTTTGAGTTAGGGATTGGGGGCAGGATGCTCCATTTCTTAGTGTGCCGCATGAACCAGAAGTGTCCTTCACTTTTGGATTGGCCACAATGCAATGCCATTCCGTAAATGGAATTGTGCCATACAACCCAGGAACAAAGAGGCCTGGTCTGCTTCCCTAATGCAAGCTCCAAAGAGTTCTATATAATCTGCCATGATCCATAGGCTCCAGAGATCACAACCAACTCTGTCCCTAAATTTACTCTTGGAAGAAAACACCATTTTAGATTTAAATTTAAAAATGGTGTTCACTTGCAGAAGCAAACCATGTGGCCTAAAGGTGAAGTGGCATATTCTTCTCCACTGGATCTCAACAATTCTGCAGATACTGGTAGAGATTTCCTGAATCTAAACTCCAGAGATTTTAGAAGAAGAGCTACAAAGATAACTGAGTGATCAGTGATGAGGCGGAGTGTGCAGAACTCAGTGATGAGGCAGAGCATGCAGGACTCAGTGGATGGGAAGCAAGCTCAAGTTTAGGGGGGAATCAAGGGGCAGGAATGGGATATTCTGCTTAATGACCCCTTTAATGTTTAATATTCAACTTAATGGCTGCATTAATGCTCATTTACTTGTTGGCCTGATTTGAGAGGTGACAGTGTAATTCCTTGTGTGTTGATTACTGGCAATATCTGGTTTCCAATGACTGTTGCAATGATTTGACCTTGGGCATTGGTCAATAACTGTGGTGTGATTGGCTGCACTTGAAGGCCCTGAGCTCCTCTTGCTGCTTGATTGGATGAGACTGGATTAGGCATTAGTGGAATTGTCCCAATAATCTGAAAGAAATAGAAAGCAGAAATTCTGTATATTATAAATATTTCATTGTGAAATTAATATATCTAAGAACACAAAGTATTTTAGCTGTTTGAAACTCATACTTTGTCCAATTAATTTATTAGCCGTGACCATATATTGTAATTGATATACTGTAAATTAGCAGTCTTTATCAATCTGTCTTATTACATTCTACTATTTTGCTTGTCTTCTGCTATTCTTCCCTTGAAGTCTTGAATTCCAAAACATCAAGGGACATATTTTAAAGCTAACAATTAGAGGAGATTAATTGATGAATTGGAGATGCCAAAATTCTTTCAAAAAGGTGGATAATCTTTTGGTGTCCCATAGCAATAACTTTGGAGAGAGAAAGGTCACTATGGGAGGCAGGGGGAAAGAATAATGCAAGTAGATAAATTGAAACCACAGTATAAACCAGTGGTGGTGGTGGTGGTTGTATTAAAACAGTTTTTAAAAATCTTTTTTCTACATTAACCTCACTTTTGAGATGGTTGATTCCTTGTTAACCTGTAATATGACTGTTTTAGGGCCCTTTAGTACTATGACTGTTTTAGGACCTTCGACTATGTGCAAATTTTCCAACTAAAATAGCAATAACAATAGCACTTAGACTTATATACTGCTTCATAGTGCTTTACAGCCCTGTCTAAGTGGTTTACAGAGTTAGCATGTTGCACCCAACAATCTGGGTCCTCACTTAACTGACCTCGGAAAGATGGAAAGCTGAGTCAGCCTTGAGCTGGTGAGTATCAAATTACTGGTAGTAAGCAGTGAGTTAGCCTGCAATACTGCAGTCTAACACTGCACCACCATGGCAATGATCAACTTTAGCAAGCACTCAAAAAGCTGTTTGTTTGTTTGTTTGTTTGTTTGTTTGTTTGACTCCTATGCTGCCCTTCTCGAAGTGACTCAGGGCGGCGTACAACATAATGAAAACAATATTAAAAGAAATCTAATTATTTTTTAAAAAATAATTATTTATAAAATCGTAAAAAGTGCCCATCTGCAGTCATTCCCATTCATTCAATTCAATCATTCACAACATCGGCTGGAGACAATCTCATCTCTTACGGCCCCCATGCCTGCCAGCAGAGGTAGGTCTTCAGAGCTTCATGAAAGACCAGGAGGGAGGGAGTGGTATGTATCTCCGGGGGGAATTTGTTCCAGAGGGCCGGGGCTACCACAGAGAAGGTTCTTCCCCTAGACCCCGCCAGACAATTTTGGCTGACAGGACCTGGAGAAGGCCAGCTCTGTGGCACCTAACCAGGGTGCATGAGGCAGAAGACGGTCCCGCAGGTAATCTGGTCCTAAGCCATGTAGAACTTTGTAGGTCATAACCAGCACTTTGAATTGTGCCCAGAGACCAATTGGCAATCAGTGAAGCTGACGGAGTGAGGTTGAAATGTGGGCAGATCTTGGGAGCCCCACAATAGCTCGCACAGTAGCATTTTGCACCATTTGCAGTCTCTGAACACTCTTCAAAGGCAGCCGCATGTAGGGAGCATTGCAGTAATTGAACCTTGAGGTGATAAGGGCTTGAGCGACCTTGAGAAGTGATTCCCTGTCCAAATAGGGCTGCAACTGGTGCACAAGGCATATCCATATGAACGCCCCCCTCACCACAGCCGTGAGATGGTCTTCTAAGCTCAACTGTGGATCAAAACCCATAGCCACTCCATCTTGTCGGGGTTGAGCCTGAGCCTATTAATGCCCATCCAGATCTTGACAACCTCCAGACACCTGCACATTACCTGCACTGCTTCACTGAGTTGACTCAAGGTGGAGATGTATAGCTGAGTATCATCAGCATACTGATGGTAATTCACCCTCTGCCATTGGATGATCTCACCAGCAGTTTCATGTAGATATTAAACAGTAGGGGCGAGAGGATCGACCCCTGAGGAACCCACAAGGGAGGGACCTAGGAGTTGACTTCTGGCCACCTGCCACCATCGACTGTGACCGGCTAGAGAGGTAGGAGGTGAACCACCACAGGACACTGCCTCGGACCTTAACCCCTCCAGCTTGTGCAGAAGAATACCACGATCAATGGTATAGAAAGCTGCTGAGAGGTCAAGAAGTACAAAGATAGAGGATTGCCACCTATCCCGGGCCTGCCAGAGATCCTCCATCAGTGTGACCAAAGCAGTTTCAGTGCTGTAGCTGGGCCTGAATCCTGACTGCTGAGGATCCAGATAATCAGCTTCATCCAAGGACTATTGGAGCTGGAGTGATACTACCTTCTCAACAACCTTCCCTATAAAGGGAAGATTGGAGAACAGGAAAATAGTTGTTCATAGGGTCCAGAGAAGGCTTCTTGAGGAGGAGGCGCACAACTGCCTCCTTGCAGGGAGCCGGAAAGGACCCCTCCCTCAGAGAATGGTTGACCCAGCCCCATGTCACCTCCCTCCTGGCAAAACCAGGTCAAACTCCTCCCACACATCAGGACTAAGACAAGCCTCTGTCACCTCAACTGACTCATTGTCAGCCGATAGTGTATTTCATTCAAAGCCAAGGTCTGTCCAGATCTGAGAGATTTTATCTAGGAAAAACTCATTAAAATCCTCTGCACTACCCTGCAAGGGTTCATCAACTCCCCCCTGGTTAAGGAGTGAGTGAGTCACCCTAAACAGGGTGGCTGGGCGAGATTCCGCTGATGCAATCTTGCTGTCTTGAGCACCACTTTATAAGTCTCAATATTAGTTCTTAAAAATGTTTGGTTGGATTTACATCCAACACATCTCTACACATCTCTTCTGGCATTTTATCCCCGTGAGTTTCTCGGTAAACCAAGGATCTCTCTGGGGTCTACTACCACAGAGAGATCGCAAAAGTGCAATTCAGTCTAGAGCCCCCCTTGCAGCCGTATTCCAGGCCAATACCAGAGACTCCATCAAACTGTGGATAAGCAAATTTGGTAAAACCCGAAGCACTCTCTGAATGTCCGTCAGGTCCATCAGATGCCTGGGATGGAACCACCTAATTGGAGAAGGACTGGAGCCTGAAACCCAAACCCTAGCAGAAAATAATGTGACCATGACAAGGGCAGAATGTCTAGGCCCCTTTAATTCAGATCATTACTCAGCTGCTCCGAGAGGAATACCATGTTGGGCGTGTGTCCCCCTTCATGAGTCAGACCCTGAATTACTTGAGTCAGGTTCATGGTTGCCATGGAAGCCATGAACTCCTATGCCAACCCAGAGGACTGGCTGAGTGATGGTGTGTTGAAGTCCCCATGTCTTGGGAACTCCACCATCAACCCGGCCACCTCCTTGAGCAGCTTGAAATGCATCTGGGAGGCAGGTATGTGAGCCACAAGCCCACCTGAACTCTTAGGTCTAGCTTCACAAAGAGGGACTCACAACCCCCTATCAAAGGAGCAGAAAGCCTGCATAGTTTGAGGGTCAGCCACTCCTCCCCACTTCCCTGGAGTCGTGGCTGATGGCACAACTGAAATCCATCTGGGCACATTTCAGAGCCAGCCAGGTCTCAGTAACACAAGCCAGGCCAGCCTCTTCATCCGGGAGTAAATCCTGGATGGGGGAGCTTTATTAACAACCGACCTGGCATTGAGCAGTAACAGCTTGAGCCCAGGGTCTAGATTTCTCCTATCACCAGGACCTCGGGTCAGACTTGTGGAGCCAGAACAAGGAATCGCTTTCAAGCAGTGGGGCCTCATTCCCAGAGTGTGGCCTACCCCATGGCCCC
Source organism: Erythrolamprus reginae (assembly GCF_031021105.1). Taxonomy (NCBI): domain Eukaryota; kingdom Metazoa; phylum Chordata; class Lepidosauria; order Squamata; family Dipsadidae; genus Erythrolamprus; species Erythrolamprus reginae. The sequence continues at coordinate 64,591,806 of NC_091963.1, forward strand.
CACCATGTCGGCTTCTCCCCAGCAAGACAAGAATAGTCCGACCCTCTGCCTCTTTAGAGATTGACACACCCATCCTTCCAGCCTCTCCATAATCTAGCAAGTTGGCCTTCCCATTCCTCTGAATCAGCCCATGTCCTTCCCAATCTAATCCATTTTCCTCTAATCCATTCAGTTGCAATAAATTATAAAAACTCTCCCCCAACCCACCCAACCCCCTATAAAACCCTTCCCCTTAATATTTTTTAAACAGTCAATTAATAAATCACAAGCTCAAGATGTATGATATTACCTTCACCCCCACCCACCCCAAGTATCATCACTCCTATGAATAATAAATAAAAAGGCATTAGGGTCCAAAGTTTCTTTGACATAATGTTCCTGTTCAAATAATGACCTTCCTGAATTGTCCAGTTTAGTAATAGGTCTAAAATATGGCCCTCATTATGTCTACAAAAGGGTTCAGGTTCGCTATATTGATATTAAATACCAGTCTAACAAGGAAAAACACTAGCATGCTCATAACCACAGCAATCTCAAATCATGATTCATAGTTTGCAGATGTTGCCCATATATAGATGTTAGTGGTTCACTACTATGTTCTCAGTCTTGGCATTGGTCTTCTCACCCTCACCACCAAGATCAGTCCTTCCTCAGCTCCGCTCTCCACATCTTCACCAGCAGTTCTCATCCATTGGCTTAGCAGTATGCGTCCTTCTTTCGCAAATGTGCTCCACCCACTCAGGCACTGCCTCCTCCAACTACTCTCCCTTGCCGGCTAGGCAGTCCTGCTCTGCCCATGCAGGCACCATTTGCTTCTGCCTCCATCAGCTCAATTTTCTGCTGGCTGGTAATGTTAATTCTTCCTCCCTCATCTCCATTGCCAGCTGCTCTCATCTTCTGGCAACTCAACAGTGATATAGCTCAGCTCAGCAGTCCGTTTGTAATCTAAACTCCTTCATCTTCCCAGTGCTCATTCCACATAAAAGTCATTTCCATCTCCACTGCCACTACCTCGTTACCGTAGTTGGTTAGCTGCCAGTTGCTCTCATTGCTGGCAGTCCAAGATTGAATCAGTAGCTTGGCTTGGCTTAGTGAAGTTTAATATTTATTATTTATTTATTTATTGGATTTCTATGCTGCCCCTCTCCAAAGACTCGGGGCAGCTCACAACATATAAAACATACAATGCAAAATATTTTAATCCAATTAACTAATTAAAAATCTAACCCCCTCCCCCAAAACCACAAATAACAATCATTCCATTCACTCCACATTTTCTTAACATGTTCATTGGGCAGGGGCAAAGATCTAATGGCCCCAGGCCTGGTGGCATAAGTGAGACTTCAGACTCTTACGGAAGGCAAGGAGGGTGGGGACTGTACGAATCTCTGGGGGGAGCTGATTCCAGAGGGCTGGGCCCCCCACAGAAAAGGCTCTCCCCCTGGGCCCTACCAAATGACATTGTCTGGTTGACAGAACCTGGAGTAGGCGGATTCTGTGGGACCTAACTGGTCGCTGGGATTCATGTGGCAGAAGGCGGTCTCGGAGGTATTCTGGTCCAATGCCATGTAGGGCTTTATAGGTCATAACCAACACTTTGAATTGGGTCCGGAAACCAATTGGCAACCTGTTAGTATGTCTTGGTGTGAAACCTTCAACATACATTAAGCAGAATTGTTGTGGGTATAGGTAATGTGGGTTAGCCAGACAATGACTCAGTATCAATGTATATACAACAATATTATTATTTACAAATATACAGAAACAACAACATATCTCTAATAGTTTACAAACCGCACACAGCAAGAATAATACAGTTCACAAGCAAAGATATCTCTAACAAAGTAACCCCCCCAAAGGGAATGGTTTTGGCGCCCTCTTATGGCCAACCAGTAATAAAGGTACAGTTTTTATATTTTACATACTAACATTGTTAGTTACTGTATGGCAACACCCAAGTAGGTTACCTACAATGTACTAACACAACCAATGCAGGCCACGGAGTGTTGGAGAAATATGTGAGTGTCTGGGCACGCCCGTGATTGCTTGCGTGACTGCATTTTGCACAATTTGTAGTTTCTGAATGCTTTTCAAAGACAGCCCCATGTAGAGAGCATTGCAGTAGGTAATGAGGGCATGAGTGACTGTGAGCAGAGACTCCCTATGTAGGTAGGGCTGCAACTGGTGCACCAGACAGACCTAGGCAAATGCCCCTTCGCCACAGACAAGAGATGATGTTCTAATGTCAGCTGTAGGTAAAGAAGGATGCCCAAGTTGCAGACCCTCTCTGAGGAGGTGAAAAGTCCCTCCCACAGGGTGATGGATGGACAGACGGATGTGTCCTTGGGAGGCAGTAACCACAGCCACTCTGTCTTGTCTGGATTGAGATTGAGCCTGTTGGCACCCATCCAGACCCTGAAAGCCTCCAGACACCAGCACATTATTTCCACTTCTTCACTGAGTGGACACGGGGTGGAGATGTATAGCTGTGTATCATCAGCATACTGGTGGTAACTCACCCAGCATTTTCATGTAGATATTAAACAGCAGGGGGGAGAGGACTGACCCCTGGGGTTCCACACAAAGTAGGGACCTAGGAGTCGACCTCTGACCCCCCCATTAACACTGACTGCGACTGACCAGAGAGGTAGGAGGAAAACCACCATAGAACTGTGAAAGAGAAAGAGAGAAGGGGGGAGGAAGAAAGAGAGAGAGAGAAAGAGAAGAGAGCAGGAAAAGAGAGAGGAAGGAAGGATGAAAGAGAAAGAAAGAAAGAAAATGGGGGGAGAGAAATAGAGAGAAATGGAGGAAGGGAGGAGGAGAGAGAAAAAGAAAGAAAAAGAGCAAGAGGGAGGGAAGGAGAGAGAGAAAAAAATAGAAAGAGAGAAGGAAAAAGGAAGAGAGAGAAAGAGAGAGAGGAAAAAGAGAGGAAGTAAGAGAGAGAGAAAGAGAGAGGGGGGAGGGAGGAAGAGAGAAAGAGAGAAATAGAGAGAAAGGGAGGGAGGAAGACTTACGTAGTTAAGTGACTTGTGTTCTTATCTTACATATTGGTTATTTAAGAGGGCAATATATAGCAAAATGAATAATTAATGATAGATGGTTGATTGCTATTTGATCATTATTTGTTTAATATATAATGTTCTGTCTGGGTTTTTTCTTTTAATATACTGTATAATGGATTACATCTATGAATATATTGGATGGTGACATATACAGAGAATAGTATTAATGATATTTAGTAGATGATACATGTTTACTAAATTGACCTATATGATGTATGCTCTTTTTTAGTGGGGAGAAAAATAATAAGAAAAAATCTTTGTAATTAAAATTATTCGCTCAGGAAAGGATTTAGAGGCTGTAAGAGTGGGTGACATCTGTGAAAAAAAATCCAGGTTCTCAGGCATGAAAATGTGCCATTCAGACATTATATTTTTCTACCCACACTGAGAAAAAAATTAGAGGGAACATTGGTACCCACTCTTCGAAGCTACTTGGGTCAAGAGATGGGATGTGAAGGCAGATAGCGGGTCAAAAATTTCATGCTGAATATGCCCAGAAACTTAAGGGGCCCCCAGGGGGAGGAAGCAGAGGTTAGACTGAGTCTTATGTAATCTCCTACATTTTCTTTTCTTTACAGAAATTACTTTCCAGTTAAGGGACAGGTCACCTGTCAACCTTGAAGCTGACCTGACTGAGGCTTTAGTGTTGCCATACTGGAAGTATAGGGAAAGGGAATAGAAATAATTGGTGATTGTAACCAAAACAAAATACTTTCTCCTGGGAACAGGGGCATTCCCATAGATGACACCTTGATTATAATGTTTGGGGAAGGGAGGAAAATTTTACTTTTAATTATGTGAAATCTGCAGGACTATTCTGAGTTGGTTTTCACCAGCCTGTGCCAATATGATATATCCAAATAAAATTATTCTTTGAGGAATCTACTTGCCTCAGAGTTGTGTTTGCTAAGGCTGTATTACTTGGAACCCTGATACAATGCAACTTTCAACACTTTCAGTTCAACCACCTATAAATGGAAATTGAAGCTCATACATTTGAAGAGTCCTAGGACTACTTTAGAATTCATTTTTCAACCACTATATTTTTGATCAATTGATATTTTAAAACCTCAAAATCTGTAATTTATCCACAAGAAATATATTCCTATCGCTGTTCACACTTGCTGGGTTACCACAAAGTGGTGGTAGCCATGGTGAAAGCATGAAGTGAAATAAAGAGGTGAACACAGAGTGCCTAAGGAAATAGGATGAAGTGGGACTAGGTTGCCTCAAAGGCTTCTCTGTGAGGCAACTTAGCCTCAGGTAAATATGCTGACTGCAAGGTTCCCTGAGGGGCACAAGAACCTGGACATGTTTAAACTCTTCAAAATTATGTAGCACACTTTTCACAGTCACAATATGTGATCCAGAAGATAGTAGAAAATAAAGTAGGTTTAGGACAATAAAGTAGAAGAATAAAGCATTGCTGCTGCTGCCTAGTTTGGGTAATAAAACAAGAATAAAAACAAGAAAACAACCAAGCTCCAAGAACACCAAGGATAAAGTATCGCATTTTTCAGATTAAAAGGCACTCTGGACTATAAGACACACCCAGCTTTTGGGGAGGTAAACAAGAAAAAAATCTGCCTCCCAGCATCCATCAGTATTCATCTGGCCCATTCACCATGGCCTGTTCACCATCACGGCCATTCGCCATGGCCTGTTCACCACCACGGCCATTCACCATGACCTATTCACCATGGTGGCAGCATGTTTGCTGCAGCCTGCCAAGACACAGTAAAAAATACAAAGACCTAAAACATATAAAAATACAATAAAATTGCAGATTAATTTTAATCTTTAATATAGATTAAAACCAATAGTAAAATAAGTAAAAGATGAAGGCCATCAACAAATCCAAGGGTTTTGTGTTGCTAATTCAGTCCCATGTGAGTTGGCGGAGCCAGCACTTCAGACTCCTTTGAAAGGCCAGGACGATGGGAGCCCAGCTCACCTCTGGAATACAAAATATTCCAGGGGGCTGGAGCAATGAAGAAAAGGCACTGACCAGAGGAGACAGGCTGGTTTTGTGGAAGCAGTATCCACAAAGCAGCCACTGCTTTGGAAGTCTTCCTTGTCCCAATATTTAGTCATTTAGTTAATTATCTAGTCATTTTGATAATTAATTTATACAATATTTAGGCAAAACTTGCTCATAAATGTGAACAGAAAGTATTGCTCATGCAGATTACTTATACACATATTGCAGATTTTGGATTTCCTATATACATTATTTTGGGATATATAGCATTCATTTACTTAGTCTATAGAAAGGGCGGCATAAAAATCTAATAAATAAATAAATTTATTGATAACACAAAGGTTTATTTTTGCAGATTGTTTCAACCATCTTTTTTCTTATCTGAATATGTCATTTATTTTATTTTTTTACTTTGAAGAACTGTAATGCAAATACTACTTTTCTAAAGATATGCAGTTTTAATTTACTTTTACAGGAACTCCACATCACTATCTTTTAAAGCAATTTCATTTTTAAAATATCTTTTTATGAACTTGCTCACGTTATTCTGATAAGAGTTAATTGTAGAGTGGCTAACAAATCTTTCCTCTGAAGGAAACCACTAATTCAACTCTTGCTTCTTGCCTCAGTAAAGAGTAAGGTAGAGAACTGTGAATTTCAAAATGGTTAAAAGATGTAGAATATTTTCTGCAGTGTTCTGTACTGAGGAGCTCCCCAGAGAATATAGCTCCATTTCTTCTAGTAAACAAGTTCATATTGAGAAACACATACAAGTTTGAAATGCTATCACTCTGTATTTAATTTTCCTCAATAAAAGAGACAGAAGGAAGTTCTATGTAAGCTCTTTGTGCAGAGATTATTGAACAAACATGGAGAAGGACTTGCTATTTCTTTCCCATTATGGTTCCCGTAGAAACATAGAAGACTGACTATCAGAAATCACTACCCCTAAATCCTTTCCTTCTGAAGTTTTTGCAGAACTGCTAATACAATACTCCGATTGAGGATTCCTCTCCCCCAAGGGCATTATTTTACATTTGGAAACATTAAACTGCACTTTCCATTGCTTTGACCACTTATATAGGAAAGGTAAATCATTTGCCATATTACAGATGCCTTCAGGAATATCAACCCTAATGCACACTTTTGAGTCATCGGCAAATAGGCAAACCTTCCCTACTTTCCCCTATGTCACTCACAAACATATGAAAAAGAATAGGACCCAGAACAGACCCTTCTGGCACTTGTTACCAGTCTCTGCTCAGAATATTCATCATTAACAACAACTCTCTGATATCTACGCTTCCGCCAGCTGCAAATCCACTGAACTATCCAGGGATTAAGTCCAATCTTCACTAATTTATCTATCAGCTCTTTATGTGGAACGGTATCAAAGGCTTTGCTGAAGTTCAGATAGGCAATATCCATGGCACCACCTTCATCTAACACTTTGGTGACATAGTCAAAGAAATCAATGAGATTAGTCTGACATGATTTGCCCTCAGTAATGGCACCGACACATCACTTCCACTGCTTCCATGACTGGATATGGGGTGGAGATGTACAGCTGGGTATCATCAGTGTACTGATGATACCTCACCCCATGCCCTTGGATGATCTCACCCAGCGGTTTCATGTAGATATTAAATAGCAGGGGGGAGAGGACCGACCCCTGAGACACCCCACAAGAAAGAGGCCTAGAGGTTGACCTCTGACCCCCACTAACACCGACTGCAACCAACTGGAGAGGTAGGAAGAGAACCACTGAAGAACAGTGCCTGAAGAACAACCCCTCCAGCCGGCACAGAAGGATACCATGGTCGATGGTATCAAAAGCCGCTGAGAGATCAAGAAGCACCAGGATAGAAGACAAGCCCCTGTCCTGAGCCTGCCAGAGATCATCCATCAGCACGACCAACAAATTTTCCGTGCTGTAGCCGGGCCTGAATCCTGACACTTGAGGGCATAAATTTGCTGTACCCAGCAAATATAACAAGGCAAGCACTTTTCCTTGTGGGGTTTTACACAAGGCACATGGGCACTAGTTGAATCTTTGTTTTATCTTAATCATGCTTAAATAACATTTACTATTAAATATTTTTAGAAATATCAGGCAGAAGAAAATAAATTCCACTTCTGAGGAAAGTAAAATAACAATGGAATCAGGTAGAATAGAAGAATTTATTTTTTAATTATATGAAATGAATTGAATTGAGGGAACACCCATTTATAACCAATGGTTTCAAAGACAATACTGTAATCTTGTCTTCATGGTATAGTTGTTTCTTCTTCTCAATATAAGATGTTTGGGAAGATCTTGAGACTCATCAAGCATATTGAAATCTGGCTCTGGATCTAGTCCTGACAATATTAATAAGCTGTTTATTACAGAAAGAACTCAAAAGTTTTAATCTAACTAAATGTGTTTCTTGAAAACAAGTATAACACATATAATGAAAAACATAGTAGAATTGTATCCAAGCATATGAATATTAAATACTGTTTTATTTATCCTCTGTATGCAAATGCATATTAAATGCTATCTGCAATATTTGTCTACTAAAACTCTTGTTTGTTCGTAATCTTCAGTTGGATGAAATTGGAAGGTATAGGGGAACAGTTATTGAATCAAGTAACTAAAAAGACTTAATTTACAGAATGCCAGGACCTATGAATTCCATGGAAATGAAATGGCAAGTTGTGACTGCTTCAGTATTGCTTCTCTGTTACTGTTTCAATGCTGCTGCTGCTGGATCTGGGAAGGAGAGGGAAGGAAGGAAGGAAAAAAGGAAGGAAGGAAGGAAGAAGAAAGAAATGGATGCAGAGGAGGAGAAAGGAAGTGAGAGAGCAAGCGAGAGCAGGAAACAAACAACTAAGAGAAGGGGCATTGGCATACACTAATATGCCCTTTCTCAAGGGGTTGAGCTAGCCTCCAAGTGTATGGGTTAAGAATGATCACCCAGTGACAAAAGAACTGAATCAAATGTTAAAAAAAGAGATTGACCCCCATTGTTACCCCTCTTTTGATGAGGGAAGTGATGATTCTGCATGTACTTCTCCTGTAAGTATAGCCAACCATAAATACCAATATTTCTAAACTCAGGCTCTTGATGAATAGGACGGGTCTTGGAGGCTGGCTCCACCCCTTGAGAAAGGGCATATCAGTATATACCAAAGCCCTTTCTCCAAGAAGGGTGGAGCTAGGCTCCAAGCTATGACCTCCCTAAGGGTAGGGTACTAGGGCCTGGTTGAGACCCCTCTGCTAGAGAAACATGTTGCAATACCCCATAGCCAAAGCCAGAGACCTCAGCGGCCTAGGCATCTATCTTGTAGTGTCTGATGAAGGGAGTGGGAGATGCCCAAATAGCTGCCTTGCGGATTTCCTTGATGGAGACTCTAATCAGCCATGCCACTGAAGTAGCCGCACTGCATGTGGAATGGGCTGTGATTCTCTGAGGGAGAGGGAGCCCTGCTAGCTGATATGCCAGAACAATGGTTCTGCAAAGCCAACCGCCCACCACGATGGGTGAGACCTTCCTGTCAAGAGAGGCTGGTTGGAAGGAGATAAACCTACACCTCACTACAGCCAGCAAGGGCCCACTGAGTCGGCCTTCTCCAGGTCCCATCTGCCAAGCAATGTTGGTTGGAGGGACCTCAGGGAAGAGCCTTCTCTGCAGTGGCTCTGACCCTATGGAATCAATTGCCTCCTCCCTACCAGTCTTCTGGAAAGCTGTTAAGACCTGGCTTTTCTGGCAGGCCTGGAATTAGGTTGACTGCTGTGTGTAAATATACATATATTTATACACACACACACACACACACACACACACACACACATATATATACACATATATATATGTTTTCATAAATTTTCACAGGTCTATGTATGTAGATTGTTCTGAGTTTGGGTTTTGCCCCATGTAATATTTTGAGTGTCTATGCGACGTTTCGGTGAAATCACATTCACCATCATCAGGCTGAAGTTGTAAGCTTCGTGCTGCTGTAGACATATCTAGACCCAGTTTGAGGAATGTAAGGATGTCTATGATGGAGAGCTCCAGGGGAGACCATCCAGTCTCCTTGCACCATTTTCAGAAAGCTCTCCAGGTCAAGGAATAAATGCTCCCAGAGGGTGGTCTCCTAGCAGCTAGCATGATTTCTGATATGTCCTCCAGGACTCTATGTTTTCTTAAAGTGAGCCACTCAAGCGTCAGGTGGTCAGTTGCACCCAGTCTGGACCTGGATGTAGGATGGTCCCCTGTGACAGCAACCACTCTGTTATCAGATTTTCCAAGGCAGCATTATAGAGAGGGACACTATGCTCTCCTGGGCCAGTGTGGCACCAGCAGGATGTTGCTGCACTATTTTCCTCACTACTTTGGGGATAATAGGGAGTGGAGGGAAGGCATAAAGCAGACCCTTCAGCCAGGCACAGTGAAGGGCATTCATTCCTTCCCTGCCTAGGGTCTGAAATCTCATCAGAAACCTGGGTACCTGCACATTATGTGGAGCGCATTGTGTGGAATGGTGAACAGGTCTATTACTGGTCACCCAAACTGAGATGTGAGCTGCTTGAACACCCTCAGATGGAGAGACCACTCTGCCTGGCCGATGCCATAACAGCTGAGCCAATCCGCTGTGACATTGTCCACACTGGAGATGTGCTCCGCTGTGATCGATAGGAGGTAGGTCTCTGCCCATAAACTCAGTCACCTGTCCTCTTCCATCAAGGATTTGGACACCATCCCCCATTGTCTGTTTGTGTATGCCCTGGCAGTTATGTTTTCTGTTAGGACAAGGAAATGATGGTCCCGCAGGGACTACTGCAAATAGCCAAGAGCCAGAGTGATCACTCGCAATTTCAGTAGGTTGATGCTGCATAGTGTCTCCTCTGGTGACCATGTGCCCTGAGCCACCCTATTCCCCAAGTGGGTACCCAACCCAGAATACTTGCATCTGTCATGATGGTCACCCTTTCAGGCTCTAAGAAGCATGTCCCCATGTCGATCGCCTGTGAGTTCCACCACTGCAGTGATGCACGAGCTTCCTGAGACAGCTGTACTCTGACTGTCGATGTGCCGTAGCCACTCACTGAAAAGGGAGAAGAAACCAATGGAGATCCCTCAAATGGAGGTGTGCCCAGGGAACAATGTGAATGGCTGAAATAATCTTCCCTAATAGTAAAGAAAGTGCTAAGAGTTGTACCATGGTGGACTCCCTCACTACTCTGACTGATTCCCATAGGCTGTCCCTCCTTCCTTCTGACAGGTATACCATGCAGGCTGAGGAGTCTATGATACCCCCAAATGAGTCAGGCTAGTGCTGGGGCTAACTGACTCTCCTTCAGGTTGATGAGAAAACCCTGCTCTTCCAGCACCTTTTGTGTGATGCAGACATCACTTTCTGCCCATCTGATAGAGGCTGACTGGATCAGGATGTCATCCAAATAACACTGGACCCTGATGGGGATGGTTCTGAGATGTGCCGCCAGCACCAAGAGGACCTTACTGAAAACCCTGGGAGTTGAAGAGAGTCCAAAGGGAAGGGACATGAACTGGAAGTACCTCCCCCCATAGGATTCTATAGGATTCCCTTTTGGGGATGTGAACGTATTCCTCCAAAAGATTTATGGAAGCCAGGAGTTTTACCCTGCCTGATTCCCCCCAAAATGATCTGGAGGGTGTGCATTTTAAATCTCCTGTACACCACAAATTTATTGAGGTGTTTAAGCTCTAAGATGATGATGATTTCGAAACTAGAAAGAGGGTGGTGTAGAAACCCTGACCCCTCTGTTCCACAGGCACTAGCTGAATGGCTGCTATGTCTAACAAATGTTGGATAGCTTCTTCCATGAGGGCCCCTTGACTGAGGCTTTGGGACTTGGGGCAACTAAGGGACAGCTCTGGGGGTGAGACCCAGAATTTGGTTGCCAGGTCCTGGGATATGGTATCCCGGGCCCAGGAATTGCTGGTCATAACCTCCCACCAGTTGGCAAAAAAGGCCAGACAACCCCCGATGGAAGGAAGTGTAGGCTTAGTGACTCTGGCAAAAGAGGCATTTGCCAGCCACTTGAAAGGGCTGCTTGCTGTATGCCCTTCTCTGGGGATGTCTGTCATCCCCACTCCTAACCTTGGAGGGGAAACACCCATACTAGTTGTCCGGAGCTCTGTATCCCCTCTTGGAGGGATCTGATTGTTGCCCTGCACATTCCTCTTGTCTTTAGTCTCGATAACCAATGTGTCTAAGGCTGAGCCAAATAATAACTGACCCACTAGGGGGCAGCTGCTAGTTTCCATTTGGTGCAGGTGTCCCCATCTGGCCACCATCACGCATCAGGCATCTGGCCACCACCATGATTCACATAGGCTGAACCACAAAATATGTTGCCTGCAGAGTGATGTCTGCTGTATATCTTGCTGCGGCCAGGAGCTTGTTCAGGTCCTGATGCACCTTGATATCCGACAGGGAGATGTGCTCCTAAAGAGTAGACAGCCACTTCAAGGATGTGTAAGAGAGGATTGAGGCTGAAGTGGCTGCCTTGATTGCCCAAGCAGCTGACTGGTGGGCCTGTTGCAGTGAGATGTCTGTCCAGTGCTCGTCCAGCTTGAGTAGCTCCTTTGCATCCCCAGGCATCTGGGGGCTGGTATAGAGGGCCAGGACTGGGCCATCCATCTTGGGCACCTGTAATCATTGAGCTAACTTCAGGGTGATGGGAAAAAAATTCTTCTCTAGGGTACTAGGCAGAGGATCCACAGCTGGGTTCAGCCGTTGCTTATCAATAGGGTGGAGGAACAATTGTGGCATTGGAATCAGTTCCACCTCTGTTGTGGTTTCCTCAAAGAAGGGGTCTGGTTGGGAAGCCGGTGCCTTCAGGTCCACTGTAGTGGAGACTACCTTGGCAGTAGCTCTAGCCTTTTGAAGGAGGATGTGGAACAGGGCTGGTTGCAAAAACAGCTGGAGGCTCTGGAACAGGAGTCTCATCCTCCGAGAAGTCTACATCTAACTGTTCCTCCAGGGATATGTCCTCCTGCAGTTCCCCTCCTCCAGATCCAACATAGGGTGAGAAATTAACTGGTTTAATGGCGGATAAGCAGTGGGCTCCCTTGGGATGGCTGAAGAAGATAAACCATGATAAGCGATGCATTTGAGAGGGGTGGGGTTTGGTGGGCCCTCCATGGCCCTGACTGCGGCTTCAATGCCTTTCCTGAGGGCCTCATTGAATCTAGACTGTTTCCCAGAAGTGGCCTGCCAGTCCAGGTTCTGGGACTGTGGCTGTGATTGGGCCCCCTCATCTGCCAGGGGCCCTTCCCCCATATCAGTGTCCCCCAGCCTCAGCACTAGATTGTCCATGGAAAGGATAACTGAGGAGGTATTGCTTCTGGAAGATCCAGTGCTATGCCTCCCCCATATTCATGATGTTCGTAATGCCACCGGTTGAACCTGAGAGCCTACAGTAGAAGATGTTGCTACTGCAACTGGTTCTGCTGTTTCAATGTCCATGTCTTGTCTAAGGGACTTGGCATTTGCCTTGCTTTGGCAGGTCCCTCTGTAGGCCATGCTTCTAATGGGTGGTTGGAAATAACTGTGTGACCTGTTAATGCACATTGACAACATAATTACCAAGAATCAGAAAAGAAAGGAGGCTGTTTGTAATTCAAGCCCATGTATCTAGAGCCTTGTGGACAAGAGCCCCCCCTTGGGGCCCACTATGGCGAAAAGTGCCTAGTATGAGCAAGCTGCCACCATCCCCCACTTACAGTGACCTGAAAAAAGGGGCAAAATGTTTAAAATCTATTATTTGAAATCCTGCTGTTCCTATAGAGGGTGCCTAATAACTCTCCTATGGGTATAGGCAAAGAGGCCCTTGGTCCCCCGACTTCTCCCTGCCTGGTCCCTTTGACTGAACAAAAGGCTAGGCCTGGCCATGTGGAAGGACAAAGGCCATCTGCCAGACTGCTGTCCAGAGGGAGGGGAGAGGGGAGAGGCAAAAGGATGAGGGATGATGGGCTGAGCAGCAGCCATGCAGTTCTTCCCATCCAGTGTCATGTATGCGGCAAATGGGTAGGCAAATAAGGCCTTGCCTAAGGCAGCGTGCCCACACGTTCGGACTCCCTCCGGGGCTCGGCTCAGGCGGAAAACTTCATCTGAGTGTCAGCAGGTAAGTAGCAAAACTAAAAGCCATGCTGTAGCTCTTTAAGGGTGCAATCGGGGTGCGCATACAGCTCAGGCAACAGCGCTACAATTACCACCTACCAGCTGAAGCAGGGCGATGCCTCCATGGGCAATTAAAAAGGGTGCCGATGCAGTCGCTTAGCTAGCCGGAAGAGGAGATGAAAAGGAGCATTGCACTCCATTATCATATGAATATAAATCACTTGCCAAGTGTCTGAATTTTGATCATGTGACCAAGGGAATACTACAACAGTCTTAAAGTGTGAAAATAAGTCATAAGTGACTTCTTTCGATGCCATTGTAATTTTGAATGGTTATTAAATGAAGTGTTATAAGTCAAACATTACCTATAGTAACATGAAACTGTGAATGTTTCTTTGATCATTCTCAGTAGTATCACTCAGCCCTCATTATAAAAATGGAATTTATTTATTTATTTATTTATTTATTTAACTTCTATGCTGCCCAATCCTGAAGGACTCAGGGTGGCTTACAACAATATAAAATACAAGACAATAAAAAGAAGTCAAATATAAAACTAAGTTATAAAACCATTAATTAAAACCCCCAATAAACATAATAACTAACCCAACATGCATACTAAACATTTATACAATTGGGCATTGTTGTTGTTGGTTCATGGCCCTTAGGCCTCTCTGCAAAGCTAGGTCTTAATGGCCTTATGGAAGGCCAATAAGGTGAGAGCAGTATGAGTTGATTCCATAGAGCTGGGACGGCAACATTGCATTGCTTGGCTGACGGGACCTGGAGAAGGCCAACTCTGTGTGCTCTTATAGATCTCTGGGAGGTATGTGGCAAGATACAGTCCCGTAAATAATCTGGTCCTGAGCCATATTGGGCTTTATAGGTAATAACCAACACCTTGAATTGTGCCCAGAGACTAATAGGAAGCCAGTGCAGCATGCGGAGTGTGGCTGTATTCTGGATAATTTGGAGTCTCTGAACACTCACTAAGGGTAGCCCCATGTAGAGCATATTGCAATAACCAAGGCAGGAGGTGATGAGAGCCTGAGTGACTGTGCATAGAGCCTCCTGGTCTAAGTAGGGCCACAACTGGAAACCAGACGAAATTGGGCAAAAGTCCTCCTGGCCACAGCTGAGAGGTGATGATGTGGATCCAGGAGGACATCCAAGTTGCAGACCCTATCTGAGGGGGTCAATGTTTCTCCCCTCAGAACAATGGATGGACAGATCAAATAGTCCATAGGAGGAAATGCCCACAGCCACTTGGTCTTGTCTGGGTTGAGCTTGAGCCTGTTGGCCCCCATCCAGACCCTTACAGCTTCCACCACTTCACTGAATTGGCTTGGGGTGGAGATGTATAACTGGGTATCGTCAGCGTACTGATGATACTGCATCCATTCTGTTCTGCTGGCGTTTCCCAACCACCCGTAATTACAGGGTAATTAGTCCAAAAAGACACACACCACATGATAGAAGGAAAATCAAAAGTCTTTATCAACAGAAAAGCAGAAAAAATTCCCTGGGGGTTGGTAGAAGTTTATTCTGTTCTGCCGGCGTGTCCCAACCACCCATAATTACAGCGTAATTAGTCCAAAAAGACACACACCACACAATAAAAGGAAAACCAAAAAAAGTAGAAGGAAAAACAGAAAAGTAGAAAAAACTCTACTATGAATCAGATAAACTTTCACGAGGCTAAATCAGCACGATGCTCTTTTTATCTGTAGCACTAATTACAAACTCCCCTCTTCCCTGTTACTCATGCTTCCTTCGTCAGAGGAGCCTTCGTCGGGAGATGCTATTGGGAGCAAAACAGGCCTGTGGCATGGGGATGTTTCCCCCACATCCACCTCCACATTCCTTGGGGGCAGGAGCTGGGCCAAAGCCAACCACAATACATACCAGCAGGTGATCTCACCCCACAGCTTCATGTAGATGTTAAATAATAGGAGGGAGAGGACAGACCCTTGTGTCATCCCACAAAAGAAGGGCCAAGGGGTGGATCTTTATCCCCCCACTAACATCGACTGTGAACGACCAGAGAGATAGGAGGAGAACCACCGTAAAACAGTGCTTTCCATTCCCAATCATCACAGAAGGATACTATGGTCAATGGTATCGAAGGCCACTGAAAGGTCAAGGACCACCAGGATAGAGGAATATCCCCTATCCTGGGCTTATCAGGGATCATCCATCAGCACGACCAGAGCAGTTTCTTTGCTGTGACCGATCCTGAAGCCAGATTGGAAGGAGTCTAGATAATCGGCTTTCTTAATACAGTAGGAAATGTTAAACATAAACATGTTTTGTGGAGACCTGTTAATTCTGTTGATATTAAATGATCAGAATAAGTATATAATATGAACTGAGCTGGAGAAATGCTCAAGATATATAAGTTTGCAAATGTAGGGCAAATCAAACAAATGGCCGTTTAATTATGATCAATATATTTATCTCATGGTTTTATGCTCTTAATGCTGTAAGTTGCCTGCATTCTCTTCAAAAGGAGTTGTAATAAATAAATAAAATAAAATAATTTAAAAAATAATATTGGATTAGCACTAACACAGGGATTTAAGTTTCAATGATTTTTAGAGTCAACTTTAATATAACTCAATTCAAACCTTTATCTTAATGTTCTACTTCTTTAAAATTTTCTCTATGCCCTTTCATATATATGCAGGGCCGCCATCAGGAATTTTGGGGCCCCATACAGCCTAAGTGTCTGGGCCCCCCACCATTTTAAAACTATTTTAAGTTGCCGAGCCACTCCATCCCCCGGGATCATTTCCCGCTTTACACCAAGCAAGGCGGTCCCATAGGCCAGTGTTTCCCAACCTTGGCAACCTGAAGATATCTGGACTTCAACTCCCAGAATTCCCCAGCCAGCTGGGGAATTCTGGGAGTTGAAGTCCAGATATCTTCAAGTTGTCAAGGTTGGAAAGCACTGCCATAGGCTATTTCAGGAACTGGGTTAAGCCGATTGTGTGGACTCATCCAGGAGAAAGAAAGAAGCGGGAGCGGCGAGGGAAAGAAAGAGCCTCCTGGCATCGGTCAGGTGGAGCATGGCTTATTTATAGCTCCTTGGCACTTCTCCCTTCTTGGAAGAGGCCTTGTTGACAAAACCATATGCTCTCTAGCGAGGGGAGAGGGGAGGGGGATCCCACACCCGGCAGCCACTGGCGAGGAGTTGGAAAGGACGAGGGGAGAGAAAAAGCAGGGCACCAGCAGTCGGGCAGGTGTCTTGAGGGGGCACTCCCACCTGGAAGGAAGGGAAGAAAGGCGAGGGTGAGCTATGAAGGAAGGAAGGAGGGAGGGAGGAAAGAAGGAAGGAATGGTAAAAGGGGCGATCAAGAGAGGAATGGGTGAATGAATGGACGGAGGGTGGGAAGGAAGGAAGGAAAGAGGGAAGGGACAGGAACAGAGGAAGTGTGCAAAGAAAGCAAGGAAAGGTGTGAAAGGGGAGAGTAAGAGAGGAAGGAGTGAAAGAAGGGAGTGAGGGAGGAAAGAAGGGAGGAAGGAGAAGGAAAGCAAGAAATGGAGGGAGGGAAGGAAGGAAGGAAAGAAAGAAAGAAAGAAAGGTGGAAGGGACAGGAACAGAGGAAGGAAGCAAGGAAACTTATGAAAGGGGAGAGTAAGAGAGGAAGGACTGAAGGAAGGGAGGGAGGGAAGAAGGTAGGAAGGAGAAAGAAAAGAAGAAATAGAGGAAGGGAAGATAAAAGAGAAAGAAAAAGAGCAAGAAAGAAAGCATGAAAGAGAAAGAAAGAGAATGAAAGAGAAATAAAAAGAGAGAGGGGGAATGAAAGAAGTGGAAGGAGGGAAGGAAGGAGAGAAAGAAAGAGAAAGAAAGAAAGAAAGAAAGAGAAAGAAAGAAAAAAGAATGAAAGAGCAAGATAGCAAGAGAGAAAGAGAGAAAGAAAGAAGGAAGGAAGGAAGGAAAGAAAGAAGGAAAGAAAGAAGGAAAGAAAGAAGGAAAGAAAGAAAGAAGGAAGGAAAGAAAGAAGGAAGGAAAGAAAGAAAGAAGGAAAGAAAGAAAGAAAGAAGGAAAGAAAGAAAGAAAGAAGAAAAGAAAGAAAGAAGGAAAGAAAGAAAGAAAGAAAGAAGGAAGGAAGGAAAGAAAGAAAGAAAGAAAGAAAGAAAGAAAGAAAGAAAGAAAGGCAACTCCAAAGAAAGGCTCACTGAGCGGATGCATGAAAAGAGGGACCAGGATCTCCACTTGCCTCCCCCTCGCGCCTTGCCCTTCCCACCCAGCCGCCCGCGTGCGCTTACCTGCTCCCAGCACCAGCAGCAGGAAGGCGAGCGAGTTAGCCGGCGCCCGCCAAAATGAAGCCATTGGCTCCGGGCAGCGGGTGGTGTTCATGCCCCCCCAAACCGCCGACCCAGCACCTCCGGAGGCCGAAAGGCATGGCTCTCTTGCCCTCGCAATCCGGCGGAGAAGCCGGCCGGGCTCAGCCCTCTCCCGGCTTCCCCAATTGCGCTTCCCCAGCAGCGCAGCTTGGCTTCTGGAGGGCCGAGTCACCCCCGCAGTGACTCCTCCTTCCGCGGCTGCCATCGGGGCTCCCTGCCTTCTTTCATCGCGGGGGTGGGAAGAAGGTGTGGGCTGCGGTCGGAGAAGTTCCGCAGAAGCGGAGTTCGGCAAGGTGTCTCTGGTCCTTTCGCTCGCCTTGGCGCGCTTTTCCCCATCGCAATTGGGGTTGGAGAGTTTTTGGCGGGCGCCGCCCCCCCCATTTTTCAATTTGGCCGGGCCCCTGACGCCAGTCCCAGTAGTACCGGCCTATCGGCGGCCCTGTATATATGTACAGTCTCAGATTGTTAACATTGGAAATACTCAATATGCCATGTGAATTCACTATTTCCATCTATCCTCCACTCACCTGTCCTTGAGCATTAGTGACTAGTTGACCTGTGACCCCCTGAAGACTGGAGAGTACATTGCCAAAAGCTTGTGAGTTAGCTATTGAGCCCATGGCGGCTGCGGCGGCGGCTGCTGCTGCTTGACTTGCCAGAGGATTATTAACCAGCTGAAAATGGGAATAAAACAGGAAAGAATAACGTTACTCACTACAATTTAGTTTTATAGCTCGACATTATTAATAATGAGTTTGATGGGAAGGAACAGTTAATCTTAACATTGCAAAATGTGTTTTAGAGCTTTGACAATGTGAATATCAGGCGGTCCAATTCTAACACTTTTTAAATTCTATTGGAGCGCAATGATAGTGAAATTTGTTCAAAGAATTTCTTCTATCTGTAGGGAGTTATGGGAATATGTGTCTTAAAAACATTGTGTAAAACTATTTGTTTAAAAGACATTAATCAAAAGCAACTCTGAATTAGATACATATAGTTGAGATGGGCAGCTAAATAAATTTATTCAATAAATAAATACACCACATATATCCTCCAATTATTCTCATTGAGCTGGGACAACCATAAACTGCAGAATATATCTCTCAGGAAAAACACTGAAATCAAATGATCTACAATTTTTTAATAAATAGTCATATTTCATTCTTCTATTTTTCTTCCATGAAAACCTACACTAACTAAAATTAAAGGAAAATCCAGAAAATGTATGTCACACAAGTCACATAATAATGTTTGAGTTTCAGAATATAAGAAACTAGGTTTATAGCAGTAATAAAGAAAACATTTTTTTAAAAGGTAGGTGATGGGAAGAGAAGTCTTTTTTTTTAAAAAAAAAATTCTCTACATACACATATAATATCATATACCTTCAATACCATACAACATAAGCATATATCAATCATCGCATAATCATTAATAGTTATTCATTCAATATCTATTTACTTTCAGTATGTATCATTCATCTCCTGCTCCCCCCTTGTCATCCAGATAAACCAATTACCGTATTTTTTGGTGTATAAGACACACCGATGGATAAGATGCACCTAGATTTTAGAGGAGGAAACCAAGGAAAAAACCATTCTGAATCAAATGGTGTAGTGTTATATTGTTTAATAAAATACCAGTGTAGCAGAATATTTTTTACAACCATGTATACTTTTTAAAACCATGTATACTTTTTAAAACCATGTACACTTTTTACAAACTTCAAACTTGACAGCTTCAAGACTTGTAGACTTCAATTCCCAGAATTCCTCCACCAGTCATGCTAGCTCATAATTGGGAGTTGAAATCCTCAAGCCTTAAACTTGCCGGATTTGAAGACCCTTGCACTACTAACCTCTAACTCAGGTGTCTTCAAACTTGACAGCTTTAAGACTTGTGGACTTCAACTCCCAGAATTCCTCCACCAATCATCCTAGCTCAGAAATGGGAGTTGAAGTCCACAAGCCTTAAACTTGCCAGGTTTGAAGATCCTTGCACTCCTAACCTCTAACTTGGGGGGTCTTCCAACTTCCAACTTGCAGCTTTAAGACTTGTGGACTTCAACTGCCAGAATGCACGGCCCGTGGTTTACCCCCGGCCCGGATTTGCCGCAGGGCCAGGGAGACACGGCCCTCAGCGTAGCCGCCATCTTGTCGAGATCCTGGCCATCTTTGGGCATCGGCCCAGGCTGATGATGTCGTCGGGGGGGCAGAGCCTGCCGGCCCTATAAAAAGGGCTGTGCAGGCTTGGGGCCTCCTTTTCGCCCCAACAACGAGCAGGCAAACACCCGGCTGGGGTTCGCCCTTCAATATTGGCCATTTTGGTTGGCCTAGTGGTGTCGGCCATTTTAGGGCCTGCAGCTCGTGGACCATCCTGAGGCCTGGTTTGGAGTCGCGGGGGGGGGGGGGCGAGGAAACATGGGGATTCACCCTCCGGGAACAAGGGGGGGAATCTTCTTGGGCAGTAGCCTTCCCTTCAGGGGAAAAATTTTCCCATTGAGGTCTTGGAAGGCTCAGTGTGTGTGGGGGGTACGGCCTTACAGGCCTGGTGGAGGCCTCCACCCTTTGAGGCCTCATTGAGGCAGAAGGGCACCTGAGTGAGCTCTCTTTTCATAGTAACTGAAAGAAAGGGGTTCTGCCCCACTATTTGAGAAACACTGGTTTAATGTAACATTTTTTGAGTTCATTTGATGTTCAAAATTCCAGCAAATGTTTTTTTCTCTTTTTTCACCACTTCTAAGAAGAAGGTCCAGTTTCAGAGTTCAGCAAAAACAACAACAATATAATCCTTTCTTCTTTATTGCATTTTATGAAAAGAATCACCAACACTCTGCATAAGCCAAATAGACTCCTGCTTCAAGGTCACAGCTGAGCAAATAAGCACTGATAAACAATCCATATGGAGCCTCTCACCAACAAATCTTCTATCAGCAGATGACAACAGCAAGCAGTCCCAAAGTTTCTTTTAAGTCCAAATTTTAAATCCAAAATAATACTCTGTATCAAATTCCTATAATGTTCTTGCAGATTTAAATAGTAAGGATGTTGTAGGTATTAGCAAGGCCCCTCAGCTGAAGAATGAGGGGATGTTCAAAGGAGAAGTTGTTGTAAATGAGGTGCATAGTGTCACCAATCCATCAAGTGCAGTTAGTAGAAATAGAAAGAGGACACATTTTCTTGTGGGTGACTCGACTGTTAGAGGTGTTGATTTGGGACTGAGTAAGGATGTGGTGAAGCTGATGAGGTGTCTCCCAGGGGCCACTGCCATCAGGGACAGGAGGCGAATTACAAACATTGTCAAGGCTGTGAGTAAAGGTAATAACGTTGATGTGGTGGTGCATCTTGGCACAAATGATTTGTGCCAAAGAAATGTTAATGTAGTAAAAAGAGATTTTCAATGTCTAAGTGTGGAGCTGGGTAAAATAACTGATTCAGTGACTTTCTCAGAGGTGTTACCGGTTTGTGGCCAGGAGGATAAAACAACTTGTATCAGAGAGTTTAATGTGTGGTTAAGGCAGTGGTGTAAAGCTGAAGGTTTTGGCGATGTAAGTCATGATGTCAGTAGGTGGTCTAATAGGGAGTTGTTTAAGAGGGATGGTTTGCATCCATCATACAGAGGTACCCAGGTGCTCGGTGAGGAATTCAGAACTTTTTTGGACAGGCATTTTAACTAGATAAAGGGGACAGAGATGTAACTGATGTGGATGATTTCTGTCCCCGACCAATGAGGATAAATCAGTTTCTGGAAGCTTATGAAAAGGGAGCTGTAAATAGAATAGATGTAGTTGTTGATGATAAGGGGCAAACTAATAATGAAAATAATGTTCTTCGGGTAATGTGCACGAATGCTCGAAGCTTGAGCAACAAGCTCTGTGAGTTAATGGCCATAATATCTAGAGATAATTTGGATCTGGTTGCCATAACTGAGACATGGTTTAAGGATTCTAATGAATGGGAAATATCTATACCAGGATATACACTGTATAGGAAGGATAGAATAGAGAGAAGGGGAAGTGGAGTAGCCATTTATGTTAAAGAAAGTCTAAAAACAACACTAATTCAAAATACGTGTAAAGATCCAGAGACTCTCTGGATTTGCATGCAAAATAAAGACGGTTCTGTCATTAGAATTGGGGTGATCTATAGGCCTCCAGGGCAATCTGAGGAATATGACAACAAGATGGTGGATGAAATTACCCAAATGGCAGTAAAGGGAGATATTGTGATTATGGGTGATTTCAACATGCCTGATGTTGACTGGAATATTCCCAGTGCCCTTACATGCAAAAGTAAGAATATAGTAGAGGCCTTTACAGGAGCAGCTCTGGCACAGCTGGTTAAGATACCGACTAGAGGGGAGAATATTCTAGATTTAGTTTTTACAAATGGGAATTGGGTTTCAGAGGTCAAGGTGGTAGAAAATTTAGGTTGCAGTGACCATCTATGTTTGTGGTTTGATGTAAAAACTGATTGTGAGCAATCCTATACTGCAACCAAAGTATTGGATTTCAGAAAAACAAATTTTAATGCAATGGGGGAATATTTAAATAATGAATTAAAGGGGAGGGATAAAATGGCAGGAGCGAGCACTCATTGGACTGTATTAAAAAAGGCCATCTTAAAAGCCACAGGACTGTATGTAAGGCAAATAACTAAAGGTAAAAGGAAGAAGAAACTGCTATGGTTTAGCAATGATGTAAGGGCTATAGTCAATGAAAAAAGGCTGCCTATAGGAGGTATAAAGAGTCTGGAAGTATAGCTGATAGAGAGGTGTATAAAATGAGACAGAAGGAGGTGAAACAGATAATATATGCTGCTAAAGTCTCAAAAGAGGAAGAAATTGCCAAATCTGTAAAGAAGGGGGATACAACCTTCTTCAGATATATTAGTGATAGGAAGAAGAAAAACTGCAGCATCACGAAGCTTAGTACCGGGAATAATACATGCATTGATGGGAATAAGGAGATCGCTGACCATTTCAACAGCTACTTCTGTTCAGTTTTCTCAAAAGACACCTTACAAAATAATACTATAGAGGGATATAGCATTGCTTCCAGCTGTAGGGATTCAGCTCCAGTGATCTTAGAAGCCGATGTTTTAGAAGAACTTGAATGATTAAAGATAAATAAGGCAATGGGTTCAGATGGCATCCACCCCAGAGTTCTTAAAGAACTCAGATCTGTCATTGCTACCCACCTGACTGATTTGTTTAACCAATCCCGGTTAACAGGAGATGTTCCTGAGGATTGGAGAATGGCCAGTGTTGTGCCTATCCACAAGAAGGGCAGTAGAGAAGAAGCTGGTAACTACAGGCCAGTTAGCTTGACATCAGTTATAGTTAAAATGATGGAGACTCTACTCAAAAAGAGGATAAATCAGCACCTAAAAAACAATAACTTATTGGACCCAAATCAGCATGGCTTTATTGAAGGCAAATCATGTCAGACTAATCTCATTGATTTCTTTGACTATGTCACAAAGGTGTTGGATCAAGGTGGTGCCATGGATATTGCCTATCTGGACTTCAGCAAAGCCTTTGATATGGTTCCACATAAAGAGCTGATAGATAAATTAGTGAAGATTGGACTTAATCCCTGGATAGTTCAGTGGATTTCAAGCTGGCTGAAGCATAGACATCAGAGAGTTATTGTTAATGGCGAGTATTCTGAGCAGAGACAGGTTGCAAGTGGTGTGCCACAATGGTCTGTTCTGGGTCCTATTCTTTTTAATATGTTTGTGAGTGACATAGGGGAAGGTTTGGTAGGGAAGGTTTGCCTATTTGCCGATGACTCTAAAGTGTGCAATAGGGTTGATATTCCTGGAGGGGTATGTAGTATGGTAAATGATTTAGTTTTACTAGATAAATGGTCAAAGCAATGGAAACTGCAGTTTAATGTTTCCAAATGTAAAATAATGCACTTGGGGAAAAGGAAGCCTCAATCTGAGTATTGTATTGGCAGTTCTGTGTTAGCAAAAACTTCAGAAGAGAAGGATTTAGGGGTAGTGATTTCTGACAGTCTCAAAATGGGTGAGCAGTGTGGTCGGGCAGTAGGAAAAGCAAGTAGGATGCTTGGCTGCATAGCTAGAGGTATAACAAGCAGGAAGAGGGAGATTGTGATCCCCTTATATAGAGCACTGGTGAGACCACATTTGGAATACTGTGTTCAGTTCTGGAGACCTCACCTACAAAAAGATATTGACAAAATTGAACGGGTCCAAAGATGGGCTACAAGAATGGTTGAAGGTCTTAAGCATAAAACGTATCAGGAAAGACTTAATGAACTCAATCTGTATAGTCTGGAGGACAGAAGGAAAAGGGGGGACATGATCGAAACATTTAAATATGTTAAAGGGTTAAATAAGTTTCAGGAGGGAAGTGTTTTTAATAGGAAACTGAACACAAGAAAAAGGGGACACAATCTGAAGTTAGTTGGGGGAAAGATCAGAAGCAACGTGAGAAAATATTATTTCACTGAAAGAGTAGTAGATCCTTGGAACAAACTTCCAGCAGACGTGGTTGCTAAACCCACAGTAACTGAATTTAAACATGCCTGGGATAAACATATATCCATTGTAAAATAAAATACAGGAAATAGTATAAGGGCAGACTAGATGGACCATGAGGTCTTTTTCTGCCGTCAGTCTTTTATGAATACATCAACATGGGTTTTAGTTATAACTTTCCAAATCCTCAAGAACACTTCTGGTAACTAATTAGCCATTTCCCCCACCTTTCTCTGAATCTTTTCTCCTTTGATCTAAAGAATAAAAATTCTAAAATAAAAATTATGGCAAAATAGCTCACCAAGTCCATAAGTTTCTTTTCTCTTCAACTTTAGCACTTTGCTTAAGTTTCCTTTCTTCCCAGATGACTTCCAACTTTCAAAACAAATCCAATCATTGCATAAGTGGTGCTCAAGTTGGCAAGATGCGCGTATCATTGATTGCTTCAATGGAATCCCGCCCAGCCTCTCTGTTTAGGGTGACCCACTCCCTTCTTAACCAGGGGGGAGTTGGGGAGCTCCTGCAGGGCAGTGCCGAGGACTTTAACACATTTTTCACTGATAAAATTGCTCGGATCTGAGCAGACCTTGACTCCAATTGGATAACAGAGTCAACTGACAATGAGTCAGTCGAGATGACTGGGGCCCGTACTTGTCCATCTGTCTGGGAAGAGTTTGATCTGGTGACACCTGATGAAGTGGACAAGGCCATTGGAGCTGTGAGTTCCATCACCTGTTTACTGGATCCCTGTACCTCCTGACCAGCAGGGAAGTGACATGGAGCTGGGTCCAGGAGATTGTCAATGCTTCTTTGGGGAGGGAGTCCTTTCAGGATCCCTACAAGGAGGCATGTATGCGCCCCCTCCTCAAGAAGCCTTCCCTGGACCCAGCCATTTTCAACAACTATCGTCCAGTCTCCAACCTTCCCTTTATGGGGAAGGTTGTTGAGAAGGTGATGGCACTGATTATACCCAGTTGTACAACTCCACCCCATTTCCAGTCAGTGAAGCAGTGGAAGTGATGTGCCGGTGCCTGGAGGCTGTTGGGGTCTGGATGGGTGTCAACAGGCTCAAACCCAACCCTGACAAGATGGAGTAGCTGTGGGTCTTGCCTCCCAAGGACAATTCCATCTGTCCATCCATTACCCTGGGGGGGGGGGAAATCATTGACCTCCCTCAAAGAGGGTTCGCAACTTGGGCGTCCTCCTCGATCCACAGCTAACATTAGAACACCATCTTTCGGCTGTAGCAAGGAGGGCATTTGCCCAGGTTCGCCTAGTGCACCAGTTGCCGCCCTACTTGGACAGGGAGTCATTGCTCATAGTTGCTCATGCCCTCATCACCTCAAGGTTCAATTACTGCAACGCTCTCTACATGGGGCTTCCTTTGAAAAGTGTTCTGAAACTTCAGATCCTGCAGAATGCGGCTGCGAGAGCTATCGTGGGGCTTCCAAGATCTGCCCACGTTTCGCCAACACTCCGTGGCCTGCACTGGTTGCTAATCAGTTTCCGGTGACAATTCAAAGTGCTGGTAATGACCTATAAAGCCCTACATGGCATCTGACCAGAATACCTCCGGGACCGCCTTCTACCGTATGAATCCCAGTAGCTAATCAGGTCCCACAGAGTTGGCCTTCTCTGGCTCCCATCAACTAAACAATGCTGTTTGATGGGACCCAGGAGAAGAGCCTTCTCTGTGGCGGCCCCGGCCCTCTGGAATCAACTCCCCCCAGGCATGGTGTGTCCCCCAGCACCACCTTTTTCTCACTGTAATACAGTGATCCCTCGATTATCGCGAGGGTTCCGTTCCAAGACCCCTCGCGATAATCGATTTTTCGCGATGTAGGGTTGCGGAAGTAAAAACACCATCTGCGCATGCGCGCCCTTTTTCATGGCCGCACATGCGCAGATGGTGGAGTTTGCGTGGGTGGCGGGGAAGACCCAGGGAAGGTTCCTTCGGCCGCCCAGCAGCTGATCTGCTCGGCAGCGCAGCAGCAGCGAGCAGATGAAGATCGGGGTTTCCCCTTTGCGTGGGTGGCGGGGAAACCCCGATCTTCGTCTTCTCGCTGCTGCTGCGGCCGCCCAGCAGCTGATCTGCTCGGCAGCACAGCAGCAGTGTGCAGACGAAGATCAGGGTTTCCCTGCCGCCCACGCAAAGGGGAAACCCCGATTCGGCTCCTGGCTGCTGCCGCGCTGCCGAGCAGATCAGCTGCTGGGCGGCCGAAGGAACCTTCCCTGGGTCTTCCTCGCTGATGCCCCTGCTCGCCCGCCCGCCCGCCGCCCGCCGCCCACCAGCAAGAGGGGGAGAGATAGAGAAAGAGAGAGAAGGAAAGAAAGAGATGAGAGAGGGAGGAAGAGAGTGTGAGAGAGGAAGAAGCAAGATAGAGAGAGAGAGAGGAAGAAAGATGAGAAAGGAAGGAAGAGAGTGATGTCATCGGGTGGGAAAAATCGCGATATAGCGTTTCGCGAAGAACGAGATCGCGAAAATCGAGGGATCACTGTATATGAGAATGGTGTGATTGTGTAGTAATGATCATTTTTTAATATTTATGGGTTTTAAATTGTTTTTAACTTATATTGGATTTGTATTTTGTATATTGTATTGCTGTTGTTGTGAGCTGCCACGAATCATTGGAGAGGGGTGGCATACAAATCTAATAAAACTTAAACTTAACTTAAACTTCTACCATTCCAGAAACAATGAACGAGCCACTCTACTTGGCTCGTTACACTGACGGGGAAGGTCAGAAGTGGTGGAGTTCAGCAGTGGTGCTTCAGGGCTCTTTTTGAGGCAACAGGAGATCGTCATCACCACGGATGCAAGCCTATGTGGTTGGGTTGCCCACTCAAATTCACAGGTAGCCCAAGGCCTGTGGAACCCCAAGACCTCACTGGCATGAATATCAATATTTTAATATTTTATATTAAATATATCAATATTTTATATTTTATATTTTTATACTATCTTATTAACTTTTTAATTTCTTATCTTATTAACTTATTTAGACTTATAATTTTATATCCGATATATTTGTAATATTTTATTAGTACATTAATCTATCGCTAATTTAATCTATTTTTAATCAATTGGGGGGGTTTAACCGATGCATAATTGGAGTGGGTGCAATGACGTGTATGGGATGAATGATTGGTATGAGTGCGATGGTTGGAGTGGGTAGGGTTATGCCAGGGACGGGATGAATGGGATGAATGGAAATAGTATGAATGAGATATTTGGCCCACCTGACGCCGGAGAGGTGGGAGGGGAAGGGGCACTGATCTCTGGGGTGGCAGAGGGTCGGAATATCCTTGTTTTGCTGGGGAGAGGCAGATATGGCGGGAGCCACGGAGCTAGCCGTTCCAGGGGAACAAGGGATCGCTGTCTAATAACTATTCCTTGTTCCGGCTCCGTGAGCTCAACCCAGGGCACTGGTGATGAGTGTAACTCTGGCCCTGGGCTCAGGTTGCTGCTGCTCAATGCCAGGTCGGTGGTAAATAAAGCTCTCCTCATCCGGGATTTAATCCTGGATGAGGAGGCCGACCTGGCATGTGTAACTGAAACCTGGCTGGGCCCGGAGGGAGGAGTTCCTCTCTCGGAAATTTGCCCAGCCGGGTTTCAGATATGGCATCAACCTCGACCCCAGGGAAGGGGGGGAGGAGTGGCTATTATAGCCAGGGAGCGCCTTTGCCTGCGTAGGCTCGTTGCTCCGGAGATTGCAGGTTGCGAGTCCCTCCTTGTGAAGTTGGACTTAGGGGTTCAGGTGGGCTTGCTTCTCACGTACCTGCCTCCCAGCTGTGTGGCACAAGCCCTGCCTGTGCTACTCGAGGAGGTAGCCGGGTTGGCGGTGGAGTTCCCTGGACTCATTGTCCTGGGGGACTTCAATCTGCCACCACTCGGCGAAACCTCTGGGTTGGCACAGGAGTTCATGGCCACCATGACAGCCATGGACCTGACTCAAGTAGTACAGGGTCCGACTCACGAGGGAGGGCACGCACCTGACATGGTATTCCTTTCCGAGCAATTGAGTAATGGTCTGAGACTAAGGGGCTTAGAAGCTTTGCCTTTGTCATGGTCAGACCATTTCCTAGTACGGTTTGACTTCCTGGCTCCAATCCTTCCCTGCAGGGAGGCGGAACCAATTAAGATGTTCCGCCCCAGATGCCTGATGGACCCAGAGGGCTTTCAGACGGCGCTTGGGGTTATTCCAGAGGCACTCGTCCACAGTTCGGCGGAGTCTCTTGCGGAGGCCTGGAACAAGGCCGCAGCGGAGGCTCTTGACCAGATTGCGCCTTTGCGACGTCTCCGTGGCGCTAGACCCCGTAGAGCTCCATGGTTCAGCGAGGAGCTCCGGGAGTTGAAACGCCAGAAGAGACGTCTAGAGAAGCAATGGAGGAAGAGTAGGTCTGAATCTGATTGAACTCTTGTAAGAGCTTTTATTAAGACTTACAAAGTGGCGCTCAAGGCGGCAAGATGCGCGTACCATGCCGCCTTGATTGCATCAGCGGAATCCTGCCCGGCCGCTCTGTTTAGGGTGACCCGCTCCCTTCTTAATCAGGGGGGAGTTGGGGAGCCCTTGCAGAGCAGTGCCGAGGATTTTAACACATTTTTCGCTGATAAAATCGCTCAGATCCGGGCCGATCTCGACTCCAATTGGGAAACAGAGTCGACTGACAATGAGTCAGTCGAGGTGACTGGGGCCCGTACTTGTCCACCTGTCTGGGAAGAGTTTGATCTGGTGACACCTGATGAAGTGGACAAGGCCATTGGATCCGTGAGTTCCGCCACCTGTTTACTGGATCCGTGTCCCTCCTGGTTGGTCTCGGCCAGCAGGGAGGTGACACGGAGCTGGGTCCAGGAGATTACCAAAGCTTCCTTGGGGAGCCCCCTCCTCAAGAAGCCCTCCATGGACCCAGCTGTACTTAATAACTATCGTCCAGTCTCCAACCTTCCCTTTATGGGGAAGGTTGTTGAGAAGGTGGTGGCGCTCCAGCTCCAACGGTCCTTGGAAGAAGCTGATTATCTAGGTCCCCAGCAGTCGGGCTTCAGACCCGGTTACAGCACGGAAACTGCTTTGGTCACGTTGATGGATGATCTCTGGCGGGCCCGGGACAGGGGTTTATCCTCTGTCCTGGTGCTCCTTGACCTCTCAGCGGCTTTCGATACCATCGACCATGGTATCCTTCTGCACCGGCTGGAGGGGTTGGGAGTGGGGGGCACTGTTCTTCAGTGGTTCTCCTCCTACCTCACTGGCCGGTCACAGTTGGTGTTAGTGGGGTGTCAGAGGTCGACTCTGAGGTCTCTCCCTTGTGGGGTACCTCAGGGGTGGGTCCTCTCCCCCCTGCTATTTAATATCTACATGAAACTGCTGGGTGAGATCATCCGAGGGCATGGGGTGAGGATCATCAGTACGCTGATGATACCCAGCTTTACATCTCCACCCCATGTCCAGTCAACGAAGCAGTGGAAGTGATGTGCCGGTGTCTGGAGGCTGTTGGGGCCTGGATGGGTGTCAACAGACTCAAACTCAACCTGGATAAGACGGAGTGGCTGTGGGTTCTGCCTCCCAAGGACAATTCCATCTGTCCGTCCATTACCCTGGGGGGGGGGAATTATTGACCCCCTTGGAGAGGGTCCGCAGCTTGGGCGTCCTTCTCGATCCACAGCTCACATTAGAAAACCATCTTTCAGCTGTGGCGAGGGGAGGGCGTTTGCCCAGGTTCGCCTGGTGCACCAGTTGCGGCCCTATCTGGACCGGGACTCATTGCTCACAGTCACTCATGCCCTCATCACCTCGAGATTCGACTACTGTAACGCTCTCTACATGGGGCTACCTTTGAAAAGTGTTCGGAAACTTCAGATTGTGCAGAATGCAGCTGCGAGAGCAGTCATGGGCTTACCTAGGTATACCCATGTTTCGCCATCACTCCGCAGTCTGCATTGGTTGCCGATCAATTTCCGGTCACAATTCAGTGTTGGTTATGACCTTTAAAGCCCTTCATGGCATCGGACCAGAATACCTCCGAGACCGCCTCCTGCCGCACGAATCCCAGCGACCAATTAGGTCCCACAGAGTGGGCCTTCTCCGGGTCCCGTCAACTAAACAATGTCGGTTGGCGGGCCCCAGGGGAAGAGCCTTCTCTGTGGCGGCCACGACTCTCTAGAACCAACTCCCCCCGGAGATTAGAACTGCCCTACTCTCCCTGCCTTCCGTAAAGTTCTTAAAACCCACCTTTGTCGTCAGGCATGGGGGAACTGAAACATCTCCCCCGGGCACGTACAATTTATGTATGGTATGTTTGTGTGTGTGCTTGTTAGTATATCGGGTTTCTTTTTAAAACTTTTTAAAATATTTAAATTTATTTGAATCTATTTGGATTTGTACGATTTGTTTATGCCTGTTGGGAGCCGCCCCGAGTTCACGGAGAGGGGCGGCATACAAATCTAAATAATAAATAAATAAATAAATAAATTTCCTGGAGTTAAGAGCAGTGTTCCTGGCACTACAAGCATTCCAGAACCAGGTGTGGGGAGAACACGTACTCATCCTGATGGACAATGTGGCTACACGATCTCACATAAACCATCAGGGTTGGACGAGGTCCGGCAGGTTGATGCAACAAGCAGGAGCCCTGATCACCTGGGCGGAAGCAAACCTATTTTCTCTCCATGCCGAACATATCTCCGGGGTTTCCAAAGTCCAAGCAGATTGGTTGAGCAGGTCAATGCTCGATCCATCAGAATGGTATCTTGATACAGCTGTAACACCATACAAGCAGATTCATGCTCTCCATCTGCAGTGAATCTTCTGTCTTTCCTGCAAACCGGTCTTGACAAAGGGCTTGCTCCCAATACGTTATGGAGGCATGTAGCGGCTCTTTCCACCATACTCAAATGGGACCCATAGAGGTCTATGCCACAACACCCGTGGGTCAGAGACTTCCTTAGAGGGGCATCCAACCTTTGCCCACCAGTGCAACACAGGTATCCCGCATGGGATCTTCCACTGGTGTTGCAGGTGCTAACGGGACCCCCATTTGAGCCATTAAGACACATTCCTCTGAGACTCATTACCTTTAAGACGGCCTTCTTGGTGGCCATTACGTCTGCCAGGAGGGTGTCTGAGCTGTCACCATTCTCTGTACGTCCAGATCTCTGTATCTTTCAACCAGACAGAGTAGTGTTACGTCTGGATCCGGCCTTTCTGCTGAAGGTCAACTCTGTTTTCCATCGATCCCAAGATCTGATCCTTCCAGACTTTTGCATGCATGGTTCCCATCCGCTGGAGCTACGCTGGCATAAACTTGATGTCAGACGAGCTCTAAAAATATACATACGCAGGACTGCACATTTACGCAGAACTGAAGTCCTTTTCATTTCATTTCTACCATCATCCATGGGGGCTAAAGTATCACCTCAAACAATTAGTAGATGGGTGAGGTCCTGCATAACCATAGCATATGAGACTCAATCCCTCCTTGTCCCATCTGGAATCACGGCTCACTCCACAAGGAGTGCGGAGACATCTGCAGCATGGACTACGCAGGCCTCTCTAGAGGACATTTGCCGGGCGTCTACCTGGGCCGTCCTGGATACCTTCATCAAACATTACCGACTGGACTTATTTAGGTCCGCAGAAGCGGCTTTCGGTCGAAGAGTGCTGCAATGGGTGTGCAAAACTCATGTGCCCTTGGTCCCGCCTGTTTCTGCCCTGTCTTCATAGCTTGGGTATATCCCATGTTGGACTCTCTGCAGCAGTGCTTTGGAGAAGGATTTTTGAACTTACCTGAAAGGTCTTCTCGAGGCACTGCAAGGAGAGTCCAAACCACCTGGCTATTTGGCCCAGGGGCACAGTTTCTTGGTTGTTAAGTTGTTTAATAAAGAGTTATTTGTATTTTCACTACTACTTCATTTTTTTCCTTGACTGACCTACTGGGGTAGGCACTGGGTGGGACCTATTTATTATGCTAATTTTAATTCAGTCCCTGCCAATAAGGCTGAAGTATTACCCATGTTGGACTCTTCTTGCAGTGTCTCGAGAAGACCATTCAGGTAAGTTCAACGGTCCATTTCCAAGATATTTTTTCATATTTGAAAAGAAATCTATTTTTTTTAAAAAAAACTTTACATAATAATTCAGTTTAGGGATTTTGGGGGGGAGGCTACAGGAAAATTCAAAATATATTATTGGAAGAATGATTTCTCTGTCTTACAAAATTATGCATTCAGGCCAGATTCTATCCACAATGCTATCCACATAATGTATGTTCTCCTAGCCCCAACTGAATGCTGAAATGACATTGGAGAGGGGCGGCATAGAAATCCAATTAATAAAATAAATATATTTCAGAAAATACTTCATAATGGAACCAATTGCCTTGGTTAAATAAAAAGTTAATCTAAATTGTTTTACCACAGACAAACATAATCTAACTCCTGAAATAAATTATTTTAAGAAAATGAAATTGTTGAAAATATGATAGAGCTTTCGTTGATTTTTAAAATTTGTTTGTTTGTTTATTTTATTATTTATTTATTTTATTATTTATTTATTTATTTTATTATTTGTTTGTTTGTTTGTTTGTTTATTTATTTATTTATTTAGGCTTCTATGCCACCCAATCCTGAAGGACTCAGAGTGGCTTACAATAAACAATATAAATATAAAAACAATAAAAAGAAGTTGAATATAAAATCTAAAACAATAAAACCCTCTTTAAAAACTCATGATAGAACTGTCACAGCAACCTGCATACATACCATTCATACAATTTGGCTATGATGGTTGTTAGTTTATGGCTCTCAGGTCTGCCGGCAAAGCCAGATCTTCGTGACCTTAAGGAAGACCAGTAGGGTGGAAGCAATACGGACATCAGGGGGAGTTGATTCCATAGAGCCGTGGTGGCAACAGAGAAGGCCCTTCCTCATGGTCTTGCCAAGCTGCATTGCTGAGTTGACAGGACATGGAGGAGGCCAACTCTGTATGCTCTTATTGGTTTCTGGGAGGTGTGTGGCAAGAGACCGTTCCATAAATAGTCTGGCCCTGAGCCATGTAGAGCCTTATATGTAATAACAAACACCTTGAATTGTACCCAGACAGCATGGCTGTTTTGATGGGTATTTTTATGGGTGGAGCGTAGGTGTTTGGATGGGTGAACCGAGGAACACCCATGACAGCTTGCGCAGCTGCATTCTGGACTATTTGCAGTTTCTGAACACTCTTCATGCTAGCCTCATGTAGAGTGCATTGGAATAATCAAGACAGGAGGTGATGAGGGCCTGAGTGACTGCGTAGAACCTGCTGGTCCAGATAGGGCCACAACTAGTAAACCAGGCGAACCTGGGCAAAGGTCTTCCTGGCCACAGCCGAGAGGTGGTGGTCAAGGTTCAGCTGTGGATCCAGGAGGACACCCACAATTCAGCTATGGATCCAGGAGGACACCCAAGTGTCCCCCCCCCAGAACAATGGACGGACAGATCGAATGATTCTTAGGAGGAAATGCCCACAGCCACTCAGTCTTGTCTGGGTTGAGCTTGAGCCTGTTGGCTCCCATCAAGATGCTTACAGCTTCCAGGTACTGGTGCATCACATCAATCACTTCACTGAATTACTATGGGGTATAGGTGTATAACTGGGCATCATCAGCGTACTGATTATATCTCACCCCATGCCATTGGATGATCTCACTCAGCAGCTTCATGTAAATATTAAATTTGTACATTGTTTTATTGTTGTGAGCCACCCCGAGTTCTCTGAGAGGGGTGGCATACAAATCTAAATAATAATCACAATCACAATCACAATAAAAAAAATAGCAGGGGGGAGAGGACAGACCCCTGTGGCACACCACAAAGGAGAGGATGACGGGTGGACCTCTGCCCCCCCACTAACATCAACTGTGAACAACCAGAGAGAGAGGATGAGAACCATCGTAAAATGGTGCCTTCCACTCCCAACTTCTCCAACCATCGCAGAAGGATACCATGGTCAATGGTATCGAAGGCTGCTGAGAGGTTGAGGAGCACTAGGATAGAGGGAAGTTCCTTATCTCTGGCCTGCCAGAGATCATCCCTCAGCGTGACAAAAGCAGTTTCCATGCTGTAACTGGTCCTGAAGCCAGACTGAAAGGAGTCCAGATAAACAGCTTCATCCAAGGACTGCCGGAGCTGGAGTGCCACCCACTTCTCAACAACCTTACCCAAAAAGGGCAGATTGGAGACTTCAATTCATCTGGATCCAGGGATGGTTTCTTGAGGAGGGGGTCATACAACCACTTCCTTTAATGGCTGAGAAAATGACCTATCACTCAAGGAAGCATTAATCAACACCTGGATCCAGGCACGTGTTATCTCCTGACTGGTCGAAACCAGCCAGGAGGGGCATGGGTCTAGTAGGCAGGTGGAGGAACTCATAGCTCCCATGGCCTTGTCCACTTCCTCAAGGGTTACCAGATCAAACTCTTCCTAAATAACAGGATTAAGACCTCTGAAACTCATCCGGGTTCATTAGGCTCCTGGGGTGAAACCTCCTAATTGGTCCCTGCGATGGGAGATTGGTTGGTCATAGGATCATGGTTTGTTTGTTTCTTCAATTTCTAGACTGCCCTTCTCCAGAGACTCAGGGTGGCTTACAACATATTAATATGTAACAATGGAAGAAATCTAAATTAAATGAAACAAACACTATAAAATATCACTATAAAAAACCTCTTAACTTAAAACATCTCACAGAACAGCCCACCTCATACAAATCTGTGATATCTCCAACAGTCATGCAAACAGTCAACAGCCCCACGCCTACTGGCATAGATGTGCTTTTAAGCTCTTCCAGAAAGGCGGTAGAGTGGGAATAATACAAATCTCCAGGGGAAGTTGATTCCAGATGGCAGGGGCAACCACAGAGAAGGTCCTCCCCCTAGGGCCTGCCAGCCAGCATTATCTGTCTGACAGGACCTGGAGAAGGCTGACCCTCTGGGCCCTAACCAGTCGATGGGATACATGAGGTAATCAGGTCTTAAGCCATGTGGGGCTTTAAAGGTGAACACCAACACTTTGAATTGTGTTTGGAGACTACTTGGCAACCAATGCAGCTCACGGAGTGATGACAAAAAATGGGCATATCAGATCGGGCTACAGCACTGAAAATGCTTTGGTTGCACTGTAGGATGATCTCTGGCAGGAATAGGATAGGGGATACTCCTCTGTCCAGTGCTTCTTGACCTCTCAGCGCTGGAGGAGAAGTAAAGCTGAATCTGACCGAACACTTGTAAAAGCTCATATGGAGATTTACAAAGTGGGGCTCTGGGCAACAAGATGCATGTATAATGTTGCCCTGATCGCATCTGTGGAATCCCACCCAGACGCTCTCTACATGGGGCTACCTTTGAAAAGCGTTGAAGTCAGTGTTAGTGGGGGCCAGAGGTTGACCCCTAGGTTTCTCCCTTGTGGAGTTCCTCAGGGGTCAGTTCTCTTCCCCTTGCTGTTCAATATCTACATGAAACTGCTGGGTCAGATCACCCAAGGGCATGTGGTGAGTTGTTATACACCCAGTTGTACATCTCCACCCTGTGACCACGTGGTGAAGCAGTGGAACTGATGTGCCGGTGCTTGGAGGCTGTTATGGTCTGGATGGGTGTCAACAGACTCAAACTTAACCCTGAAAGATGGAGTGACTGTGGGTTTTGCCTCCCAAGGACAATCCTATCTGTTTGTCCATTTCCCTGGGGGGAGGGATTATTGACCCCCTCAGAGAGGGTCCGTAACTTGGCTGTCCTCCTCGGACCACAGCTGACATTAGAACGCCATTTTTTGGCTGTGGCGAGGGGGCATTCGCCCAGGTTCACCTGGTGCACCAGTTGCGGCCCTATCTGGACAGGGAGTCTCTGCCCTCTGGACAGTCACTCATGCCCTTATCACCTCGAGGTTCGGCTACTGCAATGCTCTCTATATGGGGCTACCTTTGAAGAGTGTTTGGAAACTTCAAATAGTGCAGAATGCAGATGTGCATGGGTCTTTCCAGATACATTCACGTTTCTACAACACTCTGCGGACTGTATTAGTTGCCTATTGGTTTCCGGACATAATTCAAAGTGTTGGTAATGACCTATAAAGCCCTACATGGCACCGGAACAGATTACTTACGGGATCGCCTTCTACCGCATGAATCCCAGTGACTTGTTAGGTCCCACAGAGTTGGTCTTCTCAGGGTCCTGTCGGCCAGGCAATGTTGTCTGGTGGGGCCTAGGAGAAGAGCCTTCTCTGTGGTGCCCCGGCCCTCTGGAATCAGCTCCCTCTGGAGATTCACACTGCCCCCACCCTCCTTGCCTTTCGTAAGAATATTAACACTCATTTATGTCGCCAGGCATGGGGCAATTAGACCAAGCCCCCCCCCCCCATTTAATAAATGAAATGTGTGGTTGTGAATGAATTGGCTGATTGATTTTACTGTATTGGATTTTTAGTTTGTAATTTTAATTGATTAGATTTCTTGCTGTATTGTTTACATTGTATTCTGTGAGCCACCCCAGGTCTTTGGAAATATAATTAATAATAATAATAATAATAATAATAATAATAATAATAATAATAACTGACAGAATTCAGGACTACCTAGAAGAAAATGACATCATGCCAGTGGAACAAAAGGGCAATAAAAGATGAAGCGGAGGTACAAAAGACCAACTCCTAATTGATAAAATGATTTCGGAGAACTGTAAGAACAGGAAAAGAAAGCTATACATGACCTGGATTGATTACAAGAAAGCCTTTGACTCATTGCCACACAGCTGGATCATAAAATGCCTGGAAGTCATTGGAGTCAATGAAAACATCAGGAAATTCATAGAAAAGACAATGAAATATTGGAAGACTGAGCTTTTTGTTGGGAATGAAAGCTATGGACTGGTCGACATCAGAAGGGGCATCTTCCAGGGGGACTCTTTGTCCCCATTGCTATTCATCATCGCTATAATCCCGCTGTCACTCATCCTACAGAAAACAAACCTAAGCTACCAAACTGCTAGGAATTCACCAAAAATTTCACACCTGATGTATATGGATGACATGAAGTTGTACGGAAAATCAGAAACCGAGATACAGTCACTAACCAACACTGTGCTAATCTTCAGCAATGACATCAGCATGGAGTTTGGCCTGGATAAATGAGCCACAGTGGCACTGAAAAAGGGGAAAATCACTGAAAGTGAGGGCATTGAAATGCCAAATGGTCAAACCATCAAGTGCCACCAGCCAAAAGCCTACAGATACTTGGGCATCTTGCAACTGGATAATATCAAGCATGGCCATGTGAAAACTGTGATCAGCAAAGAGTAAATCCAGAGGACCAGAAAAATTTTGAAGAGCAAACTGAATGGTGGCAACACTATCAAGGCTATAAATACGTGGGCCATACCTCTCATTAGATACACAGCTGGCATAGTGAACTGGACTCAAATAGAGCTGGACAACCTGGACAGGAAAACCAGAAAATTAATGGCGATCCATCATGCACTACACCCCACAGTGACGTTGACAGGCTGTATTTACCAAGGAAAATAGGCAGCAGAGGACTTTTGCAAGTGAAGCAGACAGAGGAAGAAGAGAAGCATGCACTAGCTGACTATGTGAAGGGGAGCAAAGAGTCAGCATTGATAGGAAGCTTCTCAAGGTGAAGCAAACTAAGGACCAGTACAGAAAAACTGTAACTCAATGCCGTATGGACAGTTGGCGGAACAAAGCATTGCATGGCCAGTTCTTGGAGAAGATTGAAGGCAAAGTGGATAAGGAAAAGACCTGGTCATGGCTTACAAGTGGAACACTCAAAAAGGAGACAGAAGGACTAATACTGGTGGCACAAGAACAGGCCATTAGAACAAATGCTGTCAAAGCCATAATTGAAAAATCAACAGACGATCCAAAGTGCAGACTCTGTAAAGAAACAGATGAAACAATCGATCACATACTCAGCTGCTGCAAAAAGA
Source organism: Erythrolamprus reginae (assembly GCF_031021105.1). Taxonomy (NCBI): domain Eukaryota; kingdom Metazoa; phylum Chordata; class Lepidosauria; order Squamata; family Dipsadidae; genus Erythrolamprus; species Erythrolamprus reginae. The sequence continues at coordinate 64,629,836 of NC_091963.1, forward strand.
TCGCACAGACTGACTACAAGCATAGACATGATGCTGTGGCACAGATGATCCACTGGAACTTGTGCCAGAACTACCATTTACCAGTGGCAAAGAACTGGTGGGATCATAAGCCCGAAAAAGTGGTCAAAAATGAGCAAGCAAAACTACTGTGGGACTTCCAACTTCAAACTGACCGAATTCTGAAGCATAACACACCAGACATTGTGATCATGGAGAAAAAGAAAGTATGGATCATCGACATCGCAATCCCAGGAGACAGCAGAATTGAGGAGAAGCAGCTAGAGAAATTAGTGAAATACGAAGATCTAAAAATCGAGCTGCAAAGACTCTGGCATAAACCCATGAAAGTGGTCCCAGTGGTACTTGGCACACTGGGCGCAGTACCAAAGGATCTCAGCGGACATTTGAAAATAATTGGAATTGACAAAATCTCCATCTGTCAATTGCAAAAGGCTGCTTTACTGGGATCAGCAAGCATAATTCGCCGCTACATCACGCAGTCCTAGGTGCTTGGGAAGCGCCCGACTGGTGATGAAATTCGAAATCCAGCATAATGATCTTGTTTGCTGTGTTGTACTGACATAATAATAATGGAAAGAGTGAAAAGCAAGATAAGATTTTCTTATTATGGTAAAAAAGAATCCCAGTAATGAAAATAGCATGTTTACTAACCAATGTTGACGATATGATCTGTTAAAAGAAAGTGGTCTAGGTTTCCCAAATCAAAGATAGGGGAGTTCAAGCAACCCACAGGTCTCAGTCATCTAATCCTCCCTCTCTCTCTTGGTGCACACAGATCCACAGAAAGACATTACTAAGATACAGTGTAATTTATAACCAAGTTATGTATTTAATTCATTTAATTATGTAACTTATATTGAACATCCATTTATGGTAGTTCTTCTGCAATGAAACTTCATTCATGAACTCATGAAGTGCTTGTTGGTTCATCTTGAGAATCAAAAGTAAATGGATTCATTGCTTTATATAATATATAAGTGCACCATGTGCAAAGTTATGTTTAGCATGCATATATAAACAGTGATGTGTAGCACCTTTGGTGGATATCACCCTACTCTCCCCACTCCAAGACTTAGCTCTACCAGAAAAAAATTACAAAACAGCAAGAAGCTAGACAAGCAATTAAAACCTTCATCTTCTTAGAAAAGGATATTTTCTATTAATTATCCTGATCCTAGAGGCCTTGGCCTTTTGCAAAAGGTCAAAACTTTGCTCTGCAGCCTTGCATGGGAGGGTCCAAAGAACTCTGCCTGTAGTACCAAATGTTTTTGAAGTTTTGATATTTATAACATCATTATTATATAATGTTATTTTTTTATTCCTAATGTAATGGTAATGTTAATTTTAAAGGTTTTTTTCATTTATCAATTATATTATATTATATATTGTATCTTTTCCCAGAAAGCCACTTTAAGAGAGTAGTTTAGAAGCATGAGAAATAAATAAATACCGTATATACTCGAGTATAAGTCGCTCCGACTATAAGTCGAGGCGCCTACTTTTGCCACAAAAACTGGGAAAATTTATAAACCCCTGTATAAGTCGAGGGTGGAAATTGCAGCGGCTACTGGTAACTTATAAAAATGGCAGGTTCCTTTGCTTGCACGCAAGAGCCAACCACTCGAACGCCACGCTAAACAAGAAAAAAGCCGTTTGGCTAGGGGGGGGATTCTTGCTTCTTAACTGGGAGCAGTTGCCCCCTCTCCCAAAGCGATGTCCCAAAGCGGTCTCCGGGAAGCGACCGAGGGAAAGGCAATCGTCTGCCTTTCCTTCAGCCCGAAAGAGGAGGCAAATGCCCCGCCTTCCCCCAGCCGGTTAACTTGAAGCGCTCGGTTAACCGGCTGGGGGAAGGCAGGGCATTTGCCTCCTCTTTTGAGCTGAAGGAAAGGCAGACGACTGCCTTTCCCTCGGTCGCTTCCCGGAGACCGCTTTGGGACATTGCTTTGGGAGAGGGGGCAACTGCTCCCGGTTTAAGAAGCAAGAATCCCCCCCCCAGCGAAACGGCTTTTTTCTTGTTTAGCGCGGCGTTCGAGTGGTTGGCAGGTTCCTTTGCTTGCACGCAAGAGCCAACCACTCGAACGCCGCGCTAAACAAGAAAAAAGCCGTTTGGATGGGGGGGGGGAGGATTCTTGCTTCTTAACCGGGCAGTTGCCCCCTCTCCCAGAGCGATATCTTTAGCGGTCTCCAGGAAGCGGCTTAGGGAAAGACAGCCGTCTGCCTTTGCTTCAGCTCCAAAGAAGCTCTGGGAGAGGGGGCAACTGCCCGGTTAAGAAGCAAGAATCTACCCCCTAGCCAAACGGCTTTTTTCTTGTTTAGCGTGGCGTTCGAGTGGTTGGCTCTTGCGTGCAAGCAAAGGAACCTGCCAACCACTCGAACGCCGCGCTAAACAAGAAAAAAGCCGTTTGGCTAGGGGGTGGATTCTTGCTTCTTGACCGGGCAGTTGCCGCTTCTTTCTAGCTGAAGCAAAGGCCAGCTGTCTTTCCCTCAGCCGCTTGCGCCCTCTTGTGGTGACATGTCAGTCACCCGAGTATAAGTCGAGGTCGGGTTTTTCAGCCCATTTTTTGGGCTAAAAAACTCGACTTATACTCGAGTATATATGGTAAATAAATAAATATTAATTCCTATGTTACTAGAAGATACGTTTTCAAATTTATGATTCATTGGAAAAATGAGTTTTGTATTTTACTCTGAAGACATTGCATAATGTACTGAGACATTGTTTGTTAAGGGCTTGTATTAAACTGAACATATATCCCAAAGATGCTTTTTCAAAAGGCAACTGGATTTTCTTATTTTTCCTTAAAGACATTTCTTTCCTCTCTTCAATAATTTTTGAGAAATGGTTAAAATATAAGGCGACGATGCTGACAATTTCCAGATTTACTTTATGATTTAAGCAAAAATTCCTTTCATGTTCTTTAATTTTGTATTTTATGGAGAATTCAATTTCCTTCATGTAACTTGGTAATTGCAAAATTGTTACATTATTTTTGCTCTTCTTTGGTTCTTAGTATTGGATATTCATCCTGATAAAAATTTAGCAGTTGTCTTCCACCCCGAATCTTACCATTGCATTTTTATTTTCATACTGTCACCAAAGTAGATGTATCCAAGTAGTCTTTATGACTAAAGAAGAATTTATATCAACACATTATATTTATAAAGATAAAAGGTAAAGGTTTATCTTGTTCAGTTATTTGAAAAAAAACCCCCGAAAGCTGAAAAATTGAAAATTCTGTTTGATTTGTAACAAATCCATTGTAAAAGCCCTAGGTGGGCATTATTCTTTATTTAAACATTAAAATGTTGTATGAACTATTTATTTGTATTCTTGTAGTGTAGGATATGTGTTGAAATTTCAAGATAGGTTTTAGCCGCCCCGAATCTACGGAGAGGGGTAGCAAACAAATTTGATTAATAAATTAAAAATAAATAATAAATTTCTGACTCTAGGAGGCAATGCTCATCTCAGTTTAACATTTCTGTGGTTATGTGGCCAGCATGACTATAAGCTGAGGGACATGGAATGCTATTATCCCTGATGTTTATAGAATGCAACAATTATTTACATATATGGCAACTAAAGTTGAAAATAATTATTATTAAACTATTAAATAGTTATTTAAAAATAACTTTGCTTCAAAAATTAATTCAAAAATTATTTATATAGAATTTAAAAAACTAATCAATAGTATCCAATTCTCTTTCATTTCTCTTGTTCCATTATAAATCCATCAGTTATGATACAGAAAATCAAGTGTTCTTAATTTCCACTCTTAGTGTATCAGGAGAAATCCTAGAGGATTATCAAGTAACATGTTTTTTTAAAAGGGAAAATGAAATAAAGAGCGTTTGTATGTATGTTTGTATATATGTATGTATGCATGTATGCATGCACATACATATGTATATATGTGTGTATGTGTATTTATACATGGCATAGAAAAACAAAAACTGCTAGATATTTGCTGCAAAACAATTTGATGGAAATAAAAGAAGACAGGGAAATGTTAAATAGGGAGATTACAGCAATAGAACTTCAAAATGCAATCAAAAACAAAAAAAATAACAAATCACCAGGCCCAGACAGATACCCAGGATAATATTACAAGTGTTTTGGAGAGTCCCTAGAGCAATTACAATTAGAAATGTATAATGAAGCATTATTGAAAGCTAGAATACCCAAAACATGGAAAGAGACATATATCACCATGATACCAAAAGAAGGTGCCAACACAAATCAAGTTAGTGATTATAGGCCAATTGCCCTCTTAAACACGGCTTACAAAATTTTCACTCCAATATTAGTGGAAAGATTTAAAAAATATTAAACAAAATTATACATATTGACCAGAATGGTTTCCTACCAACGAGACAAATTATGAATAATACAAGAATTGTACTGGATATAATTGAATATTATGAAGCACACCCTGAAAAACAACATTGATTTTTTTGGATGTGCAGAAAGCCTTTGATAATGTGAATTGACAATATATGAAAAAATTAATACAACAAATGAGTAATTGTTAATAATGAAATGACTAAAACATTCCAAATAAACAAATCGGTTAGACTAGGATGCCCACCATCTCCTTTTCTCTTCATATTAGTACTTGAAACCCTGTTAAATGAGACCCACAAAGACAGCAATATCAAAGGAACAAAAGTTTAAAAAGAAGAGTATAAATTACAGGCTTTCGCGGATGATCTAGTATTTTTCTTAAACGAACCGCTAGAGACAGAAGAATATTTAATAGGAAAAATAGAAGAATATTGAGAGGTGGCAGGCCTAAAAATTAATAAACAAAAAACAAAATTCATGACTAAGAATATGACAAACAAGCAAAATGAGGAATTAGAAATCAAATTAGGATTCACAAATACAAAGAGAATTAAATATTTAGGAATAAATTTAACCAATAGATATTCATCAATAAAAGAAGATAACTATATAAAATTAGTAAACCAAAGCAAAACAGAATTAGAAAAATGGGGAAAACTGCAACTGTCATTGACAGGAAGAATTGCATCCATTAAAATGAGTATACTTCCTAAATTTTAAAATCTATTTCAAACCATCCCAATAAAACTGGACTCCAATTTTTTTTTACCAAATTAAACAAAATAATATCCAAATTTATATGGCAAGGTAAAAAGTCAAGAATAAAGATAGTAGATTTGCAAGATATAAAGAGTAGAGGTGGATTCAGAATGCCAGATTGGAAAATGTACTACAAAGCAGCTTCCCTGATGTAGATAAAATAATGGGTTAACCTAGACAATATATGTATTTTACAGTTGGAATTCCATGAACTAGAGAAAGGCTGGCATGCTTATCTCTGGGACATAGGAGATAAAATGCAAAATGCTTTAACAGACATTTAATTAGACAATCTTTATTTAAAATATGGAAAGAAATTAGACAGAAACACTATATAAAAATACCAAATTGGATATCCACAATGGAAGCCCTCATATACCCAAATACAATAGAAATTATTTAAAAAATTAAATACCAGGAAATATTAGATGCAACGGGGAGACTAAAAAGCAGAGAAGAACTAATCACACAAAATATAAATATTGGTGGATTTACCTTCAAATCAAATCAAGATATAAAAAAAATATGGAACAAACAGGTATAGAAAAAGTTACCCAACCATTAGATAAATTACTGACAGGCCCGGAGGAAAAAATAATATCTAAGATTTACAAATATTTGATGGAACATGAGAGACCAAAAGAGATAGTCAAAGGTACAATGATTGCTTGGGCAAAAAAACTTGGCTATAATATATATTTAGAAGAATGGGAACAAATTTGGAAGAGAAATATAAAATTGAAAAATCTACGACATGCAAAGAAAATCAGTACAAAATGCTATACCATTGGCACATGCACCAAAGAGATTAACAACAACAACAACAACAACAATAATAATAATAATAATAATTTATTAGATTTGTATGCCGCCCCTCTCTGAAAACTCGGGGCAGCATAGCTAAAATACATAAAAACAATAATTCAGTATGTTGGAAATGTAACAAAACACAAGGCACCTTTTTTCATTCATGTTGGTCATGTCCAGAGATGAAAAAATATTGGAAAAAATTGTGTAATTGGTTGCAACATATAACAAATATAACAGTAGAATATACACCAGAATTCTTTTTACTTGGTATTATGAGAGGGTCCTATACCAAAAATATTAAATATTTAATCCTGCATACAGGACCACCATCAGGAATTTTGGGGCCCCATACAGCCTAAGTGTTTGGGGCCCCCCTGCCATTTTAAAACTATTTTAAGTCGCCAAGCCACTCCATCCCCTGGGGATCATTTCCCGCTTCACGCCAAGCGAGGCGGTCCCATAGGCCAGTGTTTCCCAACCTTGGCAACTTGAAGATATCTGGACTTTAACTCCCAGAATTCCCCAGCCAGCGAATGCTGGCTGGGGAATTCTGGGAGTTGAAGTCCAGATATCTTCAAGTTGTCAAGGTTAGGAAGCACTGCCATAGGCTATTTCAGGAACTGGGTTAAGCCGATTGTGTGGACTCGTTCAGGAGAAAGAAAGAAGCGGGAGTGACAAGGGAAAGAAAGATCATGGCATCGGTCAGGCGGAGCGAGGCTTATTTACGGCTCCTTGGCACTTCTCCCTTCTTGTTGACAAAACCATGTGCTTTCTAGCGAGGGGAGAGGGGATCCCACACCCGGCAGCCACCGGCGAGGAGCTGGAAAGGACGAGGGGAGAGAAAAAGCAGGGTACCAGCAGTCAGGCGGGTGTCTTGAGGGGGCTCTCCCATCTGGAAGGAAGGGAAGAAAGGCGAGGGCGAGCTATGAAGGAAGGAAGGAAGGAAGGAAGGAAGGGTAAAAGGGGCGATCAAGAGAGGAATGGGTGAATGAATGGACGGAGGGTGGGAAGGAAGGAAGGAAAGAGGGAAGGGACAGGAACAGAGGATGGGTACAAAGGAAGCAAGGAAAGGTGTGAAAGGGGAGAGTAAGAGAGGAAGGAGTGAAAGAAGGGAGTGAGGAAGGAAAGAAGGGAGGAAGGAGAAGGAAAGCAAGAAATGGAGGGAGGGAAGGAAGGAAGGAAAGAAAGAAAGAAAGAAAGAAAGGGGGAAGGGACAGGAACAGAGGAAGGAAGGAAGGAAACTTATGAAAGGGGAGAGTAAGAGAGGAAGGACTGAAGGAAGGGAGGGAGGGAAGAAGGTAGGAAGGAGAAAGAAAAGAAGAAATAGAGGAAGGGAAGGTAAAAGAGAGAAAGAAAAAGAGAAAGAAAGAGAAAGAAAGAAAGAGAATGAAAGAGAAATAAAAAGAGAGAGGGGGAATGAAAGAAATGGAAGGAGGGAAGGAAGGAAGGAGAGAAAGAAAGAGGAAGAAAGAAAGAAAGAGAAAGAAAAAAGAATGAAAGAGCAAGAGAGAAAGAGAGAAAGAAAGAAAAAGAAACGAAATAAAGAAAGAAAGAGGAAAAAAAGAGAATGAAAGAGAAATAAAAAGAGAGGGGGAATGAAAGAAATGGAAAGAAGAAAGGAAGGAGAGAAAGCAAGAGAAAGAAAAAAAGCAAGATAAAGAAAAAAGAATGAAAGAGCAAGAGAGAAATAGAGAAAGAAAAAGAAACGAAAGAAATTGTGATTTTGACTATGCCGGCTTTTTCCCTCCCCTGCTCCCGGCTCCCCACAAACCACCTACCTCTCTACCACAAGAGGGAAGCGCCCGAGGCGCCAGGTTCTTCCCTTCCTCCCTCGCCCGCATCCTTGCCGCGGTGACTCACCAGGAGAAGGCTGGAGACCCACGCGGCTCCTCGGGGGGCCTTGCGGAAGGCGGCGGCGGAAGCCCCCATGGCCGGCGCTGGGTGCGAGGAAGGATGCTTTCTGCGCAGGCGGAGGCCGAGAGCTGAGAAGGGCGCACCTTGCCCACCCTCACCGGAAGAGCTGCCCATCTAGCAGTCCCGCTGCCCCATTGCCCGGCAGGGGATGATGGGCAAGGGATGCCTCGGGGAAGGAGGGCAGGGCAGGAAGGGAAGGAGGGGGCTGGCAGGGGTTTAGGAAAGGGGAGCCCGCCGGGCACGAGGGAACGCTGGCCGTGCGGGGCTCCGAGGCCAGCCTTGCAGCTCCTCGGCGGGAGGAGCCGAAAGCCACCGGGAGAGGACTGGGCTCAGCAGGAGAAGCGCCGGGGCCCCCCCCATTATTCAATTTCCCCGGGCCCGTGACGCCACACCCACTAGTACCGGTCTATCGGCGGCCCTGCCTGCATATAATAACAGCGGCAAGGATTGTATGTGCACAGAAATGGAAGAACCCGCAGCTACCGGAGAACAAAGAGATAATTAAGAAAATATATGAGTGTGTTGAAATGGACAGACTGACCATGGAACTAAATAATAAAAAAGACTCGGACTATTATGCAATCTGGACAAAATGGTATTTATGGTCTAAAAAAAGGAACTCAAAACAAACGCCAGAATAAAACATCAAGATATATAAGGACAATTAAAGACAATATAGATAAAAATGTACATACAAGACACTGATTCACCTGTAAATAAGATTATGTATTGTTTTTAAAATTGGAAAAAATTAATCAATACATATTTAAAACAAAAACAAAAACTGCAAATAGTGAAGCCAAACATCCCTGAGTTTCTTGGGAGGCATATATATTTTTGATGATTGTCATCAATGTCTTCTCTAACTACGCAAAAATATATTAAAGAGCTGTCAGAATGATTGATAGTCATAATTATAACATATAATTGCAACATTTATGAAGGTTTCACATACGTATAACATATAACATATGTTACTAATAAAGTAAATTGTTATTCAAAGTTTATTATCAAGTTTGTAGGTGTTAATTTTCCTTGTTAATTTTATTTAGAAACTTTGGGAAGAAGCTGAAGAACAGTACTAGATAACACATTGCACACATACTGTACAGCCTAAGGGGGAAAATATAAACTAGGCACATAGAGATATAAAATAAAATAAAATATAGTTTTCTATATATTTAGTTTATATTTTCCCCCTTAGGCTGTACTGTACGTGGACAGTGTGTTATCTAGTCTGTTTTTTCAGCGTCTTCCCAAATTACTGGACATTCTTTTAACTAAACTAGGCTAGTGGTACCTGAACACACTTGTAAATGGATCACAAGATTCCTAACAGATAGGAAGCAGCAGGTGAAGCTAGGTAAAATCACATCAGATACCTGTACAATTAGCACAGAGCCCCCCCCAAGGCTGCGTATTCACACCACTTCTCTTTTCTCTATATACCAATGACTGAATCTCAAATGATCCATCTGTTAAACTACTGAAGTTTGCAGATCATACAACAGTGATTGGTGTAGGAAACTGCATACAGATGGAAGGTTGAACAATTAGCCTCATGGCGCAACCGGAACAATCTAGAACTGAACACACTCAAAACTGTAGAAATGGTGGTAGATTTAAAAGAAACCTTCCCATCCTATCACCTCTCGTAATGCTAGACAACACAGTAGCAACAGTAGAGACCTTCAAATTTCTAGGTTCTATCACATTTCAAGATCTAAAATGGCCACCTAACATCAAAAACATCATCAAAAAAGCACAACAAAGAATGTTCTTTCTGCGCCAACTCAGGAAGCTCAAACTGCCCAAGGAGCTGCTGATACAGTCCTACAGAGTCATTGAATCTGTCATCTGCACTTCTATAACTGCCTGGTTTGTTTTTGCAACCCAACAAGACCGATACAGATTTCAGAGGATAATCAGAACTGCAGAAAAAACAATTGTTGCCAACCTGTCTGTCTTCTATTGAGGACCTGTATACTGCATGAGTCAAAAAGAGGGTGGTGAAAATATTTACTGACCCCTCACATCCTGGACATGAACTGTTTTAACTCCTACCCTCAAAACATCACCGTAGAGCACTGCACACCAAGACAACTAGACACAAGAACAGTTTTCCCCCCGAACGCCATCACCCTGCTAAACAAATAATCCTCTCAACACTGTCAAACTAGTTACTAAGTCTGCACTACTAATACTACTAGTTTTTTCTCATCATTCCTATCACCCATCTCCTCCCACTTATGACTGCATGACTGTAACTTGTTGCTTGTATCCTTAATATCTCTATTAATATTAATTGTTTCCTGATTGCTTATTTGACCCCCATGACAATCATTAAGTATTGTACCTCATGATTCTTAACAAATGTATATTTTCTTTTATGTACACTGAGAGTACAGTATATGCACCAAAGACAAATTCCAATTACACTTGGCCAATAAAGAATTCTATTCTATTCTTTAAAAAAAAATCCAGTTACCAATGATCCACTACCAATATGCTGCTGTAACAATGCATACTTGGACAGTGCAAAATCTTGTCAGAAAATAGATAAACCTATGACTTTTCCCACATTTTTAAAAATAAAGGTGTTAACAGGCCTTGAAAAAGTAGTGCACAGTTCAGTGCAAATATATCTTGCCTGTAAAATATTATGCTGCATTTGAAATCTGATAAATATTTATTATCAATGTTGTTTGCTTTTAATCTCTTCCAGATATCATTTCCCCAGCTTTTGACTCCTTAAACAAAAATGACATTTACATTGCAATATTGCTTGCCAACAATCTCATTTTCTGGTTTAGTTAGCAGCATTCATGCTTGATTAGTCTTTAATTATACAAATACCTACATATTTAAAAAAAGTTTTATTTTTTCCCCATACTTAAAGCATTTAATTATTTCTTTTTGTATGCAATAATCTTTAATTTTAGGATTAAGCAACTGATGTTTTTTAGTATGGATGGATTTTTTCAAGTGTAAAAGTAAATATGTTTATTCTATTACAAGTGGAAAAATTAACTTTAGGAAAGTTTTTCATTAGCACATTTGACAGCACAGTGATCAGCTCTGAGAAAACATTCAAAAGAATAATGTCTGCAAAAACAAATTCACATCTGATCTGTTTCATTAGAGTAGCTTTCAGAGTTAAAACATTTCTAGGCTCCAACTGAAAATAACTCAAAAGAGGTGTGTTGAAACTACTAGATCCTAGAGCAGTGATGGTGAACCTTTTTTTACTTGGGTGCCAAAAGGGTGCATGCCTGTGCAATAGAATGCACACATGTGCCCACATCCATATTGCAATGCCCTCCCCCATGCAGGTGCACAGAATCCTACCCTGCGCTCCCACACATATGTGCAGGTCTCACTGAAGCCTTTGGACTCTGTGGATGGAGAAAAATGGGCCCAATGGGTATACCGGAAGTTCAGAAATGAACTTCCATTGGGACTGTTTGGCCATTTTTCGCCCTCCCCAGGCTTCAGAAGCCTGAACATCAGCTGGCCAGTGTGCAAATGCATGCTGGAGTTGACATTGGGCAATGCCTCATGTATCATCAGATATGGCTCTGTGTGCCACCTGTGGACATGTGCCATAGGTTCACCATCACGGTCCTAGAGTGTCTGGAATAGTTCAGTATAGGCTGGGGTAATCTAGTATTTGAATCTAATCTGAAAATCTGGAAAAACAGAGCTCCAGCTTTAGTACCAGAAAACCAGAAAGACCTGCAATTAATATCAAAAAACCAGAAAAGGCTGTAATTCTGTTTTCCATTATAAATTATAAATCAATTAAATAGCTCTCTGCACCTGAGATGGTCGGCTGTGAGTCCCTCATTGTGAAGTTGGACCCAGGGGTTCAGGTGGGACTGTTGCTCATGTACCTGCCTCCCAGCTGTGTGTCAACAGCTATGCCTGTGCTACTTAAGGAGGTAGCTGGGTTGATGGTCGAGTTCCCCAGACCAATAGTCTTGGGGGACTTTAACGTGCTGTCACTTGGCAAATCCTCCAGGTTGGTGTAGGAGTTTATGGCTTCCATGGCAACCCTGCACCTGACCCAGGTAATTCAGGGTCTTACTCAGAAGGGGGGGGGACACACTTCTAACATGGTATTCGTCTCAGAGCAATTGAGCAATGATCTGAATTTAAGAGGATTTAGACATCATGCAACATTACCTACCTGACATGGATCTGGAGTAGGTCTGTGGTTGCTGGGATTCATGAGCCAGAAGAGAGTCCCATAAGTAAGCCATGTAGGGCTTCATAGACCAATACTTTAAATTGGGTCTGGAGACCAATCGGTAACCAATGGAGCTCACAGAGTGGTGTTGAGATATGGGTATAGCTTGAAAGTCCCAAGACTTTTGCACAAACGGTAGTCTCTGAACTCTCTTTAAAGTTAGCCCTATTACAGGGCATTGCAGTACTCAAACCATGAGGTGATAAGGACATGAGTGATGTCAAAAGAGACTCCCTGTCCAGATAGTGCCACAACTGGTACACCAGGTGAACTTGAGCTAATGCCCCCATGCCACAGCTGAAAGATGGTGTTCTAAAGTCAGCTGTGGATCAAGGAGGACTCCCAAGTTGTGGACCCTCTCTGAGGGGGTCAGAACCCCCCCCCCCTTCTGGGGGGATGGGTAATGGATGTACAGATGGAATTGTCCTTGGAAGGCCAACCCCCCAGCCATTCCATCTTGTTGGGGTTGTGTCTGAACCTGTTAACACCCATCCAGACCATAACAGCCTCCAGACACCGGCACATCAACTCCACTGCTTCACAGATGTACAGCTAAGTGTCATCAGTGTACTGATGGTAACTCACTCTGTGTCGTTGGATGATCTCAATGGTTTCATGTAGATATTAAACAGCGGGGGGAGGGGTTCTGGGTGGGAACAGAGCTGCAGCAGGAGGTCGGGGATAGAGCTCTGTCCTCGATGCTCCTTTTTTCCTCCCAAAGGTCGCTGTTTGCGATCTGATCGGGCTTGGAAGGCTTGATCCAGAACAGGGGGTCTCCTGGATCCCAAGGGGCAAAACACCATTGCCCTGGAGGGAAGGGATTGCCCCGCAGCTTCAGGAGTGAAGAACTGTGCCTCAGCTAGCTGGGACATGGCCATAGCAGCATGACCACGTAAGAGGAAGACATATTATAAGAAGTCATTTTAAAATAAAGATCTACAGAGAAGAAGAAAAGAAAAGAATAGAGTAAGTTTAAAAACTTTCTTCTGGATTTCACAATCTTTGAACAATTAAGAATTTGAAAGTAAAGAGGCGAACAAAGAGAAGTTTTCAGAGTTAAATCCTTGGGTGAGTGGAAAAATACCAACCAGAACGTTTTTTTCTTTTGTGAATGAATTGTAAGAAATAAAGAATAAATAAATAAATCTGTTTCTACGTGCGATCCTATCCCTGGAAAGAATAAAAGAACTTGTTTTTTATATTAAAATTAGGGGATGAGGACTGGTAGGTTAATAAATTAAATCAAAGTAATTAAATAAGATAAAAGGGAAATTTTGAGTGGCTGCTGTTTCCTGAACTTTTCTTTTTTGGAAGACCTGTCTTTTTTGTTGCTTAATGTTTATGTTTATGTTTGTTTATTTAGATTTGTATGCCGCCCCTCTCCGCAGACTCGGGGCGGCTCACAACAGAATAACAAAAAACAATTACAGCAAATCTAAATTTCTACTAAAAACATTTAAAAACCCCATTTTCTAAACACACATACATACACACATACCATTCATAAATTGTATATGCCCGGGGGAGATGTCTCAGTTCCCCCATGGCTGATGACACAGGTGGGTCTTAAGGAGCTTACGAAAGGCAAGGAGAGTAGGGGCAGTTCTAATCTCCAGGGGGAGTTGGTTCCAGAGGGTCGGGGCCACCACAGAGAAGGCTCTTCCCCTGGGGCCCGCCAACCGACATTGTTTAGTTGACGGGACCCGGAGAAGGCCCACTCTGTGGGACCTAATTGATCGCTGGGATTCGTGCGGCAGCAGGCGGTCTCAAAGATATTCTGGTCCAGTGCCATGAAGGGCTTTAAAGGTCATAACCAACACTTTGAATTGTGACCGGAAGTTGATCGGCAACCAATGCAGACTGCGGAGTGTTGGTGAAACATGGGCATACCTAGGTAGGCCCATGACTGCTCTCGCAGCTGCATTCTGCACGATCTGAAGTTTCCGAACACTTTTCAAAGGTAGCCCCATGTAGAGAGCATTACAGTAGTCGAACCTTGAGGTGATGAGTGCATGAGTGACTGTGAGCAGTGAGTCCCGGTCCAGATAGGGCCGCAACTGGTACACCAGCCGAACCTGGGCAAACGCCCCCCTCGCCACAGCTGAAAGATGTTTCTCTAATGTGAGCTGTGGATCGAGGAGGACGCCCAAGTTGCGGACCCTCTCCGAGGGGGTCAAAAGTGTCCCCCCCAGGGTAATGGAAGGACAGATGGAATTGTCCTTGGGAGGCAAAACCCACAGCCACTCCGTCTTATCCGGGTTGAGTTTGAGTCTGTTGACACCCATCCAGGCCCCAACAGCCTCCAGACACCGGCACATCACTTCCACTGCTTCGTTGACTGGACATGGGGTGGAGATGTAAAGCTGGGTATCATCAGCGTACTGATGATACCTCACCCCATGCCCTTGGATGATCTCACCCAGCGGTTTCATGTAGATATTAAATAGCAGGGGGGAGAGGACCGACCCCTGAGGCACCCCACAAGGGAGAGACCTCGGAGTCGACCTCTGACCCCCCACTAACACTGACTGCAACCGACCGGAGAGGTAGGAGGAGAACCACTGGAGAACAGTGCCTCCCACTCCCAACCCCTCCAGCCAGTGCAGAAGGATACCATGGTCGATGGTATCAAAAGCCGCTGAAAGGTCAAGAAGCACCAGGACAGAGGATAAACCCCTGTCCCGGGCCCGCCAGAGATCATCCATCAACGCGACCAAAGCAGTTTCCATGCTGTAACCGGGTCTGAAACCCGACTGCTGGGGACCTAGATAATCGGCTTCTTCCAAGGATCGTTGGAGCTGGAGTGCCACCACCTTCTCGACAACCTTCCCCATAAAGAGAAGGTTGGAGACTGGCCGGTAGTTATTAAGAATGGCTGGGTCCAGGGAAGGCTTCTTGAGGAGGGGGCGCACGAGCGCCTCTTTATGGGATGATGGAAAGGATCCCCTCCCCAAGGAAGCGTTGATAATCTCCTGGACCCAGCTCCATGTCACCTCCCTGCTGGCTGAAACCAGCCAGGAGGGACACGGATCCAGTAAACAGGTGGCGGAACTCACAGCTCCAATGGCCTTGTCCACTTCATCAGGTGTCACCAGATCAAACTCTTCCCAGACAGGTGGACAAGTACGGGCCCAAGTCACCTCAAGTGACTCATTGTCAGCCGACTCTGTTTTCCAATTGGAGTCGAGGTCCGCCCGGATCTGAGCGATTTTATCAGTGAAAAACGAGTTTAAATCCTCGGCACTACTCTGTAAGGGCTCCCCAACTCTCCTCTGATTAAGAAGGGAGCGGGTCACCCTAAACAGAGCGGCCGGGCGGGATTCCGCTGATGCAATCAAGGCGGCATGATACGCGCATCTTGCCGCTTTGAGCGCCGCTTTGTAAGTCTTAATAAAAGCTCTTACAAGTGTTCGATCGGATTCAGACTTACTCTTCCTCCATCGCTTCTCTAGACGTCTCTTTTGGCGTTTCAACTCCCGGAACTCCTCATTGAACCATGGGACTCTACGGGGTCTAGCGCCACGGAGAGGTCGCAAAGGCGCAATCCGATCAAGAGCCTCCGCTGAAGCCTTGTTCCAGGCTTCCGCAAGAGACTCCACCGAACTGTGGACAAGTGCATCTGGAATAACCCCAAGTGCCGTCTGAAAACCCTCTGGGTCCATCAGGCGTCTGGGGCGGAACATCTTAATTGGTTCCGCCTCCCTGCAGGGAAGGATTGGAGCCAGGAAGTCAAGCCGTAGTAGGAAATGGTCTGACCATGACAAAGGCAGTATTTCTAAGCCCCTTAGTCTCAGACCATTACTCAATTGCTCAGAGAGGAATACCATGTCGGGTGCGTGCCCTCCCTCGTGAGTTGGACCTTGTATTACTTGAGACAGGTCCATGGCTGTCATGGTGGCCATGAACTCCTGTGCCAGTCCAGAGGTTTCGCCTATAAGTCTGGGGAACTCCACCACCAACCGGCTACCTCCTCGAGCAGCACAGGCAGGGCTTTTGACATGCAGCTGGGAGGCAGGTACGTGAGAAACAAGCCCACCTGAACCCCTAAGTCCAGCTTCATCAAGAGAAATTCGCAACCCGCAATCTCTGGAGCAATGAGTCCACGTAGGCAAAGGCTCTCCCTGGCTATAATAGCCACACCTCCCCCCCTTCCCTGGGGTCGAGGTTGATGCCATATCTGAAACCCAGCTGGGCAAATTTCAGAGAGAGGAACTCCTCCCTCTGGGCCCAGCCAGGTTTCAGTAATACATGCCAGGTCGGCCTCCTCATCCAGGATTAGATCCCGGATGAGGAGAGCTTTATTTACCAGTGACCTGGCATTAAGCAGCAGCAACCTGAGCCCAGGGCCAGAATTACACTCATCACCAGCACCCAAGGTTGCGCTCACAGAGCCAGAACAAGGGATCGTTATTACACAACGATCCCTCGTTCCCCTGGAACGGCTAACTCTGTGGCCCCCGCCATATCTGCCTCTCCCCAGCAACACCGGGATGTTCTGACCCTCTGCCCCCCCCAGAGATAGGTGCCTCCCCCCCTCCTGCCTCTCCAGCGCCAGGTGGGCCAACTATGTTACTTGCATCCTTCCCATTCATTTCACCCATATTGTAACCCCATCCATCCCATCCATCCCATCCATACCAATCATTCACTCCATACATACTACACCCTCCCCAATTGTCCATCATTAACCCCCCAAAAATTTTTTTAGTTAAAATATAGATCAATTTATAGTTAAAAATACTAAAATTAGAATACTAGTAAAAGTAATAGATATACATAAAAATATAAAATATATAAAATATGAATAATAATGTAATAATTTAGTTGATTAAAATGAGTCCAATCTAATCAGTAATATATAAAGTGTATATGTAGAGAATATAGGAATATAGGAATTTGGTTAGCAGCAAAGTCATATCAGTTCTCAGTTTCTAGTTCTGGATTAATAGTATGTTCTATGTCCCCGACAAAAGGTAAAAAAGAGGGGGGTTAGGATAGGGGAATGTCCCAGTCCTGGGTAGGTCGTCTCCTCTTGATGTTACCCGATTCTGCCTCCGGCTCCTTGGCTCCGCCCAGGACCCCTGGTTCTCGCCAGTCGTTGGTCTGCACTTTCTGTTGGTGTCGCTGCAGTCCAGGTGATATTTTCGCAACTCCCTTTGCCAAACAGCACTGCAGGACCACCAAATGTTCATTCCACAGCTCCAAACGCTCACAATACAGCCTCGGCATCGCCCCGACATCCTCCTCAGCTCCTCTTCCCTCGCAGGCCTCGCTTTCAGTTCCTCTCCCCTCGCAGACCTCGTTCCCAGCGACGACAATCGGTCCGGCCTCTCCACGCTGGCCCTTCGATCGGCAGACCTTCCGGCGCTGGGCGCTCCCACCAACAGCGCACCAGCGTCCCCAGCCCACCTCCAACATCTCCAGCCAGCACAGTCCTGGACACTCGCCTCTCGTTCTCTCACTCCTCAGCCAGCATAGTCCAGGACACTCGCCTCTCGTTCTCTCACTCCTCACTCCTCACTCTCCTGCCTCTCGCTCTTTCCACCTTCCGCCTTCCATGCAGGTCAGTTCGCTGTGGCGGCTGCCATTTTCCGCAGCCCAGCTGATCAGAGTCCGACTCTTCCGTGGCCAGCAAAGTTCTTAATTATCATCCAAAGAGTATCAAATGGGGGGCTCCAAAGGCAGGGACAACTCACCCTACAAGAATTTCTAGAGACAGTTTGCTGACACAATCAAATCCCCCTATATTCAAGATGTTTCACCCGTTGTCCGGGGAGCTGCAGCTTCAGCTTCCTCCTTCCTTCCTTAAAAGTGAAAAAGGATTAGAAAATAATGGAACAGATGATTGGATATTGAAAATAAACGACTGAGCTTTGATGGATTAAATCTGACTTTAGAAAGTTGAGATTTGTACTTGGTTTAAACAAAGAGGAATGGACTATTTTGAAAGAGATTGGATTGTAAATGGACTAAATTGCATACATCGGATGGATATATAATTATTTGAACATTTGTGTAAAAAGGGACAGAAACTCTAATTTGGATTACACTTGGATTACAATTTGGATTATAATTGAAGATCAATATTTCTTTGGCTAAAAGACTTTTGGATTCTTTGTTCATTACTTGGAAAATGAGATGAATGGACTAAACAAGGACTAAAGATTAAAGACAAAGAGAACAAGGAAGAAAAAGAAAAATCATAAAGAAGCTTTTAATTAAGAACTCCTGAAATAGACTGCAAAGAAAACTTAGTATAAGTATATTCATTGTTGTTATTCCTCTTATTTTATCCTATAGTCATTTCGGTGTTCTTTCTTTTTTTTTTAATAGATTGTTAAAGTATATAATGAAGTGCTAATTTTCTTTTTTCTCCCTCTTGGTCTGGTATACCCCAACCCCTAATAACTGTGTTTCTTTAGATATTGCTGTGGTCACTAGGTTTATTCTTTTTCTTATTCTTTTTTTGTTCAGCTTTTTGCTTTAATAGATTTGATTAAGATACTAAATAATTAATTAACTGTCTAATTAGTAATCATCAGAGTCTATTAAGTTTTATATCACATTTATATGGAGTATAAGCTTATTAAGTTTTATATCATATTATTAAGTTTGCATATAATTGCATTATAAAGATACTCCCTTTCTTAAATATATATATTAACTGATTATATGTTAAGTACATTGATAATACTACATTTTATTTGGAGTGGACCTAATTAGACTAACTTGTAACAATTTTACAATTTGATATAATCTGTATAAGCTTTTTGTGGGGTCTTATAATCAAGATTTTAAATGAAAGTGATAAATATAGATTGTTGAAATAAGATTGTTTTAACTGGATTTGTAGGTGGAAATCAATTTAGTGTTAATTGGATAATTGGTAATTTCATCCTAGATTTTGGAAAAAATTATTGAAGTAAATAGTAAGAATTTTTCCTTTTTAAAATAACCTCTTATTTCCTTTTACATAAAAAGTGTAAGTAAATAAGTGAATGCCATTTTGGAAAAAAAATCAGGCTTACCTTAGACACCAAGAAGTCTAGAAACGTACACAGGATGTCAAGTACATCCACCAATGTAAAAACATCTAGAGAACAGACTTCAACTACATCTTCAACACCACAAGCATCTCCACTGGCATCACCAGTTCAACAAAAATGATAACAAGTATATTGGCAAAAGAGAAAGAGAAAGAAAAGGAAAAAGCCCAACCACAACCAACTCTGCAAACAGTTGAAGACACATTAGCAGTTATGCAAGATGTTATGCAGAATACTCAGATTTCTATCGACACCAATAGAAAAGAAGCAAGACAGCAACGCGAAGATTTGAAAGCTGAAATGGGCGACCTGAACATTGATACAGGTGAAGTAAAGGAAAAAATGAAAGAATTAGATGGGAAAATTGTAGAAATACAACAAACCTTGAAAGAGAATGAACAAAGGATTAAGACAATTGAAGGAAAAATGAATTTGAGGATCGCAGCATCATAATTAATAGACGTTATGATGAGGCAATAACCCATTTAGAATTGCAATGCGCTTCTTATGGCTTGAGATTTCAGAATATTATAGAAGAAAAAGATGAAGATTTAAATGCAAAAATGACAGAGATAATTGGAGAGATCCTTCAGGTGGATCCTCAGGAACTCATAAAAGAAATTGATGAACTTTACAGAGTACAGACAAGTTATGTTAGAAAACATAATCTACCAAGGGAGGTCCATATTAAGTTTGTAAGTAAGACTATAAGAGATATTTTAAAATGGACAAGAAATCAAAGATTTGATATTAAAGGGGAAGAAATTGTAATTCTCAAATAAGTTCCAAGAAGAGTCAGAGAAAGCAGAAAGGAATATTATTTTCTGACTAAAATTTTGATCAAGGAAAATATAACCTTCTGCTGGCTTATCCCAGAAGGTTTCTCACTGTATTGGCAAGGTGCAAGAGTGAAGCTTGAGAATGTCGATGAGGCTAGAGAATTCTTTGAAACAAGTGGCCTCAACAAACCTGAACAATTGCGTAAGGAAATCCCCAAGAGAAATGAAGAGGAGTTGGCTGCCACCAGACAAGAGAAGGAGGAATCCTTAGGTGCAAGAAGAAAGATTCAACAAGATTTTATTTTAAGCAGCAGATTACGTGAATATAAGGATACCAAAAAATACTATAAATAGTTATGTTGGCAGATACAAAAATCTTTTCTGTCAATGTGAACGGATTAAATGAACCAAGAAAAAGAAATCAAATATTTGCAAAGCTTAAAAAACAAAGAGCACAAATAATTATATTACAAGAAGTTCATATTAAAAAAACTAATAGAAAATTATTATGTAATTCGAAATGAGGGAATATATTTACTAGTTTAGCAGATCAAAAAAAAGAGGTATTGCAATGTACATAGATAATTCAATAGATTCAAAACAACTTTACAGTGACCAGAATGGTAGAATATCAATTGAAAATAGATCAGAAACCTCTCGTTATTGTATCACCAAATGATAACCAAAAAGAATTTTATAAACAACTACATGAAAAGATAAATGATTTGGCCATTGAAAATATGGTTATAATAGGTGATTTTAGTGCAGTCTCAAATAGATCAATGAATCATTCAGGCAAAAAGAAAGATAAGAAAAAGAAAACAATCTTACCAATAACATTTCAGAAAATGAGTTCAGAATTATTATTAAAAGATATTTTGCAGAATCCCCATAAAATTTGGACAAGGATAGATATGGGTTGGGCTTTGACACAATCTGCAGAATACATTAAAGATATTGAGATAGAAACAAATACCTGGGCGGATCACAACCCTTTGGTAATCTATTGGAAAGGACACAGGAAACAGATTAAATGGCAAATGAATAGGAATGTTTTGCAAGACCCACAATATATTGAATGGATGGAAAAAGAATTAGATTTTTTAAAAATTAACAAAAACTCAGAAACATCTCCACAAAATTTATGGGATACAACCAAGGCATATATTCGTGGCTTAAAAACCAAAGCATATATTCGGGGCTTAAAAAGAAACAATATGAACAATTAGAAAAAGAACTAAAGGATTTCGAAATATTATTACAAAATAATTCATATGATGAAAAGATAAAAAGAAAAAGGGATCTGGTTAAACATAAAATAAATCTTATAGAACAAGAACAAATAGCTGAAAAAACCAAAAGAGCGAAACAAGAATATCTCGAACATGCAAATAAACCGGGACGATGGTTAGCATTCAAATTAAGGAAACATAGAGAATAAAAATTATAAAGAAATTGGTAGATAGCAAAGGAGTGCCAAGATTTAGAACAGAGTAGAAAATAAAAATAGTTGAGGAATTTTATAAGACTTTATATAGAAAAGAAGAAATAAAAGAAGAGATTTTTAAATTTTTAAATTCATTAGATCTACCTTTTCTGTCAGAAGAACAACAACCAAGGCTTAATGGCCCATTCACTATGGCTGAACATCAGTTGATCTTAAAAAACCAAAAAAATAATAAAGCTACAGGCCCAGACATCATACCAGCTGAATTTTATAAAATAGAAAGTAATGTACTTACTGTGAACATGTTAGAGATTTTTAATAGGATTATAATGGACGGTAAAACCCCTAGATCTTGGTCAGAGGCGTTAATAACTTTAATACATAAGACAGGTACAGAGAAAGATAAAATACAAAATTATAGACCAGTAGATTACAAAATTTTCACTTCTATTTATGCATTTAGACTTTTAAAAATTCTAAATTAAACAATACATGAAGATCAGAATGGCTTCCTACCAGGTAGACAAATAAAAAATAATTTAAGAATGATTATTAATACATTAGAATTTTATGAACAACATCCAGAAAAACAAATGTCATTGGTATTTTTGGATGCAAAAAAAAAAAATCAATAATGTTGATTGGACATTCATAAAAATGCAATTAAATAAAATGAAATTGGAACAAAATTCGTTAACATAATAGATATGATATATTCAAATCAAACAGCTAAAATTATATTGAATAATGAACAATTAGAAAGTTTTGAGATTTTTAAAGGTGTCAGACAGGTTTGTCCTCTTTCACCATTACTGTTTATTTTAACTTTGGAAGTTTTGTTAATAAAGATAAGAGCAAATAATAAAATTAAAGGATTAGAGATTGGGAAAGAAACTTACAAAGTTCAAGCTTTTGCCGATGATGTGGTTTTTATTATAGAAAATCCTATAACATCAATCCCAAATTTAATAGAATTGATAGAAGAATATGGATGCATTGCAGGTTTAAAAATTATTAGAAATAAGACACAAGTATTAGTTAAGAATATGACAAATATACAAATAAGACAATTGGAAAATTTGATGGATATGAAGATAGTAAAGAAAGTGAAATATTTAGGTATTTGGGTTACAGCTAAAACAATGTCTCTAAAAATGACAATTATATGAAACTCACTGGTGAAATTAAAAAGGATTTAGAAATATGGAATAATTTACAATTATCCTTCATGGGGAGAATTTCAACAATTAAGATGGATATTTTACCCAAAGTATTGTTTTTATTCCAGGTTATTCCTATAAATCCTGGAGGATTTTTTTTAAAAGAATTAACAAAGATTGTTAAGAAATTTTTATGGCAAGGGGAAAAGGCGTGAATAAAACTAAGTGCTTTAGAAGATATTAAAGAAAGAGGAGGGCTCACTCTCCCCAATTGGAAGTTATATTACCAGGCCGCAGCCTTATCTTGGAATAAGGAATGGGTAACTTTGGAAAATAGAAGATTATTGAATTTGGAGGGCCACAATCTTATGCTTGGCTGGCATGCCTTTATATGGTATGATAAGTATAAAACACATTCTTATTTTAGGAAACATACAATGAGAAAAGCCTTATTAGATGTTTGGAAGGATATAAAAAAAGACCATTTCTTAACAATTCCAGAATGGATTTCTCTTATAGAAGCAATTTGCCACCCTAACTTAATTCAAGAAGGGAAGATATGGAAATATAAAGAATTAATAGATGAACAAATGAAATTGAAATCTAGACATGTTACAAGATGAGGGAGTAACAATAGATTGGTGTCAATACATGTAGATTCAGTCCAGATATCCAAAAGACATCAAAACATATATATTCAGGAAGGGGAAAATTATTTAGGGAACATGTTAATCACAAAGCAGAGAAAACTAATAGGAAAAGTATATAAATATCTGATTAGCTTTAAAACTACCAATTTGATTTTAAAAGATAATATGATAAGTTGGTGTAAAAATTTAGGAAAATAAATTGACTTAGATACCTGGGAAAGAGTTTGGACATATAATTGGAAAATAACTAAATCAGTTTCATTTAAAGAAAATCAGATTAAGATGTTTTACAGGTGGCATTTACCACCTAATAGAATTTCAAAAATGTTTCCGAACATATCTCCAAATTGTTGGAAATGTAAAAGAGAAATAGGTTCCTACTATCATCAGTGGTGGACTTGCCAAAAAGCCAAGCTCTATTGGAATAAAATAGAAAGTTGGATAAAAGAAATTACCCTTCAGGAGATTAGGAAAACCCCAGAATTTTTTTACTAGGCATAACAAATAAAAAATATAAAAATATAATATCTTGGTTGTCGTCAGGATTGTATATGCACAAAAATGGAAAGAAAAAGATATCCCCAAGGAGGATGACGTTCTAAGGAAAATCATAGAGTGTGCAGAGATGGACATGATGACGAGGTGATTAAATAATAAAGAAGAATCAAGTTTTCTATAAAATTCGGGAAAGGATTTATATATGGTTGAATAAAAAGAATACTAAATGAATGGAATAAAAAGAAATATATATATGAATTGATTCCCTTACAAAAGTTTTAATATATGAAAATTTTAAACAACTTTTTTTTCTTTTTTATATTCTCTGTATGGAGCTTACAAATTCTAGTGTTTTCTTTTCTGTATTAGAAAGACTTCTATTTTCAGGGGGGCAATTGTAGCCCCTCTATATGTTCGATGTTTGTTTGTTTTGTTTGTCTTTTTATGAAAAATTAATAAAATAGAATTAAAAATAAATAAACAGCGGGGGGAGAGGACTGACCCCTGGGGAACCCCACAAAGGAGGGCCCTAGGAGTCAATCTCTGACCCCCAGACAGCACCGACTGAGATCAACCAGAGAGGTAGGAGGAGAACCACAGTAAAATGGTGGCTCCCACTCCAAAACATGGTTACTTGCAAATATTTTTTCTAACATTTGGCCCTGCTAAGCTGAGAAAAAACTTTCATAGATGGAAAGCAAAGACATTTTCATGCAAATGAACTTGCTATTACATTTCCAAAGCTACTAAGGAGTAGTGCAATTATTATCCTGTGTTCTAGTATTATACTAATTAGTCATGGAAACCCAAAAAACCTCCCCAAGAAATTCTGTGTGGACTGTAGTGAGTTGAGCACATGAAGTATAAGATTAATCTATCTGCTCATGATACACCATGGTTTCTCTTGTCAGTGTTCATCTTGCAAGATGCAAAGTTAAGTTAGTAGCAAAATGCAAAATACAAAAATGAATCAACTAGAGTTGTTTTTGTGCTCCCATGACTAAATAATAAATAATTTCACTAGTTCAGCAATTTCACTAGTCAGCTTTTTGGTAAATGCTGAGTCTCTTTGACTGAATTCAATCACATTTTTATCCCATGGAACGTGATCAGCATTTTTTGTCATCATTTGACTGCTCTGTAGATTGGAAGTTTTGAGTGCCTCATACATGTGCTTACATGCAACTATTGCTTCATTGAAAGCCATTGCCAACCACATCATTAGTGATGAATGACAGAGAGCTTCATAGATTGTAAAATGCTTTTGATTTTGGTCTCTGCTTTTTCAGAGTTTGAGAGTTTTCTCCTCCTATACTTCTCAAGTGTGATGAACACTGGCAAGAGGAGCTCTGATGTTTCACAAGCAGATAGATCTGTTTTATATTTGATGTGCCAACTCACTACGATACACACAGACTTGCATAAAGTATGCTTACTTCTCTTTGATTCCCCACACTATATGTTTTAATGGTATATTCTTTTTAACGGTTATCTTTCCCCCAGTGTAATATTGCACATATTCTCTAATTCTAATCCCTATCTTGTTTTGAAGCAAAAACAAAGACAACTACTTGCTTGCTCTAACAATTCTACACTAGTACCCAGAATCTGCTAATACATTGTTACAGTTTCCTATTGTATTTTTTAAACAGAGGCAAGATGAAATAAGGCCTTTTTTGTTGTAGATGAGGCGATTTCCAAGCTCTTTGTCCCATTTGACCCAAAGATAGTTAACTAATCTTATAATTTTGATCAAACTTCTGATTAGTTTGTCACTTATCAACTAACAAGTTCATTTCTTTAGTTACTTGCTTAAGAAAATGTGTTGAAAAAAGTAAAAAAGAAAAGCCAATGAAGGATAGGATATATGATGAGTAGAATATAATAGAATTCTTTATTGGCCAAGTGAGATTGGACACATAAAGAATTTGTCTTTGGTGCATATGCTTTCAGTGTACATAAAGGAAGTCAAGAATCATGAGGTACAATACTTAATGATTGTCATAGGGGTCAAATAAACAATGAAGAAACAATCAATATTAATAAAAATCTTAAGGATACAAGCAACAAGTTACAGTCATATAGTCATAAGTGAGAAGAAATGGGTGATAAGAATTATGAGAAAAAACTAGTAGTATTAGTAGTGCAGACTTAGTTTGACAGTGTTGAGGGAATTATTTGTTTAGCAGAGTGATGGCGTTTGGGGGAAAAACTGTTCTTGTGTCTAGTTGTCTTGGTGTGCAGTGCTCTGGAGCAACGTTTTGAGGGTAGGAGTTGAAACAGTTTATGTCCAGGATGCGAGAGATCAGTAAATATTTCTACAGCCCTCTTTTTGACTCATGCAGTATATAGGTCCTCAACGGAAGGTGGGTTGGCAGCAATTGTTTTTTCTGCAGTTCTGATTATCCTCTGAAGTATGTGTTGGTCTTGTTGGGTTGCAGAACCAAACCAGACAGTTATAGAGGTACAGATGACAGATTCAATGACTCTGTAGAGTCAACCTTAAAATAATAGAACAGGTACCTAAACTGTTGGTATGTTTACATTTGTTCTGAGTTCATACTGAGCTCAGATACTTTCATAAACTTACACAGTTGAATGTAACAGAAATGATACTTCCTTTGTCTTAGAAAAGTTCATTCATTCATTCACGTTTTTTTCCTCTGCATTAAAAAAAGTGATGTAGCTTAAACGTTCGGACTTCGATTTCGAATCTAATATTACCCTTGCAGACATTACATCTATTTGTAAAATTGGTATTTGCTTAGCGTGTAATATGAGGATTAAACTGCAAAGGTATTATGTGTAGAATATTACAAAGGATAATTATTCAGATAATGATAGAATATAAATATAAACATGTAGAATATAAAAACAACATAACATGCTACTTTTAAATATTTCATGTCTTTGATATGGCTTTGAAACTGCTGTCTTTATTTATTTATTTTTTTATCCTTAAAAAAGTAAGAACATATTTGTAAAATTATCTAAATTATCCGATTGCCTAAAGCCTAAAGCAATACAGAGCAATAATACATGAGTATATTGCTCTCTGGATGTCCACAAATAAATAACAAATCTCCCTCTTTCTCTACCCTTCCCCCACTTCATCCTCTTTCAATCCTTCTGTCTCTGTATGTGTGTCTGTGTTTGCAGCAGGGAGTAAACTATATGCTTCTCTAAATCAAGGCTATTGCATTGCAAAGGTTTCGAAAAAGTTTTCCTTAGAGATTTGCATGTGTCTGGCGCATAAGGCCTCCTGAAATATTGCAATGTGTGCCTAGAATACCAACAGTTCACCAGTTGGACAGAGCAGAGGTGACTCACTTAAGTATCTTGATTCTCCACTTGCTGTACATCAATATTTACATTAACTTAATGAATCAATTCAGACTGTCTCCTAGATTATTCTCAGTCTTAATGATTTCCCTGGAGCTCTTCCATGTTCTTTCTAGCTATTTTATTCTATGATAAAGTGTATTCAATTGCTATGATTTCTAAATAAATCTTCAAGTCAAGCCATCCAACTAGATTAGATGTCAGATCTAATTATTCACCTATTATCTTGCAGAGGATTCCTGGTTCCCATGTGTTCTTATTCACCACTCATTTAAAAGCTTTGTTTCCAAAATAAGTTTCTAAAAAGGTTGTTACTCTTTACTTTTTTCTTTATGTGATTGTTTTAGGAGTCCTGTCTATGTGTGGGTCTGGGTATATATAAGATCTTTGGATAACATACAGTGCATAAGAAAAAAAAGGAACACATTCATATATTTCATAAGGACTGTGTAATCCCTGTGATAGAGGATATTTTTTTATTTTATATTATATTATTTATTTTGGCCTTATATATTTCTAGAGGCTGCACTGAGGTCAGACTAAACCAAGAGAACAAATGGAACAAGAGTCCAGATGGGCTGCCTGAAGCTGGCTGGTGTTATGGATCAGCGTAACACCAGGTCTTTTTCCTATGACTGGGCTGATGTAAGCCACTGGAGTGGCAAATTACAGTACATCAGACCTGCAGCTGTAACCTGGCATTATGATTAATTTGATCAGTAATTTCTCCTGTTTTTTATTTTAAGCGGTGTGACTATTCTGCTGTGGCAGGTCTTTCAGATCTAATTAAGATAAATTTCAGAGTAAAAGACTTGGCAGGATTTTCAAGTCAAAGCCAAGCATCATGTATGAAAGACTTCAGCACTAGTCAATCAATCCTGAGTGAAAAGAAATCAACCCATTAATACTTTAACAAATTTCATAAACTCCAGAAGTCCTTAGTCATTCTCAAAACATTCTGGTTTAGAAAAAAAACCATTGTTATTTGTTTCTTTCTTTGCATTTATTAATCAAATAATTTCACAAGTGGTCAATATACAGTATATATATGATACTGTGCTACAATAATATGTTAATAATAATATGCTTCATCATATTTAGGTGAAGAAATTTGGCATCTGAGAATCTCAAATTTAGATGTATGATTCCCGCTGATACAATCAAGGCTTAATTCTCAGCAGTTCAAGGAAATGGGCCAGTCTATACCCAAATATTAGTGAATGGCACCAATCATATCTCTGGCATTATGGCCATAGCAAATTGTTTCCTTACATGGATCAGCTACTGTTGAGATCAGGTAGATGGAATGAAGCAGTGGTGAAATCTACTTAACTTCCCTACCAGTTTGGAAGCTCATGCTTTTTCACCTTCTGTGCATGTATGTGCAGAAGACTTTGCTCATGCACAGAGTTAAAAAAAAGATAATGGTGACATCTAGATGAATGGGTGGAGCATCACACTGCTGCCGTTAACTAGTTCTCTGAACTACCGGTGGCTACCACTACCAGTATGCCCAAACTGGGGCAAACTGGTAGCATTTCACCCCTGAAATGAAGACAAATGGTCACTCACAACTACCCGGTAAACATGGTTTGAGTTAATTCAGACAATAGTAAGACTCATTCAAGATCTTGGATTTCCAAGGATTACCTGATTTAGTGGGAAATTGATAATTCATTGGATAGGATGACAACACAATTTATAATATTTTTCTTTTTAAAGTGAAAAATAGCTAAGAAAAAATGGAGAAACATTTGGCAACAGGAGCAGAACTTGCAAAGTACAAAAGACAAAAAGACAGAAAAAGATATACTGGATAAAGAATAAAATATCAGAAATTATTGATTCATAATTATCAACATTTAGAATTCATCATTTCACTCATTCACTCACTCACTCATTCATTCAATATATGGTAGCATAGCAATATATAGTAATTATAAAATAGCTAAAGGCTTGTAATAAATTCTAAATATGATAGTCATATTGATATCACCATTAATTACTGTTGTTAATACACATAATCATGTGTGTTAACAAGAAAGAGAGAAAGAGGGAGAAAGAGAGAGAGAGAGAGAGAAAGAAAGGTAAAAATAAAAATCAATAAAACTCCTCCCACTGATAACTGCTGTATATTCATAATCATTGAAATAGCCTCTATTTATTGTATATCAGTTTTGGTGAGTAGCTTTCAGTCACTGTTGCAAGATTTTGACAATTGTTTACCCTTGCCTTCTTCCTAGGATTGAAAGCGAATAACTTGCCCAATATTACCCAACTGGCTTTTTGTCCAATATAGGATTAGAATTCATGGTTTCCCAGTTTTTAGTCTGCTTTCTTAACCATTACACTAAACTGGCTGTTGTATATAATTATTTCTCCCATAAAAACTGTACTGTTTACTGTCTGAGTTTGGCTTGTTGTGTAACATATTATATATAAGTCATTCTTGCTTAAGTTTAATCAATCTTATGTTCTAGATATATATTATTAATTTTGCTGTGGCTGTATATTCCCCAAATTTGGTTTCCTAGTCCATTATTGGCAAAATTTCCCTTTTCCACAGCTGAGCCAGATTTGTCTTTTTTTTTTAACTTCCGGGTGATGCTCCGATCGCTCCAGGAGGACGAAGACATTGCTCCATCTTCATTCCTTCCCTTTTCTTGTTGCAGGGTGCTTTTTGCGCTTTGCTGGAGACCGGAGGGATCAGCACAGAACAGGGGGTCTCCTGGGTTACTAAGGGCAGAACGCCACTGCCCAGAAGGGTAAGGAAAGCCCTGCAGCTGCAGCATGGAGAACTGCGCTCCAGCATCGGCAGGGACGCGGCCATAGTGATCTGTCCATGGAGGAAGTAAAGAAATATAATAGAAGTCTACAACAAGAAGATCAACAGAAAGAAGAAGATATACGAGGTAAAATTTTGGAACTCAATATTTAAAAAGTGAAGATCCTGAATTTAAAAGGCGAAAGAGAAAAAGCTTATTTTTAAGAGTTAAATCCTTCCGCAAAAGTAACACACGGCCGGATCTACTTTCCTTTGTTTAACTGTTTGGATTTTAAAAAAAGATGATTTTATATTTTAATTATCACATATTAGATCCTGGATTCTGATTTTTTAAACCCTTGGATTGAAAATTCCTAATACAGACATTTTAAAAAATGGAATGAAATGAAAATGAATTTTTATGAACCTGTCTGAGATTTTATAAATTTCTATTTTTTTTAAATAATTTTTATTAATTTAAAATATATATATATACATCTACACATTTACAAAACATAAAAAGAAAAAAGAAAATATACAAAACAAAACAAAACATATAAAGACAAAAATGATAATATTATAATAATTAATTAAATCCAATAACAATATTGACAATAACAATAAACAAGCAACAAAAAATATATATCATTTGTATTCTCTTGTGAGGAGGAAAAAATAAACAGTCTTTTCTGGTATCAAATTATTTTCTGGTGAAAGAAACAATCGGTATTTACTATTATTCCTTTTGGTTATCAATGTCTTTTTTGTTGTTGTTGTTTTCTTAGCCGCTTTCATACACTCTCGCTTGATTAATTTAATTTCATACAAATTTTATTTTAATAAAGCACTTTATATATATCATATTTGATCTGTTATATAAAAAAAAGAAAAAATATTGCTATTGTTATATTTTAATTTAAACTTTATTTCTTCTTTTAAACAAATCGTAAAAGGAATTCCATGTTTTATAATAATTGGAGTCTTCTTTGTTTTTTAATTTAAGGGTTAAAGCATTAGATTCTGCACAGTCCAAATTTTTTTTAAGTATTAGTGAATCTTCTGGAGGATTGGGTTGCTTCCAGCATTGGGCTATTGCCATTTTGTTGTGGTCAATATATGGAACATTAAATAATATTTATTTTTATCTATTTTTTGATCTATAATTCCAAGAAGGAACGCTTCTGGTCTTCTGTTTATTTTAGTTTGTAGCATATCCGTTATCCATTTTTGTATTTTGATCCAAATTTTTTTTATTATTGGGCAGGTCCACCAAATATGGTAATAAGTCCCCGTATGTTCCTTGCATCTCAAACACTGTGGATTTATCCCAGTATACATTCATGCTAGTCTTGCCAGGGGGAGATGCCATCTATAGTACATTTTGTACATGTTTTCTTTAAATGCTATTGATTTCGTTAGTTTATAGTTTTTTGTCCAGATTATATCCCATTTATTTAAATTTATGATGTAGCCAAAGTTTCTACACAGCTATGTATATTGTTTTTAACTATATAATCCTCCATTTTATAGTTTAGCAAGTATTTGTAAATTTTAGAAATAATTTTCTTATCTTGATTTAAAATTATTTTATCCAGTTCTATTTCTCTTTTTTGTGTCCCATTTCGTTTTTCTTCTTGGTATCTTGATTTTATCAGATTGTATGGCCACCAGTCTATTATTATCCTACTTTTTTTTCTAATTGCTCCCTTGTTTTCAATTCACCTCTTCTGTCTAGTAGCTGATAATAATTGAGCATTTTATTTAAATCCTTTGTATTGGGATGCATCATCGCCTCCATACTCCATCCGTGGCACTAGACCCCGTAGAGCATATCATGCCGCCTTGATTGTATCAGCGGAATCCCGCCCGGCTGCTCTGTTTAGGGTGACCCGCTCCCTTCTTATCCAGGGGGGAGTTGGGGAGCCCTTGCAGAGTAGTGCCGAGGATTTTAACACGTTTTTCGCTGATAAAATCACTCGGATCCGGGCGGACCTCAACTCCAATTGGATAACACAGTCGACTGACAACAAGTCAGTCGAGGTGACTGGGGCCTGTACTTGTCCACCTGTCTGGGAAGAGTTTGATCTGGTGACACCTGATGAAGTGGACAAGGCCATTGGAGCTGTGAGTTCTGCCACCTGCTTACTGGATCCGTGTCCCTCCTGGCTGGTTTCAGCCAGCAGGGAGGTGACACAGAGCTGGGTCCAGGAAATTGTCAATGTCTCCTTGGGGAGAGAGTCCTTTCTGGCTCCTTATAAGGAGGCACTTGTGCGCCCCCTCCTCAAGAAGCCTTCCCTGGACCCAGCCGTGCTCAATAACTACTGTCCAATCTCCAACCTCCCCTTTATGGGGAAGGTTGTCGGGAAGGTTTTGGCACTCCAACTCCAACGGTCCTTGGAAGAAGCCGATGATCTAGGTCCCCAGCAGTCTGGATTCAGGCCTGGCTACAGCATGGAAACTGCTTTGGTCGCATTGATGGATGATCTCTGGCAGGCCCGGGACAGGGGCTTGTCCTCTGTCCTGGTGCTTCTTGACCTCTCAGCGGCTTTGGATACCATCGACCATGCACCGGCTGGAGGGGTTGGGAGTAGGAGGCACTGTTCTCCAGTGGTTCTCCTCCTACCTCTCCAGTCGGTCGCAGTCCGTGTTAGTGGGGGGTCAGAGGTCAACCTCGAGGTTACTCCCTTGTGGGGTGCCTCAGAGGTCGGTCCTCTCCCCCCTGCTGTTCAATATCTACATGAAACCACTGGGTGAGATCATCCAGGGGCATGGGGTGAGGTATCATCAGTATGTGGATTATACCCAGTTATACATCTCCACCCCATGTCCAGTCAACGAAGCAGTGGAAGTGATGTGCCAGTGCCTGGAGGCTGTTGGGGTCTGGATGGGTGTCAACAGACTCAAACTAAACCAGGATAAGACGGAGTGGCTGTGGGTTCTGCCTCTCAAGGACAATTCCATCTGTCCGTCCATTACCCTGGGGGGGGGGAATTATTGACCACCTCAGAGAGGGTCCGCAACTTGGGCGTCCTCCTCGATCCACAGCTCACATTAGAGAAACATCTTTCAGCTGTGGCGAGGGGGGCGTTTTCCCAGGTTCGCCTGGTGCACCAGTTGCAGGCCTATCTGGAACGGGACTCACTGCTCACAGTCACTCATGCCCTCATCACCTCGAGGTTCGACTACTGTAATGCTCTCTACATGGGGCTACCTTTGAAAAGTGTTCGGAAACTTCAGATCGTGCAGAATGCAGCTGCGAGAGCAATCATGAGCTTCCCAAGGTATGCCCATGTTACACCAACACTCCGCAGTCTGCATTGGTTGCCGATCAATTTCCGGTCACAATTCAAAGTGTTGGGACCTTCATGGCATCGGACCAGAATATCTCCGGGACCGCCTTCTGCCGCACGAATCCCAGCGACCGGTTAGGTCCCACAGAATTGCCCTTCTCCGGGGCCTGTCGACAAAGCAATGTCATTTGGCGGGACCCAGGAGAAGAGCCTTCTCTGTGGCGGCCCTGAACCTTTTATAGAAGGCTTTTTGATCATTGTTAGGTGCATAAATCACAATTAGTGTTATTTTTTTCCGTTTGATTTCAATTTCTATAATAAGTATTCTCCCTTGTTCATCTCTATCAATTATTGGACTTCTTGGAGGCACACAATATCCGCATTTTGCTTTATTAATTTACCAAATAGTTGTCCTCTTTTCTGGGGGGAATTCAGCCCAATGATATTCACAGAAAATAATTTGATGTGTTTATCCATTCTGTTATTAGCTATTTCATTCTTTTACTGCTTCTTAGTTCTCTGTAATTTCCCAATCTTTCCTCTCTTCCTTTTTTTGCTTTATCTACTCTCTCTTCTTCTATTTTTCCCTCTTCCTGACTTGTTGTCTCTAATTCAATATTACTTTCCCCTTCTTTTTTAGATGTTCTGTAATAAATTGATCTGCTTGATCTAAAGTTTCAATGGAGATTTTTTTCCCTTTCCAAGTGACCATTACCCCTTCGGGCACCAGCCACCTGAACTGTATTTCATTCTTTATTAATTTAGTTGTAAAATAGTGGAAATCCCTTCTGTTCTCCCTAATTCTTCTTGGGATTTGCTTTAACACTATAATATCCTTCCTTTTATATGATAGTACCCCTGTGGTGTTTTTATAAATTTCATCCCTTAAAGTTTTTTTAGTAAATCTAATATGGATCTCCCTGGGGAGTTGGGGACGCCGTGCATAATTAGTCTGCACCTGGTATATCTCATCTACATGTCTAATTAATTCATCTTCATCTATTTTCAGTTCATCTGCGAAGATTTCAACAGCTGTTGCAAATAAGTTTTCCCCCTTCTCTTCCGGGACATTTTGTAGTCTTAGGTAAAAAGAAGCTTTTTCAAACTCAAGTTGGGCAATAGTTGCTTCCAAGTCCTTATTTACCCTTTTAAATTCTTCCTCATTTTTGTTTAATCTTAATTTATTAGCCTCTGTTGTTTCTTCAACCTTTTGTATTTGTTTCCTGCTCATCCACTGTTTTTTGGACTCCCCCTATTATAGTATTAATTTTAGCAAAATTCTCACACACTTCTTCAATTTTGTGTGTGTGTCTCTAAATGGTTTTGCAAAATTGTTTCTTGAGTTTTACTTGTGGCTTCTTGCTGCTTAATCATGAATTCTTGTATTTTATCTAAAGAGTTCTGCAATGTTTGTAATGTGGGGGTCTGTTCTTTACCCTCTGTATTAGTAATATCAGAGGCTGAGGAAGATTTCTGTACAGCAGATTATGACAGGGTTAAATTACCCCTCTTCATTGATTTAGTTATGGTTTGTTGAGTTGCCATTAGAATTTTTAAAACTTTATCACTCTAATATTCAATATTCAATCACCTCTTAACTGTTGTCTACCAATCCCCAATCTATGTATACACATAACTATAGTAATAGAGTGCAGAGTTCAAATCTATATAAATCTATATAAAATTTAAACAATCAATAGGTATATATCTAATCAGACAATTTGTTAATTAGTAGCAGATCTGTCTATCACAAAAACTTATATATATATTTGTTTTCGTAGATTTTCACGGGTACAGGTATGACGGTCTTGGTATATTCGGGTTTCTTCCCCTGTAGGATTTGGAAATTTCTGGCGACGTTTTGATGAGGTCCCACTCGTCATCTTCAGGCTGGTGTTTCTGTCCTTGTTCTAGGGCGAACACAGCGAGACCTGAGCTGCCTTCCTTCTATAAATACTGGTGGCTGGATGTGGTTTGATGGCTCAGCAATTGCCTGCTGTGTAGAAACTTCCTGGTGAGTCAGTGGGGTAACACCTGGGATCGTTGATTTAACTGAGGCATGCTGATTAGTTAATTATTGTGGATTAGGGGTGATATCCTGAGTAGTTGGAGCTTGCAGGCTACTTGGTTGTTTTGCAATGTGTGTTCTGAGTCTGGTTTCAGTTTCTATGGCTGGGATACATTTGTTAATGAGGGCTGGTTTCCAGATGTCTGGTAGGTGGGAGGTATCATCCCGCTTGTTCATATTTTGGGGATGTTTTTCTATCTCGATGGCTTCCATGATTATTCTTTTGCTGTAGTGTTCTGTTTTGGAAATTAATTTAGTACTGTCAAAATCAATTTCATGTACTGTAGTTTTGAAGTGTTGGAAAAGGGAGGAGGTTTTTTCTTTTTTTCTTAATGCATTCTTATGTTCTGCAACACGTGCATTTACTCTCCTGTTAGTTTGTCCAATATATGTGGCTGGGCAGATTTTACATGGTATTTGATAAACTCCCTGGTTTTCTAGCTGGATATTGTCTTTGGGGTCTCTTAGGATGTTGGCTATTTTTTAATCTGTACTAAAGGCTGTCTTGATGTTGTGTTTGTGGAGAATTTTGCTGATTTTATCTGTGGTGCCTTTGATGTAAGGGAGGAGGGCGATGCCATTATCCTATTCTGTGTCTTCATTCTTGGGGGGTGTATCTTTTTGGATTAAGTTGGTGATTGCCTCTCTTTGGAATCCATTGGAAATTAATACATTTGTGAGACTGTGTAATTCAGTTTCCAGGTGGTCTTTGTCGGCTAGGCGTTTGGTTCTGGAAATGAGGGTCTTGGCTACAGAATTGATCTGTGCAGGGTGGTGGTGGGATTTTGCGTTCAAGTAGCGGTTGATGTGTGTCTTCTTCTGATAGATGGTGTGTCCTAGGAAGACATTGGTTTTTTTGTAGATTAGGACATCCAGGAAGGGAAGTTGGTTGTTGGTTTCTATTTCCATGGTGAATTGTATTTTGGGATGTAGGCTGTTGAGATGTGTGAGGAAGCTGTCCACTTTTTCTTTCCCATGTGGCCAAATTATGAAGGTATCATCTACATATCTAAGCCAGAGTTTGGGTTTGTGTTCAGATTTATCCAAGGCATTGGTTTCATTCCCTTTATAAATCTCTTTTATAATGTCACAAAATCCCCCCCCCATATTTAGTTCATTACATAATTTATATATATAGCTATGGTTAACTTTATAGAATGCTTTATACACATCTAATTTCAAAATTCCCAATTTCCTTTTAGTAACGGTAGCATGGTGCATCACATTTATTACATTTCTAATTGGTTCGCTTATTTTCCTTCCCTTCACGAATCCTTATTGATCCTCTTCAATTATTTTTGGTAAAATATTTTCTAATCTATTTGCCAGTATTTTCATAAATATTTTATAATCCTGATTTGCCAAACTGATTGGACGGTAAGACCCAGGCTCTCTTAAATCTTGACCCATCTTCGGAATAGTAACAATTTCTGAAAGCTTCCATGTCTGTTTGAAATTATGGATAAAAGGATAAATTTGGAAAATGAAACTGAGTTGGCACAACTGATGGGACGGTGGGACAAGGTAAGACAATATATGACGAGCAGAATCTGAGACCAAGCTACAAGAAATAAATTGGAATCACTCTATAATATGTAAATAGATATATTGCTCTTGGGTCAAGTGGACTATACAAGAAACACCTCCGATTTGGTGGTGGGGAATGTGTGTGTGTCTGGGTGGTGGGCACAATTCACTATGCACTGTTTTATGTTGTGTGTAATATAAATTTGTTAAAAATTAATTTAAAAAATTATTTTTTAAAAAAGCATTTCTTTTAAATTTTCAGTTGTTGTTTCCTGGGTCTGATTTCTATCTCAGTTCTATTCAATATAATCCAGCATATATCCAGTAAGTTCCACGTTGTTTATCAAATGTTTAGAAGTCTAAAGGGTCAAGGAAATTTAAAGAAGTAATACCTGAAACAATAAAGGTGTTATTAATACAGTACCATACGTTTTCTTCTTATATCTTCCGAGAGGGCTCGGTCGGGGAACAAACGCAGCAAAGGTGGTTAAATGACGAAGTTAGTATGGCGACTGTTCCCGTCTTCTCTTTCTCTGTATCCTTAAATAATCAGAGCATGGTATCCACTCTAGTCATTTCAGTCTCTGGTTTTTAAAAATCTGAATGCTGAGATCCTAGAAATTGCAGTTTCACTTTCCACTAGTAAATATAGTTATTCTTCACAAATCCATGTCTAGGTTTTTAAAGATCTTCACTCTTTTGCCTCCCCCGGAACTGCATTCATCTGTTATGTCGCCCTTTTGATGACACACCAATCTCCGATCTCCAATCTCCAATCACCCAACTTTGTTTATATTGTTGCTCAAGCCTCTCAATCGCCCCTTATTTAAATTCAAGCTTCTCTGTCTTCCATGTATTTAATATTATTAGAAGCATTCAAAAGTCTCTGAAGAAAAAGAAATCTTAACATATACACCGATGTTCACCAATCTCACCAATTCCCTCCTCGGTGTTTATGAGGCAGCCATGTCTGTGGGCCAGCTAACGCTGGCTTCTTCTCTGCCTGGTCCTGGCAGTCTAAAAGTCTGTTCTGACGAAGGATTGCAGTCCTCTCATCGGGTACAGCATAACCACCCCTTACGATGCCTTTCTCTCCAGGATGGACACCTGATTTTAATCAAAAGTCGTGCTGGGAGAGCAGCGGCTCACCCTCCAGCGGCTCACTCTCCGACGAAGCCCCGCCCCGGAAGCGAGATTTTATAAATTTCTAAGTGGACTAATTCAATAAGGATCGTGGTGAATGGATTAATCTTAAATGAACTCTTATATTGATGGATTAAATTTTTAACTTTTTAACTTTTAACCTGATTGAACCCAAAACTTTTGCATAAAATAGACTCTTAGCGATTTGGAGGTATCTATAGTAGGACTACTTTACAGATGACATCAGCGTAAGAATCAAACCAAACGAGATAGATTAAAACTTTTCTTTTCCTTTTTCCTTTTTTTTTACATCCTTAAATTTTTATATTTGCAACACATCTATTTCTATGTTTTTCCCTGGTCTCTCCTTGCGGATTGTGGATTTTGGATTTCTTTTTGGGATCTTTTTTTCAATCTGTTGATATATTATAAATAATTAATATAATAATAATTAATTTTGTAGTAATTAGTATTATTTAAAAAATCTATATAAGAAGTAAGAAAATAAAGAGGAAAGATAACAAAAGGTATTGGAAAAGTAAAGCACAGTCCAAAAAACAATTGATTGAACAATTAATACTGTGGTAGAGTTATATGTATTATAAAGCAAATGACATAAAAAACAGAGATATTTAACAGTGAGTAAGAAACAATTTTCTCAGCTTTCCCGCTGTAGTTTCTTTGACATAGTGTCTTATTTTTTTATGCAGGGGGAAGTATATAATTCAATATCCAGGAACAGGTTCAAAATATCAAATGTAGAGAAGGGAGTTAGTTCAATTTTTTTTCCGGTCAGCCAGTCCATCAATCGTCTGTCTGTTAGTGAGTCTGTAGGTAATTAGTTATTTGTAGTTTTAGTAAATCAATTTGAGTCTATATGGGTCAGTATAATCCAAGTTTTATGGGTCCAGTCCAGTTCAGAGTTGGTTTGAAAAGAGGTGGAACAGGGCAGTCTTAATAATAATCCAATAATAGTAGTCTAGTCTTAGTAATCCACCAAAATATCCAAAAGAATTCCAAGAAGAAGCAGGGTTGGGGGGGGGAAGGGCTGTATATAGAGGAGCTGAAAATGTGGGAAAAATAGAGAAATAGCAGATGTTGAAGATTTCACAAAGAAGGGTGTGTAGAGGGGAAAGAAAAGGAGAGAAAATTGGGTATATTCTGGTTGCTAGTCTCGTATATCTCTGACTCAGTTCTCTTTTCTTTCTTTCTTTCTTTCAAAACGACTTGGTAGATTTATCAAGGCAAAAAAGAAACCAACACCCTGCACTTTCCCTCTACACTTTCTGGGTCTCTACCTCCCTTTGTAGCTAATCCCGATTTCTTCTGTTCTTGATAGCAACGTTATGATCTTTTCCACCTCAAATCTGCCTCAAATCGTCCTGGTAGATTGTTGCTGTGTCAGCAAGGTTTACTGGGTGAGGCTTGAGAACGCTGCCGTTTAATTTAATTTAATTTGCAAACATACCATCCTAGTTTTCACTACTTTCAACAATCTACAAAAGGGCTACTTTCCATCAAAATCCATCTCGAACGCCAAACACTCACAACTTCTTAATTTTAATGCTCAAGTCATCTTCGTGGCCTCCATGTAAAAGTCAGGAACATCGCACTTCCGGATCGGTCTGGTAGGCCAATCTCTTTGGGGGTCGGCAAGGGGGGGGACAACCCCTCTATCTGATGGGCCAGTGCGCTGGAAATTCCCCTGTTAAATTGTGAACTCTTGGGGTCCACGATCGCCCATAAGGCAGCCGAAATCTCCCAAAAAACCAAAGCTTCCTCAGAGCTGTCGAGAGAAGCGAGGCACCAGCATGATGTCACAACCTGACATCTAATAGGGGCTCCTGGTTACCAATGTCCCCCTCCTCCTCTGAGTCAGACATTACCACAATTGGGGTTTCTTCAGTCTCTGGTGGTTGTTGTGAGTGATCCTTATCCACCTCAGGTCATGCCTGATTCTGAAGAGGATGAACCAGGCCCCTCAGCATATCCTGCGCCAGTGGGGCTACCAGAGGAAGCTGAGAATGAGAGTGAGGCAGACAATGAGTTTGAGGTGCGATTGATGAAATTGGGGGATGAGCCATTGCTGTTAACAAAACAGAGCCAATGAAAGAGTTGAGGAGGTTGGCTTTGGATGAATTGTCATGGTATTCTTTGTTGTTGGGTACTTTGGGATAGGTCTAGAGTCTTTGAGTTGACAAAGTTGTAGAAGGCTTTGAGTTGACAAAGTTGTAGAAGGCTCTATTAGATTTGGTGCATAGGAGGTTTTCCTCTTGTTTGCTGTAGTAAAGGTATTCTGCTTTTATTTGATTGCAAATGCTTTTATATCGGCTTTTGAAGTTGGAAACTTGTCCTTTTTTGTTTTTCCCCCAGAGAGGGGTTTTTTTTTTTGTAATTTTCTTATTGAGATGTGGAGGTTATTTTTTTTTTTGTGGTACATGTTAGAGGTACAAGAAGTCTGATAATAATGTTCATTTCGAATAGGAATGTGTTGTAGAAGTCATCAGTAGTGTAGTATTCAGAGAATAGAGTTTTACAGTTTAATGTTGAGAGGTGGGCTTCAATGAGTTCGTAGTTCGCTTTTTTGAAATTGAATTTTGGTGTTGTATTATTTTGGTGGTTCATAGTGTGGCTTAGGTTGAGACTGAAACTTATCATGCTGTGGTCGCTGTTGGAAAATCCTTCAGAACCAGCACACTTCCTAAGCTATGGTCAAAAGCAATGGTCATCCCCATCTTCAAAAAAGGAGACCCCTCTCTTGTTGATAACTACAGACCAATATCATTATGCTGTGTCCCATGCACAGTC
The DNA here is from genome assembly GCF_031021105.1 of Erythrolamprus reginae. NCBI lineage: Eukaryota > Metazoa > Chordata > Lepidosauria > Squamata > Dipsadidae > Erythrolamprus > Erythrolamprus reginae. Next base: position 64,670,456 of record NC_091963.1, read on the forward strand.
ATGGAATCAATTATAAACAAATCAATTACTCTCCATCTAGAAACTAATAATTTGCTCTCTAAAAAAACAATTTGGATTCAGAAAAAAACTATCCTGCAACCTGCAGCTCCTCCACTGCAAAAATATATGGACAACTCATCTAGATCAAGGGAAATCTATAGATGCAATTTATATCGACTTCTGCAAAGCCTTTGATTCAGTGGTCCATGACAAACTACTCCTAAAACTCAAATCCTATGGCATCTCAGGATCCCTCCACAGCTGGATTACAGCATTCCTGTCAAACAGACAACAAGTGGTCAAAATAGGAAGCACCATATCCACCCCCATCCCAGTTAAAAGCGGTGTTCCCCAAGGTAGTGTACTGGGACCAATGCTCTTCAGTCTCTACATCAATGACCTTTGCAATTACATCACAAGCAACTGTGTCCTTTACGCCAATGATGTAAAACTCTTCAACACCACCTATAACACAACTACTCTCCAAAAAGACATGAACTCTGTTTCTGAGTGGTCTAACACATGGCAACTCCAAATCTCAACTAGCAAATGCTCTGTCCTACACATTAGGAAAAAGAATCTGAACTCCAAATACAAACTGAATAATCAAATTATCACAGATAATCCCCACTCAGTTAAAGACCTTGGTATACTAATAACAAAAGATTTAAGTGCCAAAGCCCACTGCAACAACACAGCCAAGAAGGCTTCAAGAGTTGCAAACCTAATCCTACGTAGCTTCTGCTCTGGCAATCTCTCACTACTTACCGGCCCTTACAAAACTGTCACCAGACCCATCCTCGAATACAGCTCATCTGTTTGGAACCCATATCACATCTCTGACATTAACATCCTTGAAAATGTCCAAAGATACTTCACCAGAAGAGCCCTTCACTCCTCCACTCGAAACAGAATACCCTACAAGACTAGACTTTCAATCCTGGGCCTAGAAAGCTTAGAACTAAGATGCCTTAAACATGATCTAAGTATTTCCCACAAGATCATATGCTGCAATGTCCTGCCTGTCAGCGACTACTTCAGCTTCAACCACAACAACACAAGAGTACACAACGGATTTAAACTTAATATTAACCGCTCCAAACTTGACTGTAAAATATATGACTTCAGTAACCGAGTTGTCGAAGCCCCCAACACTTTACCTTTAGATTATCCATGGTTGACCTATCCAGATTCCTGTAGACGTCATTAAGGGGTGAGTACAAGTGCACTAGAGTGCCTACCGTCCCATGTCCTATTGCTCGCCTATATCTCCTATACCTTTCTTCTATTCCTATATCTCTTCTTCTATTTTTTCATTGATATGTTTTATTCCTATATCTTCTCTTCTATTTTTTCTTAGATATATTTTACTATGATTATATCCTCTATAACCTTCATTATGTATTTTACCATGTGTATACCCACTAAAACCCTCATTGTAGCCGCCCCGAGTTTGCGGAGAGGGGCGGCATATAAATCCAATAAATCAAATCATTGTGTATTGGACAAAATCAATCAATAAATAAAATAATAACTCGAGGGGGCTGATGTGACAATGGGAGATTGGTCTCTGTCAGATAGTGGGGAAAACATATTAGTGGAAATACATGGATTAACCCACGCTATAGAAGAATGGCTAAAAGGCGAGGGAAGGTCCAGAGTAAAAGATATTAATCCACAGCCTTAATTCTTTGAGGCGTGTTGTCACTTTCAGGCTCTATGTATATGGGAAATGGGGGCGTGGACTTTCAATATTTGAACATGGAAGAGCTGAGAAACTGTGGTGTGCCTAAAAAGAAATCCTAAACATCATGGTCTCTGTCTCCCAAGACATTCTATGCTGTTTTCCTGCGTTAGTAAAAGTTTGTGGTGAGCTTGTGACTATGTTTCGATTTATGAGAAGAGAGTTATCTAGGAATGTGATAAGGGTTGAGTCGTGACTGGTTTCTTAATGAGATTGAATGGTCTGCTTAATATGCTACTTAAAACTCTGCATTGCAATTTATGTATTCTGCTTGATTGAAATAAAGAGTGAGTTTTATTACTAAGAAGTGATTTTCTGGGAATTGGAATTTATTGGAGGCCTGAGAGTAGAACAATGGTTCCCCAGGTTTCTCAGGTTCCAATTCTCCCTCACTCTCACTCTCTGACTCAGCTGTCAAGAACACTGGCCTGGGGTACCAAAATGGACCTGGTTCATCCTCCTCCAAATCTGTGACTAACTGGGCTGATTGTGGACCACTCACAACATCAGTTAGACAGTATCTTGGCACAAACATTCCTTATAGAAAGAGAAAAGTCTCATATACCTTCCCTTCCTTAGACATCACTATATTTTGTTAAATATATCTCTTGAAATCTTGCAAAAAGGTGATCTAACATTAATCAATCCAAATAGCAGAACTGGAAGAAGCAGCTGTAAAATTAGTTCATTTATAAATTTAATTAATTTCTGCTTCTTATATAGCATTTTTGACTTTTCACTATTCAGAGATTACCTCTCAGGAATGTCAAAACAAGAATAGATAAACAAAATTAGTATAATTATTTCAGGAAAATAAGATAACTATGCTTTTTTAATAAGTTTTTTTTAATTTTTAAAACAAAATACAGTATATACATCTTTTATGGACAAAGTGTTGCCTGGATCCCCTCTCTTGCATAATTTCTTATACATAGTCAATAATACATCTTATTTCCAATTTCAGCCATATTATTCTTTTGCAATCATATTTATCCGTATTCATTTTTTTCTTATACATGCTTATTATTACATATACTAAGGGTGAGTTCTAACTTACCTCGCTGCCAGTTCACTTCCTCCTGTGCTGCTTGGCCGCGTGCATGCTTTGGGCGTGCACTCATGTGCAGTATATAAAAAATAATAATTTAAAAAATCTGAAAACAAGATGGTGACACATGCAGTGCCAGAAACTTAGTTTCTGCGTATGCTCAGAAGAAAAAAACTCAGAAAAAAATTTCAAAAACAAAAAAGAAATTATTTTTTTAAAAAGATGGTAGCATCCATGGACCAGCACCACCTGAACTGGTTTCATGATATCACCATGATATCATCAATGGGTTAATATTGGTTCGGGTCAACTAGTCTGAACTGGGAGGGACCCACCTCTGCACTATACGCTCTTAATTTCTAGTCTGTTAACACCTTTTAAATTTCTCTTTTAGTTATTTAACCATCCAAGTTTAAATTTTTAATTAATTTAATAATCAAAACCAATTTTAATTTCAGTTCATATTTCATCTACTGAAGTATTTTACCATCTATAACATAATTTATCTTATTTCAATTTTACACATATGAAGAACCGTTTTTCAAACAATTTTTAGTACTAGTACAATTTATTTTCTTCTCAAACATATTCAAAAGTACTATACTATAGTACTAGTACAATTCATTTTCTTCTCAAACATATTCAAAATTACTATGTACAATTCATTTTCTTCTCAAACATATTCAAAATTACTATACCATTTACACCTTTAATATTTATCTCATTTAATAACCAAATATTTACCATGTTTGCCATTTCTCAGTGGAGCTTACTTTACTTTACAGTCAATATTAACCTCACTTCCTATTCAAATTTTATTTTAAAGAATATTTTGCTATATATAAATCATCTTATATCTATTTTCATTTTAACATACATGAAAAACCCATTTTTCCAATAATTAATATTAAAAATTTATAGTACTAGTACTATTATAATTCTATTATATCGTACTATATCTACCCATACAACACCCATTTTCCTTCCTCTCTTCTTAATGTTCCCTTTTAAAATCATTATTTCATGGTCTCCGTTTTGCATTAATTTTCCGCTTGTCTTTTTTCCCTCTTTCTCTTAACACCCCCCCTTTTTTGTTTTATATGGATTGTATCTTTTCTTCTGAATCCTTCCTGTTACCTTTCAATAGATTGCGCAACCCTCACCAGAATTTTATTTTTTCACTTCTTGTTGTTTCCCTCTTCACTTTTTAACTGTTTCTTTTTTGGGAAACATTTCCCTTTTTCCTCTCTACTCTTTCTGTAACACTAAATTTCAGTGAAATTGTCTAACAGGTTTCATTTCTATTTTCTTTTTGCTCTTTATTCAATTCTTGTTTTCATTTGTGTTCTCTTTAACCAATTTCCTGTTCAGTGTGCTTCATTGGTTTTTCTGACTCTATAATATCTTCTAATATTATATGTGCATTTTTAAATATGCCAAGCAGTTCTTACATCCATCCATTTTCAGTTTACCATTTTTTCTTTATACTCAATTTTAATTTCCACTCCCAATTTTAGTCCAAATTAATTCAAAAGTCTTATATCTTCCACAGCCAAAGAAAAACAAATCCAACAATAAAATGGAACCAGGCACTCCTTAAAAATTCTTACAATAGTCAACTTATCTTGCTTTTAGTCAAGGTCAGTCTTTGTCTATATTTTGTTGTACTCACTTTCCTCCAGTAGATGGCTCCTTCAGATCTCTGTACTGTCTATTCATTTTCTTTTCAAGAATACCAAAAAGTTTTAAATCCATTCAAATGGGGGATGGGATTCTTCTTCAAAACTTTCTCTTTTATTCTTTTAAAAACTTCTTTATTTCTATTTCCAATCAACAAAAAAATTTCTTGGGCTTTCACTGTTTCACTCCTGCTTCCCCCTCTCTATGTTCCAAATCTCAAACAGCTGCTAATTAAACCTTTAAAAATTGTTTACAATCCAAATTTTAAATTTTCTTAATTGCAAAACTGACCACAAAACTTTCTCTGGTTCCAACACTTCATCCAAGCACTGCTCCTGCTCAACATCTTAGTCTGTTTGCTCCATCTCCAGAGCAGTCATTGAAAGATGGCTGTCCAACTGCTCAGTTTGAAGAGCTTGTTTCTGACCTGCCAAGGAGCTTATCTTACTCCCCATGATCTTCCAAATGCCTCTTCTTATTCATTGTCCCTTCAGGATGTTTCCTGCCTGAAGAACCCAACCACAGCAGTTTGTCTGGCTGAGTTTTTGTGAAACTCTTCGGAGCTGTGCTATTTTCCCAGCCAGCCTCACCCCAATGCTTCCAGTTCACTCAGAAGAACTATATTCACAATGAATATTTTATTCCCTTTTATTGTTGCCTTTTGCCAATGAATTTTGTATTGATCAAAACCCACCGGCTAAATTTCATTTCAGTGTGCATCTAGACCTTAGCACACACACACACACACACACACACACACACACACACACACACAACTTGGTGATTAACTAAGGAGAATGTATGCTGCTAGATGTCAACAATACTGAAAGCTTTTTATCATTGACCCTCATTCACAGAGGTGGTTGTGAAAAGAAGTCTTAAAATTGATTGATTGATCTATTAGTCAAACAATCAATCTGCTGCTAAATTGAAGTGCATAGTAAGTATTGTGAGTGGTCCTCGACCAATTCTGGTAATGATAGATTCTGAAGAGGATGAAGCAGGCCCATATTGGTACCCTAGCCCAGTGGTCTTGCTGGCTGATGCAGAGAGTGAGAGTGAGGGAGAGATAGACCTGGATGAACCTGGGGGACCATCAGAGGTGGCAAATATGTCATGATGGTAATGTCTGACTCAGAGGAGCAGGGAGACCACGAGCCTCTGTTAGATTCTCACTTTAGAAGACTAAGAATAAAGACAAGAATATTTGTATGGGAAAAGGAAATAATCTATAGTTTTAACTCTAGGGAATGGTTGACCACTCTCATTAAGTATTTAAGGGTGGCTTGGTGGGAAAATTTGGGTGGAGTTTCAACATTTATGATGGAGTCAGTTTGAGGTTTAGAGTTCCAAACATGCTATGCCAGCAAACTGCTATTTCTCTTCTAAAATCCATGGAGTAGAAATGCCCCTGTCTGCAGAACATCTGGAGAATCTGGAAGTGTGTCTGTGTGACTCAGAGAATATTTATCTCCCTTCCAGAATGTTAATTTGCTTTGATCAGCCAGGACCTTCATCTGTCTTCTTTGCCTTCACTGGGAAAGTGGCCAAGATAATGCTTGTAAAAAAATGCTGCTTCTTATATAAAAGAGTTTGATTTAAAATATCATTGCATGGGATTCCTCCTTTGTTTCTCAATCTGTGTAGCCCGAAACAGAACAGTTAGTACAGTACTTCCCTTTCTAGTTACCCAAATAGCTGGCAACTGATTAATTCCCAATTTGATGCATTTACCCTGGCTTCCAGCCTAGATCCAAATATCCACTTCTGATTGTGTTTCCATCCATCCAGAGAGATAAAATAAATATGAATGATTATTTTTATATACAACAGCCAATTACTGTACAAGCTGCAAGTCAGAACATATATAACAGAGCTGAATTTCTCATGAAATTCTCTTTGAAATTCATCCAACTCTGAGATGAGGTTTCAAAGTGTATTTCCAGAAGGACTACCAGATTATGTAACAGCTTTGTTTCCTATGCCATCCATCTGGTAACTCGCAAGATTCATTTTTCTTGACAGGTACATGTATACATCTGGACTAGACTGTATTTTTTCTCTGTGTCATATATTACATGTGGGTATATGCATAATTTTCTATTTGTTTGTTTGTTTGGTCATGTTTATGTAGTGTATATTGAAGGAGATGACCTTTTGAGAGCTGTATGCAACAAAATTTCATTTTCATGTATGCCAATCAATTTATATTCAAAGTGACAATAAAGTTATTGTATTGTATTATATTGTTTTGTATTGTATTGTATTCCAGTTTCAGTTTCAGTTCCATTTCCAATTCTAATTCTAATTTTAAAGGAAATACAGATAAATCTGGTTGAAGGTTTTACTTTCAAAGAAGATAAGGCAAGAGTCAAGGTAAGGCAAGATTTTCTACTAAATCTTCCAAATCAAATAAATAGAACAGAACAGAATAAGAGTTGGAAGGGACCTTGGAGGTCTTCTAGTTCTGCTTAGGTAGAAAACCCTATACCACTTCAGACAAATGGTTATCCAACATCTTCTTAAAAACTAGAGTGTTGGAGTATTTGCAACTGTTGGAGGCAATTTGTTCCACGGATTAATTGTTTTATGTTCCACTGATTAATTAATAATATAATAATAATTTATTAGATTTGTATGCTGCCCCTCTCCGAAGATTTGGGGCTGCTCACAACAACAATAATAACAGTATACAATGTAACAAATCTAATATTAAAAATTATCTAAAACCCATCATTTAAAAATCATACAACACAAGCATACCATACATAAACTATATAAGCCCAGGGGAGATGTCTCAATTCAAGTGAAAACTGATTTCTGAAGGTAATTTCACAGTGCAACTAAATGGTATGTAACCATGGGAGATGCTGATGTAAGCCATAATCAGCATGTAATCATGGGTTTGCTAATTGTGCTGGAATCTCATTGGCTGTAATCCGATATAAGGAGCAACATCCTTGCATGGGTGTGGTTTATTACAAAGAGTGGTTTGTTACAGAGTGGTTTGTAATTTAGTGGTTAGTGCTTAGTGGTATCAATGGTGGATATTAGAGTTAGATTATTTAGATTAAAGATAGTTTATTTAGAGAAGCAGTTTGATAAAAGAGAAGTAAAGTATATATTTTTTACAAGAAAGCCTGCTGCTGTGTTTCACTGAAGACTTCAATTAGGTATAGTGGTTAACTGTGACTACTTGGTGGGTTAAGTTCTGTGTGCGCAAAACTCTCACTCTGCCCAACAGGTTATGGACTGAGTAGCTCTGCCCAACAAACTCTATTAATATTGTGAAGTTATATAGGTAGTCTTAAATTTACAATGGACCCTCACAAAAGCTACTCATGATCTAGTTTGAAGTTCTGATTGTCTGTGCCCCCCACTCCTCACCATGGACCACAGCTTGGGCACTTCACAAATGACTGGATATACAACAATTGCAGTACTCCATGGTCAGGTGATTGTGGCTTCTGGCAAAAATCACCATACAGTGAACAATGGGTTCAATTAACAACTGTGTGGTCTGCTTGTTTGCTTAACCACCACCACTGCAAACAAGTTGTAAAATTGGGTGTAGTCATGTGCTAAGGCCCTTTACAACTGACCTGATTGACAGGTGGACATTGTGGATTCATTTATTGTAAGTCAAGCAGTACATGTATTTCCCATTTGCAATTTTTGCTTTCACTCACTGTTTTTATATTTATCTCTGCTTTGTTTTGTACGTTAGGAAATACCTTGTTTGTTTGTTTGTTTGTTTGTTTGTTTGTTTGTTTATTCGTTAAGTATGTATTTGTAATATACAGAGACATAACATTGTTTACATATATAAGATGATTACTGACAAGAGGGAACAGTTGGACAGGGACAGTAGGCATGCTGGTACACTTATGCACGGCCCTTACTGACCTTTTAGGAATCGTGTGAGGTCATCTGTAGACAGACTAAAGGTAAAACTTTGGGGGTTTGATGCCAAATCACAGTGTCAGGTAATGAGTTCCATGCATTAACCACTCTGTTACTAAAGTCATATTTTCTTCAGTCATTTTGGCATGGTTCACTTTTCTTTAATGGGAAAAAGTTTTCTATTTTTCCCCACACACCAATCACATATGCAATATAATATACCATCAATCTTAAAATATAACACAATAATAAAATTTTTGAATTGGGTATTTATAATCCATCCAGTGCTACCTCCTGTACTTTTGATATCTGGATAAAAAATAATTATTCAAATTTCTTATATGCATTTAAAAAGCTATTAACCAATACAGTTTCTTTTAGCTGCTTCTTTTCTTATTACATCTGATCATTTAGGCCGTCATGCTTCAATCTCTTCAATATATCCTTAATATCAATTTCATATATATTTCTTACCATTACTTTTATTGTAATCACCCTTTAAAAAAGAAAAGGAGATGGGCGGTGTCAATGGCCACGGCAACATGGGGGTGCCTCCGCTCCACTGAGGGTAGCCCCAAATCCCCACCATTTTGGCGGTCTCGGTTCAGTAGAACTGGGCCCAATCCTCCTTGGAGGGGAGGAGATGTAGGGGATGCTACTGGGGGCCTGGCGGGGGGTCAACAAACCCTCGCTGGGTGAACCGGCCTGGTCTCTCACCAGCGGTGGTGCGAAGTCAGCCAGGCTACAATGCCTGTGTCGATGTTAGCCATGGACGACAACGCAATGCAGGAGATTGTAGAAGACTGGTAACATCTGGAAAGGGAATAAAATTAAAGCATTGGCAAGGTGAAGAAATTTTAAGCGGAGTGCTGGTGAGTTTGAAGTGCTAAAAGTATTTAAATGGATTTGTTGGAGAATATCTTATGATCGGGATCAGAGAAGCCGGGAATAGAACATAGCGGCTGCTCGGGAACGGAGGCACACAGTGGCAGCAGGTATCAGCAAAATGCCTAACAGTCTCTCTTCTTTTTGAAGAGCATTAAAGGCTGTAAAAGATGGAACTTTAGATCAGAGCTGATTCAGTTTTCATTTGGATTATGGCTTTTTCTTTCGAAATTGTTCCCTCTGTCTTTGTGGAAATGACATGTCGCTTTAGAAGAGGATTCGCCGTCTTGAATTTGAGAAGCTTCCACATTGAGGAGATTTGGATATAACATCGCTTTGAAATGGAAGAGCTTCGTATAACTATTGGACAAGGTCTGATTAATAGAATAAGTCATCACATGCTTGGAGATATATATGGAGAAGATCTGGATTGGTAATTTGAGAGTTAACATCAACTTCAATATTTGCATCATTAATTTAAGTAAAGAAGAAGAAAATACAGTATTTTTAGAAGAAAGAATTTATTAGAGACATGGCCATACTACTTGGCAAAATTTATTACTCATACAAAAGATTGATTTTAGTAAAATTACTGGATTTATTAACAGGTTTACTAAAACCTTTATCTATGGAGAAAGAATTATGGATCTGAAATTTGCGTGATAATATTAACAACATGAGGAAAAGAGCTCTTTGAAAAGTTTAGATGAAGTATAAATAGAGAGGTTAGGTAAGTGGGGGGGTGGGGGAGGGAAATCTGCAAAATTACAGACATTTTCAGGAGATGCGACAAAGTGGTATAGTACAATAGTGGGCATGTATAATGAAAGAATATAGAAGAATGTAAAAAGGTATAGAAATTGAATATAAAGTTAAATAAGTAATAAATAGTTATATTAGAATAGTATAGTATTAGTAGTTATTTCGAATAGGTAAATAAAGAGAAATGTGTTACCAAAATTTGTCTTCACAACCAAATTAGTTGTTGTCGGTAATTGGAATTGTTGTATCAATAAATAATATTTTCATTTAGAATGGTCAAAGATGAGGTAAATTTATTACTTTTAATGAAAGAAATAAAAGTAATGAAAGTAATTGAAAGATAAGTATTTTATGCTGTAGTACATTTGTACCAATTGTCCCATATTTTATAATAATCTGACTCTTTTTTATTTTGAGTTTCCATTGTAATTTTGGACATCTCCACACATTCCATAATTTTAGTAATAATTGTTAACATCGAAGGAGTTTTTTCTTGTTTCCATGCTTGGGTGTATGAGATTCTAGCAGCTCCTAAAATCTGTAAAATAAGATATTTTTCTTGTCAGGTGAGTTTCTATCTAAATATGCCTAACAGGTATGCTTCTGGTTCAAGTAATAGGTTGATCGATATGACTTGGTCTATTAACATTTTAATGTCCTTTCAAAAAAATTTGGCGTACGTGCAAGTCCACCATAAGTAATAATAAGTTCCTGATTTTATTTTACATGTACAGCATTTAGGGGATAAGTTCGGGAATATTCTGGATAATCTGGCTGGAGGGAGGTGCCATCGATAAAACATTTTCAATTGATTTTCTTTATAAGACGTTGCTAGAGTCATTTTATAATTTGAAGTCATGTTTTTTCCCATTCTGTAAGATTGATCGTATATCCAAAATTCTGGGCCCAGGCGATCATACAACATTTGACTTGTTCTTCAAAATTGTCATACATTAATAAATAATTATATAATTTAGAAATCATTTTTGCAGTTGGACCAAAGAAAATTGAATCTATTATATTATTTTCTTGGAAGCCAAATCTTTTTTGTGTTCAATGTATTTGGAATTAATTTTGTACGTATGTTAACCAATCTATGTTTATCCCTATATTTTGTAATTGTTGTCTTGTTAGCAGAATATTGTTGTCATCGAGTAAGTGTTGGTATGTTAGTAATTTAGAGGGGGGGGAGATTAGGGTAAATAATTAATTCATTCGGTGATAACCATTTTGGTACAGAATTGTAATGATTTCTTTTTATAAGATGCCAAATTGTTATTAGGGTTTTTCGTAAGTAGTGGTGCTTAAAGTAATTAGATGTTTTGTGGGGGTCCATCATTAGAAATGAATGCCATCCAAATTGAAGGTCAAAGCCTTCAATGGTTAGCAATCTTAAGTTTTTAAGGGTCACCCAGTCTCTTAACGTGGTTAGAATTGCTGCTTGGTAATATAAGTGGAAATTGGGAAGTCCAAGGCCGCCACTAGTTCTGTGATCTTGAAGGTTTTTAAATTTAATTTTGGCCTTTTTCTTTGACCACATGAATTTCCAAATTTCCTTGTGTAAAGTTTCAAAAAAGGTTTTGTTTAGATTTATTGGCGCGACTTGAAAGAGATATAAAAATCTTGGTAATATGTTGGATTTAATAGCAAATATTTTTCCCATCAAGGATAGTTTCAGTTTAAACCATCTTAATAGGTCTTTTTGAGCATCTTTTAATAATTGATCATAATTTTCTTTTTTATGGTGATGTAATTTGAAGTCATCCATACACCCAAATATTTAATTTTTGACTACTTTTATATTAATCAAATCTTCCAAAAGTGTATTTTGTTTCAGGGGTCATGTTTTTGATTAAAATCCAAGTCTTTCTCTTGTTGATTTTTAAACCACTTACTTCTCCAAATTTATATATTTTGTTTAATAGAATCGGCGTGGTTTCTATTGCATCTTGTACGATAAACACGACATTGTCTGCAAAAGCCTGTAGTTTGTATTGTTCTCTTTTAATACTAATACCCTGAAATAGATTGTTGTTTCTTATATTGTTCAAGAGTGTTTCTATCGCAAAAATGAAAATGAGGGGGGATAATGGGCATCCTTGGCGTATGCTTTTCGTTATTCGTATTTTATCCGTGATGTTGTTATTAAAAAGAATTTTGGCAGATTGTTGGGAATAAATAGCTTTAATTAAGTTGAGGTAGTTTTCACCAAAGTTCATATACTCAATTTGGGTGGTAAAGTATTGCCATTGGAGACTGTCAAATGCTTTCTTTAGATCCATAAATATTAGGGCAACTGATTTATCAAAATGTTTATCATAGTATTCCATAGTGTTTAATATTATTCTTGTATTAGTTGCTATATTTCTCGAGGGCAAAAATCCGTTTTGGTCAGAATGAATAGTAGTATTTAAAATTTTCTTTAGACAATCTGCAATTATTGAGGTAAAAATGTTGTAATCAGTATTGAGAAGTGATATGGGTCTGTAATTTTCGAGGTGGTGTCTGTTCTGGTTTTGGGATCAATGTTATATAGGTTTCTAATCAGGAATTGGGAAGTTTAGCATGAGAGAGTGCATCGTTATAAATATCTAACATTATGGGTAGGAATATATCTAAATGTTGTTTGCAAAATTTAGACGGAATTCCGTCAGGGCCAGGAGTTTTATTTATTTTTTTGCTTTGCAATTGCAGTTTTAAGTTCAGTAATGGCAATTTGATTATTTAGGATGTGTCTTTGTTCATCATTTCAAATCAATCCAATCAATTCATTTACTAGTAAATATAGAATACGGTACTTATTGATTTTAGAATCTATGTCACTCTGATCCCTTAATCCCTTACTCTCTAAAACCTTATTAATCACTATTGTATTATATTATTTCATTCACTATAGAATCAATCGCTATTAGCTAATGCATTATTATACATTATTATCAAGCTACAATTATCAATTATTGCACTTATATACTTATATCAATTAATATTAATATTATATACTTATATCAATTAATATTTTTAAATCAACTAATGTACTTAAATCAGTTAGTATATTTAAATCACTTAATCAATTAATCATGAATATTTACCCAAGAAGAGTAGTTAAATAGCAATAGCAATGGTGAAAACGTATCTATTATAATATAGTATAGTATCTAAATAATATCCAATAATGTCCAAGTATATTCAAATGGTAAGCAAAAAAAAGTTGTGGAATCTAAGAATTAGTAAAATGAAGGATTTAAGGTAGGATAGACAAGATACTTAGTTCAAGAGAGAGAAAAAGGAGAGTCACAAAAAAAGGGGATGTATAAATCAAGCAACTCCAATCATGAACATAAATTGTCCCTTTGCCAGGAAAATATTGAATCTCTTATGGTGACATTCTCATAGTTGCAGTCACTTAAGTTGTCACTCCAGATCCCAATCAGTTCACAAGATCTGTTAGTAGTCTGTTCAAAGTCTTGTCAAATCAAATCAAATCAAATCAAAGTTATTTGGTATTATTGAAAATTATACAAAATTAATCTGTGAGTCTCAACACGATCTAAGCATAAAGGGGAAGTTCCATTCTAAAGAAATGGAACTCGCTCTGTCTATTCAGTCACCCTTATCCAGTTATGTTGTAGTTAGAAAAGACAGAATCAAATTTGATGTTAAACACTTCCAAATCAACACACATTCTTCTGGTTAAATCTATAAGCGTTCTAGCACAGATTGGGGAATAACCTGTCTCCATTTAAAAAAAAAAATATCCGGGTTTGGAGGCTTTAAACAGCAGAAGAAATTCCCTGGGTTCCTGGATGGCCTCTTTCTCAAACAAGTAAGGCAGCACTTTTCATGTGGATTCGCTGTTTCAGCTCTCTCTGCTCCATCCTTTCCCTCTGTCGGCGCCACCTTTTCTCTCACTTTCGGAGCTGCTCTCACTGCTGCCAGCTCAGGAGTCCTTTAGATGATTCATTCTGATCTACGGGTCTGTTGTTGGCTGCTTCCCTTCGGTTTCACAGATAGCACACTGTTTCCCTCTTGCTGTCTTCCCTCGCTCATCTATTGGGCCGCTATGGCTTCGGGCCATAATGTCAAACACAGGCTTCTTTCCATACAGTCCTGGGGAATCTACCTAAAACAGCAGGGTCTGCGCTCACCCATTATGTCCTACAGTACAACCTTTGAAAGGCTACTGATGTCCCTCTTAAAAAATATCACAGATCCACTGTTAGTCCCCCTGCAATTTGCATACTGATGAAACTGCATACAGATGGGAGGTTGAACAACTAGTTGTGACCGGAACAATCTAGAACTGAACATATTCAAAATCGTAGAAATAGTGATAGACCTACCACCTCTCACTATACTGGACAACACATTATCAACAGTAGGGACCTTCAAATTTCTAGGTTCTATCATATCTCAAGACCTAAAATTGTCACCTAACATCCAAAACATCAACAAAAAAGCACAACAAAGAATGTTCTTTCTGCGCTAACACAGGAAATTCAAACTGCCCAAGAAACTGCTGGTACAGTTCTACAGAGGAATCATTGAGTCTGTCATCTGCACCTCTATAACTGTCTGGTTTTGTTCTGCAACCCAACAAGACCAACACAGACTTCAGAGGATAATCAAAACTGCAGAAAAAACAATTGCTGCCAAATTGTCTTCCACACTGCATGGGTCAAAAAGAGAGCTGTGAAAATATTTACTGATCCCTCACATCTTGAATATAAACTGTTTCAACTCCTACCCTCAAAATGTCGCTATGGAGCACTGCACACCAAGACAACTAAACACAAGAACAGTTTTTTTCCTGAACGCCATCACTCTGCTAAAAAAATAATTCCCTCAACACTGTCAAACTATTTACTGCACTACTATTACTACTATTTTTCTCATCATTCCTACCACCTATTTCCTCCCACTTAGGACTGTATGATTGTAACTTGTTGATTTTTATTAATATTGCTTATTTGCTTATTTGATTCCTATGACAATCATTAAGTGTTGTACCTTATGATTCTTGACAAATGTATCTTTTTATTTTATTTTTATTTTATGTACACTGAGAGCATATGCACCAAAGATAAATTCCTTGTGTGTACAATCACACTTGGCCAATAAAGAATTCTATTCTATGTCTGTTTTATGGAGTTTGATGTGCTGATTCCAAAAATATGCTTAGTTTTGCTTTATCACATAAAGTTTCTGATATATAATAAAGGAGAAATACAAATAAATTAATGAAATAAAATTAATCAGCTGCTCTTTGTCAGGAGCAGCCTTCCCAAACATGGTCTCCTCCAGATGTATTAGATTTTGTAATGGTATGTGGGAATGACCTTGGGAGACAGAGCAAAGCAAATGAATGAATGGAATGGAATGACCTCTTTCAAGAACTTGCTGTTTACAAAGAGCTGTTGCTGTTTACAAAGCCAAATGATGTGTTGAAGAGGTTAGCTTTGACTGTTTCATTGCAGCATTCTTTGTTGTTTGGCCCTTTTAATGATGGGAGAGGTCTCAAGCAGCACTGTTCCCCCTAAGGTGTGTGGCTGCGCGCTAGTGTACTCACCAACGGCCTGCCATGCAGAGTTTTTGAATGCTGCGCAGGAGCCAGGTGCCACTTCTTCCCGCCCGAAGGCTGCTCTCTCTCGGAGGCTAATGACACACACCAAGGAGTCGAGCATGCCTGGAGGGCGGGGGTTAAAAAAGGTGGGGAGGAGCGGCTGGCTGGGATTGATGCATCCCGAGTTGGGGGATGCCTTTGCAAACAGTGGCCAGGTGGGCCGACCGACCAACCAGAGCCAAGGAGCATGAGCAGCGGAGCAGCCATCACAGCCGGGGCCACATTTCTAGGTACTTGCCCTGCAGCCGTCCCTTTGGATCGCCGCCTTCAAGGTACATGCCCGAAGAGGGGAGGTAGAAAAGTGCATGCCAGAATGGATCTGAAAGGGTGCCACGTGTCTTGGATTTGCATCCAAGTGCTCTGCGGGGTGAGCGAGGCTGCATTGTCTCGAATCGGGAGCCAGGGCAGGAAGAGTTCAAGCAGTTGCCTGTCATGAAGGGCTGCTGATCTTTGTTGCTGGCGGAATGCTCTGGAGCAGAAGCGGCTATCTCGCCAGGGTGGAGGGAGAAGAGAAGCAGGGTGGCGATTGCCGAAGGGTTCCAACCGGGAGAAGGGTGCTCGGTAAGCCACGAAGGCTCTCTTAAGGAGGGGGAAGCACACCGGGATTTTTTTCTTCAGTTGTTCAAAGTCTATTAAATGTAGGCCTTCTGCCAGTTGTTGGGCTTTTAGACTTGCCTCAAGCCAGGAATTTGAGAGAAATGCCACCCCCGCTTCCCTCCCTATGGGGGTCAGACAGGCAGAGAGACAGAGGGGAAGATGGGGGAGAAGTGAGAGTGGGTGGGAATGTGAGAGAGAGAGAAAGAGAAAAATGAGAAAATGATGAAAGGAAAGAACGAGGTAGAGGAAAAGGAAACAACTTAGAGAGAAGGAAGAAAAGAAAAAAAGAGGGAGAAGGAAGAGAGGAGATGAAGGATATCTTATTATAATCAATACTTCTAACCTCATTAAAACAGATTTGCAATTCCTAACTTCATATATTTAAAAAGAACAAGTAATTAAAGTTAAAAAAGAGCAAACAAAACAATACTCCAAGCTTAATCATGCCTTCTCAAACTCCAATTTCTTTAATCTGAGGAGAACTTTGAACCGAACCCTTTTCTTTTTTATTTTTTGTATCCCCTTTTATGATGATGATGATGATGATGATGATGATGATTATTATTATTATTATTATTATTATTATTATTATTATTATTATTTATTGGATTTGTATGCCGCTCCTCTCCGCAGACTCGGGGTGGCTAACAACAATGATAAAAAACAACATGTAACAATCCAATTTAATAAAACAACTAAAAACCCTTATTATAAAAACCAAACATACACACAAACATACCATACATAACTTGTAATGGCCTAGGGGAAGGAATATCCTAACTCCCCCATGCCTGGCGACAAAGGTGGGTCTTGAGTAATTTGCGAAAGACAAGGAGGGTGGGAGCCGTTCTAATATCTGTGGGGAATTGATTCCAGAGGGCTGGGGCCGCCACAGAGAAGACTCTTCCCCTGGGGCCCGCCAAATGACATTGTTTGGTCGACAGGACCCAGAGAAGGCCAACTCTGTGGGACCTTGTCGGCCGCTGGATTCGTGCGGTAGAAGGCGGTTCCGGATGTATTCTGGCCCAATGCCATGTAGGGCTTTAAAGGGCATTACCAACACTTTGAATTGTGACCGGAAACTGATCGGCAGCCAGTGCAGGCTGTGGAGTGTTGCAGAAACGTGGGCGAATCTAGGAAGCCCCACGATAGCTCTTGCGGCCGCATTCTGCACGATCTGAAGTTTCCGAACACTTTTCAAAGGTAGCCCCATGTAGAGAGCATTGCAGTAATCGAACCTCGAGGTGATGAGGGCATGAGTGACTGTGAGCAATGATTCCCTGTCCAAATAGGGCCGCAACTGGTGCACCAGGCAAACCTGGGTAAACGCCCTCCTCGCCACAGCCAAAAGATGATGTTCCAATGTCAGCTGTGGATCGAGGAGGATGCCCAAGTTGCGGACCCTCTCTGAGGGGTCAATAGTTCTCCCCCCAGGGTAATGGACAGACAGATGGTATTGTCCTTCTTGGGAGGCAAGACCCACTGCCACTCCGTCTTGTCTGGGTTGAATTTGAGTTTGTTGACACCCATCCAGACCCCAACAGTCTCCAGGCACTGGTACATCACTTCCACTGCTTCGTTGACTAGAGATGGGGTGGAGATGTATAGCTGGGTATCATCAGCGTATTGATGATATCTCACCCCATGCCTCTGGATGATCTCACCCAGCGGTTTCATGTAGATATTAAATAGCAGGGGGGAGAGGACCGACCCCTGAGGCACCCCACAAGGGAGAGACCTAGAGGTCGACCTCTGACCCCCCACTAACACCGACTGTGACCGACCGGAGAGGTAGGAGGAGAATCACTAAAGAACACTGCCTCTCACTCCCAACCCCTCCAGCCGGCACAGAAGGATACCATGGTCGATGGTATTGAAAGCCGCTGAGAGGTCAAGAAGCACCAGGACAGAGGACAAGCCCCTGTCCCGGGCCCGCCAGAGATCATCCATCAACACAACCAAACAGTTTCCGTGCTGTAGCCGGGCCTGAATCCAAACTGTTGAGGACCTAGATAATCGGCTCCTTCCAAGGACTGCTGGAATTGGAGCGCCACTACCTTCTCAACAACCTTCCCCATAAAGGGAAGGTTGGAGACTGGACGGTAGTTATTAAACACGGCTGGGGCCAGGGAAGGCTTCTTGAGGAGGGGGTGCACAAGTGCCTTCTTATAAGGAGCTGGAAAGGACCTCCTCCCCAAGGAGGCATTGACAATCTCCTGGGCCCAGCTCTGTGTCACCCCTCGGCTGGCCGAAACCAAGAGGGACACGGAACCAGTAGACAGGTGGCAGAACTCACACTCCAATGGCCTTGTCCACTTCATCAGGTGTCACCAAGTCAAACTCCTCCCAGATAGATGGACAAAGAGGTTTAGCCTCAGTCACCTTGACTGACTCATTGTCAGCCGATACTGCTATGCAATTGGAGGCGAGATCAGCCTGCATCCGAACGACTTTATCAGCGAAAAATGAGTTAAATTCCTTGGCCCTACCCTGTAAGGGTTCCCCAACTCCCCCCTGATTTAGAAGGGAGAGGGTCACCCTAAACAGAGCGGCCGGGCGGGATTCTGCTGATGCAATCAAGGCGGCATGGTACGCGCATCTTGCCACCTTGAGCGCCACTTTGTAGGTCTTAATCAAAGCTCTTACAAGTGTTCGGTCAGATTCAGACTTACTCTTCCTCCATCACTTCTCTAGACATCTCTTCTGGCGTTTCAACTCCCGGAGCTCCTTGTTGAACCATGGAGCTCTACAGGGTCTAGTACCACAGAGAGGTTGCAAAGGCGCAATTCGGTCGAAAGCCTCCGCTGCAGCCTTGTTCCAGGTCTCAGTTAAGAGACTCTGCTGAGCTGTGGACAAGTGAATCTGGTAAAACCCCAAACGGCCTCTGAAAGCCCTCTCGGTCCATCAGGCGTCTGGGGTGGAACCTCCTAATCGGTTCCGCCTCCCTGCGGGGGGGTTATTGGAGCCAGGAAATCGAGCCGCAGTAGAAAATGGTCTGACCATGACAAAGGCAATGCTTCTAAGCCCCTTAGTCTCAGACCATTATTCAATTGCTCCAAGAGGAATATCATATCGGGTGTGTGTCCACCCTTGTGAGTCGGACCCTGAACTATTTGGGTCAGGTCCATGGCTGTCATGGTGGCCATGAACTCCTGTGCCAATTCTGAGGAACCGCCGAGTGACAGCAGATTGAAGTCCCCCAGGACAATAAGTCCGGGGAACTCCACCGCCAACCCAGCTACCTCCTCGAGCAGAACAGGCAGGGCTGTTGACACGCAGCTGGGAGGCAGGTACATGAGTAACAAGCCCACCTGAACCCCTGAATCCAACTTCACAAGGAGTGACTCACAACCCGCAATCTCAGGGGCAAGGAGTCTACGCAGGCGAAGATTCTCCCTGGCTATAATAGCCACTCCCCCCCCTTTCCTGGGGTCGAGGCTGATGCCATATCTGAAACCCGGCTGGGCATAATTCCAAGAGAGAAACTCCTCCCTCGGGGCCCAGCCAGGTTTCAGTCACACATGCCAGATCAGCCTCCTCATCCAGGATTAAATCCCAGATGAGGAGAGCTTTGTTTACTACTGATCTGGCATTGAGCAGCAGCAGCTTTAGCCCAGGGCCTGGATTACACTCATCACCAGTACCCCCGGATGAGCTCACGGGACCGGAACAGGGGATCGCTTTTAAGCAGTGATCCCTTCTTCCTCCAGAATGGCTAATCCTGTGACTCCCACCATATCTACCTCTCCCCAGCAAGACCGGAATATTCCGGCCCTCCGCCACCCCAGAGATAGGTGCCCCTCTCCCTCCTGTCCTTCCATCGCTAGGTAGGCTAAGTTCAACATTCACACTATTCTCATTATTCATATACCTATCATCCCATCCACCCCACTCATTAATTTCATACAAAACAGCCCTCCCACCCCAATCTTCCAACCTTGACCCTCCCCCCTCATTCAATTCATATATATCATTCTCACCATTCCACCCTTGCCATTCATCCATCCTTAAAATCCCCCCAATAATTTAATTAAAAGTTAATTAGTGTAAAACTAAACTATTAAAATATATGTTAATTATTAAAAATATAGGTAAAATATTCCAACTGGTCAATTAATTAATCAATTCAGCCAAGTTCATATAGATAACATCTGATCTAAAAACTGAGTTCAAAGGATGTAAAATAGGACAAAGTCTGAATCCTGGGTATAAGCTCTGTCCTCCCAGGCTTTTTGGTAATGGCCGTTATCGCTGACCAAGTCTGTCTCTTTGCCGCTGTCGTTGTTGTCATCTTCTCAGTGCTGGACATATCCACAGACCAGCACTTTAAAGGTTCTATCTCTTTACCTTGGTTGGAATTGTCTCCTGTTCTTCTTTCTCTGTGGAAACTCCAATTCACACAGCAACCTTCAGTCCCGCCCGCCCTTCGTATCCCCGCACAGACTGTACAGCTGCAAGACGCCCCTAGATAGTCCTCACACGATCCCAGTAACTCTTCATCCTCCCCCCTTTTTTTTATGGCAGCAAAAGTCAGTGGCTTTTAATCCCCTTCTCCATTTTATTATTTCTATTTTTCTTTCTAGGAAGGAAGGACTTTGTTAGAAAAATAAAGGGGTTATTGGATCAAACTTTGGATACTTGACAAATTAGTTATGATGGTGGCCATGTGAACATCTTTTGAGATCTTCTGACAAGCAGCTGCAGGAATTCACTTAACGACTGTGGCAAGAAAGGTGGTAAAGTGAGGCAGAACTTTATCAGAACAGAAGTCAAGGATTATCTGTCTGACCAGTGCACTTTTTTAGAAGCAGATCAGGAGTCCATTTTGAAGCTCCACAGAAAATATCTAGGTGGGAAGGCAGGTTGTCGTCGACTTACAATGGTTAATTTACTGACTGTTCAAAGTTGCAACGACCCTGAAAAAAGTGACTTTTGCCCCTTTTTCAAACTTAGGACCTTTGCAACAACCCGATTATTGCAGGATCAAAACTTGACTGCTGTTTCATATTTATGACTGTTGCTGGGTGTCCTGAGGTCACATGACCCCCTAATGTGACTGTCTCACAAGCAAAGACAATGGGGGAGGGGTGGCAGAGGAGCCAGATTCGCTAAACGACTGGGTTTCTAACCAATCCATGCCCAGGCATGAAAATGTGCCACTCAGACATTATACTTTTCCGCCCACACTGAAAAAAAATTAGAGGGAACATTGCTCTCGAGTCCTTGAGTTTGTTATTTATGAAGTTATAGAATTTATTTTCATCTATTGACACTAATTGCACTTTTAATTGTAAATTCATTCTTTTCAATGATAAGTGGTGTCAAAATATTTTAAATACATTCATACTACAGTTAAAATGAGAAGGTATAAATTAAATGCACTCTCTATAAATCAATTTATCATTTTTTAAAAGATTTATATCAACTTGATTGCTTCTTCCATATCTTCATTTGTAATAAATTCCTGAAAATGCCAATACATTTAGCATTATTTTTATTTTTCAGTAAACGTATTGAATATTGTGCTTGTTGGCTATCATATTTTTATCTTATTGGAACTGCAGTGGGTATCCATACAGCTGTTCTTACTCATTTAAGACTACTTTCTTATCTAACTTTTTTTTAAAAAAAATATATCTAGCAGCCAAATATATTATTTACAATTAGCATGAAAATTTAATCAGCAAAAAACCTGCTTTGGCTATCTGTGCTTCAATTTATTTATTTTGTTATTGTAGCTCATGTTCTAATATCTCTCATTTCTCTATTTCCCCATGCCAACATATTCCTTTTTTATTCACTCATCACATTCCTGTATTGGCTTTATTTTGTGTCAGTTTCAAAAACAAAAAGGTACTTTATGACTGAGTTCTGAGAATGTTCAGAATAATTCTACAGTCAAGGCATCCCTGGGGGAATTTCCTATTTTTCTGAAGGGTTTTGCAGATAACTGTTGGGTGTTTTTTTCCTCATATAACTATGGCTCTTTCTTTTTGTTATTTTGTTATTATGGAATCAAAATGGGCATTGCACAAAAGCAAACATATAACTATGTTTTTGGTTTACAAATTTATTCATTTTATTTTGTATTCTAATGTATTATTGTATTTTCAATGGTTAACATTACATAGTAAAATTATATTGATGATATTTTGGGCTATTGAATTTATTCAATAAATATAATGATTTTTTATGAAGAATCCTAGAAACTGCATTTTGATATTGAGAATATTTATTAGGGTTTCTTATATTGCTGGAAGTGTGAATTCAATGGCATTGAGAGTTCAGGACCATTAGGTGTACTAACCATTAGGGGGCAGTGAGTGTTAATAGAAAATTAAGATGAGGTAGAGAAGAAACAAAGTAAATTTTAATCGCTAGTTCTTGCAGTTTGTCAAAGAGATTGCTAATCTCAAATTACTTCTTTTATTCCCAGGCAGAATACTGCAAATTTATGATTGTTTGACTTCCGATTGGGAACGGAGCTGCAGCAGGAGGTCTGGGACAGGGCTCTGTCCCCGATGCTCCCTTTCCCCCCCAAAGGTCACCGTTTGCGATCTGATCGGGCTTGGACAGCCCGATCAAAGAACAGGGGGTCTCCCGGATCCCGAGGAGCCAAACGCCGATGCTCCGGAGGGAAGGGATTGCCCCACAGCTTTGGGGAAGGAAGAACCGTGTCTTGGTTTCACCTAAGACACGGCCACAGCAGCACGACTGCACCAGAGGAAGGGAGAGATGATTAGAAGAAGTCAATAATAATAAGATCGACAGAGAAGAACAAAAGGGAAGAAAAGAAGAAAGTAAGTTACAATATTACTTTTTTGGATTCCACAACTTTTAAAAGTTAAAAGAAATTATTCTTTAAAGATGGACAAGAGAATTAAAGAAAAGTTTATATCCTTGGGCAAAAGGGAACAAGCAGCAGGAACTTTTTTCCTAAGCATAAATAGCAAAAATAGAAAGAAATATTATCTTTTATGGTTGATTTCTCATCCCTGAAGATAAATCCAGGGGATGAGGGCAGATGAAGAATTAAGAATTAAAGACCTTAAAGAACCGAAAAAAGAAAACTAGAAGCAGCTATTGTTCCCGGAACTCTTTTTGTTTGTGGAAGGATTACTTTTTTTGAAAAGGAACAGAAACCAAATTTATATAAAAGTTAAAAAGGAAAGAATAGATACAGTGGAACAGAAAATACACAATTAAAAATAAAAGACTGAGCTGTAATTGATTAACCTGCTTTTTGAAATTTGAAGTTTATATTTGCTTTAACTAATTAGGAAAGAATGAGCTGGAAGAAATTTAAATCGGGCCTTTTGGAAGAAACGCAGAGCATATAAATGGACTAATTGAACTAATTGTAGACGAATAAAAATTTGACATGGACTATAATGGGATTATAAATTTAATTTGGATTATAATTTGATACAATTTGACTGCAAGTATAACTTGGATTACAATTTTGAACTTGGATTATACATTAATACAACTTGTACTTTATTGGATTATATAACGGATTTATAACTTCACTTTGGACTTCAACCTGCCATAATTTCCCACAATCTATTGGACTATAATTGGATTATAATTTTAACTGGGACTACAATTTGCTATAATTTGGACTAAATATTGGACTATTTCTTAAGATCAACTTTACTCTGGAGGAAGACCCTCATTGCCAAACCTGATTCCAGAAGAAATCTACTTTAAGTATATAAAAATCCCTTTTCCTGTTTTATTGGTATATTTGGTATTTTCTTAAGAGTTATATTGTATACTTTATTTTATAGTCATTTTAGTGCTTCTTATTTCATTATACATTTCTTCCTCCCCATTCTTTTTAGATTGTTAAACTATATAATGAATTGCTAACTTTTAATTTCCTCCCTCTGGGTTTGGTACACCCCAACTTTAAAGAATCTGGTTGTTGTTTTAAAAGATTTGATCAAGGTACAAAATTTACTAACTGTTTAACTTTTTAATCAGCATTACTTCTTTAAACCTTATATCACATTTTATAGTTTTATAAGTTTTATTAAGTTTTATATAAAATTCTATATTATAAGTTTTCATATTATTAAACTCTATAATTTTGTGATATTTAGTTATAAGTTACATATTAGTATATAAAGTTTAAGATAATTAATTTTTAATAGTATAATTTTTAAAAAACACCTTTTTTCCTTCTGTACCCTATATATAGATTAATTGATTAAGAATTAAGTAATAATAGTAAATATATAACAATAATTAAGTTTGAAACCTTGCTAAGTGATAGAATTAATTTTTTTTAAACTACAGTGAAAAAGAAAATTATTAGAACAATATTATCTTAATCAAACCTATAGATGCAATTTTAAATTCTGTTTGGAGTTTATTTGGATAACTGAAATTAGTGAGGAGCTCTTTTCTCTTCTATTTTAAAAATATTTTTCCTTTTTATAATACAGTGTCAGTTAACAATTGAATGCCATTCTGGAAAAAACGTAGACTTACTTTAAATAAAAACAGGTAAAAAATACTCACAGGATGTCAAGTACATCCACTAATGTAAAGTTAGTTAAAAAAACAGATTTCAACTACATATATATCTCCACAAGTGTCTCCATTGGCATCACCAGTTCAACAGAAAACAATTATAAGTATGTTAGCCAAAGGGAAAGACAAGGAGAAAGAAAAGGAGAAACCCCAATCACAACCAAGATTGCAAACAATCCAAGATACATTAGCTGTAATTCAAGATTTTATGCAGAAAACTCAAAATGAAGCAAAACAGAAACACAAATATTTGAAAGTGGAAATGGGCAATTTGAAAGCTGACACAGGAGAAATGAAAGAAAGGATGAAAGAACTAGACAATAAAGTAGCAGAAATACAACAGACTTTGAAAGAGAATGAACAAAGGATTAAGACAGTCGAAGAGAAAATCGACAAAGTTGAGCAGAGAATGGAAGAGCTGGAGGATAGAAGCTGTGTACTTAACAAAGGATATGACGAGTCAATAACTCATTTAGAGTTACAACGTGCATCTTACTGTTTGAGATTTCAGAATATAATAGAAGAAAAAGATGAAGATTTACATGTAAAAATGACGGAAATAATTGGAGAGATCCTTCAGGCTGATCCTCAGGAACTTATAAAAGAAATTGATTAACTTTACAGAGAGCAAACAAGCTATGTTCGAAAACATAAGATACTGAGAGAGGTCCATATCAAGTTTGTAAGGAAGACTATAAGAGACGACATTTTGAAATGGACATGAAATAAAAACTGGAAGTCAAAGGGAAAGAAATTGCTATATTCAAACAAGTTCCAAGAAGAGTTTGAGAAAGCAGAAGGGAATATTACTTTTTGACCAGAATTTTAATTAAGGAAAATATAACCTTCCGCTGGCTCATTCCAGAAGGCCTCTCTTTGTATTGGCAAGGTCAAAGAATGAGACTGGAGAACGTTGAAGAAGCTAGAGAATTCTATGAAACAAGTGGAATCAACAAATTCGAACAACCAAGAAAGGAAATAGCCATAAGAAAAGAAGATGAGTTGGGCGCCACCAGCCAGGAGAAGGAGGAAGCCACTGGTGCAAGAAGAAAACAACCACAGCATGAATCTAAAGAAACCAAGAAATATTACAAATAACCATGCTGGAGGATATAAAAATATTCTCAGTAAATGTGAATGGATTAAATGAACCAAGAAAAAGAAATCAAATATTTTCAAAACTAAAAAAACCCAAAAGCACAGATAATTATATTACAAGAAGTTCATATTAAAAAAAACAATAGAAATGTTGTTATGTAATCCAAAATTAGGGAATATTTTTACCAGTCTATCAGATCAAAAAAAGAGAAGTATTGCAATGTATATAGATAATTCAATAAACTCCAAACAACTATATACTGACCAGGAGGGTAGAATTTTAATTGCACAAGTAAATATAGATCCAAAACCTCTCATTATTGTTTCCATTTATGCACTGAATGATAAACAAACAGAATTTTATAAACAATTATATCAAAAGATTAATGAACTAGCTATTGAGAACATGATTATAATAGGCAATTTCAAATAGATTACTGGATCATTCAGGAAAAAAGAAAGACAAGAAAAAGAAAACAATATTGCCAATAACTTTTCAGAAAATGAGGTCAGAATTATTATTAAATGACATCTGGCAGGAGCGACACCCTTTAACTAGACAATATACTTACTACTTGAACCCTCATAAAATCTGAACAAGAATAGATATGGCCTGGGCCTCAAAAACAACTATAGAACAAATTAAAGAAATAGAGATAGACACCAACACATGGGCAGACCACAATCCATTAGTAATATATTGGAAAAGACACAGGAAACAAATCAAATGGCAGATAATTAGAAACATTATAAGAGACCCACAATATAGGGAATGGATAGAAAAAGAATTAGATTTTTTTAAAAATTAATAAAAACCCAGAAACATCTCCACAAAACTTATGGTATACCACAAAGGCATATATAAGGGGTCTAACGATTTTTTATACTGTGAGAAAAAATAAAGAAAAAAAGAAACAATACGAGCAATTAAAAAAAGAATTAAAGGAGTTAGAAGTAGTATCACAACACAATTCAGATGACTGAAAGATAAAAAGAAAAATAGAATTAGTTAAGCATAAAAAAGCTTATAGAACAAGAACAAATAGCTGAAAAAATTAAAAGAGCCAAACAGGAATACTTTGAACATGCAAATAAACCAGGATGATGGCTTGCATTTAAACTAAGAAAACAACAGACAATCAAAAATAATAAAGAAATTGGCAGATAATAAAGGGGAAATGAAATTTAAAACTGAGGAAAAATCAAAAATAGTGGAGGAATTCTATAAGGAGTTATATAGGAAAGAAATCTTAAAAGAATTCAGGCATTGAAAAAGAAATTTTTCAATATCTGAATTCTTCAGATTTACCTTTATTATCAGAAGAACAACAGACGAGCCTAAATAGTCCATTTACTATGGCTGAACTACAGACAACCTTAAAAAATCAAAAGAACAACAAAGCCACAGGCCCGGACGCCATACTGGCTAAATGGTTCAAATCGGAGAGGGGCGGCATACAAATCTAATAAATAAATAAATAAATGTAGCAATGACGAATATGTTGGAAATCTTTAACTGGATTATAACGGATGGTAAAATTCCTAAATCCTGGTCGGAAGCACTAATAACTTTAATACATAAAACAGGTACAGACAAAGATAAGATACAAAATTATACACCAATATCTCTACTAAATGTTGATTACAAAATTTTTACTTCTATCTTAGGTGAAAGATCTTAGGTGAAATAATACATGAAGATCAAAATGGCTTTCTACCAGGTAGACAAATAAAAAACAATCTAAGAACGATCATCAATACGCCAGGAAGACAGATGTCATTAGTATTTCTAGATGCAAAGAAAGCGTTTGATAATATAGATTGGACATTTATTAAAATGCAATTAAATAAAATGAGATTTGGCACAAAATTTGTTAATGTAATAGACGCAATATATTCAAATCAAAGAGCAAAAATTATACTAAACAATGAACAACTTGAAAATTTTGAGATTTTTAAAGGAGTGAGACAAGGTTGCCCTCTCCCACCTCTACTAACTTTGGAAGTTTTGTTGATTAAGATAAGGCCAAATAATAAAATCAAATGGTTAAATAATGGAAAAGAAATTTATAAAGTACAAGCTTTTGCCGATGATGTGGCTTTTATAGTCGAAAATCCCATAATATCAATACCAAATTTAATAGAAGTGATAGAAGAATATGGCGAAGTTGCAGGTTTAAAAATTAATAGAAATAAGACACAATTACTAACTAAAAATATGACAGAAATACAAATAAGACAATTAGAACAAGTGACCGATATGAAGATAGTTAAGAAAGTGAAATATTTAGGAATTTGGATTACAACTAAAACAATTTCTTTAAAAAATGACAATCATTTGAAATTTATTGGCGACATAAAAAAAGATTTAGAAATATGGAATAACTTACAACTATCCTTCTTAGGGAGAATCTCAAAAATCAAGATGAATATTTTACCTAAAGTATTATTTTTATTCCAGGTGATACCCATAAACCCAGAAGGGAACTTTTTAAAAGAATTAAAAAAAGATAGTGAAGAAATTTTTATGGCAAGGAAAAAAAATAGAATAAGAGCATTAAAAGATATTAAAGAAAGAGGAGGTTTTACATTACCTAATTGGAAGTTATATTACCAGGCTGCAGCCCTATCCTGGATTAAAGATTGGATAACTTTAGAAAATAGAAGATTATTAAACTTGGAAAGTTATGATCTTATGCTTGGCTGGCATGCATTTATTTGGTATGATAAAGATAAAGATAAAAAGATAAAAAACACACAATGAGAAAATCCCTATTAGAGGTTTGGAAGGATATAAAGAAAGATAAATTCTTAACTATCCCTGATTGGATTTCTCCAATAGAAGTGGTTTGTCACTCTAACTTAATTCAAGAAAGGAAGATACTGAAATATAAAGAATTAATAGATGAACAAATGAAATTAAAATCACGACAAAAATTGCAAGAAGAGGGAATAACAATTGACTGGTGGCAATATATACAAATCCAGTCTAGGTATCAAAAAGATATTAAAACATACATATTTAGGAAGAGTAAAAATTATTTAGGGAATTTGTTAATTACTAATCAGAGAAAACTAATAGGGAAATTTTATAAGCTATAAAAATATAGATCAAACATTAAAAGATAATATGATAAGTTGGTGTAAACATATAGGAAAAGAAATAGATTTGGAAACCTGGGAAAAAGTTTGGACATATAACTGGAAAATAACTAGATCAGTTTCATTGAAAGAAAACCAGATTAAGATGTTTTATAGGTGGCATTTACCACCCAATAGAATTGCTAAGATGTTCCCAAATATGTCCCCAAATTGTTGGAAATGTAAACGAGAAATAGGCTCCTACTATCATCAGTGGTGGACTTGCCATAAAGCTAAATTATATTGGAATAGAATAGAAAGATGGATAAAAGAAATCACGTTACACGAGATTAAGAAAACTCCAGAATTTTTCTTATTAGGTATAAAAAACCAAAATTATAAAAAGGATATTTTTTACCTAATAACCCACATTTTGACCGTGGCAAGGAGAGTTTATGTACAAAAATGGAAGGGAGAAGACATCCCTACAGAGGATGAAGTAATAAGGAAAATTATAGAATGTGCTGAAATGGATATGATGACAAGACGGTTAAAAAATCAAGAAGAATCTGAATTTTATAATATTTGGGAAAAGATTTATGTATGGTTAAATAAAAAAAATGTTAAATGAATTGAATACAAAGGCCTCCTCTATTTCAATAATGAATTTCTTACAGAAAATTCCTTCCTGTCATAGTTACAAAAATGACTTCACTAATAACTGATCAATGCTCAGATCAAATTATCTCTCTCAAAAATGCTCACAGAGAACATTTCAACTTCAACTTCCAACAAGCTTTTCAGTTTCTAGTCATATAGATTTATTCAGGGAAAAAATCAGGGAGATAACCTTGAGGAAATTTGACAAAATTATTATATAAGGAAAGGGAGCTGAAATAAACCTTGTAAAACCAGATAACATTCAAAAGAGACTCAGGCAGGTTCCTCTTTGATTCACTGAGATATTAAAGAGAGGGGAGGTAACATATGATCAGGCTTGTTAGATTCTGTTATTTTAGAATATTTCAATGAATTATACAGTAGTTGTAAATGTACGGAGTCTGTTTCCTGATCTAATCTACCTCAAAATGATTGATAGGTGCCCAGGAGGAAGCCAGAATGATACAATTATGAATGAACACAGGTGTGTGTGTGAAGCCAGCTGCAGAGCCAGGTGGATGGTGTGGAGCGGAACTCCGTGAAACACTTGACACTTTGAGCGATTGATAAGCTTCCCAGAAGCTGTAGATCCCCAGGGAAGGGATCAGAATATGATGGATCAGAAGAAGCGGATTACCTAAACCCATTTCAATCTGACTTCAGACCCAGTTATAACACAGAAACAGCTTTGATTGCACTGATGGATGATTTTTTGGTGGGCCTAGGATAGAGGTCACTCCTCTATCCTGGGGCCAATGTTCCCTCTAATTTTTTTTCGGTGTGGGGGGAAAAGTATAGTGTCTCAGCGGCAGTCCCTTAGGGACTAGGTGGCATAGAAGTCAAAATAAATGAATGAACGAACGAACGAACGAACAAACAAACAAACAAACAAACAAACAAACAAAACTTCATGCCTCAGCGCCTGGTTTTTTTTCCACAGATGTGGAAAACTTCAGAAGAGAAGGATTTAGGGATAGTGATTTCTGACAGTCTCAAAATGGGTGAGAAGTGTGGTCGGGTGGTAGGAAAAGCAAGTAGGATGCTTGGCTGCATAGCTAGAGGTATACCAAGCAGGAAGAGGGAAATTGTGATCTTGCTTTATAGAGCGCTGGTGAGACCACATTTGGAATTCTGTGTTCAGTTCTGGAGACCTCATCTACAAAAAGATATTGACAAAATTGAATGGATCCAAAGACGGGCTACAAGAATGGTGGAAGGTCTTAAACATAAAACATATCAGGAAAGACTTGATGAACTCAATCTGTATAGTCTGAAGGATAGAAGGAAAAGGGGGGACATGATCGAAACATTTAAATATGTTAAAGGGTTAAATAAGGTTCAGGAAGGAAGTGTTTTTAATAGGAAAGTGAACACAAGAACAAGGGGACACAATCTGAAGTTAGTTGGGGGAAAGATCATAGTGATAAAAGAAAAGGAAGCAGCACTAGCAGGAGGCTAAATACAAAAAATAATTGCATAATTGTTGTATTGTAATGCAGAGGGAAGGTATATGATATTGAATATGTTTTTGAGTGGAGAAAATTAAAAAAATTAACCCGAAAATAAAAAAGAATGCAGGGAAGTCAGAACACAGCAAAATTAGGTGTAATGAATCAACCACATTGTCCCCAGGAAATGACTCAATGTGCTTATGTCTCAAATAGCCTCAGAGTAGTCAATTAGCTTGCATCTCTACTCAGGGTGAGACCTCTTCCTACAGAGCCAGTCATGCCTGCTAGCTGCCCTGCATGCCCTAGCATCAAGAAGAGGCTCTTCCTCTTCTCCTGAGTCACACAGCTCCTCAACTGAAAAGGTGCAGAAGACTGCAGTTGTCTTTCAACCTCTGGCACTGAGCCCTCTTTCGTATTGGGCTATCACTATCACTATCGGGATGAATTGGTCATGCCATAATCATCTCCTGGTCCTCTGGATCCATGACCAGGTGTGGGAGACGTGGGCAGGCCACAACAGAAATAATCTAACAAAAACAAATTAACTTCCGTGAAGACATGAAAGACTGCAGTATTCAGGAATTATGGAAGAGTTAATGGAGTAGATTATACAAGCTGGTTGCCAGTTTTCATAATAATAACTCTTACAACTGGGGGGGGGGACCCAAATCCCTCAGAAAAGACAGGCAGCTGAAAGATTGGGATGGCTATTTGTTCACTACAATAAAGTTTCTTGAACTGATGTCTAAGAAAGATCTGAAGATGGAAATCTGTAGACATTCACAATTGTAAGGTATTTGTTTTGCATCCCTGGTTGGCAGAATTTCTTTTTAGTACTTTCCTTCAATGATCAAGGAAAACTTAATACCATTCATATGAATTCACAAATGTATTACATATTCCATATACAATGCACTTATGAATGCATTACATTTCATTCATGTTCTGTAAAAGAACAGATTCATGAAACATGATCCTACAATTCAGTGAATGCATAGGTTGAATCTATTTTCTATCCGGAGCTATCATAGCAGCTTTATATTTTAGATTTCTATACTACTTTTCATTCAGAACAAGCATATTCTATTAATAACTCTACATTAAAAAAAACCATGAAATTTCATCAAAAAATGGTAAGACAATGATTAACTAATTAGTGTTTCTGCACTCCTCATTTAAGAAGAAAATTGAATTAAACTCATGTTGTTTATAAGAAACTGCAAAATACATTTCTAAAAAGCTGTACCATTTTCAGCTTGAATATTTTTTTCATCTACCTTTTGTAATTTTTTTACCTGAAATTAGATGTTAATTTGGATGTATGAAATTGCCTTTTGTATATTTTATGCATTTAAGTGAGGGAAGAATTTGTATCTATAGTACACCAAGGCCTTTAAAAAGATGGGCCCTTTGTTGCACTCTCTTGGATACACATCATTACAAGGATGTTATCTAAGTGATTCAATCCAAATAAATGAGAAAATGTCCGTAAGGTGTCACTTTATAACAAGACCAAAAAGTATTGTCCCTCTACATTGCCTGAAGAACTTGGCAGTGTAGTCATCTGGGCTTCGGAAATGGTGATTGCGAGGTAAATCGAGCCACCTGTCATCTGCGGCATTGCGGCACACTGCCTGCTGCCCACTCTTGTTTATCAGCATTTCGGGAGGATAGAAAGGGGGTTTGGAACCCCAGAAGAAAGTACCCCTTGCATCCAGATTAAAGAAGAGTAAGAAGATCCCAATGTCCCTGCTCCGCGGCATTTTAATTATTTTCGCCGCGGAGATATTGCTGAGCAATCAGCTGGGGATCCGAAATGGTGGCTGCCAAACAACATTGAGCTTGCTGCCATTTGCCTGTATGTTTGTCTGTCTGTCATCTACGGCTACTGTTATTATTCACTTTCTTCTGAGCCATTTGCCAGCCGTCTGCTACCATGAAGTAGATATAATACTGAAAACTGAGAAAAACAGCTGGATTCTTGCCAGAGAACCAGATAGTCCTAGGCCGCCGTTGCGCCAGATGATGGGGGCACCCGATGTTGGAGGGACCATCAGAATGGGTGGGTTTTCAAGACCAAATCTGGAGCGGGCACTTACGAGACTACAAACACATGGAACAGGGAGGATTGTCAGACTAATCTCATTGAGTTCTTTGACTATGTCACAAAGGTGTTGGATCAAGGTGGTGCCGTGGATATTGCCTATCTGGACTTCAGCAAAGCCTTTGATACGGTTCCACATAAAGAGCTGATAGATAAATTAGTGAAGATTGGACTTAATCCCTGGATAGTTCAGTGGATTTCAAGCTGGCTGAAGCATAGACATCAGAGAGTTATTGTTAATGGCGAGTATTCTGAGCAGAGACAGGTTACAAGCGGTGTGCCACAAGGGTCTGTTCTGGGTCCTATTCTTTTTAATATGTTTGTGAGTGACATAGGGGAAGGTTTGGTAGGGAAGGTTTGCCTATTTGCCGATGACTCTAAAGTGTGCAATAGGGTTGATATTCCTGGAGGGGTCTGTAATATGGTAAATGATTTAGCGTTACTAGATAAATGGTCAAAGCAATGGAAACTGCAGTTTAATGTTTCCAAATGTAAAATAATGCACTTGGGGAAAAGGAATCCTAAATCTGAGTATTGCATTGGCAGTTCTGTGTTAGCAAAAACTTCAGAAGAGAAGGATTTAGGGGTAGTGATTTCTGACAGTCTCAAAATGGGTGAGCAGTGTGGTCGGGCGGTAGGAAAGGCAAGTAGGATGCTTGGCTGCATAGCTAGAGGTATAACAAGCAGGAAGAGGGAGATTGTGATCCCCTTATATAGAGCGCTGGTGAGACCACATTTGGAGTACTGTGTTCAGTTCTGGAGACCTCACCTACAAAAAGATATTGACAAAATTGAATGGGTCCAAAGACGGGCTACAAGAATGGTGGAAGGTCTGAAGTATAAAACGTATCAGGAAAGACTTAATGAACTCAATCTGTATAGTCTGGAAGACAGAAGGAAAAGGGGGGACATGATCGAAACATTTAAATATGTTAAAGGGTTAAATAGGGTTCAGGAGGGAAGTGTTTTTAACAGGAAAGTGAACACAAGAACAAGGGGACACAATCTGAGGTTGGTTGGGGGAAAGATCAGAGGCAACATGAGAAAGTATTATTTTACTGAAAGAGTAGTAGATCCTTGGAACAAACTTCCAGCAGACGTGGTTGGTAAATCCACAGTAACCGAATTTAAACATGCCTGGGATAAACATATATCCATTGTAAGATAAAATACAGGAAATAGTAAAAGGGCAGACTAGATGGACCATGGGGTCTTTTTCTGCTGTCAGTCTTCTATGTTTCTATGTTTCTATGTTTCTATGATTGTGTGGAGAACTGGAGATGCCTCCTGAGAGGAGCAGCGGACATTGGGGAGTGACCAGAGAGATTGATAGGAACCAGGAGAGATGCAAAGACAGAGAAGTCCTGGGAAACAATAGCCAACCATATGGACATGGACTGGGGATGCTGGTTGGTGGCAGCAGCCAGTATTGCAGTGGTCATTTTTACCCAGAAACTTGGACATTTGGGGACCTGGACTCTCATTTAGGGTCTCATACTAGACTTTTCTGGAACTTAATTGGTTCAGAGCCAGCGCCATCTGCCTGCTGTTATTAAGAACTGCTGATTGATTACTTCTCTTATATTTCCTATTGCTATTACTATTTTCTATTTATTGTTTTTGTTTTTTAATATTTTTAACTGTTTTTAGCTAATTTATTGGGTGGGTTAATTGATGGATGCTTATGATTATTGGAATGAATGGGGTTATATGCATTGGGTAGATGATTACGGGATGAATGGGGGTGGGTGGGATGGATGTGGAGGATGGGACTACGGTATAAATGAGTTGAATGGAAATAGTATAAATGATATATTTGGCCCACCTGATGCTGGAGAGGCAGGAGGGGAGGGGGCACTGATCTCTGAGGTGGCAGAGGGTCGGAATATCCCGGTGTTGCTGGGGAGAGGCAGATACGGCGGGAGCCACAGAGTTAGCCGTTCCAGGGGAACGAGGAATCACTACTTAATAACGATACCTTGTTCTGGCTTTGTGAGCTCAACCCTGGGCACTGGTGATGAGTGTAATTCTGGCCCTGGGCTCAGGTTGCTGCTGCTTAATGCCAGGTCGGTGGTAAATAAAGCTATCCTCATCTGGGATTTGATTCTGGATGAGGAGGCCGACCTGGTATGTGTAACTGAAACCTGGCTGGGCCCGGAGGGAGGAGTTCCACTCTCTGAAATTTGCCCAGCTGGGTTTCAGATATGGCATCAACCTCGACCCCAGGGAAGGGGGGGAGGAGTGGCTATTATAGCCAAAGAGAACCCTTGCCTACGTAGACTCATTGCTTCAGAGATTGCAGGTTGCGAGTTGGACTTAGGGGTTCAGGTGGGCTTGTTTCTCACGTACCTGCCTCCCAGCTGCGTGTCAAAAGCCATGCCTGTGCTACTCAAGGAGGTAGCCGGGTTGGCGATGGGGTTCCCCAGACTTATTGTCTTGGAGGACTTTAACCTGCCATCACTCAGTGAAACCTCTGGACTGACACAGGAGTTCATGGCCACCATGATAGCCATGGACCTGACTCAAGTAATACAGGGTCCAACTCACGAGGGGGGACACACACCCGACATGGTATTCCTCTTTTTTTAAAAAAAAAATAAATAAGTTTTTTTATTAAATTTTTCCACAACAAACAAACAAACAAACAAACAAAAAAGCTTAAAGAAAAAGTGCCCAACACCAATAATCCCTCCACCATTAGGGGGTTCAGTTATTTACAGTAAATTTCAATTTCTTCCTTGGCTTCGGTTTACATTTCTTTACATACAAAGAGTGATTGAACATTATCGTCATATATTCTACGTAAAATATAATCTTTCGCCTTATTCCATCGTGCCATCAGCTTCTCCAATTTATTTTCATCACAGTTAATTAATCTTGATTCCGTAATTTCAAAGTGAATGTGGTCCACCATGTACCAGTACCAATTTTGGATTGTCCATTTATTGCTGTCCTTCCACCCTACTACCACTACTGCTTGTGCACTTTCCAAGGCTGCTGTTTTGATTTCTCTAAATTCTCGTAATTCCCCATGTTTAACTAATGTTGCTAATTCTTTCGTGATTATCCAATTAATGTTTAACATATTGTTAATTTCATTCTGTACTTCCTTCCAAAAGTTTTGAACTTCAGCACATTCCCAGAGCATATGCATAAAAACTCCTTTTATTTGGCAACCGTGCCAACAGTTTCCTTTTCCTTTCCTCTGGAAGTGTGCTAGTTTTACTGGCGTGAAGTACCATTTGTGTAAAATTTTCCTTCTCATTTCTCTAATTCTTGTGTTCTTTATCTTATATATATTTTCTACTACGTCTTCCATCTCGTTTTCATTGATCTGTAATTCGTTTTGCCAGTATCTTGTTAGGCCTTTAATCACTTCCTCTTCCACTTGTAATAACATACTATAAATCTTACTAGCCTGTCCTTTTGAATCATTACTCTTTTCTTTCAGTATTTTCTCTAGACAGTTTTCTTCTCTTAAAAATGCTTCTTTAATCTCCGTTTTATTCAAATATTTGCATATTGCATTAATCTGCAACCATTTTTGTTGGCCCAACCACCATTCGAGGCGAGTTCTGTTAACTCTTCCATCTGTTTCATATAATTGTTCTATTCTCATTATGCCTTTATCGTTTAATTCCTTTATAACTCTACCTAGGTTAATGTCATTATTTATGTTCAAAACATGCAACGTTGATAATTTTGAGTTCCTATTTGCTAATTTCCCTTGCCATTTTGACCAAATATCTACAGCTGCTTTCAAAGGATCGGCTAATCTATTGATTTCTATTTTATTCCATTTTTTAAATAAGATCTCTTTGTTTTTAACGTTGTTAATCTCCTTTTCAAGTTTCACCCACTTCTTTTCTGTCAGTAATTGTAATTCCATTAATCTTTCTATTTGAAATGCCTCTCTATATAATTCTAAATTTGGGTACCCCCATCCTCCATCTTTTTCTCTGGCAATCAGCCATCGTTTCCTTGTTCTAGGTTTTTTATTTCCTTCAATCCAATAGTTCATTTTAGTGTCCCATTCCCTTAATTTTACTCCTGGGAAGGTGCCTTGTAAAACTTGAAATAAGTACATCATTTTTGGAATAATCATCATTTTAAGAGCTCTTACTTTGGCCATTTTTCTCAAACTTTTATCTTTCCACTTTTTAATTTGCTTTTGCATTTTTTTTCCATATTAAGTTATAATTTGCCTCAGCAATTTTATTTGGGTTTTTAAATAACCAAATTCCTAAGTATTTCATTTTTTTACATCCTAATTTCAATCCTGAGTTTTTTCGTATCTCGATTTGCTCTTTGGGACCTATATTCAAACAGAATATTTCTGATTTCTCAATATTAATTGAGAGACCTGATTGGTCTTTAAATTCCTGAAGTACCACCATTAATTTTCGCATCATTTCAATGGGGGTTTCAGACAGTATTATGGCATCATCTGCAAAGAGATTTAATTTCAATTCGAGTTTCCCAATTCGGTAACCCTTCCAATCCCTCTCATCTCTAATTTTATTTGCTAGAACCTCAATTGCCATTGCAAACAAAATGGGGGAAAGTGGACACCCCTGCTTAGTTCCATTTTGGATATTAATTTTCTCTGTTCTATTTCCATTTACCCTAATATAGGCCATATTATCCTTATAAATTTCTTTTATAATTTGACAGAAGTTTTCTCCCATATTTAATTCCTTATAAAGTTGAAACAGGTAATTATGATTAACTTTGTCGAATGCTTTGTACACATCTAACTTCAGAACACATAATTTCTTTTTGGTAGTGGTAGCATGGTGTAACACATTAACAACATTTCTAATTGGTTCGTGAATCTTTCTTCCTTTAACAAATTGGTCTTCCCCAATTATTTTTGGTAAGATACTCTCTATCCTATTTGCTATAATTTTCATAAATATTTTATAGTCCTGGTTTAATAAACTGATGGGGCGATAGGATCCCAGATCTAACAAATCACGATCTGGTTTTGGAATAGTGATAATCTCGGATGTCTTCCATGACTGTGGAATGTTGAAGGTTTGAAGTATGTTATTAAATAGTTTCCCCAAATGAGGTAATAATTGAGTCACAAAAGTCTTATAATATTCCCCCGTAAGTCCGTCTGGGCCTGGAGCTTTGGCAGGTTTCAGTCCATTAACAACTCTACTAATTTCATCATTTGTTATTGTCCCATTTAGCATTTGTTTATCTTCATCAGTTAGTTTCTCCTTAGTCTCTATCTTTTGCAAAATAATCTGATCTTTTTTATATAACTCTTCATAAAACTCTTTCATTATTTTTTGCAATTCATCATTACTACGTTTTGTAACACCTTTCTTGTCCCTTAAAGCAACTATACAAGATTTTTCTTTTCTTTTTTTAAAATAATTTGCCATTTGTTTCATTGATTTATTGCCCCATCCCAAAATTTTCTGCTTTACAATCAATCTCATATTATTCCATATTTGTTGATCCATAAGTCTCAGTTGTTTTTTTTTTATTTTTAGTAAATTGTTCCACTCCCCATTTTTTGTACTTTTCAATCTTTCTTGAGTTAACTCAATATCTTTAATTAATTTTTTCCTTTCTGTCTCACATTTTTTTTTAATATAAATTTCGGTACTGATACAATTCCCTCTCATAAAGGCCTTATGTGCATCCCAAATTGTTGATTGCTTCATATTTCCCGTGTCATTTAATTTAAAATATTCAATCAATTCTTTTTGGAGTTTCAATTTATTTTCTTCTCTTCCTGACACAATAGGATTGTATCTCCATATTTTTTGTTTATTGTTTGAGTCAAATACAATTACTGCTAATAATGGGGCATGGTCAGATAACCAAATGCTTTCAGTTTCAGCTCTTTTAAGATATGCATCCCCGATTTTGTTCATTAATATATAGTCGATGCAGCTAAACTTGTTATGCCTAGCTGAATAGAACGTGGCTCTATTTGTCGCCTTTAATGAAGATCCATCATACCTAATTTATTTAATGGCAAATTATTTTTCCCTGTTTCCCTGCTATCAGTTCAATATTGAAATCACCTGCCAAAATCACTGTACCTTCTGCGAAGTTATTCAATTTACGCTTTGTATTTAATATGAATTGCTTTGTGTTTACATTTGGGGCATAAATTACTGCTAATGTTATTACCTTATTGTTCATTTTTCCTTTAACAAATAACATCCTTCCCTCCTTGTACCTTTTAGTCTGGGTCAATTCAAAAGGAACTCTTTTATTTATTAAAATTGCCACTCCTTTACTTTTATTATTATTGCTTCTGGATTCATATACCCCTCCCCAATCCTTACAGTTTGTTAATTTATCATTTCTTTTTCTACCCTTATGTGTTTCTGATAAAAATAGAAAGTCTACTTTTTTATCCCTAGCCAGTTTCATGATTCTGTAACGTTTGATCTGTGACGACAATCCGTTCACATTTAGTGACATCAGAACTTTTTCACCCATTCCTTTTAGTTATGTTTCTCTCCTCTGTAAAGCGAAGCATATTGGAAGATTCTTCATTTGTCATCTTGAACCCCCACCCAAGTGCCCCTCCCTCAACATTCCCTCTGGGGGGAATCAATGGAAGAAATCTCCATTGGCTCCGAGAGGCACCCATGGCTTTGCTATCCCTCTAGTACGCTCTAACAAAAATACTCCTTTAAGAGTCAAATAGTAACCCTCAAACCCCCCCCCCCTATTCCTTCCTTTAGATATTGAAGGGAAAAGAATACCCAAAAAGTTAGTCAGCTGGGAACAACAACACCAGTTATACAATGCAACGCTTGTTTCTTATTTCTTCTTTTGGCGTGTGACGCGTCCCTCCTCCTTCTTTCCCTTGTCTCGGAGTAAAGCTAGTTCCTTTTCTAATGCGATGATTCTTTCCTCCTTCTCTTGACTGCTGGGATCTCCTGTAGATAACAGAGGAATTGCTTCTCCCATATCCGGATTAATTCCCAACTGTCGAAGCATTTGCATTCCTTCTTCCAGGGAACTCGCAAAATAAGTCTTGGCATCTTTGAAGATCAGGATCGTGGCTGGAAATTTCCATGTGTAATGCTGATTATTCTGATGGAGCATATTCGTCACTTGTCTCATCTGATTTCTTAACATCAGCGTCTGAGGAAATAAATCTTTCAAGACCCGGACAGAAGAGCCTTTATAATGAAGATTTGGGTTTTTTTTAAGCTGTGTAAAAACTTCGGCTGCTCTCCGCTCCAGGGCAAATCTTATCAGAATATCTTTTTGATTGGCTAAATTCCGAGGACCGTAAGCCCAATGGACTCTCTCAATTTCATCCAAGTCCACTGTGATTTTACTTTCCAGGAACCATTGGTAAATCAATTGGGTTAATTTCTTATTTTCACCAAAATCCTGCTTAAATCCCATCAATCGTAAGTTTGATCTCCTCTGCCGGTCCTCCAAATTGTTTATACGCTGCTCTTGTTTTTTCCTATCAGCCTCCAGTTTCAAGATCCTTATCTCCTGATCTTTGGATTGAACTTTCAGTTCGTTCATGCCATTTGTCATTTCTTTCATGGCTAGTTGCATTTCTTTAAGTTGTTCCCCCACGTTAGTAAATGCCTGGAGGAGTGTATCCATTTTCCCCCCTAGATCTGGGATAGTCGCCATTTCCCTTGGTCGTTTTACTCACTTTTTTAGCAGTGAAGTTCTGGTCTATAACTCCCCTTTTTAGCTGATCCAAGCAGGTTTTCGAAGTCTCTTTCAAGTTCGCTATCTCATAAATCACTTTCACTTAGCTTGGGAGGGCTGTTGAGGGTTAAGATTTGTTTTCTCTAATCACATCTGGAGAGCGTTCCGTGGGAGCGTCTACTCTGGACGCATGCACAAAGCCTTCTCGACATGGTATTCCTCTCTGAGCAATTGAATAATGGTCTGAGACTAAGGGGCTTAGAAGCGTTGTCTTTGCCATGGCCATTTTCTACTACGGCTTGACTTCCTGGCTCCAATCCTTCCCTGCAGGGAGGGGGAACCGATTAAGTTGTTCCGCCCCAGATGCCTGATGGATCCAGAGGGCTTTCAGAAGGTGCTTGGGGTTATTCCAGATGCACTCATCCACAGTTCAGTGGAGTCTCTTGCTGAGGCCTGGAACAAGGCTGCACTAGACCCCATCGAGCTCCATGGTTCAACGAGGAGCTCCGGGAGTTGAAACGTCAAAAGAGACGTCTAGAGAAGCGATGGAGGAAGAGTAAGTCTGAATCTGATCGAACACGTGTAAGAGCTTTTATTAAGACTTACAAAGTGGCGCTCAAGGTGGCAAGATGTGCGTATCATG
Source organism: Erythrolamprus reginae (assembly GCF_031021105.1). Taxonomy (NCBI): domain Eukaryota; kingdom Metazoa; phylum Chordata; class Lepidosauria; order Squamata; family Dipsadidae; genus Erythrolamprus; species Erythrolamprus reginae. The sequence continues at coordinate 64,711,929 of NC_091963.1, forward strand.
CCGCATTCATTGCATCAGCGGAATCACACTCAGCCGCTCTGTTTAGGGTCACCCGCTCCCTTCTTAACCAGGGGGGAGTTGGGGAGCCCTTACAGAGAAGTGCTGAGGATTTTAACATGTTTTTCGCTGATAAAATCGCTCGGATCCTGGTGAACATCGACTCCAATTGGAGAACAGAGTCGACTGACAATGAGTCAGTTGTGGTGACTGGGGCTCGTACTTGTCCACCTGTCTGGGAAGAGTTTGATCTGGTGACACCTGATGAAGTGGACAAGGCCGATGGAGCTGTGAGTTCCGCCACCTTCTTACTGGATCCGTGTCCCTCCTGGCTGGTCTCCACCAGCAGGGAGGTGGCATGGAGCTGGGTCCAGGAGATTGTCAATGCTTCTTTGGGGAGGGGGTCCTTTCCGGATCCCTACAAGGAGGCACTTCTGTGCCCCCTCCTCAAGAAGCCTTCCCTGGACCCAGCCATTCTTAACAACTATCGGCCAGTCTCCAATCTTCCCGTTATGGGGAAGGTTGTTGAGAAGGTGGTGGCGCTCCAACTCCAACGGTCCTTGGAAGAAGCTGATTATCTAGGTCCTCAACAGTCAGGATTCAGGCCCAGCTACAGCATGGAAACTGCTTTGGTTGCGTTGATGGATGATCTCTGGCGGGCCCGGGACAGGGGTTTATCCTCTGTCTTGGTGCTTCTTGACCTCTCAGCGGCTTTCGATACCATCAACCATGGTATCCTTCTGCGCCGGCTGGAGGGTTTGAGAGTGGGAGGCACTGTTCTTCAGTGGTTCTCCTCCTACCACTCTGGTTGGTCGCAGTCAGTGTTAGTGGGGGGTCAGAGGTCGACCTCTAGGTCTCTCCCTTGTGGGGTGCCTCAGGGGTCAGTCCTCTCCCCCCTGCTATTCAATATCTACATGAAATCGCTGGGTGAGGTCATCCAGAGGCATGGGGTGAGGTATCATCAGTATGCAGATGATATCCAGTTGTACATCTCCACCCCATCTCCAGTCAACGAAACAGTGGAAGTGATGTGTCAGTGCCTGGAGGTTGTTGGGGTCTGGATGGGGGTCAACAGACTCAAACTCAACCCGGATAAACGGAGTTGCTGTGGGTTCTGCCTCCCAAGGACAATCCCACCTGTCCATCCATAGCCCTGGGGGGGGAATTATTAACCCCCTCAGAGAGGGTACACAACCTGGGCATCCTCCTCGATCCACAGCTCACATTAGAGAACCATCTTTCAGCTGTGGCGAGGGGGACGTTTGCCCAGGTTTGCCTGGTGCACCAGTTGCGGCCCTATTTGGATCAGTACTCACTGCTCACAGTCACTCATGCCCTCATCACCTCAAGATTCAACTACTGTAATGCTCTCTACATGGGGCTACCTTTGAAAAGTGTTCAGAAACTTCAGATCGTGCATAATGCAGCTGCAAGAGAAATCATGGGCTTCCCAAGGTATGCCCATGTTACTCCAACACTCCGCAGTCATTGGTTGCTGATCAATTTCCGGTCACAATTCAAAGTGTTGGTTATGACCTATAAAGCTCTTCATGGCATTGGACCAGAATATCTCCGGGACCACCTTCTGCTGCACGAATCCCAGCGGCTGATTAGGTCCCACAGAGTTGGCCTTCTCCGGGTCCCGTCGACTAAACCATGTTGTTTGGCGGGCCCAGGGGAAGAGCCTTCTCTGTGGTGGCCCTGACCCTCTGGAATCAGCTCCCCCCTGAGATTAGAACTGTCCCCACCCTCCTGGCCTTTCGTAAGCTCCTTAAAATCCACCTCTGTCATCAGGCATGGGGGAACTGAGATAACTTCCCCAGGCCTATACTGTTTATGTATGGTATGTTGTGGGTATGTTTTCTTAAATTATGGGTTTTTTAGTTTTAATTATTAGATTTGTATTGTACATTGTTTTTCTATTACTGTTGTGAGCCACCCTGAGTCTGCGGAGAGGGGCAGCATACAAATTTAATAAATAAATAAATAAAATAAAAGAAGCTGGCTTAGCCAAATAGAGGTGGGGGAGGGGGAGAAGAACATAGCTTGCCTTGCATGCACAGGGAAAATCAGAGCCCTCATGAGATGGCATTCTAGGCTTTGAAGGCAGATAGCTTGACTGGGCAGAGCAGGAAAAAATTGTGAATTAATATTTTAACTCTAGGACTGAGGTTTAAATACCTAATTCAAAACTAAACCTGGTTCTTTTGTAGCAAAACTTTATGTGCAATGTTTGTGACAAACTTTTCTTCCATTTTTATATGTACATATATAATTTATATAATTATAATGAGAAACCTATAACATATATAAGTTGAGCAGGTTTCTGTAGAAAAAACTATATCATGCCAACAAATTCAAAAAGAAGTGTATGGAATTTAGAATTGAAATTGATGCCGCTTAAATAGTAAATTTTAAAAAAAGAAATAAATTAAAAAGAGTGCAGTTTTCATAAGGAAAATACATTCTTTCTAAGCACTCATATATTTACCATCCACCTTCAACAAGGTTATCTTCTTATGTCTTCAGTTGTCAGAATAACAATATAAATTTTCTCACTTTTTAAAAATGACATATATATCTTTTAAATCTTTATCACTCAGGAAAACCAAAACCAAAATAAAATGTTATTTTACATTCTATAACAACATAACATATTTGATTTTTACTTTTAAGAAGGGATGGGCTATGGGCTGGAACAGTGTGAATGCTGTTCTGCTGGCGGCAATGGAGCGTGTAGCTTCGCTCCATTGCCACCAGGTGTGCACGTGCCATCCACGCGCAACTGGTTTTTTTGTGGGGTGGGCAGTGATGACTGGTGGGGTGAGCGATGGCGGTCACTTACCATATTTTGTCCTATTTTGGGGTCTTCTCATTTTTGTACATGCACAGAAGTGAAAAATACCCAGAAATGTCGCATGTGCACATCCTCATGTGAGATTCGGCTTCTGTGCACATGCAGAAGCTGAATCACGTACCATATGCACATGCGTACATGTACGCACATGCTCCTGCCCCGTTCCAGTAGCACTGGAAATGGTGGCCCACCCCTGCTTTTAAGGATTCATTAACAAATTTTACAAATACATAGTAATTAGTCTGAAGATTGCAATTTTTATTAGGAACAATAAAAAGTAGAATAAATGAAATAAACTAGATGTAATAACTTAGTTAAAAGCATTAACTAAGACTTAAAATGAAGTCTTTGGCAAAAGACTCTCTTGCATACTTAAGAGATTCATCACACTTCTGTATTCTTCTACCCCAAAGGGGAAAAAAAAGAAAGCTACAAGCAGTTAAAATAACAATATTACATCTCCAGTACTTTATGATTCTCATTTATACTTGATTCCTTCTGGCTATTCACTGCCACCGATCCTCTATATCAGTACTTTGCAGCAGTTGACAGGAAAGGAGGAATATCTTCTCACCTTCCCTCCCTTCTCATTTAGAAAATAATCTGCCAAAGTAATTTTTCAAATTGTAAATTTGGAGGCATGAATGAAGCCAACAAATACCAACAGCAAATCTCTATGATTAGTGTTCAGGATTATCTCGTAGTAGGAAAGTATGAATTAAAAAAACCCAAATAAATTATTGAATGCTTTGAATATGCTCTCCAGCTGTATTTTCCAAGGCCCACATACTTTTCTCCCTCATTTGCGAAAGAGAACAGTCAGTATTTTGAGGCTTAGTCAAGGTAAGTTCCTTGGACACATAAAATTCCTGCTCATATTTTATGTGAGGTCTTTTTGTATGGGTCCCAGACTCTATTGCATTCTGGCCAACAATCTTTAGATTAATAAACTTTATTTTCCACGTATTCTCCCTAAGTGGGCAGTGGAGGAGCTCAAAAATTTGTTTAAAGATTCCCAAACAACAAATACTTTTATGAACTGTGCCAGCTATTGCTACCCCAACTAATCCATATTGTGAAACTGTATGCTGCAATTTTCTAACCTTTGTCAAGAAATGCCAACCAATTCAAAAACAATTCTTTATATGGAATATACTTTATGTCGGTCTTCTAATCCAAATCCTCTATATTATTCAAGGGTTTCAATTTACTTTTAATTAAATTACATCACTTGGAGTATATTCTTGATATCAAGATGATGAATAAGGTCAATCAATCATATTTTAAATTTAAGTGAAAAACCTTTTCTTATTGCCATTGTGATGAAATAAGTGCCATATTACAAGGATAAGATAGCAATTTTTAAAGAAAGACTGAAGCATTTCTCTTATGAAGTACTTTTTTATTTTATATTTTACAAGGTGGATAGATTGATGAGACTAATTGTTGCTAATTTAAAAATCATTGTGCATTGTTATATTTCCGCATAACATAGGAGAAACACACTGATTTTTTTCATATCAACTTTTCATACTAAGGAGTTTTGATTTCAGATTGTATCATGCTTATGGAAGCTGTTGCATGGGAAGTTGTTGTGTGAGAAAATGGGAATGAACCTCCTCCCCACCATCACTGTTCCCGCTAAGCTGAGCAGTGTGCCATGGCACACTTAGCAGCAGCTTTCAGTGCACGATTTTTGAACCCTGCCCAGGAGCCAATCGCCTACCTTTTGCAAAAGTGACCTTCTACATGGGCTCAGGTAGTGGGGGGGGAGAGGAGGTGGTGGAGGCAAGGGGTTTAAAAGTGGCCACCTCGTCGCCCCCCCCCCAGCACAAGGCGAGCACAGCTGTCCAGAGAAGCAGCGCGCTTTTCAAACGTGGGCTTTTTAAACATGGTACTTCCCCGGGCAGCCGGCTTTGATGGCCAGCGCAGGGCTTGACGTCAGTGGGCCCCTGCTGCCCCGACAGCAACATCCAGATAGTCGTGCTCGCCTTGTGCTGCTGGGGGGAGGTGGCCGTTTGCAAACCCCTCACCTCATCTCACCGCCTCCTCTCTCATGGCCCCACTGCCTGAGCCCGTGTAGAAGGTGGCTTTTGCAAAAGGTAGGCAAAAAAAAGAGAGAGGGGGAGAAAGAGAGGTAGAGAGAAAGGGAGGGGAGGGAAGGAAGGAAGGAAGGGAGAGAGAGAAAGGGGAAAAAAGAAAGAAAGAGGAAGGAAGAGAGAGAGAGAGGGAGAGAAAGAAAGAAAACTAGCTCAACTATTTAAGTGGCATTTTGATATTGATAAAGTTGCCCCATTCCGAGGTCACTGTTATAGACACAGTATTTTATTTTGAAATTCTCTGAGGCAAAATATGGTGGGTTTTTTAAAAACCAAAATTTCTTTATTGCAGATTAAGATCAGCAAAACAATATCAATCATCCAATTTCTTAGTATACTTTAATTTTAATGTCTCTCAGCTGCATAAAAACCTTTGGTAGCTTATAATTAAAAAGAAAAATAACAAATATCAAAAGAAAAATGCAGGTTACTGAAAAACAACATGGTTTCTTCCCTTTGGCAAGAGTGGTGGAAATTTGAGGAGGGATGTTTGATTATTAAATATGGATTGACTATGCAATGATAGTAAAAGATATATTTAGATGTTGTTTAATATTAGGATGTATTAATTCCTAAAATGGGATTAGAATTTTAGAACTATATAGAATTACATAATTAAAATTAATGGAAGATACATAGGATAAATAAAGGGTTTATGATATGTACTGTACGATTTTATGACTTTGCATTACGAATTTAAAATATACTTGGAAATGAAGAAGATTGATGAAAGTTAATAGTAGTATATGCTAAATGCCTGAAAAGTAATTGAGCTTGGAAATATTGAATGAAATTATAGAAAAGTAAATATGGAAATATATTAATTGATGCATTGGTGTTCAGATAGATTTTCCTAGTATTATTAAATTACTATAATACTATGATAAATATTTTTAAAATGAAGATTTTAAAGCATGGATTTATTAATAGTTGTGTTTCTGGTTTTGCTGGTTGTTTTAGTTTTAATAGTAATAGATTTTGGTTTTGTTTTATTATTAATTTTTTTTAATAAAAAAGAAGGGAATTTTTTTTTCCTAATTAGGAAAAATTGTATAAGGGTGTTTTGTATCTTTTAAGAAGAATGTTTAAGAAGGAGGAGTAGGCATGATGGCCTATCTGGATTTATAAGAGGATAATGATATTAATTGAAATATAAAATAACAGAATAACATAGTAAGAAGGGACCTTATTCTGCCCCAGCACCGAGCCCCAAATAATTACACAATAAGTTGTCTTGGGTGACATCTGTGAAAAAAATCAGGCATTCAGGCATGAAAATGTGTTTGTCTGTCTGTCTGTCTGTCTGTCTGTCTGTCTGTCTGTCTGTCTGTCTGTCTATCTATCTATCTATCTATCTATTTATTTTGACTTCTATGCCGCCCAGTCCCAAAGGGACTGCCGCTCAGACCCTATACTTTTCAGCCCACACACACACACACAAAATAGATGGAACATTGCCCACCATAACTATTAACCCTGTAGCAATAGCAAGAGCACTTAGACTTATATACTGCTTCAGAGTGCTTTACAGCCCTCTCTAAGTAGTTTATGGAGTCAGTGTATTGCCTCCAACAATCTGGGTTCTCATTTTACTGACCTAGGAAGGATGGAAGGTTGAATCAATCTTGAGCCTGGTGAGATTTGATTTGTCAGACTGCTGGCAGCTGGTGATCAGCAGAAGTAGTCTGCAGTGCTCTATTCTAACCATGACGGCATTGATCACACAAGACATAGACCAGATGAACAGGGAATTAGTTATTGTCCAAGCATCCTGTCTAGGTGAACAAATCCAGAGGATTAGCGTTAACTCAAAGTAGTCCTGGAGCTACGCAACATTAAACTAATTCCCAGTAGTTAATCCTCTAAGATAAACTAATTCCACTAGTTAACGAGAGGTTAACTATCACTTTATGGAAGTTAGGCATGATATTGGGTGCTCCCTTCTCTTCAAAATATTTCTACTGTGTTTCCCTGAAAATAAACCCAATCTTATTTTTTGGGGGTGTCCCAAAATAAGCACCAGGACTTATTTTCAGACGATGTCTTACCTGCTTAAGTCAGGACCACCTCAATTAGGCATCTCACTCTCCTACACCTTTCACCCCACTGCCCAACTTCTTCTGTGGCCACTTGTGGCAGAAGACTGCATGGCATTGGCTGCTGGCATAGATGTGTTTTTAAACTCTTATAGAAGACTGGGAGAGTGGGAATAGTACGGATCTCTGGGGAGAGTTGATTCCAGAGGGTAGGGGCAACCACCGAGAACACCCTTCCCCTGGGGCCCGCCAGTTGGCATTGTCTGGCTGATGGGACTTGGAGAAGGGCAACCCTGTGGGCCCTAACCGGTTGATGGGATACAGTAGGCTAGAGACAGTCCCATAGATAATCAGGTCCTAAGCTATGTAAGGCTTTAAACATCAACATCAACACTTTGAATTGCGTTCAGAGACTAGTTGGCAATTAATGCTGCTCAAGAAGTGATGACAAAATATGGGCATATCTGGGAAGGCCCATGAGAGCTCACATAGCTGCATTTTGAATCAATTGCAGTCTCTGAACATTCTTCAGAGGTAGCCCTATGTAGAGAGCATTGTATTAGTCGATTCTCGAGGTGACGAGGGCATGAGTGACTGTCAGAAAAGCCTCCCTATTATTATTATTTATTGGATTTGTGTGCCGCCCCTCTTCGCAGACTCCCTATCCAGATAAGGTCGCAACTGGTACACCAGGTGAACCTGGGCAAATATCCCCCTCACCACTGCCAAGAGTAGGAAACACAGTAGCACAGAAAGAACTGTTGCCACACAGCTGGGAGGCAGGTATGTTAGCAACAAGCCCACCTGAACTCCTAAGTCCAGCTTCACAAGAAGGGGCTCACAACCGGATATCTCAGGAGCAGCAAAGTCTGCATAGACCAAGAGATTCACGGGTATAATTGCCACTCCTTCCCCCCTTCTCTGGGGTCGTGGCTGATGCCACACCTGAAACCCAACCGGGCACATCTCAAAGAGGGAAACTCCCCCCTTGGGGCCCAGCCAGGTCTCAATCACACATGCCCGGTTGGCCTCCTCATCCAAAAGCAAGTCCTGGATGAGGGAAGCTTTATTCATAACTGACTTGGTGTTAAGTAGCAGCAGCCTGAGCCCAGGGCCTGGATTTCACCTATCACCGTTACCCTGAGTTGAGTTTGAGGGGCCAGAATGGGGAACCGCTTTCAAGCAGTGGGTCCTTGTTCTCTGTGAGCAGCATACCCCTCAGCTCCCGCCATACCTGTCTCTTCCGGTTGTGACTGGAATAGCATGGCCCTCTGCACCCCCAGAGATCACACTCACAACCCACTCAGCCTCTATAACATGCGACAGGTCAGCCCATTTTTCCAATCCATTCTCTCCATTCCATTTGCCTTCACATCCATACATTCTAACAACCCACCCCGATTAAAATTATCTTCAAAACCTCTCTTCTAAATTATATATTTAAAATATATGTGCATTCATAAGTGCATGTAAGATGGAAATAAAAATTTAATTCTTAAGATCATAGAAAAATAACTTTCAAAATAATCCTAATGGTTGTACAATACTCTATTCCTTTTTAGATTTCATTAATCATGCTATTTACTTTTTCCTGATTAGCTGAACTGGCATTTTTCAGTTTTGCCAGTCAGGGGAAAAAGATAAGTAAAAGGAAGATGAAAAAGCTTGGACAAGAAGAAATATTAGAAATATTTTGTTTTGGGAATATTTTTAAAACATTAAAACTTCAGATTGATAAATGTAGTCATATAGTTAACAGAATAGATTCAGAAAATGTAATTTATGTACTGTAATTTACCTGGCCACATATTTGTATCACATGGTTGTGCATTTGAATGCCATGTTGTATCCTTTTGGAATCATCTTTCGATGCATGTTGCACATTAAGTTTTCTGACCTAAAATCATCTATTTTCATAATCAGTGAGAAAAGTAACATAACCAATTAGGCCAAAAAAGCAGAAAAATATCCAGATAAACAATACTCTTATTTATTCTGTGACATACACATATTTGGAATAATAATAGTTATAATAATAACTAACAATCTTGAAAAATAGCTGCCCCTACTCAATTGTGTACCAATAAAATAAAATCACAGTATGATTACTTATTAAGAAATTTGACATAAGTTTAAGGCATTTGACAAGAAATTTGACATAAGTTTAAGGCATTTGACAAGAATCATTCTGAGAATTTTATACCTTAGCTTTTAGTCCAACAAAGATATTCATTCTAATCATCCAGAAATGTTCAAATTCCTTGTTCAGTGTAATACAACAATTCACTTCCATTTAATTTTTATCTGGAGATATGATAGCAGCTGTTTATTTTTAATTATAATTGTTGCTATACATCAGATCCTCTTGAAATAAATGTTATCATCTTTTTCATAATATTGTCATTTACAATTATCTGTCTCAATTGCATTGTTCTAAGCCAATATTTCTTGGCCATCCCTCAATAATGTAAGAAGTCAAACCCACATGAAAAATCAGGAATTCAGAAATGAAATTTAACCTGTCAAATTTTAACTTAGTTTATTTTTATTCCCTTAATATTCTTCAAGGCAATCAAATTTGTTCCAGTTCATAAAGATCATTCATAAGTTAAAGCAATAGGGGAAAAAACAATCCAAAGATCAACATCTCTTAGAAGCTTTATAATAGAATGCAAAATGTTGCCTGGTATCTGCTATATACTACTGTAAGAATCACCAATTGGCAACATCTGGTGGGTGAGGAATTGTCAATCCAATAACAGTAATTTTGGGCTATAGTTTGGCTAACCATCCTGTTACATATATATAAAGGAGCTCAAGAGTCTTCAGTCAGACTCAGGGAATTAGGAGAATTTACATACCCGCTGCTCATTGCTTGTTTTGAGCAGTGGGAAAAATAATACATTGTCAGTGGCCAGCTTGGCTGGTGGAGGTTTTGAAAAGAGAGTGCTAGCAGCCAGCTAACAGAGTTTTTCTGATCACATTTCCAAAATAAAGTGCTGAAGTTACTGCCAGAATCCTGCCTTTTCATTTAAAGCCTATACTTAACACTGGCAACAAGGGTGGGATCTTGAAGAGAACAAAGGACAATGATCTGACAAAGAGGTGACTCTCCACCATGGCATCAGTAGCCATCTTTGCTGAAGGACAGAACCTTGCATCAGCTAATCCAAGATGACCATACACACTCCACCAGCACCAGCACCCTTTGATCCAAGTACCCAAGAATGGTCCTTCTATATGGGTCATTTCCGAATGTTTCTGGAGGTAAATAATTAGCAAGATCTCTCTGACAATAGGAAAAGAGCACTTTTCCTAAGTTACTGTCAACCAAGAATTTACAAGGTGGCCAAATCGCTGGCAGGTCCAATCAACATAGAAACTAAAATGTGGACAATGCTACAACGCTTCAGGTCCTCGGAGGGGGGCGGCATACAAATCTAATAAATTATTATTATTAAAATACACTAGAACATTATGCACCAGCAGCATCACCAATGGAGAGTCAAAATGGATTCTACCACAGATGCCAAAAGCAAAGTGAGACAATAAATGATTTTGTTGTTAAATTAAGACAACTCACAGGTGTATGCGAATTCATAAAGCCAGAAGAAATTATGAAAGAGATTATTATTTGGGGAGTGAGAGACCTGAACTTACAAAAAAACCCCAGCTAATAAGAAGGGAACCACATTCAAAAAAGAAGCCTGAGGACCAGAATCATCAGACAAATCTGCAACCAAGATACAAAAAGCAAGCAGTGTCCATTGTGCACAAAGGGCATTTGAGAGACAACAGGAAGACCCTTAATCAGATGGAAATACAGTTGGATAGGACAAAGTGCATTACATACAGACTGAAAAGAAGGTAGGCTATACAGAGACTGACCTATGATCATCCCGGTGTGCCAGTTATATGGGAAATCATGTCAGGGCATTTTGCAAATTTAAGGAGGCCATCTGCCAGCTGTGCCAATGGAAGAGGCATATTGTGGAGGATTGCAGAGCCACACAGCCTATCCCTTTCCAACCAAGGCAACTAGCTCCTCTCACCGATGAGACAAAGTGCCCAAGACCGAGATTCCATAAGAATAGACCAGTGATGGCAAACATTTTTTTGGTTCATGTGCCAAAAAGAGGAGGAGTATGGGGGGAGCAGGTGCACTTGCCCACACCTATAATTCCATGTGCCCCCTCTCACGTATGCATGCATGATACCCCTTCTCCCAACACATGATGCCTTGTGTGCACGCAGGTCTGACAGGATGGCATGAGCTGAGCTGAAGCATCTCGAGCTGACCTTTTACAGTTTCCAGGAAAGTTTAAACTATTTTTTATTACCATAGCCCCACCGACTACTTTTGTTGTTCTGTATAAGGTGGCAGTGAACTGGGTCTCTGTGTGCATGCTCCTACCTACTCCTGTGCATGTATATACCTGTTGCCTTGTGTGCGCGCAGGTCTGACAGGATGGCATGAGCTGGGCTGAAGCGTCATGAGCTGACCCTTTACAGTTTCCAGGATGACCTCAATGAGGTCAGATTTGGCCTGCAGGCCTTGAGGTTAACATTTCTTCTTTAACCCTTCAAAACTTTTATTTTCAAAAAGTATTGATTTACCCAGGCCTATTTCATTTATTTGTTATGTTTATCCTAACATGGGATCTTCCTTCATTTTCCCCACATAGTAACTTGTTTGGTTAGGTTGAGAGAGATTAGGTGTCCAGTATCTGAATTGCTAGTGATATTGGCTTCGAGTCATTAGTGTTAGCAGTTGGCGAACCTGAGAAGCTAACCTGAGTTGAGTTCAGATATTCTTCACTAGGAACTCTGCGACTGCCAGGGCTGTTGTCTAGACTGAGAAGTTGAAACAACATAATAGAATAGAATAGAATAGAATAGAATTTTATTGGCCAAGTGTGATTGGACACACAAGGAATTTGTCTTGGTGCATATGCTCTCAGAGTACATAAAAGAAAAAGATACATTTGTCAAGAATCATGTGGTAGAACATTTAACAATTGCCATAGGGGTCAAATAACCAATGAAGAAACAATCAATATTAATAAAAATCTTAGGATACAAGCAACAAGTTACAGTCATACAGTCCTAAGTGGGAGGAAAAGGATGATAGGTATGATGAGAAAAAAACCTAGTAGAAATAGAAGTTCAGATTTAGTAAAAAGTCTGATAGTGTTGAGGGAATTATTTGTTTAGTAGAGTGATGGCGTTTGGGGAAAAACTGTTCTTGTGTCTAGTTGTCTTGATGTGCAGTGCTGTGTAGTGACGATTTGAGGGTAGGAGTTGAAACAGTTTGTGTCCAGGATGCGAGGGTCAGTAAATATTTTCCCCGCCCTCTTTTTGACTCGTGCAGTATACAGATCCTCAATGGAAGGCAGGTTGGCAGCAATTGTTTTTTCTGCAGTTCTGATTATCCTCTGAAGTGGTTCAAGGCCTTTTTTGCTTCTCTCACCATTCATTCTAATTGTCCATTACTAGCAGGAGAAAAAGGTGAGACCAGTGCATTTCTTATACCAAGTTCTGCCAGGAACATCTCTATTTGCCTTGCAATGAATTGGGGCCCATTATCAGAAACAATCAGGTCAGGGAATCCATGTGTGGCAAACAGATTTCTCAATGCTTTTACAGTTGCACAATTATTATTTCCAACCATTTTGAGTAAGCATCCACTACTATTAAGAATGACTGAGCAACTTTGGATTTGGCATTGCTGTGATATCTGGGTGGTCTCCGTCTCTCCTCGGAGCTACTCCGGCTTTTCATGATATTCGGTGCCTTTTGGGCAGCTCCCGACCCGAAGAGTTGGGGGTTCTGCAGGAGGAATTTCCAGCGCACCCGGGGGTAGTGGGCAGACCCCCCCGAACAGCGAGGATCCCTCCTGCCGACTCACGAAAATCCCAATCATTTCATTGGCCCAAAGAGCTGACGCTTCAATTCCTCTGTGGAAGCTACTGAATATACGGCAAGAATGGAAGGAAAGTGAGACTCTTTTTTTATTTGTTGGCATACAAACAGTGTTATATACGATAAGAAGGTTAAAGAAAGTGAATCCCTGCTGCTTTTGTCAATCTGGACTGAGGTTGAAGCTTATTGCCAAATTTGAAAGGCGGCGACTGAGTTAAAATGGCGATGGTATTAAAACGATCTGCGTAGGTGAGCAAAGAGGACACAATCTTTACTTTAACAACCATATTTAACAGCTATATTAAAGTCCCAATAATCTGACTTACAAAAGCGACTGGTAAAATCTTGATTAGTATTAGCAGCGGGGATCTTGTTTTTGAGTTGGACTCGGAAGTTGTGAGGGTTTGTGGAAGTCTGTGAAGTTTGTGAACTGTTTGAAGGATTACATCGCCGACGGAGTGAATCTTTGAGAAAGACAAAAGTGGAAGCCTAAAATTCCTTTTATATATATATATTGTGTTTTCCCCCCTCTTTAAACCTTCTTTCTAACTTTGGATTGCTTTTTCTATTTGGATATTTACTTATTTTTGGATTGCCTCTCCCACTTGGATATCTACCTAGTTTTGATCCTACTTTAACCCCGGAATCTCATTGGAATGTGTGGATTATAAATTGGCTTATACTTTATTGTGATACAACATCGGAGACTATCTACAGCTGAAATACTATATCGGGGAAGGAAAAAGACAGAACACCAAAAGAATAATTCATTAACAATGCCGAACATTGTGAACACCTGGCAATACTAGAAGAATCTAGAATAATAACTCTTTAACCTTGTGAAGTGTTGACCTCGCTGATAATTGCTGACAATTGTGGATAATTGCAGACAGTCTACTGAACGCTGACAAAACTTATTAAACTTTGCTTAACCATCAAGGGACTGACATTCTCTGCCTTTAGAACGTTGGCAACAAACATATCTATAACATCACTTGGAACAGCCTAATTCCAGACAACGACTAGAGGATATGCTTCTTTTCAATCAATAGTAATTATACTCTTAAAACAACAATAAATGTTTGCTTTAACAACAATAATAATATATTTATAATAATAGTAAAATTGTTTATATTGTCATACATCATTCAATTAATGCAAAGTTAATAAATTTTCTCCTATCAATTTACTGTTTAATGATTACTAATAGTTATTGTCTAGTAATTACCACTGCTCAATGAGAATTGATTAATAATAGTTTAGTATAGAATTCAATTAATTTGTAGTTAAGCAACTTTTTTGCACTGATATATTAAGTATTTATTACGATTAATTATTGGTTATTGCTTATTAATTACTACTGTTTAATGATAACTGCTTATTAACATCTTAGTATATATTAGTATTATAGTGTTCGATACTTTTTTGATTTTCCTTTCTTCTGACCTATAGATATATAGTGATCCCCCGATTATCGCGAGGGTTCCGTTCCAAGACCCCTCGCGATAATCGATTTCTCGCGATGTAGTGGTGCGGAAGAAAAACACCATCTGCGCATGCGCGCCCCTTTTTCCATGGCCGCGCATGCACAGATGGTGTTTTTACTTCCGCACCTGGGAAGACCCAGCAGCTGAGGAGCCGCCTGCCTGCCCGCTTGTCTGCCGCTTTTCCGCTTGTCCGCCGCTCTGGGAGTTGAAGACCCAGGGAAGGTTCCTTCGGCTGCCCACCAGCTGATCTGCTCGGCAGCGCAGTAGCAGCGAGGAGCCAAAGATGGGGTTTCCCCGTTGCCCACGCAAAGGGGAAACCCCATCTTCGGCTCCTCGCTGCTACTGCGCTGCTGAGCAGATCAGCTGGTGGGCGTCCGAAGGAACCTTCCCTGGGTGCCACCCGCCGCTCGAGAGCAAGAGGGGGAGAGATAGAGAAAGAGAGAGAAGGAAAGAAAGAGATGAGAGCGGGAGGAAGAGAGTGTGAGAGAGGAAGAAGCAAGATAGAGAAAGAGAGAGAGAAAGAAAGATGAGAAAGGAAGGGAGTGACGTCATCGGGTGGAAAAATCGCGATATAGCGTTTCGCAAAGATCGAGATCGCGAAACTCGGGGGATCACTGTATACATAGTTCCTTTAATTTACATATTTTGTATGCAAATATAAACCTGAAAAGTTGAGATATAAATTAAATAAAGTAGGAAGTGCCTAGTAATTGTTAAGGTCTTATATAGATTTACTTCTATGATTTAATGTTTTATAATAATAAGCATGAAAATTTAATTTACTATCACAATTTGAGATATTTGATCTATAAAGTATATTATATCATTTGATTTTGGGTTTGCTAATGAATGAATTGCTGATAAATGAATTGATATCCTTTAAGATTCCTACCCTTTTAGACTAAGACTCTATTGCTTACACTATATTCCCTATTTTTATTTTTCATACTTAGAAATAATTATTAATAATACCTCTATATTCTACATAACATCTATACATTTCCCATCTATATCTATCTACCTTATGATATAATCCTAAACTACCTCAACAACTATTGTCCTATGGAAATATCTCTGGATTAAACTCAAAATGGCTACCTCAAGCACCAATATGATAACAAAGGCCTGGAGAAAGATGGCTGCTCAACCCTTAACACCTTCTAATCAACGCGGCTCTGACAGTCCTCCTAACCCCCCAAATCCACCAAATGAAAGGAACCCTGCCAATCAGACCACAGTTACAACATTAACTTCTTTGCAAGAGATGATACTCCGGATGCAAGAGTCTATCGACAGGAACTATGTAGCAATGACAGGCACTATGGGAACAGTGAAGGAGGACATAAAGAAAATTGATGATCGGGTTGGACACCTCAATGGAAGGATTGAAATGGTGCATGAAATACTTACAAAAAATGACCAAAAAATCCAAAAAATTGAAGAAGCCAATGAAAGAATAGAAACATGCCTCCAAGACCTGAAGGTAGAACGGAGTATATCAACAAAGATCTCGAAGAAGCCATTATAAATCTGGAACTGGAAAAGTCTG
Organism: Erythrolamprus reginae; assembly: GCF_031021105.1. NCBI lineage: Eukaryota > Metazoa > Chordata > Lepidosauria > Squamata > Dipsadidae > Erythrolamprus > Erythrolamprus reginae. The sequence continues at coordinate 64,727,876 of NC_091963.1, forward strand.
CATTGTTTCTAAGATTTCAAAACATAACTGAATCAAAGGATGAAGATCTACCTCAAGTTATGGCAGAAATTCTAGCTACAATGACAAATAAACCCGCAGAACAAATGGATGAAATATACAGGATTTCTACGCCATATGATGGAAGAAACTGATTACCCAGAGAAGTCCACATTTGCTTCCTTCGGCGTACCTTCAGAGATGAAATATACAATGCATCTAAAGACAACTCTGTTTCTTTTAAACAGAAGAAAATTATAACTCTTCGTCAAATACCACAACGTGTAAGAGAAAAAAGAAAACCTTATCATGCACTGGCACATGAACTGAACAAGAACAAAATACCTTTTAGATGGCTTGTCCCGGAGGGCATGCTTATATCTCTCAGTGAGAAGAAACACAAGATCACCACGATAGAAGAGGCTAAAGACTTTCATGAGCACGTCATCAAAATAGTGGAGGAATATTACCCCCTGGAACAAGAAACTAAAGACAAGGCTAATGTTGACGAATTGAGCTCCGAAGATGCCCTTTCAGATAAAGAAACCAGAGATGTTTCCAGAAGACAGGAATATGGTAGAGACGGTCCAAAAACCAGAGCCCAAACTGAAGCCAGAAAGGAGAAAAGATGAGAATGCTGAAACTTACCACCAGTACAAGGAAACAACATTATTCTCAGGAAACATTAACGGTCTAAAATCCCCTTTGAAGAGAAAGAAAACCTTCCACAAATTAACAAAACAAGACTTTGATCTAATTTGTCTGCAAGAAACACATATCAAATCTCGAGATGCCAAGATACTTAATTGCCCCAGACTTGGTAAAAGATTCATATCAAATGTGAAAAAAAGAGGAATAATTGTCTTCACCAAATTGAATCTCGCCCCAAAATTAATTTATTCTGACAATAATGGTCAGATCTTAATAATAAAAATCTCGCTAGGCTTAAAAAGAGTGAATATAATTACAATTTACGTCCCATTGATTTGGCAACAAATATTTTTTTCTAATCTCCATAAAAAATTGTGGAATTAAAATTAGAAAATATAATGATTATTGGTGATTACAATGCAATATGTAACAAAAAATTGGATTACAAAGGCTCTAAAACTAAATCTAGAAAGCAACTGCCATTAACCTTTGAAGATTTGAGTACGGAATATGCACTACAAGATGTCTGGGGTTATTATAACCCAGAATGTCTAGAATATACGTTCTTCTCTGCTCCTCATAAATCATGGTCACACATTGACATGATTTGGTCTACCCCAAAAATTATTAATGAAATTACGCAGGTTCAGATACTTCCAAATACATGGGCAGACCATAATCCCATAACCTTGAGACTAATAATTCCCTCAAATCTACACTTTCGAAGATGGTCTATGAACCAAGTAGTTCTCAACGAAAAAGAGTTCCAAAACTTAATTCAAAATGAAATTCAGATCTTTCTTCAAATAAACCAGGATGGAACAACATCAACTCAACATTTGTGGGATACTTTGAAAGCATACATAAGAGGCATTTATATCGCATATACAGCTAAAAAGAAAAAAACAAAACAAAACTCAATTTGACACATTAAATACAAAAATAAAAAAATTAGAAGAAAAATTACAAATAAACCCAACTAATAATAAAATCATATCTGAAATAAATTTGATTAAACATGAAATAAACATAAAAAACCAAGATGAATTATCCCCAAAACTAAGAATGTCTAGGCAAAAACAATTTGAATTTGCCAATAAACCTGGTAGATGGTTATCCTATCAACTCACACAACAGAAGAAAGACAAAAATATTGAAGCTTTATATGATGAACAGGGAGTCTTAAAAACATCCCATAATGATAAAAAAACAAATAATTGAAATGTTTTTCGCCAATTTGTATAAAAATGAAGATATTGACAAACATCTGATCTTAGAATTTTTACAACATTCAGACTTAATTAAAATAAATAAAGAACATCAGGAACTAATAAATTAAAAAATAATGGCCTTTGAATTAGACAAAGCAATTGGTAATAAAAAAAACAATAAAACGCCTGGGCCAGATGGCATTCCTGCTGAATTATATAAACAAGCATCAGAAAATTTGAACCCTATACTTCTTAAACTATTTAACAAAGTACTAGAAGAAGCCCGAATTCCTGACTAATGGAACGAAGCCTACATAACAATAGTCCCTAAAGATGAGAAAAATAGTCTCATATACAGACTTACCATCCGATATCTCTACTAAACTCAGACTATAAAATTTTCACCACAATTATCGCTGATAGATTAAAAAGGATTTTAAATATTATTATACACGCAGATCAAAACGGCTTTCTTCCGACAAGAATATTGGAATGAACACCAGAATTATACTTGATTCAATAGAATGTTATACTAAAAATATTGATAAGCCTGCTGCGTTCATATTTGTTGACCTTTATAAAGCTTTTGATAGCCTACATTGGCAATTTCTCATTTCACAACTGGAAATTATGAACTTTGGTAACCATTTTGTTAATCTAATTAGAGCCTTATATACTATCCCCAGAGCAAAAATACTGGTCAACAACGATATCACAGATAAGATATACATTGGTAAAGATGTCAGACAAGGCTGTCCACTAGCCCCATTACTTTTTATTTTGGCCTTAGAAACCTTGTTAAACAACATAAGAGCGAACAAACAAATTCAAGGTCTTAAAATAAAACATGAACACTTTAAAGTTCAAGCCTTCGCTAACGACATGGTGTTCATACTGCAGGACCCACTAAAAACAATCTCAAATTTTATTAAAGAAATTGAGAGATTTGGTATTGTGTCTGGACTAAATATTAATAAAGAAAAAACTAAAATGATAATTAAAAATATGTCTCAAACCCAGATAACTAAGCTAGAGGAATTATCTAAACTCAAATCTACAAAAAAAAAACCTAAATATTTAGGCCTATGGATCACCCTGAACTGTGCAACAATTAAAAAAGATAATTATGATAAACTTACAGAAGATGTAGATAAAGAATTGAAAAAATGGGCAAAACTTCCTCTCTCTTTAATGGGAAGGATAGCCACAATTAAATCAAATATTCTCCAGAGATACTTATATCTATTTCAAATTGCCCCAACAAAATTAAATAAAACCTTTTTTGAGATACTACATAAAAAGTTCTGCAAATTCATCTGGGCAAAGAAGAAGGCAAGGATAAAAATGAAATGTATGTTCGACTACTGTACAAGAGGAGGATTTGGACTCCCTAATATGGAATTGTATTATAAAGCCGCAATGCTCAATTTAATTAGGGAGTGGATAACCCTGAAAAACAGAAGGCTACTTCTATTAGAAGGCTATGACCTTCTTAAGGGATGGCACACTATCTTATTAACAGACTTGCACAAAATAGCACCTTACATCAAGCAACATTACATTCGTAACGCATTAATCCATGTCTGGCAATTTATTAGGAAGAATTATTACTTAGCTATTCTAAAATGGATTTCACCATTTGAAGTATTCATGTATCCTAATCTTCTTCCCATAAATAAGATAATAACTTACGAACAAGTACTTGACCCAAATGATCGTTTAACACCTAAACAAACTCTTGCAGAGATTGGCATTAACTTAGATTGGTATCAATATATTCAACTACATAATATCTACACTAAACACAAAAAAACCTCTGGATTCCAAAAAAATATTACATTAGATAAAGTCATATTTGGCCCAAAAAAGAAAATAATATCTAACTTATATAATATTCTCTTACAACAATATATGATAGAAGAAACAGTTAAAACAATGATGATTGCCTGGGGCCAAAATTTTGGGTATAATATCTATCTTAACGAATGGGAAAGAATATGGACAAAAAATTATAAATACACAGTTGCCACCAGTGTTCCCTCTAATTTTTTTGGGGGGTGGGCGGAAAAGTATAGTGTCTGAGCGGCAGTCCCTTCGGGACTGGGTGGCACTCTTTCCCTCTCACTCTTTCCCTCTCGGCTTCTGGGCAGGTTTGAAAAACTCTGAGTTGATGATGATTTTTAAGTGAGCCATTGCTCACTGCTCAGCTTAGAGGGAACTATGGTTGCCACTACCCAGAAAGAAAACCAATACAAAATGTTTTATAGATGGCACCTCCCTCCAGCAAGACTTGCTAAAATTTATCCAAATATGTCTCCAAAATGCTGGAAGTGTAATGAAAAAATTGGCACATACTACCATATTTGGTGGACCTGTGAAATTGCTAAAGACTATTGGTTAAAAATAAAAAAAATAATAGAACAAATTACTTCTATAAATATATCACTAAAACCAGAACTCTTCCTTTTAGGAATAATAAGGCAAAAGATTAACAAACATGATTACTATACCATAATTCAAATTCTTGCCGCTGCAAGAATTCTTTACGCTCAATATTGGAAACAGGAACAAACACCCACTACGTTAAACCTCTTAATTAAAATCATGGACTATGCAGAGATGTCTGTTGAATCCTATGTAAATAGTTGGTTCCATGAAAAAACGCTGTCTGTGCAAAACCGGAAGTCGCGCCTGATTGGCTCAGACGCTGACTGCTCTCTTTTGGCAGGAGCCGCAAAAGTATAAAAGAGCGGCTGCTCTCCAGGTTAAGCCAGACGTGTTCCCGCTGATTGTCACTTGTCTTAAAGAGCTGAATAAAGGAACCGTCTTATTTAAGCCTTTGTCTCTGGACTCTTCAATGTCAAAACTGACCATAGAATTACAAAATCGAGATGACACTGTCTTTTACTAAGTCTGGGGCAAATGGTACAATTGGCTAAAGAAAAAAAAATTCATTCAAATAATCCAAAAAGAAAATAACTCAACAAAATAACTTACTATTGAATGACAAATCATTAAAAAATATTCCAATCAATATAAACTATAAGATACAACCCATATCTAACACTGGAAAAATTTTTACACTCATAACCCTAAACCAACCAATAGAATCCATCAAAAACGCCAAGAAAGGGAATACTGTACCAACGATAAACACAGACTTAATGTCGTATGAAAATGATATACCAGCCTTTAGCTGGCTCCTTACTATCTTTCTTCTATATCACTTTATTCTTTTTCTTTCTTACTATACTGTTTTACTCTTTTTTCCTCTTCTTTTCCTTTTTATATTTCTCTTACCCCTACCTTTCTCTTCTCCCTCCCTTCTCTTCCTCTTGAACCAAAGCCCAACCAAAACTGAACCAAAAAATAGGAAAATTTATGTAGAAATGAAATTGACACAATCAACTAACTTAATAAGAATCAACCCTATGTATGTAATGAGAAAGCTTTAAATTATGAAACTAAACCAAATGTACTATGGTAATATGCACTGTTACAGAAGCTGTACCCCTTCGTATTTTACCGTCAGTTTTGCTATTGTTTTCTATTTTGTTTTGAGCAACATAGCTTTACTTTCATCCTTTTTTATAATATTTATTCAATAAAGACTATTTTTTAAAAAAAGAATGACTGAGCATTTATGGGCCCTGAAAAGTCTATGTGGAGTCTTGACCAGGGTCCTCTGGGTGTCTCCCACTCTGTTGGTGTTGTCTTTGGGGGACTTGCTCTTGATTCTTGGCATGGGCTACAAGGGGCGACCCATTGTTCAATGTCTTTGTCTAAGCCTGGTCACCATAAGTGGCTCCTAGCTAGCCCTTTCATATGAACTATTCTTGGGTGGCCTTTGTGCAATGTGTCCATTACTCTTTTTTGAGAGTTGAGGGAATAACCACTCTATCTCCCCACAATATGCACCCCTTTAAAATTGACAATTTTAGTTGTTTACTCTTGTATGGTTTAAGTTCTTCTGGAAGTGTTCCCTCTGCCCATCCCCCTGAGTATGTAGTTTGCTAAGGTGTGAAGTGTCTTGCCCTTTTGTGTTTCTTTAGCTACTTCCTCTGCTGTTACGTTTGGGCAATCACCTAATTCTATTAACAATACATCTGCTGCCAGTGCAGGGTCATTAAGTACTTTGGCTTCTGAACAATGGCTCAAGACATCAGCATGGCTGATCTCCACCCCACCCCACCCTCGTCTTTTAAAATGCAGTTGTAGCCGGATAGGAAAATTGCCCACCTGGCCATTCTGGGGGACATAAAGGCAGGTGTGGCTTTGTTTTCTGCAAAGAGTCCTAATAGGGGTTTATGAAATGGAATGACTGACCATAGAGATAATCGTGACATTTTTTGACCCATGCTACGGCCACTAATGCCTCTTTGTCAATCTGACTATAGTTCCTGTCTGCAGGAGATAATTTTCTTGAAAAGAAGCTATAGGAGCCTCTGTGCCATCTGGAAATATGTGGCCAAAGACTGCACCTACTCCATAGAAGGATGCATCGCAGGTTAACCTTAAGGGCAAGGTTGCATTGTATTGAATAACGATGCTATTAGAAGACAATTTTTTTTATTGCCTTGAATATGCTCTGTTCTTTGTCTCCCCATATCCAGCTAGCTCCTTTTTGAAGCAATCTATGCAGGGGCTCCACTGCCATGGCTTTCTGTTTTAAAAAAATGAAGTAGAAATTTAATAGTCCTAAGAATGCCTGTAATTCTGTTTTGTTCTGGGGTTCTGGGGCATCTTTTATGGCTTTGACCTTTTCTTCTGTGGGGTTTATTCCTTTCCTGTCTATCTTGAAGCCAAGGAATTCAACACTAGGGACATCCCATGAGCATTTATCTGCTCTTAGTCTTAGCCCTTTTTCCTGAAATCTTTTTAAAATCTCCCTGATTCTGTGGTTGAGCTGAGTTTGCCTTTCCCCTGATGTTAACACATCATCGAAGTATGGAACCACACCTGGAATTCCATTTAATAGCCTTTCCATGAGGCTTTGAAAAATTATAGGGGCTACACATACTCCAAATTGGAGTCTGGTACATTTAAAGGCTCCCCTGTGCATTATAATGGTTTAGGCTTGGGCTGTATTTTCATCTACTGGGAGTTGCTGGTATGCCTGAGCTAAGTCAAGTTTTATGAATATTGTCCCATTTCCCAGATAATGTAATAGGTGTCGGACTACTGAGATGGGGTACTCATTTTGCTGAATCCCTCTGTTTAGCATTGATTTATAATCAGCACACACTCTTATGGAGCTGTCAGGCTTAAACGGTGTTACGATGGGGGTTTCCTAGTGTGCATAATCTACAGGAACTAGAATTACCTGGCCTATAAGCTTGTCTAGCTGCGGAAGTAGTGGCAATGGCACCCTGCAAGGCTTTAGCCTTAAAGGGGATATTGTTGGGTCTAAGTTAATTGAGATTGGTGGTCCCGCACTGAAAACAATCAGGAATTTTTAAACAAAATTAATATTGTTGCCTTCTTGTATTTTGTGAAGCCCGGTTACCTCAATACCCAGTGGTTCCATCCATTCCACCCCCAGCAAAGTCTGCTTAGCTCCATCTACCACAATCAACAGTAACGTTAATACATAATTTCTGAAAAATAAAAGTACCCCCACTTATCCCAATATTGGGATCCCATTCCCTTGGAAGTCTTTTATGGTTGTTGAAAGAGGGTCTAATTGTTCCCTTTGAATATATGGCATATACAAATTAAGTTTGTGCCAGGGCATAATGCTGTATTTTGACCCCATATCCAGTTCCATTTTACAATGCTAGCCGTTTAAAAGTAAGGAAATGGATAGTTTGTTTTTTCCGGCCAGAAAGGTGGTGTTTACTGCGGAGTACTGGTTACCTTGGTTTGGCTCTCGATTGACTTGTCTGCTTTCTGGGGGTATCCTCTCATATAGCCGTGCATAGGACGATTGTCTCTGCTTTGCCAGCTGTTTCCGAATGGACATTGACTCCTGCTTGGTGGGGGTAGTTGTCCGGAAAGGATGAGTGGCATGCCTCTGCAATGTGCCCCTCTTTCCCACAGCAGCAGCAGTTAGCATCTTGGAATAGACACTTTGCTTGTGGATGAATGCCTTTGCATCCTGGGCACTTCATCTGTGTTGTGGGGCCTCCCTGGAACCTTTCGTGTGCTGTTCAAATCTGTAGGCATCTGTTGTCCTCCAGGCTGGAGTCTTCCTCTTCTGCGTTGGGGACCTCCGATGCCCAGTCAACCTCTGATTTCAGCATGTTGATGTCTTTTTAAGCTCATCTTCTGCTGCTTAAAAGACTTTGGCTGCTTTTGCCACTTTTAGGACATCTGGCAATGTGGCTTCCTTGTCTATGAGGAGTTTATTTCTTAGTGCTATGTTTTGCATCCCGAAGATTAACCTATTGATCAGCATCTCTTCAGGATCTTTAAACTTGCATTTAGAGAGTATGCCTCTGAGGCATGTGGCAAAGTCATTTATGGACTCGCCTTCATTCTGCTTTCTATGAAAGAATTGGTTGTGGCTTAACTCTCTGAGGGGTGGTAGGCTTAAAGTGTGCTGCTAATTTTGTTTGTAGCATGATCCAGGGCATTGACTTCATGGGATCTGGATCTGTCAGCATTTCGGCTAATTCATACATGTTGGAACTGCAGTGATTCAGGAATATTGCTCACTTCCTATCATCTTCAGCATTTTGGAGATTGCACACCTGCAGGAAGATTCTGAATTTTGCCATGTAGGTGGTCCTGGTGCCCTTCTCTGGGTTGAAATACTCAGGAGCTTGTGCTACAAATGATTCCACTTCTATGGTTTCGGTTCGTGTTGGTTCTAGATCTTCGTCACCAGTATATAGTTTGAGGAAATGATGAAAGACCACATTGTAACCTGAATCCATTTATTCGAGATCGGCTGGAATGGGTATCACAAAGTACCAGCAAGTGAAACAGTGAAAATCTGCAAAGCGGCACAGCTGTGAGTCCTTTTAAAAGTTTTTCCTTGGAGGTGCGGCTTCACAGCCGCTTGAATTACCTGGCCAAGTTTTACACAATCCACGACCGGTGTGTAGATCACGTTAATTTACATACATAACAAAGACAATAATAATAATAATAATAATAATAATAATAATAATAATAATAATAATAATAATAATAATTTATTAGATTTGTATGCCGCCCCTCTCTGAAGACTCGGGGCGGCTCACAAAAATAATAATTTAAAAAAAACAGTGAACAAACCTAATATTAAAAGAAAAAGATATATAAACCCCAGCAATTAAAACCATACAACACATACATACCAAACATAAAATATAAAAGCCTGGGGTAGGTATCTCAGTTCCCCCAGGCCTGGCAATATAGGTGGGTCTTGAGTAATTTGTGAAAGACAAGGAGGGTGAGGGCCATTCTAATCTCCCAGGGGAGTTGATTCCAGAGGGCTGGGGCCACCACAGAAAAGGCTCTTCCCCTAGGGCCCGCCAAACGACATTCTTTGGTTGACGGGACCCGGAGAAGGTCAACTCTGTGGGACCTTATCGGCCACTGGGAATCATGCAGTAGAAGGCGGTTCTGGAGGTATTCTGGTCCAATGCCATGTAGGGCTTTAAAGTTCATTACCAACACTTTGAATTGTGACTGGAAACTGCTCGGCAGCCAGTGCAGGCCACAGAGTGTTGTAGAAACGTGGGCAAATCTGGGAAGACCCACGATAGCTCTCGCAGACGCATTCTGCACAATCTGAAGTTTCCGAACACTTTTCAAAGGTAGCCCCATGTAGAGAGTGCTGCAGTAATCGAACCTCAAGGTGATGAGGGTATGAGCGACTGTGAGTAGTGACTCCCTGTCCAAGTAGGGCCACAACTGGTGCACCAGGTGAACCTGGGCAAACGCCTTCCCCGCCACAGCCAAAAGATGATGTTCCAATGTTAGCTATGGATTGAGGAGGACGCCCAAGTTGCGAATCCTCTCTGAGGGGGTCAATAATTCACCCCCCAGGGTAATGGATGGACAGATGGAATTGTCCTTGGGAGGCAAAACCCACAGCCACTCCATCTTGTCTGGGTTGAGTTTGAGCTTGTTGACACCCACCCAGACCCTAACAGCCTCCAGGCACTGGCACACCACTTCAACTGCTTCATTGACTCGACATGGGGTAGAGATGTATAACTGGGTATCATTGGCGTACTGATGATACCTCACCCCATGCCCTTGGATGATCTCACCCAGCGGTTTCATATAAATATTAAATAGCAGGGGGGAGAGGACCCCACAAGGGAGAGACCTAGAGGTCAACCTCTGACCCCCCACTAACACCAACTGCAACCAACCGGAGAGGTAGGAGGAGAACCACTGAAGAACAGTGCCTCCCACTCCCAACCCCTCCAGCCGGTGCAGAAGGATACCATGGTCGATGGTATCAAAAGCCGCTGAGAGGTCAAGAAGCTCCAGGACAGAGGACAAGCCCCTGTCCTGGCCCCGCCAGAGATCATCCATCAACGTGACTAAAACAGTTTCCATGCTGTAGCCAGGCCTGAATCCAGACTGCTGAGGGCCTAGATAATCGGCTTCTTCCAAGGACCGCTGGAGTTGGAACGCCACCACCTTCTCAACAACCTTCCCCATAAAGGGAAGGTTGGAGACTGGACGGTAGTTATTAAGCACGGCTGGGTCCAGGGAAGGCTTCTTGAAGAGGGGGTGCACAAGTGCCTCCTTATAAGGAACTGGAAAGGACCCCCTCCCCAAGGAGGCATTGACAATCTCCTGGACCCAGCTCCGTGTCACCTCTCGGCTGGCCGAAACCAACCAAGAGGGACACGGATCCAGTAAACAGGTGGCGGAACTCACAGCTCCAATGGCCTTGTCCACTTTATCAGGTGTCACCAAGTCAAACTCCTCCCAGACAGATGGACAAAGATGTTCAGCTCCAGTCACCTCGACTGACTCGTTGTCAACCGATACTGCTATCCTATTGGAGTCAAGGTCCGCCCGGATCCGAGCGACTTTATCAGCGAAAAACTAGTTAAATTCCTCGGCACTGCCCTGCAAGGGCTCCCTAACTCCCCCCTGATTTAGAAGGGAGCAGGTCACCCTAAACAGAGCGGCCGGGTGGTATTCTGCTGATGCAATCAAGGCAGCATGGTATATGCATCTTGCTGCCTTGAGTGCCACTTTGTAGGTGTTAATAAAAGCTCTTACAAGTGTTCGATTGGATTTGGAGTTACTCTTTCTCCATCGCTTCTCTAGATGTCTCTTCTGGCATTTCAACTCCCGGACCTCTTCTTTGAACCATGGAGCTCTATGGGGTCTAGTGCCACAAAGAGGTCGCAATGGCGCAATTTCGTCAAGAGCATCTGCTGCAGCCTTGTTCCAGGCCTCAGCAAGAAACTCCACCGAGCTATGCACGAGTGAATCTGGTACAACCCCAAGTGCTCTCTGAAAGCCCTCTGGGTCCATTAGGCATCTGGGGCAGAACCTCCTAATCGGTTCCACCACCCTGCGGGGGAGGATTGGAGCTAGGAAATCAAGCCGCAGTAGGAAATGGTCTGACCATGACAAAGGCAATGTTTCTAAGCCCCTTAGTCTCAGACCATTACTCAATTGCTCCAAGAGGAATACCATGTCAGGTGTGTCCCCCCCCCTCATGAGTCGGACCCTGAACTACTTGGGTCAAGTCCATGGTTGTCATGGTGGCCATGAACTCCTGTGCCAATCTAGAGGAACCGCCAAGTGGCGGCAGATTGAAGTCCCCCAGGACAATAAGTCCGGGGAACTCCACCGCCAACCCGGCCACCTCTTCGAGCAGCACAGGCAGGGCTGTTGACACGCAGCTGGGAGGCAAGTACATGAGTAACAAGTCCACCTGAACCCCTAAGTCCAACTTCACAAGGAGGGACTCACAACCCGCAATCTCAGGGGCAACTAGTCTACGCAGGCGAACGTTCTCCTTGGCTGCAATAGCCACTCCTCCCCCCTTCCTTGGGGTCAAGGCTGAAACCCGGCTGGCCATACCTGAAACCCGGCTGGGCATATTTCTGAGAGAGAAGCTCCTCCCTCCGGGCCCAGTCAGGTTTCAATCACACATGCCAAATCGGCCTCCTCATCCAGGATCATATCCCGGATGAGGAGAGCTTTGTTTACGACCAATCTGGCATTGAGTAGCAGCAGCTTGAGCCCAGGGCCTGGATTACACTTGTCACCAGTACCCCGGGTTGAGCTCATGGGACCGGAACAGGGGATTGCTTTTAAGCGGCGATCCCTTCTTCCTCCAGAACGGCTAGCCCCGTGACTCCCACCATATCTTCCTCTCCCCAGCAAGACCAGGATATTCTGGCCCTCCGCCACCCCAGAGATAGATATCCCCATCCTTCCTGTCTCTCCATCACCAGGTGGACTATTCTCATTCATACTATTCCCATTTGCCTCATACATAACATCCCGCCCACCCCAATCATTCATACCATACATGCCTTCCCACCCATCCCAAAAATCCATCATTAAAAACTCTCCCCAATAAATTAGCTAAAATGTTAATTACTAAAATCTCCATATAAAATCCCATTAATAATTAATATTAAACATCAAATTACTCTAATACTAAAATACCAATTACTCTAAGTTACTCTCTAAGATCTTAATAGAATAACATATTAATTATTAAAAATTGTTAAAATTATTAAGTGCTAAAATATAGGAAATAATTAAGATCATTTGTCCATCAAGTCAGCAATACAGCACCAGTTCTAAAAGGTGAGTTCTAAAAAGAAATTCAGTGTTCAGGGAGAAGTCCTGGCATACTGTCCCCCAGGGTCTTTGGTACCGGCCACTGCCACTGGCTGGCAATCTCAGGTCTTTTGTCTGGGTCCACAATCACCTTTATTCCTCTACTCTTGCAGTATTTCCAAGTCTCCAGTTCCTCTGCAGTATTATATGATCTTAGTACGAGCTCCATTTGGTCTCAGTAGTGCGAGCCTCAATCTCAGTCTCGATCTCCTCCTTCCTCCTTCCTCTCCTTCCTATCCTTGGTTTGCTCTTTCACAGGCCCTCTGGTGCCGGGTGCTCCCACCATGCAGCTCCTCCGGGTCCGTGCAATGAGAACAGGGCAGTCCCGGGCATTGTTCTTCTCTCACCCCTCTCGCCCTTCTCTTTCCAGTGCGCACTCTCTCCTCCTGTTTTCTGCCCCTCGATCACACGCTCGGGATTGTTCTTCAGGGGATCCCTCAAATCCAGGAGACCTCCCCTGGGTCCAAATAGTCCAGGCCGGGTGTTTTTTGGCTGGCTCAGTTAGCGCTCTCTCCCCGGCAGTCGCGGTCTTCTGCTCTCCAACTCACCCCTGGCAGCGTGACTCAGCTGCAAATGGCGGCCGCCATTCTACCGCATCTCAGCTGATCCAACTCCAGGCATGTCCGTGACTATACAGCTCTTTATCGCCATGGACACTGCCGAATCAAGGATCTTCAGAGGCAGGGACACTTCGCCTCCCTAAACATCCAGACAGGTTTGTCGACTTAAGCTAAGTATTCCTATATTTTGATGTTATACTGTAGTCCGGCGAAGCTACGGTTTCCACCCTCCTTCTTGCTCCCCCACCGGAACCAGAAAAAAAAAATATCATCTTTAAATTCTGATCTAAAATGAGCCAAAGTGACAGAACCCTCCACCAGAACGCTCCTGTTCCATAATCCTTTAAAATGCCTCAAATTTCATTTTAAAACTCACATTGAATTGGATTTTCACTACATTGCATTGCATTTAAACTCACTTTGCACTGGATTTCAAGCCCCTTTCATTAGCCTCCGAAGGGGTGAGTGTGATTAATCCCAAAGACTCGGAGGGGTGAGAGAGATCAGAAGCAAGCAAACAAAGGGGCCAGCAGCAAAACTATTTAGAATTGAAGGCTACTTTAAAAAGCAAAAGGAATTTTCCTTCTGTCCTCTCAAAATTTTACCACAGTTGCAAGATATCTCTGCTCAAAAGGAGAGTAATTAACTTTCCTAGCACATCAATAAAGCAATAAACTTCCAGGGGCCAGCAACCTTCTCAAACAACAAGTCCTTTCAAACAAATCATTGCAAACCTTCACTCTTCCAGCAAGCAAAAAGCTCCAAATCCCCAGCCTTTGCTTTTGAATAACAAATGGACCTGCCTAGTGAAGAGGAAAAAAAGGAAGGGGTCACAAATTCTACATCTAAAAGGCAGTTTTAAAATAAAGAGAGGGGTAGTTAAAAGAGAGGGCAGCTAATAGCCAAAACAAATTCCTTTCTTAGAGTTCAAGGTCATCTTTTGTTCTGTGTCAACTGAACAAAAGAGGAAGTTGGTGAATCCCTGCACTTGGACTGGTCCATGTGATGAACTTGTGGTTGTGAAGATGTGAGATGAACTCTAACCTGGGTGGAGTACTAGAAAGAAATTAGTATTGGAATGGCAGAAACGTAACCGACATGGGTCTGCTAATAAATCAAACCTTATGTGAGAGAACTGGAGTGGAATCTGATTTATTTCTCAGATGCTATTTAGGGCATTGACAATCAATTCCAATACTCCTTTTTCCTCGATGGCCTGAGCACTCATCCATCTGCTTTCAGCCACAGGCAGAGAGGAAATTCAGGAAAATGGAAGAGAAAGTGTTAAACAAGAAGCTGGTGATGGAACGGGTTGGAGTTTTTGACCCCACTCTCCTGGAGGATCCAACCAGAATTGAAGGTACAGGGGAAAGTCTCCAGCATGGGAGACAAGAGCTTGGGGGGTGGGGCACGGAGATGAAGATGCCTGGTGCAATATATTCCCCAAAGATGGGATGGGCACAGAGCTAGTGGATTCCTAGTCTCCCACTCCCCATGGGCCCCAGCATCTGCCTCTCTACACTGCAACCATGGAAATAAATGCTGCCTTTTCTTTTGCCCAGGCACCTTCCCCTTTAAGTGAAATGAGACTTAGATGAAGCCCTCCCTTTCAGCAAGGACATCCCCCAGTGGGAGGATTCCACACCCAGCTCGCCCCCCTTTTCCTGTTGCCATGAGTGCTGCTGGCCCTATTTTGACAGGTCCACTGTTTTTCCAAGGTGAATAAGAAGAAGAATATGACCATTTGTTCCCTAGTGATTGACAGTTGATTGATAGCATCTATCAAGGGATGAAAGAGGGGGAGGCAGCAAGATTGCTTTCTAAATTGCATACAGAAGGGCCCCTTGAGCTTGATGATGTGGCTGGTTTCATTGAACTGTTGAAGTGGAGATCCCTTGATGTTGCAAGCCAGATAGAGGCAGAGAACCAGATTTGCTGGTTAAGACAGTCAGGATGGCCTGTGAAGGAATTTGAGGATGAATTCAGAAAGGCTGCCAGCAAGCTGAGAGAATGGCCAGAGAGACTTTTGATCCATAGTTTTGGTTCATAGTCCACAGAATTGAAGGAGGCTTGCAAATTATGTGGGTTGCCCTGGGCCATTCAAAACTGGTATGCCAGAGCTATCACTTTGGATGATGTAGTTCATGTTGAGAAGAAACTCCCCCCCCCCTGCTGTGCACCAAATGATTCTTTAAGTCACCACCCTTTCCCTTGCCAGCTGGGCCCTCTTGCTCAGAGGCCATGAGGGGAATAAAATGCTATTGTTGTGGCCAGACAGGCCCTAAGATGGCTGACTGCTTGGCACCCCTTTCTTCCCTGAAACCCAAGCCATGCTCAGTAGCAGAAAGAGAACCTGGGCCTTTCAAACAACGGAATTGTTTCCTCCTGAGGATTCTTCTGAGGGTGAAGAAGCCGTTCTTTCAGGACCCAGTCCCAACTGGAATGAGGAGCCCGGTGAAGTAGATGACCCAATGGTGAGTGAGTCCATCCATCCTTCCTCATTAAATCAAGGATTAAAGTAATTACCACAGGGGAGGAGGAAGAATTACAGGCTCTGATAGATACATGGTGCTCAAGGTGCTTTATCAGCAAAACAGTAGTGGAGAAATTAAAAATCAAAACCAGGCCTTTAGCCAACCCCATCGGTTTCCAAC
The DNA here is from genome assembly GCF_031021105.1 of Erythrolamprus reginae. Taxonomy (NCBI): domain Eukaryota; kingdom Metazoa; phylum Chordata; class Lepidosauria; order Squamata; family Dipsadidae; genus Erythrolamprus; species Erythrolamprus reginae. Next base: position 64,743,710 of record NC_091963.1, read on the forward strand.
AAGTGAATGGTTCCCTAGTAGGTGGAGTTCCAGCTACACTCCTGATGGAATTAGTAGAAATGCGAATAGGCAGACAACGTGAATTTCTGAGGTTCATAGTCACCCCCCAGATGTCAGAAGTAGTGATATTGGGTTTGGCCTGGCTGGACAAATGGACCCCCACCATTAGATGGGAGGATAAATATCGCAAGATTGCCCTCCACATCGCAGTGGCCACGATGAAGGAAGGGAAACTCCCTGGTCTCCAAAAAGTGCCCCTTGAATACAGAGACTTGGAAAGGGTCTTCAGTGAGGAAGATTGCAATGAATTGCCCCCTCACAGACCAACAGACTGTGCAATAGAATTTGAACCAGGGGCAACTGTCCCAAAACCTAGAATGTATGCAATGTCACCAAGAGAATTGGAAGAGCTGATAAAGTACATTGACATCAACCTAAGAAGGGGATTCATTCAGCCTACCAATTCCAGGACAGCAGCCCCAGTTTTAAGAAGGATGGAGGGATCCGTCAAGTGGTTGATTTCCACAATTTAAATTGCTTGTGCATGCAGAACACTTATTCCCTCCCCCTTATGAAGGACTTACTCAATCATCTAGCCAAGAGGAAAATATTCACGAAACTGGATTTGAAAGAGGCTTATTAAACATCAGAATAAAGGAAGGGGATGAGTGGAAAATAGCTTTCAACTGCCTGTTGCGGAGTTTCCAATTCCGTGTCATGCCATTTGGCCTAAAAGGAACCCCAGTGGTATTCATGCAGTACATAAATGAAGTCTTACATGCCCACCTTTATAATGGAGTCCTTGTGTATTTACATGACTTTTGTATTTACAACCAGAATCTGCCTGACCATGTCAAATTGGTGAGGCAAGTCTTGAAGAAATTTTTGGCTGCTAATCTCTATGTAAAACTTTCCAAATACGAATTTCACAAAATGTCAGTAGACTATTTGGGATACTGCATATCAGATGAAGGCATAGAAATGAACCGGGCCAAGGTGAAGGCTGTGCTGGATTGACAAGCTCCCCATACATGAAAACAATTACAGAGTTTCTTAGGATTTGCAAATTTCTACCAACAGTTCATTCCAGCTTTCGCTGAAGTTGCCTTGCCCCTAACTGAGCTGCTAAAGACCGGCCCGACCCCTACTAAGCCCAAACCATCTCAGCCTATCAGGTGGACAGTGGAGTGCCAAAAGGCTTTTGAAAGGCTCAAAAGACTTTTTGCAAAGGAGCCAATCTTGCAACATCCTAACCCCCAACAAATGTTTGTGATCCAGTCAGATGCCAGCGATGTGGCAATAGCAGCAGTGTTGTCACAAGGCAACCGGAAGGGACAGCTGCTACCTTGTGCATACCTTTCCAAAAAGCTAACTCCCACTGAGAGGAGGTGGGCCATTTGGGAGAAGGAAGCATTTGCTGTACGTGTAGCACTGGGGACATGGAGGCATTTCCTAGAAGGCAGAGCAATTCCTTTCAAAATGTGGACTGACCATAAGAACCTCGAAGCATTAAAGATGCCTCGGAGGCTTTCTCCTAAGCAAGTATGATGGGCCCAATACTTCAGACATTTCAACTTCACACTGAAACATATCCCAGCTGGGAAAAATCTCATTGCTGACACTTTGTCCTGAAAAACAACAGTATTTATTTATTTGTTTGTTTGCTTGTTTATTTATTTATTTAATTGGATTTGTATGCTGCCCTCTCCAAGGACATAGGGCGGCTCACAGCATATACAAAGATGCAATAGTACAGTTAATCCAATTAATATACATAAAATAATCTTTAAAAATTCTAACTTTAAAAGCTTTCATTAACATTCATTCAATAAAATCATACTAAGAACATTTGTTGGTCGGGAGAAGATCTAGTAACCCCAGGCCTGGTGGCAAAGATGAGTAGTTAAACTCTTTTGAAAGGCAAGGAGGGTGGGGGCAGTGCGAATCTCTGAGGGGAGCTGATTCTAAAGGGCCAGGGACCCCACGGAGAAGGCTCTTCCCCTAGGTTCCTCCAGATGACATTGTTTGGTCGATGGGACCCTAAGGAGACCAACTCTGTGGGACCTCACTGGTCGATGGGATTCGTGCAGCAGAAGTATAATTGCAAAAGCGAGGAAGAAGTCCATCCGATCATCCCCTGTCTTTCCCCGCATTTTTTTAAAAAATGTATTAGACTTGTTTACATTGTTGTTATTGTTGTGAGCCACTCCGAGTCTCCAGAGAGGGGTAGCATACAAATCTAATAAATTAAATTAAATTAAATTAAAATTAAATTCTGAAAGTAAGGAGAAAACTGCACCTGTACACACCCAAGACCAGACTAGGAGACAGCTTTCACCAGGAAATGGAGAGTGGGAGAACTAATTGAAGTCAGCCCTTTTCCAATTGTGAAAGTAATCAACCTGGTCACGGTGCAGCTTGCATTAAGAACACAAGAACATAAGAAGACCCATGCTGAATCAGACCAAATCCCATTGAGTCCAGCATTCTGTGTCACACAGTGGCCCACCAATTGTATATGGGGATCTTGAGTAGAAAGAGAAGGCAAAACCCTCCCTTTACCTTGACCCCCAACAAATGGTACTCAAGAGAATCCTGCCTGCCTCAACCAACATAGAGGCAGCACATGGACATCCGATAACTACTGATACACTTCATCCATGAATCTGTCTAATCCTGCCTTGAAGCTATCAAGGCTGACAGCTGTCATGACCTCTTCTGGAAGTGAATTCCATAAACCAACGACCCTTTATTTGTCCTCACTTTCTTACCTATGAGCTTTAGGGAGTGGCCCCTTGTCCTAATATTGTGTGATAGAGAAAAGATTTTTTCTCTACCCACCTATTCTATCCCATGCATGATTTTATACACTTTGATCAAGTCACCCCTTAAACACCGTCTTTCAAGGCTGAAGAGACCAAGGCGTTGCAACCTGGTTTCAGAAGGGAGGTGCTCCATTTCTTTGATCATACCTGTTGCCCATTTTTGCACCTTTTCCAGTTCCATTATATCCTTCTTTAGGTGAGGTGACCAGAACTGTACACAGTATTCCAAGTGTGGTCTCACCATCAATTTGTACAAAGGCAATACAACACTTACTGACTTATTTTCGATTCCCTTCTTAATCATGCCAAGCATGGAATTTGCTGTTTTTTTACTGCTGCTGCACACTGGGTTGACATCTTCATTGAGCTATCCACCAAAATCCCATTGCCTAGAATCCTAGTGAGGATCCACTCTATATTCCATTGCAGCCTGCTTAAGCTGGTGATCAGGTCCAACATTAGGTCATGTGCATAGTCGCCCCCTCCCGCTGTAGTGATACAGGGGGAAACCCACTATGAAGTGAAAAATATTTTGGATTCCCACATTTTCCGGGGTAAATTGCAGTACCTGATTCATTGGAAGGGGTACCCTTTGTCGGAGGCTACCTGGGTTAAGAATTGGGATGTCAAGGCTAATAGGTTAATTAAGCAGTTCCACGAAAATTACCTGACCAAACCAAAGTGTCCCCTGGGTGGGGAGGGGAAGAGAAAGGTTTAAAAGTGGTACTAACCCCTATGTTTTATTCTATAATTTCAGGAGATGGGTCTTTGCAAAGGGGGGCTGCCTGTCAGGACAAAAGCCATCATGTGGAGTTAGAGGCTTTGGCCTGCCACAGGAGCACAGCATTAGGGAAATTAGGTGGGGTAGTTGAAAGAGAGGAAAGCTAATAGCCAAAACAAATTCCTTTCTTATTCTTAGAGTCCAAGATCATCTTTTGTTCTGTGTCAACTGAACAAAAGAGGAAGTCGGTGAATCCCTACATTTGGACTGGTCCACATGATGAACTTGTGGGTGTGGGGATGTGAGATGAACCCTAACCTGGGTGGAATACTGGAAAGAAGTTAGTATTGGAATGGCCAAAATGTAACCAACATGGCTCTGCTAATAAGTCGAACTTTATGTGAGTGAACTGGAGTAGAATCTGATTTATTTCTCAGATGTTATTTGGAGCGTTGACAGGTATGCAAAAATGAGCCCACCAAACAACAATTCATCAAGACCATAAACTCCATGCCAATTACAATAAACTTAGATCCAGACCAGATCTCTCTCTCTAACAAGGTATCCATTACCGTGAACTCTGTGCGGAATTTAAGAGACAACTGGATCTTGAAGAAATAAACGCATACATAAATTACCATGCTAAGTGCATCAAAAATCAAGACCCACAATCCATCCTACATCTTCCAATCTACCACCTATTCTATCCCAGGCCTACACAGCTTGAAAACAAAGGAAGAATCCACGCACTGCTATTTCAAATCAGTCTCATTTTTACAAGCTGAATTCATGCATGTGATATAATCTTGGCAGTTTCTCAGTGAGGGTAATTAAGAGATAAGAGTTCCACTGCTAGGCTGCTGCCAAAGATCAAAGCAACTTGTGCATTCCTTCATGAGATAAGAGGTCTTCAGTTTCACAGATTTACTATTACAGCTTCCCAGCATCTCCGCAGACAGAGGACTTTTGTTCCAAGGATTTTAGGAAGAAAATAACAGGTAGCTAGCTTAACCTGGCTAAAACCCAATCATCATCTGACTCTATTGCAAAACTTTGTAACTCCACCCTGAATATTATTATTATTATTATTATTATTATTATTGTTGTTGTTGTTGTTGTTGTTATTATTATTATCATTATTTATTAGACTTGTATGCCGCCCCTCTCTGAGGACCCCGAGCAGCTCACAACATGCAATATAAAACAATGTGTATACAAATCTAATAGTTAAAACAGTAAGCTAAAAACCCCATTATGTTAAAAAACAGTCTACTCAATCACATCCACACATTTCATTTAACTGTCAGAGAAGATGCCTGGTGACATAGATGGATCTTAAGGGTCTTGCGAAAGGTGAGGAGGATGGGAGCAGTGTGACTCTCTAGAGGGAGCTGATTCCAGAGGGCCAGGGCCGCCACAGAGAAGACTCTTCCCGTAGGCCCCACCAGATGACATTGTCTGGTCGACAGGACCTGGAGAAGGCCAACTCGGTGGGACCTTATCGGCCACTGGCATTTGTGCAGCAGAAGGCTGTCCCATAAGTAATCTGGTCCAATGCCATGTAGGGCTTTATAGGTCATCACCAACACTTTGAATTGTGTGCAGAAACCAATTGGCAGCTAATGCAGGCTGCGGAATGTTGGAGAGACATGGGTGCATCTGGGAAGACCCATAACGGCTCGTGCAGCCACATTCTGCACGATTTGAAGTTTCCGAACACTCTTCAAAGGCAGCACTATGTAGAGAGCATTGAAGTAGTTGAACCTCAAGGTGATAAGGGCGTGAGTGACTGTGAGCAAGAACTCCCTGTCCAAATAGAGCCACAACTGGTGCACCAGGTGAACTTGGGCAAATGCCCCCCCCCTTATCACAGCCAAAAGATGGTGTTCTAACATCAACTGTGGATTGAGGAGGATGCCCAAGTTGCGGACCCTCTCAGAGGGGGTCAATGATTCCCCCACCAGGGTAATGGATGGACATATGAGATTGTACTTGGGAGGCAAAACCCACAGTCACTCCATGTTGTCAGGGTTGAGTTTGAGCCTGTTGGCACCCATCCAGACCCTAACAGCCTCCAGACAATGGCACATCACTTCCATTGCTTTGCCGAGTGGACACGGGGTGGAGATGTACAATAGGGTGTCATCAGCATACTGATGGCACCTCACCCCTTGGATGATCTTACCCAACGGTTTCATGTAGATATTAAATAGTAGGGGGGAGAGGACAGACCCCTGAGTAACTCCACAAGGGAGAAACCTAGACGTCAACCTTTGACCCCCCCCCCACTAACACCGACTGCGACCGACTAGAAAGGTAGGAGGATAACCACCATAAAATGGTGGCTCCCACTCCCAACCCCTCCAGCTGGCACAGAAAGATACCATGGCCGATGGTATCAAAAGCCGCTGAGAGGTCAAGGAGCATCAGGGTAGAGCAGAGGTCCCCAACCTTTTTTGCACCAGGGACCGGCTTTAAGCTAGACCAGTTTTCCATGGCCCGGTGGGGGGGGGAGCTAGCTGTCAGCGGCGCCGTAAAAGGGGCGATCAAGAGAGGAATGGGTGAATGAATGGACGGAGGGTGGGAAGGAAGGAAGGAAAGAGGGAAGGGACAGGAACAGAAGAAGGGTGCAAAGGAAGCAAGGAAAGGTGTGAAAGGGGAGAGTAAGAGAGGAAGGAGTGAAAGAAGGGAATGAGGGAGGAAAGAAGGGAGGAAGGAAAAGGAAAGCAAGAAATGGAGGGAGGAAAGGAAGGAAGGAAAGAAAGAAAAAAGGGGGGAAGGGACAGGAACAGAGGAAGGAAGCAAGGAAACTTATGAAAGGGGAGAGTAAGGGAAGAAGGTAGGAAGGAGAAAGAAAAGAAGAAATAGAGGAAGGGAAGGTAAAAGAGAGAAAGAAAAAGAGCAAGAAAGAAAGCAAGAAAGAGAAAGAAAGAAAGAAAGAAAGAAAGAAAGGCAACTTCAAAGAAAGGCTCACTGAGCATCTCTCACTCTCTCTCTCTTTCTATCCCTCTTTCTTTCTTTCTCTTCCTTTCTCTCTCTCCTCTTCCTTTATCTCCTCTCTCTCTCCCTCTCTCTTTCTCTCCCCCCTCTCTCCCCTTTCCCTCTCTCTTTCTCTCTCTCCCTCTCTTGCTATCTCTCCCCCCTTTCCCTCTCTCTTTCTCTCTCTCCCGCTCTTGCTATCTCTCCCCCCTCTCCCTCTCTCTTTCTCCCTCTCCCTCTCTTTCTCTCTCTCTCCCCCTCTTTCTCTCTCTTCTTCTCACTTTCTCTCTCTTGTTTTCTTTCTGTCTCTTTTGCTTTCTCTCTCTCTCACTCTTTCTTGTTTTCTTTCTCACGCTCTTTCTCTCTCTTGTTCTCTCTCTTGCTATCTCTTTCTCCCCCCCTTTCTCTCACTCTCTCTTTCTCACTTTCTCTCTATCTTGCTGTCTGTTGCTCTCACTCACTCTCGTTCTCCGTTCTTCTCAGCGGTGACGCGCGCACGCCCTGCCCGCCTCACCTTTGCGAGAGCACTTTCGCCCCGAGCTCTCAGCAAGGGGGTTTGCAGGAGAGGTGGGGCCGGCGAAGGTGATATTCAATGTCGGGGGCGCACAGGCGGTTGCACGCGCTCCCTATCTCCCTGCTAGCCCACTCAGAATATTCAAAATAAGAAAAGCCTTCGCCGGCAAAGGTTTTTCTTATTTTGAATACTCCGAGTGGGCTAGCAGGGAGATAGGGAGCGCGTGCAACCGCCCGTGCGCCCCCGACATTGAAGACCTCCGCTGAGAAAAGCCTTTGCCGGCATTTCCTCTCGGCGTCAAGGAGGCGCAGCGGCGGGCGGAGAGAGGGAAGGGGGGGGAAGCGGCGTCCCTCCTGGCCTTGGCGGGCCGCCCGACCCTCCCCACCTCCTGCAAACGCGGCGGGCGGCGGGGGGAGAGCGAGGAGCCGGTTCCGGCGGGCGCGGGGCTTGGCTGGCGGGGGGAGCGCCGCTGGTGGTGCGGAAAGGCCGAGGGGGCCCTGGCGCCGCGGACCGGCTGAAAACCCCCAACGGCCCGGTGCCGGTCCGCGGACCGGCGGTTGGGGACCTCTGGGGTAGAGGATAAACCCCTATTATAGGATGATTATAGAGATCATCCATCAGTGTGACCAAAGCAGTTTCCGTGCTGTAGCCAGGTCTGAATCCTGACTGCTATGGGCCTAGATAATCAGCTTCTTCCAAGGACCACTGGAGCTGGAACAACACCACCTTCTCAACAACCTTCCACATAAGGGGGAGGTTGGAGACCGGACGGTAGTTATTAAGTACGGCTGGGTCCAGGGAAGGCTTCTTAAGGAGGGGGCGTACAAGTGCCTCCTTGTAGGAGGCCAGGAAGGATCCCCCTCAAAGAAGCATTGACAATCTCCTGGACCCAGCTCCATGTTACTCCCTTCTGGCCGAAATCAGCCAGGAGGGACATGGGTCCAGTGAACAGATGGCGGAACTCACAACTCCAATGGCCTTGTCCACTTCATTAGGTGTCACCAGGTCAAACTCCTCCCAGACAGATGGACAAGGACGGGCCCCTGTCACCTCAACTGACTCATTGTCAGCCGACACTGCGTTCCAATTGGAGTCCAGATCCATCCAGATCTGAGCGATTTTATCAGTGAAAAACATATTGAAATCCTCAGCATTACCCTGCCCCCTTTCTGATTTAGAAGGGAGCAGGTCACCCTAAACAGGGTGGCTGGGCGGGATTCCACTGATGCAATCAAGGCGGCATGATATGCACATCTTGCCGCCTTGAGCGAGACTTTATAAGTCTTAATAAAAGCTCTTAAAAGTGTTCGATCAGACTCAGATTTACTTTTCCTCCAGCGCTTTTCTAGACGTCTCTTCTGGCATTTCATTACCCAAACACCACCCTTAAATACCTATAGGAAGTAGTCAACAATTCCCTAAAGTTACAAACTAGAGACTACTTCCTTTTTCCATACAAGTATTCTTGCCTGTCTCTTAATCTTCTAAAGTGGGCATCTGGCACCTGATCTTCCTCATCTAAACCAGACTCTACTGACATTGGCATATATGCCACCTCTGGTGGCAGGTCTATTTCTTTCTTAATCTCACTTTCTGCATCAGCTGACAACACCACTGGCCCAGGGTACCAAGATGTGCCTGGCTCATCCTCCTCAGAGTCATTACCAGAGTTGGATGAGAAGCACTCCCAATACCATTCCCCAACAACAAATTGACATCCCATGCACCACCAACTAAGAATAGGAAAGCACACCCCTTACTTTCTCAATCCAATCCAAAACCAATCTCAAATGCAAACTAATCAATGCAATAAGCATAATTAACAAGATGTCTGAATTCCTCCTACTACTAAATACTGACACCTTCGACAGTATCTTTGTCTGCAAAACATGGCTAAATGCAACTTCTCCCTGACTCCATCATCACAAGAAACTACCTTGTCTTCTGGTCCAACTGTGAATTCCGCAGAGGAGGCAGAGTAGCTATATTCTACAGAAAAAAAAATTAAACCTATAAAATACCTAAGTTGCACATGATCTTACCCTCCTCGAAGCCATAATCTGTGATCAATCTCTAAATGCCACACTTTGCTTCCTACTTTGTTACAGGGCCTCAGACTACGACATCATCCATGCGAACAAATTAACCTAAAATTAAATAGACCTTTATCACAGTCAAAGACCATCAATATAATAATAATAATAATAATAATAATAATAATAATAATAATAATAACCCAGAACATTTATTTATTTATTTGGATTTGTATGCCGCCCCTCTCCGAGGACTCGGAGCAGCTCACAGCATATATAAAAATAGAACAATAATGTAAATCCAATTAATACTACAATTTAAAAACAATTAAAAGAAAAACTTATCGACCAAACATTCAACAATCATACTTAAAGCATTCAGTGGTCAGGGGGAAGATCTAAAAGTCCCAAGCCTGGCGGCAAAGATGAGTTTTTAAGCTCTTTCGGAAGGCAAGGAGGGTGGGGGCAGTGCGAATCTCTGGGGGGAGCTGATTTCAGAGGGTCGGGGCTCCCACAGAGAAGGCTCTTCCCCTAGCACCCGCAAGTCGACATTGCTTAGTCGACGGGACCTTAAGGAGGCCAACTCTATGGGACCTCACTGGTCACTGGGATTTGTGCGGCAGAAGGCAGTCTTGGATATAGCGGGGGGGGGGGGAGCAACATCCAAGAACTGTTTCAGATTCTTAGAATCTAGACATTTTAGTATCTCTTTGATCCTAGTAGCAGATTCTTGTGTGATAAATGTAGTCCTTGACTTACAACAGTTCGTTGACCATCCAAAGTTGGTCGTCACCCAAGTCAACAAAGACATGCTAGTGTTGAGGTTCTTGGACATCTGGAGACAAATGACTTACAAAATTCATGACTTTTGGCTGACCAACCAAAATTGACCCATTGTAAATATACAAAAAATGTATATATCTCACTATGGTGAAGGCACACATTTGCAACAAATCCCCACTGCTGCTGCACAGAATCTGCCCACCTGTGCTCTAATTATGGCCTATTCATCTTTAAGCAGCCACTGGAGATAGGTAGTGTCTGAGTGGCCAGGATACCTTGCAATTAGTGGCAAAATATGTTTTTTCCTAATGTCTATATAAAAGGAGCATTTCAGTCACCCCCTCTCCTGAGCCACAAGGGCAAAATCTTTCAGTGAATGGTATTCTTTTGTACTTGCTGTACAAAACGGTGGATGGAAGTGCATGGCACCATATAAGAACAAATGCTTTTCGGTGGTTTGCTGGTTCCAGTTGTCTAAGATATCTGGCAAGAGCCACAACATATCTAGTGGCATTTGGGGCCAGAAACAGCGGAGCTTTATTTAAGTTTTCCTTCCTCTCGATGTCCTCCACCTTTTGTCACAAGGTCTTGCTAGATCATAGTTCATCTCGAGTATTGAAGCTGGGGAGAAGCCTAATTTGTGAAGATTGAACTCGACGGCTTTAATCCATGAGGAGGAAAATTAGTTGTGAAGGATTAATGGAGCAAGACCTTGTGGAAAAAAATTAAGTTTTAACCACATATTTAGAGATGCTAAACAGATTCTTGCTTCAACTTTTATCAATCCAGTCTCTGTTGTATATACTCCTGGTCAGTTTGAAGATTTTGAAGATTTTGCAGATTCTGATTTGGATAGTATTTATGAATTAGTGGCAGGTCCTGATTTACAGGCAGCACAGCAAGGGGGAGGCCAGCCAAAGGACGTTTCTATGAGCCCAGACTCCAGTGAAGAAGAGACAGATAATAGATGGTTAAATCCGCATTTCAGACATTTACCACAGCATGGTTAAATTCAGCCTCAACCAGTGCCACTTCCAGAATCACCCTAATCATGTGACACCAAAGTACAACTTGAAAAAAGCCAACTATGAATTCATAGACACCGATCTCTCAACTCTTGACTGGCAAACTATATTCTCTGGCTGTAACATGGCTAATGACCTCTACAACATATTCTTGCTTAAAGTCAAAAGAATGATCAGACTACATGTACCACTAATAACTGCCATAAGCAAGAAAAGCTGAAAAACAAAAAAGGCCATGTAGCCAACTTCAAAAGCCGCTACAAAAATATATGCCATCAAATAAAGACAGAATGCTTCAACTATCACAGCAAACAAAAGGAAAACCTTCTGCTCATCAAATCCATAAAGCATAATCTTTAAATAATCATTCAGGACCAACTCACAACCAAGCTATGGACACAAGTAACCTTACATTTATTTATTTATTTATTGGATTTGTATGCCGCCCCTCTGCAGAGACTCGGGGCGGCTAACAGCAACAATAAAACAGTGTACAATAGTAATTTGGTATTGATGATTAAAAATCAATTAATATAAAAACCAAACATACATACATACATACCATGCATAGAATTGTAAAGGCCTAGGGGGAAAGAGGATCTCAATTCCCCCATGCCTGGCGGCAGAGGTGGGTTTTAAGTTGTTTATGAAAGGCAAGGAGGGTGGGGGCAGTTCTAATCTCTGGGGGGAGTTGGTTCCAGAGGGCTGGGGCCGCCACAGAGAAGGCTCTTCCCCTGGGTCCCGCCAGGCGACATTGCTTAGACATCCTTCTAAGTTGGGTGAAATGAGAACCCAGATAGTTGGGGGCTATATGCTGACTCGGTAAATGACTTAAAATTGTAAAAACACTATGAAGCAGTATTTATTTATTATTTATTTATTATTTAGATTTGTATGCCGCCCCTCTCCGCAGACTCGGGGCGGCTCACAACAAAGTGAAAAACAATTTACAACAAATCTAAATTACTGTTTAAAAATATTTTAAAAACCCCATTTTCTAAACAGACATACATACAGACATACCATTCATAAATTGTATATGCCCGGGGGAGATGTCTCAGTTTAATTATTAATTAAAATATTTAAAGATTTAAAAAACCCCATATACTAACAGACACACACACAAGCATACCATGTATAAATTAAACGTGCCCAGGGGGAGATGTTTAATTTCCCCATGCCTGATGGCAAAGGTGGGTTTTAAGGAGTTTACGGAAGGAAGGGAGAGTAGGGGCAGTTCTAATCTCCGGGGGGAGTTGGTTCCAGAGGGCTGAGGCCGTCACAGAGAAGGCTCTTCCCCTGGGGCCCGCCAACCGACATTGTTTAGTTGACGGGACCCAGAGAAGGCCCACTCTGTGGGACCTAATCGGTCGCTGGGATTCGTGCGGCAGCAGGCGGTCTCGGAGATATTCTGGTCTGGTGCCATGAAGGGCTTTAAAGGTCAACCAATGCAGACTGCGGAGTGTTGGTGAAACATGGGCATACCTAGGTAAGCCCATGACTGCTCTCGCAGCTGCATTCTGCATGATCAGGAGTTTCCGAACACTTTTCAAAGGTAGCCCCATGTAGAGAGCATTACAGAAGTCGAACCTCGAGGTGATGAGGGCATGAGTGACTGTGAGCAGTGAGTCCCGGTCCAGATAGGGCCGCAACTGGTGCACCAAGCGAACCTGGGCAAACGCCCCCCTCGCCACAGCTGAAAGATGGTTCTCCAATGTGAGCTGTGGATCGAGGAGGACACCCAAATTGCGGACCCTCTCTGAGGGGGTCAATAATTCCCCCCCCAGGGTAATGGAAGGACAGATGGAATTGTCCTTGGGAGGCAAAACCCACAGCCACTCCGTCTTATCCGGGTTGAGTTTGAGTCTGTTGGCACCCATCCAGGCCCCAACAGCCTCCAGACACCGGCACATCACTTCCACTGTTTCATTGACTGGACATGGGGTGGAGATGTAAAGCTGGGTATCATCAGCGTACTGATGATACCTCACCCCATGCCCTTGAATGATCTCACCCAGTGGTTTCATGTAGATATTAAATAGCAAGGGGGAGAGGACCGACCCCTAAGGCACCCCACAAGGGAGAGACCTCGGGGTCGACCTCTGACCCCCCACTAACACCAACTGCGACCGACCGGAGAGGTAGGAGGAGAACCACTGGAGAACAGTGCCTCCCACCCCCAGCCCCTCCAGCCGGTGCAGAAGGATACCATGGTCGATGGTATCGAAAGCCGCTGAGAGATCGAGGGGCACCAGGACAGAGGATAAACCCCTGTCCCAGGCCCGCCAGAGATCATCCATCAACGCGACCAAAGCAGTTTCCATGCTGTAACCGGGCCTGAAACCCGACTGCTGGGGACCTAGATAATCGGCTTCTTCCAAGGACCGTTGGAGCTGGAGTGCCACCACCTTCTCGACAACCTTTCCCATAAAGGGAAGGTTGGAGATTGGACGGTAGTTATTGAGTATGGCTGGGTCCAGGGAAGGCTTCTTGAGGAGGGGGCGCACGAGCGCCTCTTTATAGGATGATGGAAAGGATCCCCTCCCCAAGGAAGCCTTGACAATCTCCTGGACCCAGCTCCGTGTCACCTCCCTGCTGGCCGAAACCAGCCAGGAGGGACACGGATCCAGTAAACAGGTGGTGGAACTCACAGCTCCAATGGCCTTGTCCACTTCATCAGGTGTCACCAGATCAAACTCTTCCCAGACAGGTGGACAAAGTATAAAAGTGTAAATGCTATTGCTATTATTTTTGTGGTTTTCTATTTTTAGTACTCCCTGCTTACAGTCCACTCTTCAGGTATGTATCTAAATTTTACTTTAATTTTAATTATTATTCTAATTTTTGCCATTCAGGGGAAATAGTCCATATTATAGGAGAAATAGTCAGCATAAAAATTGAATAAATAAATAAAATAAAAATAAATAAAAATCTAATGACTGGACTACACAATGGTTAATTGCCTTGATGATATTTCCTCCAATGAGTTTGGATTGTAAGATTTCTTTAGTCTCATGATGTATTCATTATTAATCTTTTTCATGTCTTTAGTTTTTATTATTATGGTTTTTAGGGCATGTCAAATTTTTCAGCTTTCAATTTCCAAATATTACAAGTGCTTAAATATTGTGGTATGCCTTGGGGATTGTAAAGATAGTTTGGTTACTTTAATTAATATAATTTAGGTATGCTTGGTAAATAACTACATAAATATCATAACTTTTTAATATTGTGTTTGTTTCATTGGTTCATCACATAGTAAGCCAGATGTTAAGCTTGATTTGACATTTTTGTTCACCTATCAAATCTTTTCAAAATATCTGGGATCAGAAAATGTTATTTGAAGATGGTAAAGGTATTGCCATATGATGCAGTCTGTTCCAATTAAACTGTCTTTTGCAAAGAGGGACAAATAACTGAGGCTGATTATCAGGAAAGCAAAAGCTCAAAATAAATATGCTGCAAAAGATAATAAAAAAGTTACTTTCAGCATATTAATAATAAGAAAACAGTCAAAGAAACAGTAGAGGGTAACAAGAAGTAGGGAGAAAGCAGAGCTGCTTAACTTATTTTTTGTTTTAGTCTTCTTGCAAAAAGATATTATCCAGTATTCTTTGGTCCAATGTACCAAAAAAGCTACTATAAAAGACAAACCAGAAATAAAAAATCAAAATAAGCAAGAAAATGGTAAAAGACCACCTATCTGACTTTGATGAATATAAATCACCAGGACCTGACAGATTACATCACAGAATTCTGAAGGCATTGGCAGATGTTATCTCAGAACCTCTCTATCAAATCTTTCAAAAATTCAGGAGCTCAGCGGAAGCAATTAAGGATTGGAAAAGAGTTGATGTGGCTCCCATCTTCAAGAAAGGGTGGGGGGAATAGATCCAGGAAATTACAGACTAATCAGTCTATGATATCAGAGCTGGGGTGGCGCAGTGGTTAGAGTTCAGAACTGCAGTGTGCAACATGGTTGATACTCCTGGAGGCAGCTGTAATATGGAAAATGATGTAGATTTACTAGATAAGTGTCAAAGCAATGGAAACTGCAGTTTAATGTTTCCAAATGTAAAATAATGCACTTGGGGAAAATAAATCCTCAATCGGAGTATTGTATTGATAGTTCTGTGTTAACAAAAACTTCAGAAGAGAAGGATTTAGGGGTAGTGATTTCTGACAGTCTGAAAATGGGTAAACAGTGCAGTCAGGCGGTAGGGAAAGCAAGTAGAATGCTTGGCTGCATAGCTAGAAGTATAACAAGCAGGAAGAGGGAGATTGTGATCTCGTTGTATAGAGCACTGGTGAGACCGCATTTGGAATACTGTGTTCAGTTCTGGACACCTCACCTACAAAAAGATATTGATAAAATTGAATGGGTCCAAAGACGGGCTACAAAAATGGTCTATCTAGTCTGCCCTTATACTATTTTTGTATTTTATCTTAGGATGGATATATGTTTATCCCAGGCATGTTTAAATTCAGTTACTGTGGATTTCCCAACCATGTCTGCTGGAAGTTTGTTCCAAGCATCTACTACTCTTTTACTAAAATAATATTTTCTCATGTTGCTTCTGATCTTTCCCCAGCTCACCTCAGATTGTGCCCACTTGTTCTTGTGTTCACTTTCCTATTAAAACACTTATCTCCTGAACCTTATTTAACCCTTTAACATATTTAAATGTTTCGATCATGTCCCCCCATGAGATACACCAATGACAGTTCTTGCGGCTCTGTTCTGGACTATTTGCAGTCTCCGAACACATTTCAAGGGTAGCCCCATGTAGAGTGCAATAATCAAGACAGGAGGTGATGAGGGCCTGTGCATAGAGTTGCACAGAAGGTCCAAATAGTTGCGGCCCTATTTGGACCTTCTGGTCCAAAAGGGTCACAACTGGTGGACCAGATGAACCTGGGCAAAGGTGCTCTTGGCCACAGCTGAGGAATGGTGATAAAGACTCAGCTGTGGGTCCAGGAGGACACCCAAGTTGCGGACCTTATCTGAGGGAGTCAATGTTTCTCCCCGCAGAACAATGGACAGACAGATCAAATAGTCTGTCCACAGCCACTCGATCTTGTCTGGGTTGAGTTTGAGCCTGTTAACCTCCATCCAGACCCTTACAGCTTCCAGGCACCAGCACATCACATCCACCACTTCACTGAATTGGCATGGAATGGAGATGCATAACTGGGTATCATCAACATACTGATGATACCTCACCCCATGCCATTGGATTATCTCATGGCTTCATGTAGATGTTAAATAGTAGGGGGAGAGGACAGCCCCCTGTGGCACTCCACAAAGAAGAGACTGAGGGGTGGACCTCTGCCCCCCCCACTAACAATGGCTGGAGAGATAGGAAGAGAACCACCATAAAATGGTGCCTCCCACTCCCAATGGTGCCTTCCACTCCTAATCACTCCAGATGTCGCAGAAGGATACCATGGTTGATGGTATCGAAGGCTGCTGAGAGGTCGATGAGCACCAGGATAGAGGAATGACCCCCATATCAGGTCTACCAGAGATCATCCATCAGCATGACCAAAGCAGTTTCCATGCTGTGACCAGTCCTGAAACCAGACTGAAAGGAATCTAGATAATCAGCTTCTTCCAAGGACTGTTGGAGTTGGTGTGCCACCACCTTCTCAACAACCTTACCCCAAAAGGGCAGGTTGGAGATTGGCCTATAGTTCTTCAATTCAGCTGGATATAGGGACGGTTTCTTGAGGAGGGTTCATACCACCGCCTCCTTCAGAGACTGTGGGAATGACCCCTCATTCAAGGAAGCATTAATCAACGCCTGGATCCAGCCATGTGTCACTTCCCAACTGGCTGAGAACAGCCAAGAGTGGCACGGGTTCAATAAGCAGATGGAGGAACACATAGCTCCCATAGCCTTGTCCACTTCCTCAGGGGTTACCAGGTCAAACTCTTCCCAAATGATTAAACTAAGACCTGACCCTGTCACTTTAGTCTGTATTGCCCAATTAGAGTCCATATCATTCTGAATCTGAGCGACCTTATCTACAGGAAATTGAACAAATTCCTCCGCCCACCCCTTTAAGGCTCCACTGCTGCCTCCTTATTCAGGAGAGAGTGGGTCACCCTAAACAGGCTAGCTGGGTGAGAATCTGCAGACGCAATAAGGGAGGTAACATACACTGACTTTGCCACCTCTATCGCCACAAGCTAAGTCTTAGTATAAGCTCTTACCCATGCTCAGTCAGACTCAGAGTTACTGGCCCTCCATGCTTGCTCTCGGCGTCTCTTCTGGCATTTCATCTCCCAGAGTTCCTTAGTAAATCAAGGAGATCTCCCATCCCTTCCCTGGTGTCACGGCTGATGCAAGACCAGAAACCCGTCTGGGCACATTTCTGAGAGAAGAACACCTCCCTCTGGGCCCAGCCAGGTTTCAGTCACAAAAGCCAGGTCAGCCCCCTCCTCCAAGAGTAAATATCGGATCAGGAGGCCTTGTTGGCAATTGACCTGGCATTGAGTAGCCTGAGACCAGGGCCCTGACTATGTCTGACACCAGCTACACAGGATAAGACACAGGAGGCAGAACAGGGAATCACTTTCAAACAGCGAGTCCTCATTCTCTGAGGGCGGCCTACCCCTTGGCTCCCACCATGCCTGCCCCTCCCAGTAATGACCATAATGTCCCAGCTCTCCTCCACACCTGGAATCCACCTTCTCTCATTATAGGTCTTGGAATCTCTTGGCCAACCTGTCATTCCATATAAGTCAGTCATTCCTCACTCACACAATAAAATTTAATTCAATCCCCAAACCACAATTCCCTCCCCAATAATATACAATGATAATATGATATAAAGATAGAAAATATGCCATCTACTATATAATTTAGTCACAATTTACATAAAACAGCCATTCATTCAACCTCACAAACAAACATTATCCAACACATATACCCTAATTACAGCTAAAATTAATTTCCACAATTAAAAAGCATTAAAATGTAGTTTAAAATACTAGACAATATAAAACAAATTATAAATACAATTGGATTGACTCGGAAATATAGAAGATATAACTCTTATTCAGCCTGGCATAGTCCCAGTTCATCAGTGTGAACTGGGACTTCTTCTTAAAGACCTTCTTCTTAAAGACCTGAGAGGTCCCAATTGGTTCACTGAAAAGGGAAAAGATATAAAGGGGGGGGGGGCTAAATGCCATAATCTTTATTTATTTATTTATTTTTCAATAGTTTTTATTAAATTTCTTCTTTAAAAGAAACATATATCAAACAAAAAAGACAATACAATGCAAAAATGCAAACATCACAAAACCAACAACAACAAACATTTAAGAACAATATATAAACTTGTATTTATACTTTATGAGGAGAAAAGATAAATCATTCTCTATTACAATTGTCAATATTATTCATATCCATTCAATAAAATTAAGATAAAATATTTTCATCCTATGACTTGAATATTCAATGTCTTTTACTTGTCTTGGTTGTCGATAAATCTACTATTTTCTTACCGCCTTATGTTAAATTTGTATTAAATATTTAATATAATAAAAATATGTATTCTAAGGATATATTACCTATATATATAATAACTTAACTTAACCTTAAGTATATCAAATAATCATTTTTATCCAAAATTTTTAAATCATTGGACAAGTCCACCAAACATGATAGTGTGTTCCCATTTTTTCCTTATATCTCCAACATTGCGATTTTAATTTTGGGTACATCTGAGCTAGTCCTGCAGGTGGGAGGTGCCATCTATAGTACATTTTATAGAGATTCTCTCTATATGCCATTGATTTTGTTAATGTATAATTCTTTGAGCAAATTATGTCCCGTTTATCTAAATTAATGTTGTAACCAAAATTCTTAATCCAATTATGTATGTTATCTTTTAACTATGAACTCTTCCATTTTATAATTCAGTAAGTATTTATATAATTTTGAGATAACTTTTTATCTTGTCCTAGAATTATTTTATCCAATTCAGATTCTCTTTTTTGTATTCCCATTATTTTATCTTTTTGAACTCTTGATTTTATTTGACTATATAGCCACCAATCTACTTTTAAACCATTTTTTCTAATTGTTCTCTATCTTCCAATTCACCTCTTTCATCTAGTAATTGACTATATTTAATCATCTCTCATAAATCTTTGGTATTTGGATGTGTAATCACTTCCATACTGGAGAACCAATTTGGAACTTGTGAATAGTGGGCTCTCTTAATTCTAATCCATATTTCGTATATCGAGTTTCTAATTACATGGCATCTGAAATATTTATGTGTTTTATCTTTTTCATCCCATAGGAAAACATGCTATCCCACCATTAGGTCATGGCATTCTAATAATAATAATAATAATCTTTTGTTCTCCAATTTTACCCAATCTCTTAGCCATGATGCATAATAGTATCATTTAAAGTCAGGTAATCCAAAACCATAATCTTAACATCTGTATTTATAGGGCTCTTGTTATTTCATCTATACAAAGAATCAATAACACTGTAAAAAACTTCTTGGCACTCATTACACAAGGTGAGAAAGAGAAAGACATCAAGAAGTTATCCTCAGGGGTGGCTGCTCCCACCAGCCAGCCCTCTTGGCTCTGTTTTTTCTTTGGGTCAGATCTTACTGACCCAAGTAAGAGCACCTCCCTGCATCCCCTCTCTCACTGACCAACAATCATGGTTTGATGCTAGAAGGTCCTTGTTGCCCATTCTTGGCTCATCCTCTTTTTGAGTAGAGTCTCCATCATTTTAACTAACCTATGTCAAGCTAACTGGCCTGTAGTTACCAGCTTCTCTACTGCCCTTCTTGTGGATAGGCACAACACTGGCTCTTCTCCAATCATCAGGAACATATCCTGTTAAAATGGACTGGTTAAACAAATCAGTCAGGGGGGGGTAGCAATCACAGATCTGGGTTCTTTAAGAACTCTGGGGCGGATGCCATCTGGACCTGTTGCCTTATTTGTCTTTAATTGTTCAAGTTCTTCTAAGACATCGGCCTCTGAGATCACTGGAGCTGAATCCCTACAGCTGGAAGCAATGCCATATCCACCCATAGTATTATATTGTAAGCTGAGAAAACTGAACAGCAGTAGCTATTCAAATGGTCAGCGATCTCCTTATTCCCATCAATTTATGTATTATTTCCAGTACGAAGCTTTGTGATGCTGCAGTTTTTCTTCTTCCTATCACTAATATATCCGAAGAAAGTTTTATCCCCCTTTTTTATTTTCCATTTTTGGATAATACAATTAAAAATTTCAACGATCTATGTGAACTGATTATAGAACTAATTTTTGGACTGATTCAGAAACATCAAACAAATTTATTTGACCATTTTCCTTTTTATTATTTTTTTCTCTCCCCCCCCCTCTGTACCACAACCACAAACTCCTCAGATTTGGCAAATTCTTCCTCTTTTGAGGCTTTAGCCGCATATAATATCTGTTTCGCCTCCTTCTGTCTCATTTTATACATCTCTCTGTCAGCTATACTTCCAGACTCTTTGTACCTCCTATAGGCAGACTTTTTTCTTTTTCTTTTTAATGTTTATTGAATATATACATTAAAAAGAGAGAACAAAAGGCAACACATATAATAATAGTTGTCACAGTCATTGTTAACATATGTAGAGAAAGATAAGAGAAAAGAAAATAGATAGGAGAGGGGAAAGAAAAGACTAGTGAGGGGAGGAAAAGAAAAGGGGGAGGGGGAGAAAGGGAAAACCAGTGATTTAGCTGGAACTTCAATAATATACAACCTATAATTCATATATGTAGTTGGTATAAGTTTCCCTTCAGTTTTGACTGTTCAAAATAAGGTAATGGTTGATTTTAGAGAATATACCTTGCAAATTCTCTGATTTGTATGTTTTTATCCCATTAATCAATATTTTAAGAGTTTAGTCACAGAGTTTATTTAAGATATAAGAGGTGTGTCGTTTGGTGTCTTCTGCAAATTGTAGCAAGTATAATAATATAATTTGTCTCATGAGTTCTTAATTTTACATGATGTTAGTTTTGGATTGTCTTCTTTGTAGATAATTTTTAGATATTTGTTTAAGACAATAATACCATTTGTCCCAGGCCTTGTAGAAACCAGTCTCATCCCTATTTTGTATTTCCATTGTTAATTTTGACATTTCAGCACATACCATTATTTTAATTAGAAGATTTAATCTGGTTGGGTTCTTTTGTTGTTTTTAGCATTGTGCATATAAGATTCTTGCGGCCATGATAATGTGGAGTATGATATATCGATTCTCTTTATTAATATTTTGTCTAATAACTCCTAGCCGGAATAACTCAGGTTTAATTTGGATAATCTGAGAAGTAATCTGGTCTAATATAGTTTTAATTTTGTACCAATATTTTTTTGTGGATTCGCACATCCACCAGATATGATAGTAACTACCAGGTTTCTTTCCACACTTTCAACATAGGGGTGACATATTTGGGTACATCTTAGCAAGTGTGGCAGGTGGTTACTGCCATCTATAAAACATTTTATAATGGTTTTCCTTGTACAAGGTCGCCATTGTTAACTTATAGTTCTCAGTCCAAATTTTTTCCCATTTGTTCAAATTAATTGAATATCCAAAGTTTTGGGCCCATGCTATCATTGGCCCTTTAACTATTTCTTCTGCTGTATCATGTTGTAAGAGGAAGTTGTATATTTCAGATTTTCTTTTCTTTTCTGAGCCTAGAATAATCTTATCAAGTGGGTTGTTTTTTTGAAAGCCAAATTTATTTATGCCTTCATCATATTTTGAATTAATTTGTAAATAGTGTAACCAATTGAGTTTAATGCCTTTATCCAGAAGTTTTTGGTTAAGAATTAGATCATTGTTATCATCTAGCAGTTGGTCATATATTATAATGTTATCTTGCTGTATATAGTATATTGGTATTTTTTGTGTATTGGCCATTATGAAAGCATGCCATCCTGATTGGAGGTCGTAGCCTTCAAGAGTTAGTATTCTAGGGTTTTTTAATGTTATCCATTCTCTCAGTAGGTTAATAATTGAAGCATGGTAGTACAGTTTCACGTTAGATAGTCCAAAATCACCCTTTCATCTATGATCTTGTAAATTTTTAAATTTTATCCTAGCCTTTTTTTTTTTTGACCAAATGAATCTGCGATTTTTTTAATGGAGGTTATTAAAAAATGTCCTATTTAATTTAATGGGTGCAGTTTGAAAAAGATATAGAAATTGTGGGAGTAAATTATTTTTAATTATGGCGATCTTTCCCATTAAAGAGAGTGGAAGTTTTGACCATCTAGTAAAATCTTTTTCCATATCATTAATTAGTTTGTCATGATTATCCTTCTTGATACTACTGCAGTTAGCTGTAACCCACAAACTTAGGTATTTATGGTAACTTTTTTTGTAGTTTAAGGATTTCCTCCAGATCCGTGGTCTGTTTTTGTGTCATATTTTTTATTATTATCTTAGTTTTTTCCCTATTAATTCTTAGTCCAGCGATCTCTCCAAATTTATGAATTTCATTAATCAAAATGGGTGCAGATTCCAAGGGGTCTTGTACAATAAAGACCATATCGTCGACGAATGATGGAAGTTTGTTCCTTTTTAATTTTTAATCCTTGAATTTCATTATTGTGCCTTATATTATTGGGTAAAATTTCTAAGGAAAGAATGAAGATCAGAGGGGCTAAATGGCAACCCAGTCACACATCTTTCCTTATGTTTATTGTATCTGTCATGTCATTATTTATCAGTATTTTGGCTGTTTGCAATGAGTAAATGATTCTAATAAATCCTGTAAACTTCTCTCCAAATTGCATTGTTGCCATTTGAGTTGTAAAGAATTGCCAATATAAACTGTTGAAGGCTTTTTGTAGATCTACAAATATAAAGGCTATGTGTTTGTCTATATTTTTAGTATAATATTCTAAGGAGTCTAAAATGATTCTTGTGTTCGTTGCAATATTTCTCGTTGGAAGGAAACCGTTTTGGTCTGAGTGTAATATAGCATTGAGTATTCTTTTGAATCTTTTGGCTATAATGGAGGCAAAAATTTTGTAGTCTGAATTGAGGAGGGAAACCGGATAGCAATTTTAGATATGGGCTCTATCTTTGGTGTCTTTGGGGATTAAGGTTATATAGGCCTCATTTCAAGAGGTAGGAAGTTTAGCTCCCCCAAGGACTTCGTTAAAGAGGTATAACATTGTGAGTTCCAGTGTTTTTTGGAAATGTTTGTAAAATTTGGAAGGTATACCATCTGTGCCCTGAGTTTTATTATTATTTTGTTTCACAATTGCATTAATTAATTCTGTTGTTGTTATTTTATCATTTAACATATCCTGGTCTTCCTTATTTATTTTTGTTAGTTCTAAGTCCTCAAGTGATTTCAGGATTAATTGTTCATTTACTTCCTCTTTTTTATTCAGTTCCTCAAAAAATAACTTAATTGTTTTTTTGGTTTTTTTTGGTTAATCTTTGTCTTTAGGACACCCATGTGATCATATAATCCCTCTATAGCTTTATCTGTTTTTTGGTGAGGAAGTTTTGAAGTTAACCATTGGCCTCCTTTCCTTTGTAGGACACAGAGTTCTCTTTTGACATGTTGTAAATTTCATCCCTTTTAATGAATCTAATGTGCACTTCTCTGGGTAGATGGTTCCTTTTTGTGTAACTTGGAGAAATTCTATAAATTTCATCTATTTGTTGGTACATTTCTTGTGGGGTTTTATTTGTGATGGAAGCAAGAATTTCCAACATAATCTGGGGCAAGTCCACGTCATTTGATTCAATAATGTTCTGAAACCATAGAAAAAATGCAGATTTCTCGAATTTGAGATTTATTATAGCCTCTTCCAAGTTTTTGTTGACAGTTTCTGTTCTGCATTCAGCATATTGTAGTCTGGTTTCCATTCTTTCATTACGTTCCTCAATTTTTCTAATTTTTTTATCATTCTGTGTGAGGATTCCATGTACCATCTCCATTTTCTTGTCAAGGTGCCCAACACAATCATCAATTTTTTTGATATCTTCCTTCATTGCACCCATGTTTCCCATCATTGCCTCATAATTTCAGTCTATTGATTCCTGCATTTTGATCATCATCTCTTGGAGGGAGGCTAGGGTGATAGGTATGGCTTGTGCAGCTGATATTTTGTCAGTAGGAGGGTTTTCTAAATTACATTGGGTGACTGGTGTTGAGGGTTGAGGGGTTACCTTCTTCCAAGCCTTGGTAATTGTGTTAGTATTGATAGATGGCATTTTAAATATTTTTAAAATTATTTCCAATTTAATCATACAAGGTTAAGAACGAGAATTTCAGATTTGGGTATCTATCTTAGTTCAAACTAATTGTATTAGAATGAAGTATAGAAATAACTGTCTAAGTGTTTTATATTGGAAATACTGTATAATAAAATATGATAAAAGGTGGGAGAATGATATATTTAAACTACACACAGATAAATAGAAGATATATTCAGACAATAATAAGTAAAATTTAAGTTAATCTGAATGCATTAGAATGTAACTAGACTTACGAACCAAGTCAAAATGATCAAATATCAATATTCAAATTAGTATCAACGTATCATTAATATCGTTAAGAATCTAGATGTAGATATTTAAATACTACAAAACAATGCAATTAGGTAGTTAATAAATAGTAAATAGTTAATAAATATAGTTATCAATCAATTAATGATAGCTAATGAGCTAATCTTTCTAGAATAGTATATAAATCAATAAATAGATTAATAACTTGGATATAGGTCAACAAAATAAATCTGATTCAATAAATCAATAAATCTTTAACAGTAACAATATAATAAAGTATAATAAAGTGGTATCAATAGTATCAATAATAGGTTATTAAACTACAGCTAGCACAGTATGGATTATTCAAAATGGCAGTGAGGGGCAGGGAGATAAGAGAAAGGGAGATATAGAAAAGGCAGTGAGTATAAAGAAGGAAAAGTTGATTATTAATTAATTAATTATTCTGAAAATACCCGTAAATTTATATCATTTCATCAAGGAAAGGGCAAAAACCTTCTGTAAGTCAAGATAAATCAAGATAAATATTTGGTCCAGCGAAAGTCTTAATCAGAGAGATTTACGACAACTATTCTTTCCTCTCTTTTTTTGGCTTATGCAATAATGTTGAGTCACAGTTCAATCTCAGTCAGCAAGAGTCTGTGCTGCACATTCAGTGAGTAACCACAATTCACAGTCCTTATTGCCAATAGTCAATTATCAGAAAATAGTGGAAATAGTGCAAAGTCAATAAAAGGCCAAAAAGAGAGTAAGAAAAAAAGGCAGAAAGAAAAGAAAAGAAAAAGTATATATTAGAACCTCCGTTTTTGTAGCTTGTCACTGACTCGATCCACTCTAGTCCATTCTAATCTGTCCAAAACTTTCTCTCACCATCAAGACATCCAAAACAGAAACTTTCTCCCATATCTATTGTGTATGACACGTTGTTTTCAATCTATCACTGCATTAATCACCAATGGAGTCCAGTGGAATGATCAGGATAGTAAAAGACTTCATTCACAGGAGACCATTCAATTTGCCTAGCACCGTTCTTTCATTGCCGCCATTAGGCACTCAGAAAGATCGCAGTCGCCGCTTTTTAAAAAAAACGTTTTGGCAGATCTTTTATCCAGTACACAGCACGCAACAGGGGGTTTACCATCCATTACCATCCACAGATATTGATTGATCAAAACCAGAAATCCTTCAATCTTCTCATTCCAAAAACTATTTCTGTCATCTCCTCGCAGCTTCCTTAATGGAGTCGGAGCGTCACAGCTTCAGGCCAGTCTGAAGACTGGTTTCTTCGTGTGCCAGCTAGAGGGATCCCTTGCTGCCCGGTGGGTCTGCTGACCTCCCTAAGGTGTGCTGGGGATTCCTCTGTTTAACCACCATCTCTACAGGTCGGGGATCGCTGAAAAGCAGCCAGAAAAAACACACAAAAACCAGAATGGTCTCGGAGAGACCAAAGTCTGCCTGGTACCAGCATGATGTCAAAACCGGAAGGCAGACTTTTTTTTCATTGACTATAGCCCTTACATCATTACTAAACCACAGCAGTTTCTTCTTCCTTTTATCTTTAGTTATTTGCCTTACATACAGTCCAGTGGCTTTTAAGATGGCCTTTTCTAATACAGTCCGCTGGGTGCTTGCTCCTGCCATTTTATCCCTCCCCTTTAATTCATTATTTAAATATTTCCCCATTTTATTGAATAGTTTTTCTGAAATCCAATACTTTGGTTGTAGTACAGGATTGCTCACAATCAGTTTTTACATCAAACCACAAATATAGGTGGTCACTGCAACCTACGTTTTCTCCCACCTTAACCTCTGAAACCCGGTTCCCATTTGCAAAAACTAAATCTAGAATATTCTCCCCTCTAGTTGGTGTCTTAACCAGCTGTCTCAGAGCTGCTCCTATAAGGCCCTCTACTATATTCTTACTTTTGCATGTAAGAGCACTAGGGATATTCCAGTTAACGTCAGGCATATTGAAATCACCCATAACCACAATATCTCCCTTTACTGCCATTTGGGTAATTTCATCCACCATCTTGTTGTCATAATCCTCAGATTGCCCTGGAGGCCTGTAGATCACCCCAAATCTAATGACAGAACCCTCTTTAGTTTGCATGCAAACCCAGAAATTCTGCAGCTCTTTACATGTATTTTGAATCAGTGTTGCTTTTAGACTTTCATTAACATAAATGGCTACTCCACCTCCCCTTCTCTCTACTCTAGCCTTCCTATACAATGTATATCCTGGTATGGATATTTCCCATTCATTGAAGTCCTTAAACCATGTCTCAGTTATGGCAACCAGATCCAAATTATCTCTAGATATTATGGTCATTAACTCACAGAGCTTGTTGCTCAATGTTCGAGCATTTGTGCACATTACCCAAAGAACTTTATTATCATTATTTGTTTGCCCCCTTTTCTCAACAACTACATCTATTTCTTTTACAGTTCCCTTTTCATAAACTTCAACAAACTGATTTTCCCCTGTTCTGCCTGGCCTCAAGCCACCCAAGCACAAAGTAATGAATCAAACACACCCACTCAGATTTGTAAAAATCAAACAAGGATTGTTCTTTATGTTCAGAAAACTGCAAACCAGAAAGTTTCAGAGCAATGTGAGTTTAAGTAGTCAATAGATCAGAGTTAATTACTCCAGTCCATGCAGGAACTGTTCAGGCTTACTGCAACCAGCAATAACTCACAATTGGAATGTCAAAATGTGACAGAGATCCAAAGGCCAAAACGAAACCACGATGCATCAATGTCTCTCTTCAAAGCTGAACGATAATCTCCCACACAAATCACTTCAACCCTCCCCCTTTTCAAGGTTCCAGCAGCATCATTAAGTCTTATCACCTGTGACCTATAATTTGTTTCTGTGTTTGCACAGCTGCTCTTGTCTTCCTATCATTCTCCTCACCCAAGCATTCAGAATAGGGTTATTCATTAACTCTTTTCTTTCTGATTCAGATGAACCTCTGGCTGGAGAGCTGACTGAATCCATTCCCCTCTCTGTCTCTCCAGTCCCTTCCTGCTCCCTGTCTCTCCCTGTCTCTGCTTTCGGTTCACTGTCTGATTTGTCCTGCAGCCAGACTGGCCTTCTGTGAACAGACAGCCCCCATTCCTCTGCGTCAAAATCAGCTACCACAGGAGCTGGCCTGAAGCCAACCACAACATCCCCATTGGTTGGGAACAGAAATCATCCACATTGGTTACATCCACTAACTGCACCTGATGGCTTGGTAACAATGTGCACTTGTCTTACAACAACTTCCCCTTGGAACATCCCCTCATCCGCTACCTGAGCGGCCTCGCTAATGTCCGCAACAATCTTACTATTTAAATTTGCAAGAACATTATAGGAATTAGATACAGAGAGACCAAAATTGCTGTGTCTGTGTTCCGCTGCATGAAATCTTCCTGAACCAATAGTTGTCCACACAGCCCTTCTCCTGGGGGTGGGGGGGGGCACTGAGGAAGTGGAGGCTGCACATATGGCTACATTACAGCAGTGGCTGGGACAATCTTTCCACTTCTGACCGCAGAGCACAAACTAAGGACTGTAACCTAGAGATCTAACCATATAAACTAGATGTCTTTATACAAAGAAGACAGCACCCCAAGTTTCACAAAGTACTACGGAAAACAACAGCCAAACAAGTGTTATACTGCACCAAGCCAGACAGCTTAACAATTTATTGAAAAACTAGTACTTACCAAAAAAATCAACAACCCCTGTAATTAAAATTTTACACAACTGTAAAACATATATAACACTGAACTAAGCCAGTAATTTTGAAATAAAATAGAATTACCATCTCAAGCGCAGTACCCCTGAATGTATTATTACTATTTTTGGTTTACAACTATATGATTTGTGTGCCATTAGGTGCAAGGGCCACTAATTTCTCACTAGCTCCCTTGAATTCAAGCAATAGGAATAGAAAATGGCTTTTACAGTACCTTCCTCCTCCTTCTCTCACTCAGCCTCAGAGTCCCTGCCTCAGCCTCTGTGAACTGAAACTGAATTGGAAATGGCCTTTCCTCTCCTATATTCTACTTCCCAACCAGTAGCTCTGAACCTTCCTTCTTCTTCTCACACTCAGCCTCAGAGTCCCTACCTCAGTCTCTGTGAACTGAAACTGATTGAAACATTTAAATATGTTAAACTGATCAAAACATTTAAATATGTTATAAGGTTAAATAAGGTTCAGGAGAGAA
Source organism: Erythrolamprus reginae (assembly GCF_031021105.1). NCBI lineage: Eukaryota > Metazoa > Chordata > Lepidosauria > Squamata > Dipsadidae > Erythrolamprus > Erythrolamprus reginae. The sequence continues at coordinate 64,772,368 of NC_091963.1, forward strand.
TTGTTTTTAATAGGAAAGTGAACACAAGAACAAGGGGGCACAATCTGAGGTTAGTTGGGGGAAAGATCAGAAGCAACGTGAGAAAATATTATTTTACTGAAATAGTAGTAGATGCTTGGAACAAACTTCCAGCAGACGTGGTTGGTAAATCCACAGTAACTGAATTTAAACATGCCTGGGATAAACATATATCCATCCTAAGATAAAATACAGAAAATAGTATAAGGGCAGACTAGATGGACCATGAGGTCTTTTTCTGACAACAATCTTCTACGTTTCTATATTTCTATGCAGCCTATTTCAGCTAACCGCTAGCTGTAGTTCAGCAGTTCAAATCTCACCACTGGCTCAAGGTTGACTCAGTCCTCCATCCTTCCAAAGTGGGTAAAATGAGGACCCAGATTGTTGGGGAAAATATGCTGATTCTGTAAACCGCTTAGAGAGGACTGTAAAAGCACTATGAAGCAGTATACAGTGATCCCCCGTTTATTGCGTCCCCAACCATTGCGAACAGGGTACTTCGCTATTTTTCAACCCGGAAGTCAAAATACCATCTACGCATGCGTGCCCGTTTTTTCTATGGGCACGCATGCGTAGATGGCAACCGGCTTCCCTGGGTCTTCCCCCTCTTGCTGGCGTCAGCGAGGAGTTTCCCCACCGCCCACGCAAACTCCTCGCTGCCGCCCGCCCTTCGCCCGCCCACGCGGTTCATTCTCGCCGCTTTCGAGCTGAGTCCGGAAGAGAATTCGCTCCCGGACTCAGCTCGAAAGCGCCGATAGCCAGCGTGGACAAGCCATTCGCTAGCGCTGGCTCTCGGCGCTTTTGAGCTGAGTCTGGAAGAGAATTCGCTCCCGGACTCAGCTCGAAAGCGCCGATAGCCAGCGCGGAGGAGCCGTTCGCTAGCGCTGGCTCTCGGCGCTTTTGAGCTGAGTCCTGGAGCGAATTCGCTCCCGGACTCAGCTCGAAAGCGCCGATAGCCAGCGTGGACAAGCCGTTCGCTAGCGCTGGCTCTCGGCGCTTTTGAGCTGAGTCCTGGAGCGAATTCGCTCCCGGACTCAGCTCGAAAGTGCCGAGAGCCAGCGCGGAGGAGCCGAAGATTGGGGGCGGCGCGGCTATTTTAAAATGTCACCGCCGGCATGGGGGGCTTGCCAGCACCCCCCGGACCCCCAACCTGGGTTTGGGGGGCTGCTAGGAAGCCCCCCATGCCAGCAGCAAACAGCCGCGCCGCCCCCAATCTTCGGTTCCTCGCTAGCGCTGTGGGAGTAAAAACACCATCTGCACATGCGCAGATGGTGTTTTTACTTCCGCAGCGCTACTTCGCGAAAACCCGCTCATTGCGGGGGGTCCTGGAATGGAACCCTCGCAACGAGCGGGGGATCACTGTATATGCTAATATCAATACCTGGGAAGATCCTGGAAAAGATACTCAAAAAAATAGATCTGCGAACAATTAGAAGCAAAAAGTTATAACAAGTACTCAGCACAGGTTTATTAAAAAGAGGTCATGTCAGGTTATTTCATTTCAAAAGTCATTTCAGAAAGTCACTAAATTAGTAGAGCAGCAAAATGTTGTGGACATATTCTACTTAGATTTCAGTAAGGCGTTTAACAAAGTAGACCATAATCTACTTCTTGGTAGGCTAGAAAAATGTGGAACAGACAACATCAGATGGATTTTTATGTGGCTGGCAAACTGTACTGAACAGGTAGTCCTTAATGGTACTACATCCACATGGGAAAAAGTAAGCAGTGGGGTACCACCGGGCTCTGTCTTAGGCCCAGTATTCTTCAATATCTTTATAAATTACTTAGATGAGGGAATATAAGATGATATTAAACTGGTAGAAATAGTCAACACCCCAGAAGACAAAACTATATTGACAAACCTGAACAATGGGCCCTAGCCAACAAGATGAATTTTAATGTGGAGAAAAGAAAAGCTTCCTATTTAGGCAGGAAAAATATTTTTCAAAGCATCAGAGGATAGGACAAGAAATAATAGTTGGAAACTTGTCTGAGATTCAGCGGTGAAATCTACTTATCTTTCCTACTGGTTCGGAAGTGCATGCTTCATTTTGTGCATGCACAGAGAGTTAAAAAAAGAAAATGGTGACATCTGGGCAGTATACCCAAACTGGGCCAAACTGGTAGCATTTCACCCCTACCGAGATTGTATAGGTTTGTGATGATAACCTATGACACATATGCCAGAGGTGGCACGCAGTGCTTTCTCTGATGGTATGTGAGACATCTTCCCCATGCCTCCTGCCAATCAGCTGAGTTTTAGGTCTCTGCTGTGCATGCACAGGGGTAGGATCAGTGAAGGGCTGTCAAAATTTTTACTACCAGACTGTGAGCATGGCTTATGCAGGGCACCCTGCATTTTCTTTCAACATCTTTCAGTGCAAATTGAGTGCTCTGTGGTGGACTCTATTTTCGCTGCGTTCCCTCCCATTCCAGGCAGTAGCCCACCCCTGGGTAGGATGTATGTGGGACATGCATGCACATGTGCAGGGGCAGTAGGGTTGCAAGCACATGTGGGAGGGGGATGTGGGGGGTTACATGTGCATGTGCAGAATGGGAGCATGGAGGGGTTATGCATGTATGTGCAGGGTGTCGTGCATGCATAATCTGTGAAATGATTAACGGGTACACTAAATCCACAATATTTAACACTAAACTTACTTTATATGCTGTTTTAAATGATATTTATTTATTTATTTATTATTTGGATTTGTATGCCGCCCCTCTCCGAAGACTCGGGGCGGCTCACAACAAGTGAAACAAATCATAATAATCCAATTAATTAAAATATTTAAAGATTTAAAAAAACCCATATACTAACAGACACACACACAAGCATACCATGTATAAATTAAACGTGCCCAGGGGGAGATGTTTAATTTCCCCATGCCTGACGGCAAAGGTGGGTTTTAAGGAGTTTACGGAAGGCAGAAAGAGTAGGGGCAGTTCTAATCTCCAGGGGGAGTTGGTTCCAGAGCGCCGGTGCCGCCACAGAGAACGCTCTTCCCCTGGGGCCCGCCAACCGACATTGTTTAGTTGACAGGACCCGGAGAAGGCCCACTCTGTGGGACCTAATCGGTCGCTGGGATTCGTGCGGCAGGAGGCAGTCTCGGAGATATTCTGGTCCGATGCCATGAAGGGCTTTAAAGGTCATAACCAACACTTTGAATTGTGACCGGAAATTGATCAGCAGCCAATGCAGACTGCGGAGTGATGGTGAAACATGGGCATACCTAGGTAAGCCCATGACTGCTCTCGCAGCTGCATTCTGCACGATCTGAAGTTTCTGAACACTTTTCAAAGGTAACCCCATGTAGAGAGCATTACAGTAGTCGAACCTCGAGGTGATGAGGGCATGAGTGACTGTGAGCAATGAGTCCCGGTCCAGATAGGGCTGCAACTGGTGTACCAGGCGAACCTGGGCAAACGCCCCCCTCGCCACAGCTGAGAGATGGTTTTCTAATGTGAGCTGTGGATCGAGGAGGATGCCCAAGTTGCGTACCCTCTCTGAGGGGGTCAGTAATTCCCCCCCCAGGGTAATGGACGGACAGATGGGATTGTCCTTGGGAGGCAAAACCCACAGCCACTCCATCTTATCCGGGTTGAGCTTGAGTCTGTTGACACCCATCCAGACCCCAACAGCCTCCAGGCACCGGCACATCACTTCCACCGCTTCGTTGACTGGGCATGGGGTGGAGATGTAAAGCTGGGTATCATCGGCATATTGATGATACCTCACCCCATGTCCTTGGATGATCTCACCCAGCGGTTTCATGTAGATGTTAAATAGCAAGGGGGAGAGGACCAACCCCTGAGGCACCCCACAATGGAGAGACCTCGGAGCCGACCTCTGACCCCCCACTAACACTGACTGCGACTGACCAGAGAGGTAGGAGGAGAACCACTGGAGAACAGTGCCTCCCAACCCCTCCAACCGGTGCAGAAGGATACCATGGTCGATGGTATCGAAAGCCGCCGAGAGATCGAGGAGCACCAGGACAGAGGATAAACCCCTGTCCCGGGCCCGCCAGAGATCATCCATCAACGCAACCAAAGCGGTTTCCGTGCTGTAACCGGGCCTGAAACCCGACTGCCGGGGACCTAGATAATCGGCTTCTTCCAAGGACCGCTGGAGTGCTACCACCTTCTCAACAACCTTCCCCATAAAGGGAAGGTTGGAGACTGGACGATAGTTATTAAGTACGGCTGGGTCCAGGGAAGGCTTCTTGAGGAGGGGGCGCACGAGCGCTTCTTTATAGAGTGTTGGAAAAACTCCCCTCCCCAAGGAAGCGTTGGTAATCTCCTGGGCCCAGCTCCGTGTCACCTCCCTGCTGGCCGAGACCAACCAGGAGGGACACGGATCCAGTAGACAGGTGGCAGAACTCACAGCTCCAATGGCCTTGTCCACTTCATCAGGTGTCACCAGATCAAACTCTTCCCAGACAGGTGGACAAGTACGTGCCCCAGTCACCTTGACTGACTCATTGTCAGTTGACTCTGTTTTACAATTGGAGTCGAGGTCGGCCCGGATCTCAGCGACTTTATCAGTGAAAAATGTGTTAAACTCCTCGGCACTACTCTGCAAGGGCTCCCCAACTCCCCCCTAGTTAAGAAGGGAGCGGGTCACCCTAAACAGAGCGGCCTTGCGGGATTCCGCTGATGCAATCAAGGCGGCATGGTACGCGCATCTTGCCGCCTTGAGCGCCACTTTGTAAGTCTTAATAAAAGCTCTTACAAGTGTTCGATCAGATTCAGACCTACTCTTCCTCCATCGCTTCTCTAGACGTCTCTTTTGGTGTTTCAACTCCTGGAGCTCCTCGTTGAACCATGGGGCTCTACGGGGTCTAGCGCCACGGAGAGGTCGCAAAGGCGCAATCCAGTCAAGAGCCTCCACAGCAGCCATGTTCCAGGCCTCTGCAAGAGACTCCGCTGAACTGTGGATGAGTGCCTCTGGAATAACCCCAAGCGCCGTCTGAAAGCCCTCTGGGTCCATCAGGCGTCTGGGGCGGAACGTTTTCATTGGTTCCGCCTCCCTGCAGGGAAGGACTGGAGCCAGGAAGTCAAGCCGTAGTAGAAAATGGTCTGACCATGACAAAGGCAATGCTTCTAAGACCCTTAGTCTCAGACCATTTCTCAATTGCTCGGAAAGGAATACCATGTCAGGTGCGTGCCCTCCCTCGTGAGTCGGACTCTGTACTACTTGAGTCAGGTCCATGGCTGTCATGGTGGCCATGAACTCCTGTGCCAACCCAGAGGTTTCGCCGAGTGACGGCAGGTTGAAGACCCCCAGGACAATGAGTCCGGGGAACTCCACCGCCAACCCGGCTACCTCCTCGAGTAGCACAGGCAGGACTTTTGACACGCAGGTACATGAGAAATAAGCCCACCTGAACCCCTAAGTCCAACTTCAGCAAGAGAGACTCGCAACCCGCAATTTCCGGAGCAATGAGTCTACGCAGGCAAAGGCTCTCCCTGGCTATAATAGCCACTCCTCCCCCCCTTCCCTGGGGTCGAGGTTGATGCCATATCTGAAACCCAGCTGGGCAAATTTCAGAGAGAGGAACACCTCCCTCCGGGCCCAGCCAGGTTTCAGTAATACAAGCCAGGTCGGCCTCCTCATCCAGGATCAGATCCCGGATGAGGAGAGCTTTATTTACCACTGACCTGGCATTAAGCAGCAGCAACCTGAGTCCAGGGCCAGAGTTACACTCATCACCAGTACCCAAGATTGGGCTCACAGAGCCAGAACAAGGGACCGTTATTAAGCAATGGTCCCTCGTTCCCCTGGAACGGCTAGCTCTGTGGCCCCCGCCATATCTGCCTCTCCCCAGCAACACAGGGATATTCCCCCACCAACCCAATTATACCAATCATTCCATTCATACCCACAAGTATATTTATCCCAGTCATCCATTACTTAGCACCCCAATTATATTAAAAAACAATTAAATTAGTAACAGTATAAAATAGCAATTGATAAAAAATTTAAAACACTAAAACATTAAAATTATACTTATATAAATATAGGATAAAAATTATAAATTAGTAAAAATTGATTTTTTTTGATGGTATAAAATCAGATCTTAAAACATTTTATAATCATCAGTAATCAATCAGTCCAGGTGTGATGTTCCTTGGTCTCCATGGTCTAAGGTCTTAATCTAGTTTCAAGAGTCTTGATGTTAAACCTCCTCTCTTTCTAGCTGTCTTTTAAATCAATCCAGAAGGGGGCATAGTTCTTCAATCCATTCACAATCCACAAGGGGGCATAGTTCCTCAGCGATGATACACACAAATCAAGAATCAAGGTTAAGAGGGGAAGGAGGGGGGGGAAAGGAAAATTGGAGAAATAATCCTCAGTTCTTAGTTTTTAATCTCCCCCTGGCCCCCAGCAGCTCTCACCCACTGGTGCCATACGGGGGAGGGGGCTAAATTATTGCCCCTAGATGTCCTCATTCATCCGTTGGCGTTTGAAGCTGACCTCCGCCACTGGGCTCCATTCCTTCCCAGCTGTCTCTCTCCCCCCCGTTGTCTCTGTTGTTCCCCGGCACTGCCATCTCAACACCGGACCTCTCACCTCCGGAGTCGGGCTGGGGTCTATCCCGGCGGGGTATATTTAATGAATTAGAGGCATTTGTGAATATTTAGTGCCCTCCAATCCAATAGTCTAGAATTCAGGAATTTGGCTTTTTGACTGTCATTCATTATATTGGATATACTTGTTGAAAACAGAAAAGAGACATTTGGCAAAACATGGGATAGGATTTTCCAGATGTTATTTACCCTCCCCATCTCCAGATAACATATCTGTTTTAAAAATATCAAAATTCCTGTTACTGTTGTTTATTATTCATCTGGAATACTTCTGTAGTTCTGAATGCTGATGCATTTTTTTTCTCTTTTAGTATGTTACTTCATTTTTCAAGCAGGTATAAATATATGTAACATTTAAACCTCTAGAACAAATAAGAGATGAAGCAGTTGATATAATTGATAAAGACCTATTTGTTGGAGAAAGAAATCATTCTTCTTCCCTTCAATTTGCATTTGGACTGCAAAGAAAATATAAATTTTTTAGATGGTGATGGGCACCAGAATTTCTTAAAATTAAATAGAGTGAACTTGAAGAAAAATGACATAATAAAATTTAATAATAATAATTAAGTTTTTATCAAACCCATTTTTACTATATGCTTTTTAATCTACAGTATCATTTTATTTATTATAACATCCATATTAAGTTCATTATAAAGATAAAATTAGAATAAAAGAGGAAAGAAATCATAATTTCTACTGTTGGCCCTCTGAAGGACAGTTTAACGTGAAACAGAGGGATGAAAACTAATAATTCCTAGTCTGACAATAGTTCTCCTTTTCTTTTTCCAGTTCCACATTCTATCTGCAGGAAAGAAACACTATCACCATCCCGACTTCAAATGTGGAATATGCTGGGATGAAATATCTGAGTCTAAAGACTATTGTGAAGTCAAAGTATGAATGAATGTTTGTGCATGGGGTACATATAAACATCTTAAAAATATGGAAATGCTAAGGATGATAAAATAAGAGTCACGTAAGTTAGTCATTTAAGAAAAAAAATGAGTAATCCAGACTTTTGGCCATAATATGCTGACTACAATGCTTACATTATGCAAAACAAAATCATGCCACAGTGAAAATTGGTAGAAATCATTCACTACCACCATTGTAAAGTGGTAGTAACCATTCAAATACAAGACAGATGAGATAAACAATGATGGATAAAGTAAGAGACAACAAACAGATCATCTAACATTTACCTGGAGTGGGTTTGAGGATGTGAGCGAAGAGGGAAGACCATGACCTGGAAGTAGGTTGCTCTTTGTGGGGGAGCTTGAAGTTTGGTGAGCTTGAGCTGGTGGATTTTGATTCTGAGGCTGTTGCTGTGACGGTGGTGGTGGAGGGTGCTGTTGCTGTTGAGGCAGTTGTGGCTGGGTTGGTTGCTGCTGGGGTTGACTGACTTGTCCCTGTGCTTGCTGGCTAATTTGGCTCTGCTGCTGTTGCTGCTGTTGCTGGAATTGTTGAAGATGCTGGAGCTGCTGGAGTTGGGAATTCAGGGATGAGGTAGCTATAAGTGATTTAAATATATCAAGCTGGAGTTACAAATGATTCTTCACAAAGTTATAAATGACAATAGTTATACAAATAAAATCTCAATGGTCAAGGACAGGAAACACTAAACTGGAAAAAAGATGGATGGATAACGATTGAGACCAGATTCAAGAAAACGGTACAATACTGCACAGAAGAAATTGAATATGTCAGCAGGATTCCTTTAGCTTGAGAATTGGACTTAAATTCTCAAATCTTCTAATCAATGCAGCCAATGGTTTTGCTAGGACCTGAAGCAGTGGTGGCATTCAAATAATTTAACAACAGTTTCTCTATCTAATGATTGGGTTGGTAGGCATGACTGGGAGGTCATGTGACTGAGTGGATGTGGTCAACTCAATGTCACTCACATTGAGGGGTACTTTGCCTTGCCTGGCCTCTCCTCATCATGCCTTCCCCCTCCCCTCCCAGTCTCTCCTTGTCATGCTCGGCCTCTCCTTGCTCACCCAGCCTCTCCTCACTGGGCGTCTCACCTTGCCTGGCCCTTCACCTTGCCTCCCAGCTGCTTGCCTCATCAAGGCAAGCCTCATATGCTTGGAAACACTCTTCTTTCCTCTTGTGATAGAGTCAGTGCTAACATTATAAGGGCATTGTAAGTATCTCAAACAATTCCTTACTGTCATTCTCCACTTCACATGTGGGTGGCAGCATCAAGTTCAATCCCCAACTCAGTGCAGAAATCATTACATCCTGTATGATGGATGACCATACAATCTATTTTCAAAAATTTCCAGTGAAGAAAAGTTAGCCCAATCTGTAACAGTTTATTATACTAAACAAGAGCTTGTAAATAGTGTTATATGTAGCCTGAATACACTTTCTTATATCATTGATTCTGGTTCTGCCCGTTGGATTGATAGAAAATAAATCCCATGCTGTTTTCCAAATGACAGCCCTTCAGATAGCTGAAAACTATTATCATATCTTTCTTCTATATGTTAAACGTTTCTATAAATTTCTTTTTATGTAGCTTGGTTTTCAGATCTATCACCATTGTGATACTCTTAAATTTGCTGCAATTTATAATTCCCTTTTAATTTTTATTTATATCTCACCTTTATTATTTTTCCTAACACAAGACAGTGAACATATCAAAAACACCATTCTGTTCCTGTGTCCCCTACAACAATATCCCTATGAGATGGGCTGAGAGAGAGTGACTGGCCCAAAGTGATCCAGACAGCGGTGGGCTATGAGCCGGAATGCTAAATTGAGCTCACCGTGTCGGCCCATAAGTTCTTGCGAGACCAGCGCGATTTTGCTGCTGCACCTGTGGAGGTAGCAAAATTGCGCCCGTGTGTGAGCAAGGTTTTATCTGCAGCTCCATGCACGATTTTGCTGCCTCCACAGGTGCAGCAGCAAAATCGTGCTGGTCCTGCAAGAACCTATGAGCTGCGGCGGCGAGCATAATTTAGCTTTCCAGCTCGTAGCCCACCGCTGCATCCACCTCACTTTCATAGCTAAGTCAAGACTTGAATTCACAGTATATTGCTTTCTAACAATCTTAACCACTAGACTGAACTGATTTGTAATCAGAACAGGACACAGTATTCCAAGTAGGAATTAATCAAGTAAGAGCAGAGTTGGGACAGTTACTCCCCATGATGTGGACATTAAGTTTTGCAAATGTACCTTCAAGTGTCATTTGCTTTTGTAGCATCTCTCTCATCCTAGTGGTACATACCAAATTTTTGATAAATAAGAATCAGATTCCTTTCACATGAATTACTACAAAAATCTCCCTATTTATACCTGCCTATCCAGATGCAGAAGTTTGTTTCTCACTAAATTCTATTTTATTTATTTCAGGACACTCAAGATTGTCTAGGTTTTTTGTTTTTAATTTCTTCTTTAGGTATTCACCTAAACATTGATTTAGTTTTCCCATATAAATCACTAATAAAAATGTAACAAGGCACAAGACAGAGCTCTGTGGAACCATAGCTCACAACTAAGTGGAACCATTATGATCATTGTTAGAATGTAGTCATTCAGCCAACTGCAAATCTTTTAACAATCATGTCATCTAGATCTTATTTTATTATTTTATGAAAGAGAGGCAGAATGTTTGAAAGTCTTGGTATATTATGTGTGCAGCATACTAATCATCTATTGCACTAACAACTTTCTCAAAGGAAGAGATACATTTAGTTTGAATGACATCAAAAATAGAATATACTTGTTGAGTTCACAAAATACAGTGAACCATATACAATTGGGTTTTTTAGCTTACTACAAGATGGGAACAGGTATTTTTACATTCATGATTCTCCCTCTCCCATGATGGGGGTGATGAATGGCTTAGCTAAATACCTGCTCATCACTTTAAAGTAGAGTTGATCTTTCCCATACCCACTGCATTTCTAAACTTTTAACCCTAACCCTCTGCTATGTAACTTCCATAATTTCCAACCAATGAACTAAATAATGAACCAACTCACCAATCAACCCACCAACCCACCAATCAGTTCTGGCTTTGTGTGATGAATGATGTAGCTTAGCCAACCCAGTTAATTTAATGTAATATGATTTAGCTTAAAATGTACTTAGTAAATACTGCCATGGGTTAAGTTAGGTCTTACAGATCTCCTGGGCTAGTTGTCTATAGAGATTCTTAATCATCCAGGTTGTCCCAAAAGTGCTTTTTCAAAAAGCAATTGGCTTTTGTTTCTATTTGATGATGTTTCACTTCTCATCCAAGAAGTTGTTTCAGTTCTGATAGAATGGTGGAGGATGAAAGGATTTACCGGTATATTCCTTGCAGTCTTCTAGTTTAATATACATTCCATATAGTGCTGCTGCTTCAGTATAGCCTTCATCACATCTAAAAGGCCCTATATTTTTGCATAAAAATTTGCATATAACATCATCCTCAGTTCATTTTCAAGAAAAAAACTGTTCTTTGAAGATTAAAGTTTTTAAAAGCAATTCTGCAGTGCTTTGCTAGAGGAGCTGCCTTTCCTGTGCCAAGGATCCCAATGATCATGTTCTGTATGATGGTGCACAATAGTAAAATATATAAATAAAGTAAGATTGACAGCTAATCTAGGCACTACTTGAATGTACATGATATCATATGCATACTATTATAAGAAACGTCTGCTTTCTTATAATCCATGTTCCTACTATAATTCTATTTTGGCAGTTTTGGATTTTTTTCCCTGTATGGGTCATCATCAACTTGTTATCCCAAAAGTTTTAATCTAGCAATGTCATAAATACTCTTAGTAACCAGAAAGATCCTCAGCTCTCCCTGAGTAGCATATTGAATGCCATCTGTCATGGGAAGCCAATCGTCGGACATTCTATTGTCAATTACTACACCTCTAGCATCTTCCCATATTACTGATGCTCATGCCTTCTTCCTTTAGCTGAACATCTGGGGTGATATCCACAATTTAGATGACCCTGCTGGATTATGAACTCTTTATTCATCCATCCCAGATATAAGTCTCCTCTCCTTGATAAAGCAACCCAGATCACTTCAGGTAGTTAATATTATTAGGGAATTTAAAACTAACAAAGCACAAGTCCACATAATAGCCAGCCATAGATTCCTAAACATCTTAAATGTTTTTGAGACTATCCAACAAAACTTTAAACCAGAAAATTAAAAATGGATAAATAGATGACATACGTAATTAGTGATAAATTTTCAAGCATATAAAAGAGGGCATATTGTTCAAGAAGCATTAAGCTGGTTTCTGTAAATGTAAACTACTTTTTATTAAACTTTGGCTCACAGGGCAGAGTTTAGGGATTTTTTAAAAAATGAAATATAATCCTGATATGATTCAAACTATCACAGAATAAATTGCCATATTTTCTTAGAGTATTAACTGCATCAGGACATAGATCACTCAAAATAAAAAAAAAACTAAATAGCTATTTTTCTATATGAATCTTGCCAAGAAATTGGAAGGAGTCAAATAATTTTTTAGCAGCAAAATTGTTTCGTTTTTTCCCCGACAATCCATACATTAGTTCATATACCTTTAAATTTACATTTAAGCATGTTAAATACATGCTTATACATTTTATATCAATCATTCCGATATTCTTCATTATTTTATCAACCTTATTCCAAATCATTTAGTTCTTCAAGTCTCAACATTGTACATTTTCCATATACACCTAAAGGTGATCTCATTTATAACATAGTAATCAATCATAATTTTTTTTCATTTAAACTATTTACATTCTCTCTGATTTTTAAATATCCACCTTTAAAACTGGTAATAAATTATATTCAATCAGAAAATTAGTCTATCACCATTGTCAATTTTACCTTCTAATGTAAATTATCAACCAGTATTGGGTTGCTACTGGAACGGAGGGGGGAGGGTTTGATGGCATTCTGGTACCGAAAATGGAGTTGCACATGCAGCTCCAAGTGACCAGTGGCAGGCGTGTGGGTTGGAGCAAGATTTGCCTTCTGTGTATGCACAGGAAGCAAAATCTCTCAAGAAAATACACAGGTGCATGAGATTTGGGTGATTTTTGACAATTTTTTGATTCTGCACTTGTGCAGAAGCAAAAAAATAACCAAAATCTCACACGTCCATGTGTCTTTTCATGAGATTTGCTTCCTTTTTTAAAAGAAAAAATATTATTGGGATTTTAAAAAAAATATAAAAACAAAAACATAAACAGACAAAAAGGAAAAAATAAGAGGGGGAAAAATGCACTATAGAAAAACACAATTGTACAGTACAGACATATCACAAAGTACATAACATAAGAAGAGTCATACTGAATCAGGCCAAAGCCCATCAAGTCCAGCATTCTGTGTCACACAGTGGCCCACTAATTGTCCATGGGGATCTTGAGCAGAAAGAGAAAGCAAGACCATCCCTTTCCCCTGACCCCCAACAAATTTTACTCAAGGAAATCCTGCCTGCCTCAACCAACATAGAGGCGGCACATGGACATCCGTTTCAATAACCACCGATACACTTGGCATCCATGAATCTGTCTAATCCTGCCTTGAAGCTATCAAGTAATCATGTAACACATCGTCATCTTCTTATTTTACCTTTCTGATAATTGAAAAAGAAGAAAAGAATATCTATGCCTAACTATCTAGCTATTAAATTATCAAATAGTTTAACTGAATTTGTTATTAATAGTTACCAATAATTCCTCAGTTTGCTTATCTGTTTAATTTCTAGCTACAGTACTTATAAAAATTATCCCATACAGTAAAAAAGTCACTGTCTTGTCTATTTTGTATGTCATATGTGAGCCTAGTCATTTTGGCACAATCAATCAATTTATTAATTATCATATTTTCTGATGGGAGATTTTCATTTTTCCAATTTAGCAGCAGTTAATATGTGCTTGATAAAGTAGTACCATAATTTGATTTGGTATAATGTCCTTTAATAATTCCTAATAAATAGTTCTCAGGTCTTAGTTCTATATCATAATGCGTCATTTCATTTAGCCAGCTCTTGATTTTGATCCAGTAAATTCTTGATATTGGACATGAGCACCATAGGTGGTAGTATGTTCCATATTCTTTTTTTGCATTTCCAGCATAAAGGGTCAATGTTCAGGAATTTTTTTAGCACATCTTATGGGAGTGAAATGCCATTGATAAAACATATTATAAAGCTTTTCTTTATACAAAACTGATAGTGTTAATTTATAGTTTTCTTTCCACAGTTTGTCCCAGTCCTCTAATTATATCGTGTACCCCAAAATTTTTATCCATGCAAACATATTATCTTTAACTATTTCTTCTGTGTTATCATATTGCAATAAATCATTATACATTTTCATTATAAATTTAATATGTGGTCCAATTAAATTTTTATCTATTAAGTTTAATTTCTTGCTTGTTTGTATTTACTTCGCATTGCAGGTATGGCAGCCATTCTATAGATTTCCCTTCTGCCTCTAGTGTTTGTTTGGACTTCAAGTTGTCTTCTTTGTCTAAGAGTTCATCATATATCCTCATTTTAGTCCTTTAGTACATTTGGATATATCAGGACTTCCATAGTACATAGTCAACAAGGTATCTCTATGTAGTGTCTTTTTTCCTAATCTTCCTCCACACACCCCTTTTTTGTGGGGTACCCTCTTCTCAAGTGGCCTGTTTGACTGCTCAGCCAGCCTCTTATATGCCTTTCACATGCAAGGGGGGGGGGCAGTACAGGATCCACCAGGAGTAACATTTTCACAAGAACCTCCAACATTCTATCCCTGGAAACCTTGACTTATCCTTGGGGGGACTTAGCCTTCTCAAGTGGCCTGTTTGACTGCTCAACCAGCTTCTCATATGCCTTTCATATGCAAGGGGAGGGCCAGTTCAGGATCCACCAGGGCAGTGTTTCCCAACCTTGGCAACTTGAAGATATTTGGACTTCAACTCCCAGAATTCCCCATCCAGCATCCGCTGGCTGGGGAATTCTGGGAGTTGAAGTCCAAATATCTTCAAGTTGTCAAGGTTGGGAAACACTGCACCAGGAGTAACATTTTCACAAGAACCTCCAACATTCTATCCCTGGAAACCTTGACTTAGCCTTGGGAGACGCCGAAATGCGGGAGGTCCCACCTTCAGAAAGCAGGAATCAGTCACAATTGGGAGATAACCTCATACAGGAAGATTTAGAGACTCAGGATAGAATTAACGAGGCCATAAGAAGTGGCATTGAGGCTGGTATCCAAGCCATGACATGCACCCCTAGACTTGCGGCCTTGGGAGCCAAGGAATATTTATTTATTTATTCATTCATTCATTCATTTATTGGATTTTTATGAAGACTCGAGGTGTCTTACAACATGTAAAAAACAGCAAGTTATAATAAAAATCTATCCAAATAAATTGAAAATTACATAACTATTTTAAAATTCCTAGGTATATTAAAATCAATCATAGCCAGTCATACAACAACCATACAATCATTCATTGGCAAGGGGCCAAGATCTAATCGGCCCAAACCTGGTGACATAAATGAGTCTTAAGACTCTTAGCAAAGGCGTGGAGGGTGGGGGCTGTATGAATCTCCAGGGGGAGCTGCTTCCAGAGGGCCAGGACCCCCACAGAGAAGGCTCTTCCCCTAAGTCCCACCAAGTGACATTATCAAGTTGACGGGACTTGAAGAAGGCCAACTTTGTGGGACCTAACCAGTCCCTGGAATTCATGCAGTAGAAGGTAGACCTGCAGGTAATCTGGTCCAATTCCATGCAGGGCTTTATAGGTCATAACCAACACTTTGAATTGAGCCTGGAAACCAATTGGCAGCCAATGCAGACTGCGGAGTGTTGGAGAGATATGGGCATGTCTGGGCAGGCCCATGACCATTTGCGCAGCTGCGTTATGGACAATTTACAGTTTCTGAACACTCTTCAGTGGTAGCCCCATGTAGAGAGCATTGCAATAGTCGAATCTCAAGGTGATAAGGCCATGAGTGATTGTGAGTGAAGACTCCCTGTCCAAAATAGGGCTACAACTGGTGCACCAGGTGAACCTGGGCAAACTCCAACCTCGCCACAGCCGACAGAAGATGTTCCAAGGTCAGCTGTGGATCGAGGAGGATGCCCAAGTTGCAGACCCTCCCTGAGAGGATCAAAAGCTGCCCCCCAGGATAATGGACAGACAAATGGAAGCATCCTTGAGAGGCAGAACCCACAGCCATTCCATTTCGTCGGGGATGAGTTTGAGCTTGTTAGCACCCATCCAGACTCTAACAGACACTGGCACATCACTTCCACTGCTTCAATGACTGGACACGGGGTGGAGAAGTATAGCTTAGTATCATCAGCATAATGATGGTAACTCATCCTGTACCCTCAGATGATCTCACCCAGTGCTTTCATGTAGATATTAAATAGCAGGAGGGAGAGTATCAACCCTTGAGGAACCCCCATAAGGGAGGGAACTAGGAGTTGACCTCTGACCCCCTGCTAATACTGACTGCAACTGACTGGAGGAGAACCACCATAAAACTGTGTCTCCCACTCCCAAACCCTCCAGCCAGTGCAGAAGGATATAATGATCGATGGTATCAAAAGCTGCTGAGAAGTCAAGAAGCACCAGGATAGTTGATTGCACATGTGCCGAAGCAAATTCTAGGTACTCCACCTCAAGCTCCGTAATAATTTATTATGTAAAAGGAAATCTCTCCCTTAAAAATACTATAAATCCTTCCTGAAGAAGAACAAAGGGAAAAAGAATCCATGGACATCAAAGAGAATCTAAAGATTTACAGTTTTAAGCAAAGATGGAGATTCTTTCACTATAACAAGGGAGTAATAAAGTGAGTACAATAAATCTTAAAATTGCGGAGGGAGAGGCAGACTCAAGCCTTGCGAAGATTGAAAAAAAGCTGGATAGATTGTTAGACATTTTTCAGGATTTGAGCAGAGATTTATTACAGTGGAGTCAACAATTAGAAATCTGGTTTAGATGTTAAATTGATTAAAAAGGAGGCTGAGTTTTCTGCGGGAAAGATTCAGAAAGTTGAAAAACAATCGAAGGATCAGGATGAATTAATTAAACAATTGAATTATAGAATTGCTAATTTGGAGGACCATCAAAGGAGAAGAAATTTACGTCTGCGTGGGTTCAGATCAGATTTTGCTTCAGGCTCAAACTTAAATGAAGCAGTAACTGCTTGGATTAATAAGCAAGCTGGTGTTCAAGTCGGCTCTGATGATATAATACATGTCCATTGGGCTGCCCCACGCAAAAATAGGGAGAGGCAAAGAGACATTGTTATGGCTTTGGTCAGCAAAAAAAAAGCGGAGATCATTTACAAGTCTTTGAAAAGTTTGGCCAGCCTTAAAGAAGATGGGAATGAGAGAAGAGTTCTGAGGAATCTCTCTTGGGAAACCTTGAGAGCGAGAGCTGCCTTATGCCCAATTTCAAGCCATTTATATCAAAGTGGAAAAAGGTTTACTTGGGGGTTTCCAGCTGCTATTTTGGTGTTCCAAGAAAATAAGATGTACAGGGCACGTATATTGGAAGAGGGAAAGGCATTATTGGATCAACTGGTGATTGGGTTTGAAGAAGCTGGAGCACAAGTAACTATGGGTGAGACAAAAGAAGCAGAAGAAGGAGAAGATTTTTTTGTCGGTCGTAGTACACCAGACGAGGAGGAAAGACAAAGAGAAGAGCAGCTGAAGGAGTTAACTGGACAGGTGGAGGCCATTAGAAGAGAGCAGGGAAAAACACGAGCTCAGCGTGAGAAGAAATCTAAAAAGTGACCTTGTTGGTTCCCCTTGTCTTTTTGTATTTTTTCTTGGAGATGTTTTTGGATTCTTGTGTATCAGTTATTCTGTGGGGGAAGTTTAAGGGGGGGGGAGAAAAGGTTTAAAAAGTTAAAGAAGTTAAAGAAGGAATTATCTAGAGGAGAAGGGAGGGTGGGAGGGGAATATTTCTCTTTTATTACAATTAAAAGTGGTTGAAAGTGGAGCTCAGTAATGTGGAAACGCAATCAAGAGAATGTGCCTCATAATTGCACAAGGGTTTTTCTTTTCCTCCCCACTTTTTGGTGGAGGGAGCACGAGGGGAGGCACGTTGGGGGGTGATAGGGGTAAGGAAGGGGGGGAAATAAACCAAGGGCAAAACAAGAGGGGGAAAGGGTTATTTTAGTATATTATGATTGAGTTTAAAATAATGGTTTTAAATGTGAATGGTTTGGGATCAGATTTGAAACGTTTTAGGATATTAAGGATGGCTAAGCAACATAAGGTGGATATTATGATTTTGACAGAAACACATAAAAGACGGGGAGGAAGGGATAAATTGATTAATGATAGAAATTGGAAAGGGGTATATGAATCTAGAGGAACACAAAATAGTAGAGGTACGGCGATTCTTATTCATCAGAGGGTTCCTTTCAAAGAGGTTGGAGTTCAGAAAGACAGAGAAGGAAGGTGGATATTTGTTGAAGGGAAAATCTATCAAAAGAAGTTGACAACAATTTATGCCCAGAATGTGAAAACAAGACAATTTATAATAAATACTAAGAGGAAGTTAGACAACTTTATGAAGGGCTCAACTCTTTTGACAGGAGATTTTAATATGCAATTAACAAATGGGACTGGAGACAGTAGGACGCTACATTTAAACAGACTTACTATGGTGGATCTTCATGCAGATTTTTCAAACAGAAGTACATATTATTCAGCAAGATATCATACATTTAGCTGAATAGATTATAAATTAATGAATAGGGTGGGGCAATATACAAGTTAAAAAAGTAGATATTAAAATTATTTGGTTATCAGATCATGCCCCACTATTGGCAGAATTGGAAACAGGTCAGGAATGCAATCAAAGAATTTGGAGATATAATGCAGTCGTAACTGCTAGTGAACAAGATAAAGATAAATTGCAAACAGAGTTATGTGAATATTTTAGAATTAATGATGTGGGTGGTATTAAACAATCAATTATGTGGGATGCACGTAAGGCCTTTATGAGGGGACAATGTATATGTATGGAAGCAGATATTAGGAAGAGGTGGGGTAGAGAAAGGGAAATGAAGATAAGGGAAATAGATTTGTTAAAAGAGCAGTTAAGGTTAATTAAAAGTATAAATTGGAATAGTTTATTGAAATTGAAAAAGTAACAATTGATGGTGTATGAGGAGATCCAATGGAACAAGATGAGAATGATGATGCGACAAAAAACGTTGAATTGGGGGACAAAATCAATGCAGCAAATGGCCAGATATTTGAAGAAGAGGAAAGAAAAATCATGTATGTTAGCATTGAGAGACTCTAGTGGAGAGGTTAGATATGGCAAAGAGCAGCTAGAGAAGATAACGAGGAAATATTATGAAGATTTGTATAAAGAGGAGCAGGTGAAGATAGGACTCCTCAGTGTTGGGAAAATAGTAAGTGAAGAAGATAAACAAATATTGAATGCAGAAATTACACAAGATTAAATTACTAGAGTAATTAAAGGGTTAAAACAAGCCAAAGCACTGGGCCCGGATGGGTTTACAGGGGAATTTTATAAAACTTATATGAATGTATTGCTGCCGCATTTGGGGAAACTGTTTAATAATATATAGTTAAATCGTGATATCCTGCAGACATGGAAGTTTTCAGAGATTGTTACTATTCCGAAGATGGGTCGAGATTTAAGAGAGACTGGGTCCTACCATCCTATCAGTTTGGCAAATCAAGATTATAAAATATTTATGAAAATATTGGCAAATAGACTAGAAAATATTTTACCAAAAATAATTGAAGAGGATCAATATGGATTTGTGAAGGAAAGGAAAATAAGCGAACCAATTAGAAATGTAATAAATGTGATGCACCATTACTGCACCACATTACTGCAAGCTATTGAACAATATGGAAAGGTAGCAGGTCTAAAGATAAACAAAAGTAAAACACATTTTTTAACTAAAAATATGAGCAAAACACAAGAAACCAAATTAGAAAGCATTTCTGGAATAAAGATTGTTAAAAAAGTAAAATACCTAGGAATAAATCTAACAGCGAAAACAATAACATTAAAAAATGATAACTATACAAAATTACTAACAGAAATTAAAAAAGATTTAGCAATGTGGAATAACCTGAAAACATCATTTCTAGGAAGAGTGGCAACGATTAAGATGAATATTTTACCCAAGGTCTTATTTCTCTTCCAGGTAATTCCAATAAATCCAGGGGGAATCTTTTTTAAAACTTTGACAAATCTAGTTAAAAAATTTATATGGCAAGGGAAAAAAGCAAGGATAAAAATAAATTGTCTAGAAGATATCAAAGAAAGAGGAGGATTTGGCCTTCCAAATTGGAAATTATATTACCAGGCTGCCGCATTAACATGGGTTAGAGATTGGATAACTCTAGAGAACAAAAGAATATTAAATCTAGAAGGACATGATCTTATGCTTGGATGGCACGCATTTATATGGTACGACAAGGAAAAAAACCACTCATATTTTAAAAGACATACATTAAGGAAGTACCTACTAGAGGTTTGGAAAGACATAAGGAAAAAATCACTTTCTAAATATCCCAGAATGGCTTGCCCCCCTAGAAGCAATAACACATCCGAAGTCTATAAAAGACAAGAAAATATCTTTTAGATATAAAGAATTACTAAATGACCAGATGAAGTTAAAATCTAGGATTAAATTACAAGAAGAAGGAATAACAATAGACGGGTGGCATTATGCCCAGATTCGATCTAGATACCAGAAGGATAAAACTCTTTATATTTTTAATAAAAGTAAAAATTTGTTAAGTAATCTAATTACTACCAATCCAACAAAAATGATAGGTAAAATATATAAATTCCTCATTGCTCATAAAAACATAGAGTTGACTTTAAAAGACACTATGATAAGATGGTGCAGAAATATTGGCAAGGAAATAGACATAGACACATGGGAGAAAGTTTGGATTAATAACTGGAAAATGACCAAATCAGTCTCATTAAAAGAAAACCAAATTAAAATGTTCTACAGGTGGCATCTCCCACCAAATAGGATAGCAAAAATGTTTCCCAAAACATCCCCATTATGTTGGAAATGCAAGAATGAAATAGGAACCTATTACCATCAATGGTGGACATGTGGTAAAGCTAAAATATACTGGAAGATGATAGAGAAAATAATAAAAGAAATAGTAAAGCAAGATATAGAAAATACCCCGGAATTTTACTTATTAGGAATTACCAACCAGACTTATAAGAAAGAAATTTTTTACTTAATCATACACATACTAACTGCGGCTAGAATAACATATGCGCAAAATTGGAAGGGGGAAGAAATCCCCAAGGAAGAAGAAGTTATAGCTAAAATATTAGATTGCGCTGAAATGGATATGATGACAAGACGATTAAATGATCAAGAAGATACTAAATTCTATGAAACATGGAACAATGTTTATAAATGGATAGACAAGAAAAAATAAGATATACAAATTTATCTTTAGTTAATTTTTTGTATTTGTTTTTACCTAGGTGATAACAATGTTAATATTAGTTTAAATGTATTTTTTGATGATTATGATACAGTAGTTTATGTACAAGCAACATATTAAGAATTTTGGTTTATATACGTATAGTAGTTGAAATTAGTTTAAATGTATTGTTTGATGATTATGGTTTATTAGTTTATGTATAAGCAATATACAATGAATTTTGGTTTACACACGTATAGTAGTTAAAACTAGATTATTTTTTGATGATTATGGTATATTAGTTTATGTATAAGCAATATATTAAGAACTTTACTTTATATATACATAGTACTTAAGATTTTTAAAATTCTAACCCAAATTTACTAGACTTTTTAATATTCAACATATATTCAATTATGTATTCTTTTTCTGTATTTGAATCTATACTTTCAAGAGAAGCGTGGGAAATGCACCCCCACTTTATGTTTAGTGTTTGTATGTGTGTCTGTTTATTTTAAGAAAATTAATTAAAAAAATTAAAAAAAAAGAAAAGAAATGTAATAAATGTGATGCACCATGCTACCATCAGTAAAAGGAAATTGGGAGTTTTGAAATTAGATGTCTATAAAGCTTTTGATAAAGTTAACTATAGCTATTTATATAAATTATGTAAGGAACTAAATATGGGGGATAAAGTTTGTGAAACTATAAAAGAGATTTATAAAGGAAATGAAGTGTATATTAGAGTGAATGGACAAAGAATGCAGAGAATTAAAATATTAAACGGCACAAAGCAGGGATGTCCTTTATCTCCAAAATTATTTGTAATAGCAATAGAGATCTTAGCTAATAAGATAAGAGAAGATAACACCTGGGCAGGATATAGAATGGGGGAATTAGAAATGAAAATAAACTTATTTGCACATGATGCAATTATATTGACCCAGGCCCTGATGGAGATGATTAAAGGTATAAGAAATATTTTACAAGAGTTTAAACAGGAATCGGGACTGTCGGTTAATATGGAAAAATCAGAGATTATGTGTTTAAATACAGGTCCAAGAGAGCAGATAGAAATTAGGGAAGAGTCAAGGTTGAAATTAGGACTAAAAAAAATAAATATTTGGGAATTTGGTTATTGAGAAACCCAGCGAAAATTGAGGAGGTGAATTATAGATTAATATGGAGGAAAATGTTAAAACAGATGAGGAGTTGGAAAGAGTAAAAGCTAAGGAGAATCTCTAAAATAAGAGTGTTAAAAATGATGATAGTTCCCAAAATGATGTACCTATTTCAGGTGCTGTCAGGGAGGCTATCAACATTTAAGTTTAACGAGTGGGACAAAAAACTTAATTACTGGATTAAAGAATTAATAGGTCCCATGAAAGGGACTATGGAAATTTGGAAAAAAATGGCAGGGGAAAATAGGATTATATAAATCTAAACGATGGCAGGCCAAGTAGAAATCGTATAGAATGGTGGTTAGGTAAGAAAAGATGGCTGCAAATAAATGCAATATGTAAATATCTCAATGAAAGGGAGAATAAAGAAGTAGTATTGAGGGAGGAGACAGGGTTAGAGAAAATAATAAGAGAAAAAAGTTAGGGTATAAAGGCGCAAGCAACCAATATATATAAGCTGTTAGTGCAGTCAGACGGGGACACGATTGAAGGATTGACTAAATGGTGGCAAAATGAGATACGAGTAGAGGTAGAAGAGATGGAAAACACAGTAGAAAATATAAGGAAAATTAAGAATACAAGAATTAAGGAAATGAGAAGGAAAATATTACATAAGTGGTATTATACTCCTGTTCAACTCGCACACTTTCAGCAGAAGGTTAGGAGTAATTGTTGGCATGGCTGTCAAGATAAAGGAGTGTTTATGCATATGATTTGGGAATGCCCCATAGTGCAGGAATTTTGGCAAAAAGTGCAAGAGGATATTATTGTGGCACTGGTTGAGGATGAGACCTTGGAGTGGGCCTGCTGGAACGTAGAGCAGGTCATGGATAGCATAGCAAGTCATCGGAGACAGTCCATGGTGAATCAGATTCTAGTTCTTGCTTTCTTTGGTCTACAAATATGTCTTGGTGTTGCACTTCCTAAATTCATTCTCGAAGATTTACAGTATTGTGGATGGCTGCAATCAACATGAGAGGTAGAATGGTACAAAGTGGCACAGGTTCTTGGGCTTGGGTGTACTCAGGTTTGCGAGACAGGGCAGTTCTGTGGGACCTAATCGGTGTACTCAGGTTTGCAGGTGTACTCAGGTTTGCGAGACAGGGCAACTCTGTGGGACCTAATCGGTCGCTGGGATTCATGCGGCAGAAGGCAGTCCCAGAGATATTCTGATTCGATGCAATGAAGGGCTTTATAGGTCATAACCAACACTTTGAATTGTGACCAGAAATTGATCGACAACCAATGCAAACTGCGGAATGTTGGTGTGACATGGGCATATCTGGGGAAGCCTATGATTGCTCTCGCAGTTGCATTCTGCACAATCTGAAGTTTCCAAACACTTTTCAAAGGTAACCTCATGTAGAGAGCATTACAGTAGTCGAATCTTGAGGTGATGAGGGCATGAGTGACTGTGAGCAGTCCAGGTCCAGATAGGGCCGCAACTGGTGCAACAGGCAAACATGGGCAAACGTCCCCCTCGCCACAGCTGAAAGGTGGTTCTCTAATGTGAGCTGTGGGTCAAGTGGGATGCCCAAGTTGTGGACCCTCTCTGAGGGGGTCAATAATTCCCCCCCCAGGGTTATGGACAGACAGATGGGATTGTCCTTGGCAGGCAGAACCCACAGCCATTCCGTCTTATCCGGGTTGAGTTTGAGTCTGTTGGCACCCATCCAGACTTCAACAGCCTCCAGGCACCGGCACATCACTTCCACTGCTTCGTTGACTGGACATGGGGTGGAGATGTACAGCTGGGTATCATCTGCATACTGATGATACCTCACCCCATGCCCTTGGATGATGTCACCCAGCGGTTTCATGTAGATATTGAATAGCAGGGGGGAGAGGACCAACCCCTGAGGCACCCCACAAAGGAGTGACCTTGAGGTTGACCTTGAGGTTGACCTCTGACCCCCCCTAACACCACTGAAGAACACTGCCTCCCACTCCCAACCCCTCCAGCCGGCGCAGAAGGATACCATGGTGGATTTTTGTATCTTGATTCAAAATTTCTTTATTTTTGGGCAGGTCCACCAAATATGAGTCGGGGTGGTGCAGCAGGTAGATTGCTGTACTGCAGGCCACTGAATCTGACTGTAGATCTGTAGGTCAGCGGTTCAAATCTCATCCCCGGCTCAAGGTTGACTCAGCCTTCCATCCTTCCGAGGTTAGTAAAATGAGGACCCAGATTGTGGGGGCAATATGCTGGCTCGGTTAAAAAGTGCTATTGCTAACATGTTGTAAGCCGCCCTGAGTCTAAGGAGAAGGATGGCATAAAAATCAAATAAGTAAGTAAGTAAGTAAGTAAGTAAGTAAGTAAGTAAGTAAGTAAGTAAGTAAGTAAGTAAGTAAACAAACAAACAAACAAACAAACAAACAAACAAACAAACATGATAATAAGTCCCCATGTGTTCCTTGCATCTCCAACATTGTGGATTTATCCCAGTATACATTTGCGCTAGTCTTGCTGGAGGGAGGTGCCATCTATAGTACATTTTGTATAGGTTTTCCCTAAATGCCATTGATTTCATTAATTTGAAATTTTTTGACCAGATTGTGTCCCATTTATCTAAATTTATGCTTTAACCAAAGTTTCTGCTCCAGCTATGGATATTATTCTTGACTATATAATCCTCCATTTTGTAATTTAATAAATATTTATAAAGTTTTGAAATCATTTTTTTATCTTGATCTAGGATTATTTTATCAAGTTCTATTTCTTGTTCTGTCTGGGTTCCCCCAGACCTCAACACCAACTGGAAAAAACAGCCAGACACTCTGGTAAAAGCCAAAAGTATTTTATAGCTGGAAAAAATAAGCACAGAGGAAAACCTGTTCTTCCCAACAGACAGGCTATAATACGTTACAGCAGGGTCCTGATGTCCAGACAATACAGCAAGCTTCTTGCTGGCACCCCCCCCCCCCAAGGTTTCAATAGTCAAAGGCACAAACCAGGATTCCAAGACGCCAAAGTTCACAGCCAGGTCCCACGACTTTCAAAGATAAAACTCCACAAGCCAGGAAGGGTGGGTCTGCCTTTTAGCCTTTCCCAAGAGCACCACACCCAAACCCAGCTGTTGCCTCGTTAATGCTGAAAGTACTTAGCCAATTGATTTCTTCTCTGAGTAGCTCTTCTTTGTCGCAGATCAATTATGGCTTGTGCATTTTCCTCTAAGGAATCCAGGCTGCTTGCTGGGGAGAGCTCCCCCTGGTGGGACTCTGGCTGTCCTCCCT
This sequence comes from Erythrolamprus reginae, assembly GCF_031021105.1. NCBI lineage: Eukaryota > Metazoa > Chordata > Lepidosauria > Squamata > Dipsadidae > Erythrolamprus > Erythrolamprus reginae. The sequence goes on from NC_091963.1 coordinate 64,797,837, forward strand.
CTTCTTCAGCCTGGGATTCCTCCTCCTCGTCTGTCTGCACCTCCTGTTCCTCAGCCTCTCCCTCTGAGCTGGAAACCGACAGAAGGTCAGCCGTTCCCTGAGGGGCCTCAGACGGAACCACAACAATTTCTCCTTTTTGTATCCCACTTATTCTTTTATGTTCTTGATACCTTGATTTTATTTGGATATATGGCCACCAATCCATTCTTATCCCATTTTTTTCTACTTGCTCCCTAGTCTTCAATTCGCCTCTTCCATCTGGCCTACTGTTCTAACAGTGTTAATATAATTTCTTTAATCTGCATCCAGCACGGTCAAAATGAGAAGATCATGGCCAACAGCGCAAAGTCTATGCAATGTAAATCTTACAAGTTATCTTCCACTTCAAAAGTACTTTAAACCTTGCTTTTATCTAGCTTGCTAACACACAAGATTCATTCACTTTAATCTCAGCATACAACAACCTCTGTGTGGCAGTAGACCCTGGAGGTCTCTTTGGTTTACTGAGGAACTCTGGGGGATGAAACACCAGAAGAGATGTTTAGAGAAACATTGGAGGAAAAGTAAATCTGAATCACACTGAATGCTTGAAAGTACTCATATTAAGACTTATAAAGTGGCACTCAAGATGACAAGATGTGCATATCATGTTGCTTTGACTGCATCTGCAGAATCTCACCCAACCGCCCTGTTTAGGGTGACTCCCTCCCTCCTTAACCGTGGTTGGGTGGGTGGGGGCTGTTGATGAATCCTTGCAGGGTAGTGCTGAGGATTTTAATAAGTTTTTTGCAGATAAAATTGCCCAGATGGACCTTGGCTCCAATTGGAATGCAGTTTCATCTGACAATGAGTCAGTCAAAGTGACAGGGGCCCATCTTAGTTCTGTTGTGTGGGAAGAGTTTGACCTGATAACACCTGATGAAGTGGACAAGGCCATGGGAGCTGTGAGCTCTGCCACCTGTTTGTTGGACCCCTGTCCCTCCTGGCTGGTTTCAGCCAGCAGAGAGGTGACCCAGAGTTGGGTCCAGGAGATTATCAATGCTTCCTTGAGGGAGGGGTCCGTTCTGGTTCCCTAAAAGGAGGCACTTGTGCACTCCCTCCTCAAGAAATCTTCCCTGGATCCAGCTGTATTTAATAGCTATCATCCAGTCTCCAACCTTCCCTTCATAGGGAAGGTTGTTGAGAAGGGGATGTTGCTCCCGCTCCAATGATCCTTGGATGAAGCCAATTATCTGGGCCTTCAACAGTCAGGATTCAGGCCTGGCTACAGCATGGAAACTGCTTTGGTCACATTGATGGATAATCTCTGGCAGGTCCGGGATAGGGGTTTATCCTTTATTCTGGTGCTTCTTGACCTCTTAGTGGCTTTTGAAACCATTGACCATGGTATCCTTCTGTGCTGGCTGGAGGGACTAGGAGGGGGAGGCACCGTTTTACAGTGGTTCACTTCCTGCCTCTCCGGTCAGTCACAGTCGGTGTTGGCAGGGGGTCAGATGTCAACTCCTAGGTCCCTCCCTTTGGGGTTCCTCTGGGGTTGGTCCTCTCCCCCCTGCTGTTTAATACCTACATGAAACCGCTGGGTGAAAACATCCGAGGGCACAGGGTGAGTTACCATCAGTATGCTAATGATACCCAGCTATATATCTCCACCCCGTGTCCACTCAGTGAAGCAGTGGAAGTAATGTGCCGGTATCTGGTTCCGGGAGCGTGGAAGCAGCAGGAGGAGAGAGCTCTGCTGCCGAGAATGACAGTTTTTTTCCAAGTGGCCGGATTGGCTGGAGATCTTGTTGGGACCAGTATAATATCGAGAAGCAGATCTGTCTGCACCTTGGCTCCTTGGAGTTAGACCCAGTTTGTCATCTCTGGCAAGATCCTACCAAGGAGATCAAGTGAGTAAGCCTTCCACTATTTTCTAACTATTGCTCTCTTTTTGTCTGCAGAATCCCAATTGCTGCAGAGACTTTTCTATGTGGACTACCTTGCCTGGATGATGTTGTTTACATTTATTGCAGCCGGCACTTTAACTGGTGAGGGAGGACTTCAAGAAGTTTCCATAGACTTCATAAGAAGACCTGGAATAGAGACCCTTACCCATGCCTCATTAGAACTTATACATATCATCCTTGTTTGCACCACCCTGATGATCTTGATTATTCTATTACCATCTCTGTTCATATTGTCTTGATTAATTACCAGTCATTAGAATTAATTTTGGGTTCTCTGATTTTGATTGGACCAAGGACTACTTTGCTATACTGCTGCTTATTTTATACTTTATTATTACGTTTTAAACTGCTGTAATTGGGGGGGTGGGGGAGTGAGGTTTTTATTAACTAAGTTAATTAAATTTACTGCTTTAATTACATGAGGGTTGAATGTTGGATTGAATGGTTTTGTATAGATGGAGAGGAATGAGTGGTTTGATAAAATGTGGTGCCTGGGAGTGAAAACCAGTGTCCCCCTTGCTGGTAGCAGGTGGGGCCCTGGATATAACCCCTGAGCTTGTATGTATGCCAAAAAGAAAAGTGACCAAATTCGGATGGGGTGGAGAGCTGGGGTATTACAGTCATCACTGAGAGAAGCAGGTATGGCAGGAGCCAAGGTGTAGGGGAGAATGAGGACTTGGTGCTTAGAAGCGATTCCCTGTTCTGGCTCCCCGGTCTCATCCCGTGTAGCTGGTGTCAGACATTAGTCAGAGCCCTGGTCTCAGGCTGCTGATACTCAATGCCAGGTCGGTTGCTAACAAAAACCCCTTGATCCAAGACTTACTCTTGGAGGAAGGGGCTGACCTGGCTTGTATGACTGAAACCTGGCTGGGTCCTGAGGGAGGCGTTCCTCTCTCAGAAATGTGCCCAGATGGGTTTCTGGTCCTGCATCAGCCATGACACCAGGGAAGGGGTAGGGGAGTGGCCTTCATCATCCATGAGACTCTAAGCCCTCGCAGGGCCCCTGCTCCGGAGATTGTTGGATGTGAATCTCTCCTCTTGAGATTGGATTCATTCATTCATTCATTCATTCATTCATTCATTCATTCATTCATTCATTCATTCATTTACTTGATTTTTATGCCGCCCTTCTCCTTAGACTCAGGGCGGCTTACAACATGTTAGCAATAGCACTTTTTAACAGAGCCAGCATATTGCCCCCACAATCTGGGTCCTCATTTCAATCCAACTTAGGGGTTCAGGTGGGCTTGATGTTAACATACCTGTTGCAACAGCCCTGCCTGTGCTGCTCAAGGCAATAGCTGGGCTGATGGTGGGGTTCCCCAGGCTTGCGGTCCTGGGGGACCCCAACTTGCTGTTGCTTGGTGAAACCTTGGAGGCAGCACAGGAGTTCATGGCTTCCATGACAACCATGGACCTGACCCAAGTAATTCAGGGTCCAGCTCATAGAGGGTGACATACACTCGACATGGTATTTCTCTTGGAGCAATGGGAAACTGATCTGGTTTTAAGGGGCATAGCCATTACACCCTTGTCATGGTCAGATCACTCCCTGTTGAGGCTGGACTTTTATAGGCAAATCGCCCATTGCAGGGAGGTGGAACCAATTAGAAGGTTCTGCCCCAGCCGCCTAATGGACCCAAATGGGTTTCAGAGGGAGCTTGTGGAAATTCCTGACTCATTTGTCCACAGTTCAGCTGACTCTCTTGTGACAGCATGGAATACAGCCACAATGGGGGCTCTGGACCGGATTGCACCTTTGTGGCCTCTACGAGATGACAGACCCTGGAGATCTCCTTGGTTTACTGAGGAACTCTGGGGGATTCAGTGCCAAATGAGATGCCTAGAGCAAGCATGGAGAGCCAGTAACTCTGAATCTGACCGAGAACGGGTGAGAGCTTATATTAAGACTTACCTCATGGTGATAGAGGCAGCAAAGTCGGCTTACGTTGCTGCCCTTATTGCATCAGCAGATTCTCACCCAGCCAGCTGTTTAGGGTGACCTGCTCTCTCCTAAATAGGGAGGCAGTGATGGAGCCCTTGCATGGGCGTGCTGAGGAATTTGTTCAGTTTCTTGCAGATCAAGTCACTCAGATTCAGAATGATCTGGACTCCAATTGGGCAATACAGACTGAGGTGACAGGGTCAGGTCTTAGCTCCATCATTTGGGAAGAGTTTGACCTGGTAACCCCTGAGGCAGTGGACAAGGCCATGAGAACTGTGTGTTCCTCCACCTGCTTACTGGACCCATGCCCCTCCTGGCTGGTTTCAACCAGTTGGGAGGTGACATACAGCTGGATCCAGGTATTGATCAACAGTTCCATGAGTGAGGGGTCATTCCCGCAGTCTCTGAAGGAGGCTGTGGTGCGGCCCTACCCTCAAGAAACCATCCCTGGATCCAGCCGAGTTGAAGAACTATAGGCCAGTCTATAACCTGCCATTTTGGGGCAAGGTTGTTGAGAAGGTGTTGGAACACCAGCTCTGACAGTCATTGGAAGAAGCCAATTATCTAGATTCCTTCCAGCCTGGTTTCAGGACCGGTCACAGCACGGAAACTGCTTTGGTTGCGCTGATGGATGATCTCTGGAGGGCCCAGGATAGGGGACATTCCAGTATCTTGGTGCTCCTTGACCTCTCAGCGGCCTTTGATACCATTGACCATGGTATCCTTCTGCGACGACTGGAGGGATTGGGAGTGGGAGGCACCATGTTATGGTGGTTCTCCTCCTATCTCTCCGGTCATTCACAGTCGGTGTTAGTGGAGGGGCAGTGGTCCACCCCTCGGCCTCTCCTTTGTGGGATACCGCAGGGGTCTGTCCTTTCCTCTTCAAAGAGGGGCAGCATACAAATCTAATAAATTGAATTGAATTGAATTGAATTGAATTTCCTCCCTGCTCTTCAATATCTACATGAAGCCGCTGGGTGAGATCATCCGAGGACATGGGGTGAGATATCATCAGTATGCTGATGATACCCAGTTATACATCTCCACTCCATGCCAATTTAGTGAAGTGGTGGATGTGATGTGCTGGTGCCTGGAAGCTTTGAGGATCTGGATGGGGGCCAACAGGTTCAGACTCAACCCAGACAAGACTGAGTGGCTGTGGGCTTTCCCTCCTAAGGACATTTCGATCTGGCAGTCCATTGCTCTGGTGGGGAGATATTGTCCCCCTCAGATAGGATCCGCAACTTGGGTGTCCTCCTGGACCCATGGCTGAGTTTTGACCATCACATTTTGACTGTGACCAGGGGGACCTTCGCCCAAGTTCACCTGATACACCAGTTGCAGCCCTACTTGGACCAGGAGGCTCTCAGCACAATCACTCAGACCCTCATCACCTCTCATCTTGTTTGTTGCAAACCAAGACTAGTGATGCATGCCCCTTACTTCTTCATCAACCACTTCTAACATTAGATGCAAACTTCACCTTTAACAACAACGACACAAGAGCACGTAATAGATACAAACTGGATGTAAATTGCTCCAAACTTGACTGCAGAAAATATGATTTAAGCAATAGAGTGGTCACTACCTGACTCTTTTGTTGCCTCCCCCAACCCCAAAATCTTCAACCTTACATTATCAACAATTGACCTCTCCCCTTTTCTAAGAGGTCTGTAAGGGGCGTGCATAAATGCACTTTTGTGCCTAATGTCCCTGTCCTATTGTCTTATTATCCTTTCTATTACTACGTTCTACTTATGTTATATTATGTTATGTTAATATGTACTGTAATACTATACTTGTTTGACAAATAAATAAATAAATAAAATAAATGCGCTCTACATGGGGCTACCCTTGAAAAGTGGTCAGAGACTGCAAATAGTCCATAGTGGACCCATATAATATCTTTGCTCCCCGAGCTGCACTGGTTTCCTATTAGTCTCTGGGCACAATTCAAGGTATTGGTTATTACCTATACAGCCCTACATGGTTCAGGGCCAGACTATTTACGGGACCATCTCCTGCCGCATAACTCCCAGAGACCAATAAGAGCTCACAGAGTTGGCCTCCTCCAGGTCCCATCGACTAAACAATGTAGGTTGGTGGGACTGAGAGGGAGGGTCTTCTTTGTAGCTGCCCTGAATCTATGGAACCAACTACCCCCCAATGTCCGCACTGCTCCCACCCTACAGGCCTTTTGCAAGGCCACAAAGACCTGGCTTTGCAGGCAGGCCTGGGGGCCATGAATTGTCCATCTTTCATGGCCAAATTTTATTTTATGAATGGTGTGCATGCATAAGATTTGACTGGTTTTTATATAAATGGGTTTTACTGGGGTTAGTTTTTTAGAGCTTATATTCAACTTCTTTTTATTGCTGTATCTTTTTGTATTATTATTATGTTGTAAGCCACCCTGAGTCCTTCGGGATTGGGCAGCATAGAAGTCGAATGAATGAATGAATGAATGAATGAATGAATGAATGAATGAATGAATGAATGAATGAATGAATGAATCTGGAGGCTGTTAAGGTCTGGATGGGTGTTAATAGGCTCAGACTCAACCCCAACAAGACAGAGTGACTGTGGTTTCTGCCTTCTCCAGGTCCTGTCAACTAGACAATGTCACTTAGCGGGGCCTAGGGGAAGAGCCTTTTCAGTGGGGGCCCCAGCCCTCTGGAATCAGCTGCCCCCCCAAATTTCTACTGCCCCCACCTTCCTCACCTTCTGTAAGCATGTAAAGACTCATCTATGCTGCCAGGCTTGGGGCCATTAGACACTAGCTCCCTGGCTGACAAATGATATGTTGTTGTTGACTGGGAATGATTGATTTTTAATAAAATGGGGATTTAGATTAGATAAGTCGGTTTTATATTAATTGGATTTAGGATTTGTATTGTATTGTTCTTTTTATATGTTGTAAACTGCCCTGAGTCCCCAGAGTGGGGCGGCATATGAATCCAATCAATCAACAAACAAAGAAAGAAACAAAGAAACCATTCAAATCTCCCATTTTTTCTTTTATGGGATCACACACCCTCTCCAGTGATCTGAGTTTTTTCACATTTGCTGAAATACACTCCCCCTCTCCAAAACACTGGTTTAATGTAAACCATTTCTAAACCTTTCAATTCAGCTGTTCTCCATTCCTTCCTTGATTTCTCTTCAATCCTTTTTGGTTGATTTTAGCCCATCATAGTGTTCTCTATAGCCTTGCCACTTTATTTCACTTTTTGCCTTTCCTGTTCTCTATCTTTTAAGGCAACTTCTTAAAGGTGAAGCTGAATTATTTATTTGTTAAAATTGTATGCTCTCCACCTCATCTACTGTAGGTAGAGTAGACCTTTGCAGTCCTTTTTCAAAATTATTTTCATACTATCTACACCACCTCTGTCTTATTACAGCTACACCTGGACTGCAATAATTCAGGTGACTACTAGATGGTTGCCCTGGATTAATTTATTATCATCAAACATTGTAGTTTATTTGGATTTGCAGTTTGTACATAATATCCCTGGCTTAATCCTGTTTCCCAATTTTCTTTTTCTACTATAACAAGCAGGTCCACAAATACCATAGTTGCATAGAATTTTGGTAGCTAGAGTTGATGAGGATGATTTTACATTATACCTTTACATTTAAGTTATGCAACTTCCCCAATTTTTCCTATTTAAATTTCAACATAATCCTTTATGGATTCTTTCTATTCTTTCCAAGTGATTAGAAGTGTTTCAAAATGTTAGTTCCTAGATGTTCATAATTTATATTTCCACAGAGTATTTTTAGGTGAACATGGTCTCTATAAGTATTTTGCAAAGAAAAAGATGAAAGACACTTTTTTATTTTGAAAGATTTACAGTCACATTAAAATTAGCAGACTTGTTTTGTTATAGTATGTTCTGATAGCACAAAAGCTATTTATGATTTTAATCTCCATATTTATTAAATTTGCTATTTATATTAAATCTTTCTAGTTCAAATATCGTTTGGTCTAATGCATTTTTTTTAAAGAGAAACAACAATTTGATATTACTAGTAGGGCATTTTATAGATACAAGGAAAAGTGTTTAGGACAGAATAAACTTTTCCAGCTTGATAGTAGGTGGTAGAAAAAACCATTGCCAGAAATCAATAAAAGTTAGAGTAAAAAAATAATGTTGATCTATGGGTGCCCTTGTTGTTTCTTAAACAACTAATCATTTGCTTTGTTCCTGGTGATAAGTGTTTGGTGTTGCAAATACTTAGTAGAAACAGTTTCTTACTAGAGAATATAAGAAATATCTGGGCTAGACTATTTCCTCTCTTGATAAAGCAGATTAATGTGGTCTTTCTCTGTTTCTTTTCTTCGATTATACAAACACTCTACAATTGCATCATTAATAGCTAGATATGTCTTTACCCTTGTGGAATGTGAAGGTTACTTACTTGTACTTTGTGTGAAATATTTCTTCCTTTCCCTGATTATATAATGGTTATATTTCATAGGTGCATAAATTACTCTAAGGAGTGACTGTAAAAACTCAATGAATGCCTACTGAAGTCAGTGATTTCTATTACTATCTAGATTCTACCCTTCTATCCATCATTTAATCTTAAAATTGCACAAAAAGTTTCTCTTTGTTCCCTAGTCAGTACATGTATGGTTGCAGATACTCAGGAAATATACAGGTTGCTTACTCTGATATATTTCCCATCATTTTTAAATTGTATCTATAGTTATTTTATTTATTTTTTTCTATCATCTACTAAACATCAGTGTTTGCACCTGTGCTCTGTTTCTTCCCTTGTCTAAGAGCCTCCTATCTTTTTTTTAACTTACAATACTCAAAGCTCACATTTATCTTCTTGTCTATGAATTCACAAAGAAAATGATTTTTTAAAAAGAATACTAAAAATCTGGAGTTAAATGTGAGTGTCACAGCTATAATTCTTTATGAAGCAGCAGGTAAGATTGATCATCAAGGGTCAAAAGGCTAGGTCAAATTCTACTCATTCGTCAGCTGAATGTCATTTTTGTTTTCCCTGTCACTAGATAGCTTAAAAACATTGCAATTCCTTCCTCATTATCTGGGATTGGGCGCTTACCTGCCATCCAATATTAATGAAACTATGTTTCAAACCTGGCCATCATTTCTGTGGCATTTCTTCATGTAATTTCCTTCCCTTGGTTTAAATTCTTCAGATAAAGGACTGTTTTATTTAGAATATAGTTTATCAAGTAGTGAAATGGGAAAACTGCCGCTCCTGAGAACAATATAAATTTATACACCCATTAGAATCATTTAAATGAACAAATATAAGAGGCCAGTAAGGGGCGTATATAAGTGCACTAGTGTGCCTTTTGTCCCCTGTCCAATTGTCTCTCCTTATCTCATATCTCATATATCTTTTCTTCATTTCATATATCTTCTCCTCTATTTTTATATCTTTTCTTCTATCCTTTTCTTTATATATAATACTACATGTCTATTCTCTTCGATATGTATTGGACTAACTAACTAACTAACTAACTAACTAACTAACTAACTAACTAACTAAATAAATAAATAAATAAATAAATAAATAAATACAATTGTATTTATTTCAAAACAACCTAAATCAGAGTCCACAATTCTTAAACAATACAATCCCCCACTTCTTTAGATTTGCTTAATATTATGTATTAAAAGGGAAGAAGAAGAAAAGGGCCATGAATTCTGAATAATTCTAAAAAATATGAATAGAAATTATTTCTTTCTTTGGTGATAAGATGAAAGCCACCTCTATAAACAAGAGTATTAGTCCCACAATATATGTCATAGCTTTTGCTATTTCCCTCAGCTATAATCTTTTTTTATTTAGGGAATCCTTGAATAACAATTAAATTCCATTAATTCCAAAATTAAAAGAAATATTTTTTAAAAAAATGCTTTTTAAGATAGTAAAAAGGCAATATGTTGGCTTTATGGTTATGCTTTCATCAGAGGACTTTGTTGCTTTTTATGAATGAAAGAGTACCATAGTAAAATATCAAAAATGGTTATATTTGCTAAGTTCAAAATAACATTAAAAAAATCAATATACTTTCTGTTCAATTAAGACAACAAAGTACTAATACAGGTAGTCCTTGATATTTAACCACAATTGAGGTCAAAATTTCGGTTGCTAAGAGAGACATTTTATGATCTTTCTTACCATAATTGTTAAGTGAATCACTGCAGTTGTTAGTAACATGGTTATTAAGTGAATCTGGCTTCCCCATTAATTTTGCTTGTCAGAAGGTTGCAAAAGGTGATCACATGATCCCAGGACAATGCAACTATCATAAATATGAGTCAGTTAACAAGCATCTGAATCTTGAACATGTAACCATGGGCAGGGCCGCCGATAGACCAATATTACTGGGAGTGCTGTCCCGGGCCCGGCCAAATTGGAAAATTTGGGGGGCCTGGCGCCCGCCAAAAACTCCCCAACCCCGAAGAGAGCCACGCCTTTCGGCCTCCGGAAGTGCTGGGCCGGGGGACGCCTCCACCGCGCAGGTTTAGGAGGCGGAGCAGCGCCGGAGGAGCGTTGGCGGCTCCGAGCTTTTCCTGGAGCGCTCCGGACGCCCCTCTCGATGGCCCGGCTGCTAACCCGGGCGGAGGCACGGTTAGGGAAGGCGCCGCCCTTCCCGTGCAGCGCAATGCCAAGGCGAAAGCGCTGCCCGGCCGACACTTCCGTCCGACCCGTCCAATGCTGATGCCTCCCTCCCTCCCTGCCTGCCAGCCCCTGCGTGCCCCAACCCCCGAAACTCCCGCGGAAGGCAGTCCCCGTCCCCCCCCCGCTTGCCAGCTCTCACTTTGGTGTTTCTCCGGCGAAAGCAAGGCGGTTGAGTTGCTCCAAGGTTCCGCTTCCAAGCAACCGTTTGCCACCCCCCCGCAAGCCCCCTGCCCGAAGCTGCAAGTGCAAGATCCTGGGGCGAGGGGGAGGCGGCAGTCCTGCGCTTTGCACTGGGGAGGTGCGGCGGGGAACCGGGGCGGCGCGGCACAAGATGGGAACCTTTGGCTAACTTGCCCTCGAAGAGAACCAGCAAATGGCTGCTGGGGTTAATTAGCCTTCTCCGAGTCGGAACCGATTTTCAGGACGATCGATTTTCCCTCTCAGTGACTCCACCATCTCCCAGCTACCTTGGCTGGTGATGCAAGAGACCAAGGAAGCCTCAGTTCAGCAGCCATTTTTCAAAAATTTCTGGAAAGCTGAAGTCTGAATGGAGCCCTTCCAGTGCCGTGTGGAGCCCTTCTTGACGCTGCCTCCCCCCCCCCCGCTGCTGGGAAGTTCTGTTTCTAAGGGGCTCCGGGAACCCAGGTGAGGCTTCTCATCTGAAAACTATTTGTGGAAGAAGTTGGGAGAGGTTGGTGAGCAGAGCTCTCCTTGCAGGAGGAAGCCACCCCTCTGCGCTGGGAGGGAAGAAGGAACAATGTTCACCATCTCCCAGGACCCCCAAGCCCCCTTCCAACAGCACATGCGAGGATCCTGGCCTGCCAGCTCTCAGCTTCTCATTTCTGCTTTCTCTTTCTTTCTTTCTTTCTCTCTTGCTCTTTCATTCTTTTTTCTTTCTCTTTCTTTCTTTCTTTCTCTTGCTTTCTCTCCTTCCTTCCCTCCTTCCATTTCTTTCATTCCCCCTCTCTATTTTTATTTTTCTTTCATTCTCTTTCTTTCTTTCTTTCTCTCTTTTTCTTTCTTGCTTGCTCTTTTTCTTTCTCTCTTTTGCCTTCCCTTCCTCTATTTCTTCTTTTCTTTCTCCTTCCTACCTTCTTCCTTCCCTCCTTTCCTTCAGCCCTTCCTCTCTTACTCTCCCCTTTCATAAGTTTCCTTGCTTCCTTCCTCTGTTCTGTCCCTTCCCTCTTTCTTTCTTTCTTTCTTTCTTTTCCTCCCTCCATTTCTTGCTTTCCTTCTTCTTCCTCCCTTCTTTCCTCCCTCACTCCCTTCTTTCACTTCTTCCTCTCTTACTCTCCCCTTTCACACCTTTCCTTGCTTCTTTGCACCCTTCCTCTGTTCCTGTCCCTTCCCTCTTTCCTTCCTTCCTTCCCACCCTCCGTCCATTCATTCACCCATTCCTCTCTTGATCGCCCCTTTTACTATTCCTTCCTTCCTTCCTTCCACCCTCCCTCCTTCCTTCATAGCTCGCCCCTGCCTTTCTTCTCTTCCTTCCAGATGGGAGTGCCCCCTCAAGACACCCGCCCAACTGCTGGTGCCCTGCTTTTTCTCTCCCCTCGTCCTTTCCAGCTCCTCGCCGGTGGCTGCCGGGTGTGGGATCCCCCTCCCCCTCCCCTCGCTAGAAAGCACATGGTTTTGTCAACAAGAAGGGAGAAGTGCCAAGGAGCTGTAAATAAGCCTCGCTCTGCCTGACCGATGCCAGGAGGATCTTTCTTTCCCTTGTCACTCCCGCTTCTTTCTTTCTCCTGGATGAGTCCACACAATCGGCTTAACCCAGTTCCTGAAATAGCCTATGGCAGTGCTTCCCAACCTTGACAACTTGAAGATATCTGGACTTCAACTCCCAGAATTCTGGGAGTTAAAGTCCAGATATCTTCAAGTTGCCAAGGTTGGGAAACACTGGCCTATGGAACCGTCTCTCTTGGCGTGAAGCGGGAAATGATCCCCGGGGGATGGAGTGGCTTGGCGACTTAAAATAGTTTTAAAATGGCGGGGGGGCCAGACACTTAGGCTGTATGGGGCCCCAAAATTCCTGATGGTGGCCCTGACCATGGGAATGCTGCAGTGGTCATAATAAATAAATTCGTCAAAAATCAGACAATGTGATTTTCTGGATGTGTTTTCTCATGTTGTCTCTCATGGTTGAGGTCCACCTATGATGATGATGATGATGATGATGATGATGATGATGATGATGATGATAATAATAATAAAAAGCTTGAGATCATATGCAAGTAACTTGAAGAACATTAAAGAGCAGAAACTGAACAATCAGAAGATCAAAGACTATTTGACAAAAAAGTACTGGCTTAGTACAAGAAAGATCGAGGAAGCTCTGGAAATTGTAAAGCAGCAGATAACAGCAACAGCCAGAAAAACTGAGCAATATGAAGCTAGGATCACCCAGTACAGGCAGAATCAAACATTTCAATCCAACCAGAGGCAGTTCTACCAGAACCTGCATCAGCAAACAGATAAGGAAATTGAAAAGCCAGAGGTGAAAATAACAACAAAGTTCTGGAAAGATCTCTGGGAGGTCGAAAAGGACTATAACAGGACTGCTGGGTGGATAAAGGAGTTTGAGAAGGAATTCTCAGGAGCAATATGCAGCAGCTGGAGATAATACCTGAAATGATTGCAGAAAGAGTGAAAAGGGTAAAGAACTGGACATCCCCTGGCACTGATCAGGTGAATGGTTCTTGGCTGAAATACCTGACCAGCCTGCGTGCAAAAATGGCCAAATTGTTCAACAAAATGCTGCAGCCAGGAAATATCAGTGAATGGCTTACAACTGGCAGAACATATTTAAAAAGAAAGACACAGCGAAAGGAGCCATATCAGGAAACTACAGGCCAATAACATGTTTAACGACCATGCTCAAACTGCTGACAAGTATCATAGCTGACAGAATTCAGGACTACCTAGAAGAAAATGACATCATGCCAGTGGAGCAAAAGGGCAATAAAAGATGAAGTAGAGGTACAAAAGACCAGCTTCTAATTGATAAAATGATTTTGAAGAACTGTAACAACAGGAAAACAAACCTATACATGACCTGGATTGACTACAAGAAAGCTTTTGGCTCATTGCCACACAGCTGGATCATAAAATCCCTGGAAGTCATTGGAGTCAATGAAAACATCATGAAATTCATGGAAAAGGAAATTGGAAGACTGAGCTTTTTGTTGGGAATGAAAGCTATGGACTGATCAACATCAGAAGGGGCATCTTCCAGGGGGACTCTTTGTCCCCATTGCTATTCATCATCGCTATAATCCCACTGTCACATATTCTACAGAAAACAAACCTAACAAACTGCTAGGAATTCACCAAAAATTTCATACCTGCTGTATATGGATGACCTGAAGTTATACGGAAAATCAGAAACTGAGATACAGTCACTAACCAACACTGTGTGAATCTTCAGCAATGACATCAGCATGGAGTTTGGCCTGGATAAATGTGCCACAGCAGCACTGAAAAAGGGGAAAATCACTGAAAGTGAGGTCATTGAAATGACAAATGGTCAAACCATCAAGTGCCACCAGCCAGAAGCATACAGATACTTGGGCATCATGCAACTGGATAATATCAAGCATGGCCATGTGAAAACTGTGATCAGCAAAGAGTACATCCAGAGGACCAGAAAAATTTTGAAGAGCAAACTGAATGGTGGCAACACTATCAAGGCTATAAATACTTGGGCCATTCCTGTCATTAGATACACAGCTGGCATAGTGAACTGGACTCAAGCAGAGCTGGACAACTTGGACAGGAAAACCAGAAAATTAATGATGATCCATCATGCACTACACCCCCGCAGTGATGTTGACAGGCTGTATTTACCAAGGAAAATAGGCGGCAGAGGACTTTTGCAAGTGAAGCAAACAGTGGAAGAAGAGAAGCATGTATTAGCTGACAATGTGAAGGAGAACAAAGAGTCAGCATTGATGGAGGTCAGCAATAGGAAGCTTCTCAAGGTGAAGCAAACTAAGGACCAGTACAGAAAAACTGTAACTCAATGTCGTATGGACAGTTGGCGGAACAAAGCATTGCATGGCCAGTTCTTGGAGAAGATTGAAGGCAAAGTGGATAAAGAAAAGACCTGGTCATGGCTTACAAGTGGAACATTCAAAAAAGAGACAGAAGGACTGATACTGGCGGCACAAGAACAGGCCATTAGAACAAATGCTGTCAAAGCCAGAATTGAAAAATCAACAGACGATCCAAAGTGCAGACTCTGTAAAGAAACAGATGAAACAATCAATCACATACTCAGCTGCTGCAAAAAGATCACACAGACTGACTACAAGCATAGACATGATGCTGTGGCACAGATGATCCACTGGAACATGTGCCGGAACTACCATTTCCCAGTGGTAAAGAACTGGTAGGATCATAAGCCCAAAAAAGTGGTTGAAAATGAGCAAGCAAAACTATTGTGGGACTTCCAACTTCAGACTGACCGAATTCACCAGACATCCTGATTGTGGAGAAAAAGAAAGTATGGATTATTGATATCGCAATCCCAGGAGACAGCAGAATTGAGGAGAAGCAGCTAGAGAAATTAGTGAAATACGAAGATCTAAAAATCGAGCTGCAACAACTTTGGCATAAACTAGTGAAAGTGGTCCCAGTGGTACTTGGCACGCTGAGTGCAGTGCCAAAGGATCTCAGCAGACATTTGAAAACCATCGGAATTGACAAAATCTCCATTTGTCAATTGCAAAACGCTGCTTTACTGGGATCGGCAAACATAATTCGCCGCTACATCACGCTGTCTTAGGTGCTTGGGAACAACAACAATAAAACAATGTACAATGAACAAATCTAATATTTAAAAGAAAATATCTAAAAACCCATTATTTTAAAAACATACAACACAAGCATACTATACACAAAACTATATAAGCCTGGGGGAGATGTCGCAATTCCCCCATGCCTGACGATATAGGTGAGTCTTAAGTAATGTGTGAAAGACAAGGAGGGTGGGAGCAGTTCTGATCTCTGGGGGGAGTTGATTCCAGAGGGCCGAGACCGCCACAGAGAAGGCTCTTCCCCTGGGGCCCGCCAGACAACATTGTTTAGTCGATGGGACCCGGAGAAGGCCAACTCAGTGGGACCTTATCGACCGCTGGGATTCGTGCAGCAGAAGACGATCTCAGAGGTATTCTGGTCCAATGCCATGTAGGGCTTTATAGATCATTACCAACACTTTGAATTGTGATTGGAAACTGATAGGCAGCCAGTGCAGGCCACGGAGTGTTGGAGAGACGTGGACGAACCTAGGTAAACCCATAATAGCTCTCGCGGCTGCATTCTGCACAATCTGAAGGTAGCTTTTCAAAGGTAGCCCCATGTAGAGTTCATTGCAGTAGTCAAACCTCGAGGTGATGAGGGCATGAGCGACTTTGAGCAATGATTCCCTGTCCAAATAGGGCCGCAACTGGTGCAAACGCCCTCTCCTGGGAGGGCAATATTTTCCCCCCACCCGGGTAATGGACGGAAAGATGGAATTGTTCTTGGGAGGCAAAACCCACAAAAAAACGTCTTGTCAGGGTTCAGTTTGAGCTTGTTGACACCCATCCAGACCCCAAAAGCCTCCAGGCACTGGCACATAACTTCCACTGCTTCGCTGACTGGATATGGGGTGGAGATATATAACTGGATATCATCAGCATACTGATGATACCTCACCCCATGCCCCTGGATGATCTCACCCAGCGGTTTCATGTAGATATTAAATAGCAGGTGGGGAGAGGACTGACCCCTGAGGCACCCCACAAGGGAGAGACCTAGAGGTCGATCTCTGATCCCCCACTAACACTGACTGTAAACAACCAGGGAGGTAGGAGGAGAACCACTGAAGAATGCCTCCCACTCCCAACCCCTCCAGCCGGTGCAGAAGGATACCATGGTCGATGGTATCGAAAGCCGCTGAGAGGTCAAGAAGCACCAGGACAGAGAACAAACCCCTGTCCCAGGCCTGCCAGAGATCATCCATCAGTGCAACCAAAGCAGTTTCCATGCTGTGGCTGGGCCTGAATCTTGACTGTTGAGGGCCTAGATAATCGGCTTTTTCCAAGGGCCACTGCAGTTGGAGCGCCACCACCTTCTCAACAACCTTCCCCATAAAGGGAAGGTTGGAGACTGGACGGTAGTTATCAAGCATGGCTGGGTCCAGGGAAGACTTCTTAAGGAGGGGGCACACAAGTGCCTCCTTGAAGGGAGCCAGGAAGGACCCCCTCCTCAAAGAAGCATTGATAATCTCCTGGACCCAGCTCCGTGTCACCTCCCGGCTGGCTGAAATCAACCAAGAGGGACACGGATCCAGTAAGCAGGTGGCGAAACTCACAGCTCGAATGGCCTTGTCCACTTCATGAGGTGTCACCAAGTCAAACTCCTCCCAGACAGGTGGACAAGGACAGGCCCCAGTCACCTCGACTGACTCGTCAACCGACACTGCTCTCTAATCGGAGTCGAGGTCCGCCCGGATCCGAGTGACTTTATCAGAGAAACATGAGTTAAACTCCTCAGCACTGCCCTGCAAGGGCTTTCCAACTCCCCCCCTGGTTCAGAAGGGAGTGGGTCACCCTAAACAAAGCGGCCAGGTGGGATTCCACTGATGCAATCGAGGCATCATGGTACGCACATCTTGCCGCCTTGAGCGCCACTTTGTAAGTCTTAATGTGAGCTCTTACAAGTGTTCGGTTGGATTTGGATTTACTCTTCCTCCATCACTTTTCTAGACGTCTTTTCTGGTGTTTCAACTCCCGGAGCTCCTCGGTAAACCAAGGAGCCCTCCGGGGTCTAGTGCCACAGAGAGGTCGCAACGGCACAATTCGGTCAAGAGCCTCCATCGCAGCTCTGTTCCAGGCCACGGCAAGAGACTCTGCCAAGCTGTGGGGAAGTGAATCTGGTAAAACCCCAAGCGCCCTCTGAAAGCCCTCTGGGTCCATCAGGCATCTGGGACGGAACCACCTAGTCAGTTCCACCCCCCTGTGGGGAAGGATTGGAGCCAGGAAATCAAGCCGTTGTAGAAAATGGTCTGACCATGACAAAGGCAACACTTCTAAGCTCCTTAGTCTCAGACCATTACTCAATTGCTCCGAGAGGAATACCGTGTCGGGTGCATGTCCCCTCTTGTGAGTCGGACCCTAAACTAGTTGAGTTAGGTCCATGGCTGTCATGGTGGCCATGAACTCCTGTGCTAAACCAGAGGAATCGCCAAGTCGTGGCAGATTGAAGTCCCCCAGGACAATGAGTCCAGGGAACTCCACTGCCAAACCGGCCACCTCCTGAAGCAGCACGGGCAGGGCTGTTGACATGTAGCTGGGAGGCAGATATGTGAGCAGCAAGCCCACCGAAGTCCAACTTCACAAGGAGGGACTCACAGCCCACAATCTTGGGGGCAACGAATCTACTTAGGAAGAGGTTCTCCTTGGCTATAATAGCCATTCCTCCCCCCCTTCCTTGGGGTCGAGGCTGATGCCATACCTGAAACCCAGCTGGGCATATTTCCGAGAGGGGAACTTCTCCCTCTGGACCCAGCCAGGTTTCAGTCACAAATTCCAGGTTGGCCTCCTCATTCAAGATCAAGTCCACCGACCTGGCATTGAGTAGCAGCAGCTTGAGCCCAGGGCCCGGATTACACTCGTCACTAGTACCCCAGGTTGAGCTCACAGGACCGGAACAAGAGATTGCTTTTAAGCAGCAATCTCTTCTTCTTCCAGAACGGCTAGCCCATGACTCCCGCCATATCTGCCTCTCCCCAGCAGGACCAGAATATTTTGCCTCTGCCACCCCAGAAATAGATACCTCAAGCCCTCCTGCCTCTCTACCGCCAGATAGGCTACATTCTGCATTTATACTATTCCCATTATTCCCATAGATACCATCCGACCCACCCCACTCATTTATTTCATACAAATCACCCCACCCACCCCAATCATCCATCATTAACCCCCCCCATAAGTTAGCCAAAAGTTAAATTACTAAAAACATTAATAATAAACCCCTTAATAATTAATACTAGCAAATATCAAATTTACTTTAAAAATTAACATTAAAAATATATGTATTAATTATTAAAAATATTAAGAATACAGGAGGTAGTCTAATTCATTAATCAGTCAGTCAAGTAGCACCAAAGTTCTAAAAAGGTGAGTTCTAGAGATATTCAATATTCAGTGGGGAATGCCTGAGTCCTGGGTATACTAATTCTGTTCCCCAGGTTCTTTTGTGCCGACTGCTGCCACTGGCCGGCACTCCCGATCTTTCTCTCTGTCTCAGTTACTTCAGCTGCCGTCTTCGACTCTTCCACTTCCACGGCACCCCCCAATTTCCACTGGTGCCCCTGGCCACCTTCCAATGCCTTTGTTGTTGCTGGATGGCATTTCCAACTTTCGAGCCCCTCTGCGGCATCACCCAGTCTCCACACGGTCTCCATGAGACTTTAACACAGTCTGCCGGACTCATCAGCATTTTTCTCAGCCTCCTTCTTCTCTCGGCCTCCTCCCTCATGACAGTGGCCAGTCCGGGTAGGCCCTCCATCCAACAGACCTTCCGATGCCAGGCGCTCCCACCATATAGCTTTTCGGCATCCTGGGTCCGTTCAGGGGGCCAGGACCGTTGTGCCATTGATCTCTTGCCTCTCTCACCTCTCCCACCTCTCGGCTCATACGACCAGCCCATTCCTCAGCCCGTTCCTTAATCGCTCAGTCTCCCCGCAGCGTGACTCAACACCAGACAGTGTCAACTTGTGGGCACCATTTTCCACATCTCCGTGTCTCAGCTGATCAAGTCCTGGTGTGTCCATGGCCAAGACAGATCTCACCGCCGTGGAAAACTGCCGAGACGGGGGTCTTTGGAGGCAGGGACAATTTGCCTCACTGAACAACCAGAGCAAAATCAGTGACTCGAATGAAAAATGTCCTGTATTCATGATGTTCCACCGTAGTCCGGCAGAGCTGCAGCTTCCACCCTCCTCCTTGCAACCCCACCAAAACTGGATAGATCTCAGCGTCTTCAGCATTCTTTGAATAGACACCAGCAGGCCCCTCCCCATGCACTTTCAGGAAGCCCAAGACATCAGCCGATGTCAATTACAGGCCTCTCTCATCTTTTTAAGTGGGAGAACTTGCACAACTGGTGTCTGGCTAAATACTTTCCCCCCCACTGTATGTATGTATGTATGTATGTATGTATGTATGTATGTATGTATGTATTATTATTATTATTATTATTATTATTATTATTATTATTCATTCATTCATTCATTCATTCATTTATTTGACTTCTATGCCGCCCCTCTCTAAGGACTCAGGACGGCTTGCAACATATAATAAATCAATATGAAACATCTTAATTTAATTTTTTTAAAACCCCAAAAACCATTAAAACAGTCATTTCATTCAATCAACTTTCTCTCAACACATTCATTGGCCAGGGGGCAAGGATCTAATGGTCTCAAGTCTGGCAGCATAAATGAGTTTTAAGACTCTTATGGAAGGCTAGGAGGCAGTCTCCAGAGAGAAATCTTAGTGCTTTACAGCAATTTCTGAGGAGTCCTCATTTTACTGACCTCAGAAGGATGGAAGGTTGAGTCAACCTTGAATTAGTCAGGCTTGAACTACTGGAGCTGAAGCTGTCCAGATATTTTTATTCATTCATTCATTCATTCATTCATTCATTCATTCATTCATTCATTCATCTTCTATGCTGCCCAATCCCGAAGGACTTAGGGCAACTTACAACAGGATAAAAATTAGAAAGGCAAGAAAAAGAAGTCAAATATAACAACTAAACTATAAAATCTTAATTAAAAACCATAATACTATTAACATGCATACATAACATTCATACAATATGGCCATGATAGTTGTTAAATTCATGGGTCCCAGGCCTGCTGGCAAAGCCAGATCTTAGCATCCCTACAAAAACCCGACAAATTATACAGAAACCAACTCCCTTAAAACCCGAATTATTCCTCCTAAGAATAATTAGAAAGCCATTAAACAAAGAAAATAGATACCTACTGGTAAATTTAGGTTGCTAGGTAGAAGATTAAAGTCCAGGACCCCCACGGTTGCCTTCTCAAAAATGCTACCTGTTCCACACGCAGGGCCAGCTAGACAGGCAGAGCTCAGGAGCTTCAATGCGTGGATGAGGCAGTGGTGTCGAGAGGAAGGTTTTAGATTCATTAGGAACTGGGAAACATTTTGGGACAAGCCACACCTGTACAAAAGGGATGGGTTACACTTGAACCATAATGGAACCAGACTGCTGGCGATTAATATTAAAAAGTTTTCAGAGCAGCTTTTAAACTGATCTGTAGGGGCAAGTCGACAGGAGCTGGGCAGCTTCCGGTTCGAGAAGAACATGGAGGATGGAAGTTATGCACACATTGGTGAGTCAATAGGAAAACTAAATTTTAATAGTCAAGCAGAAGGACATGGAAGACCATCTACAAATTCTACAGTCAAATTCTACAGCCAAAATCTACAGTCAAAGTTGAAAGTGCACCAGAAAATTACATATAAATGTCTGTACACAAATGCTAGAAGCCTTTGAGCAAAAATAGGGGAATTGGAATGCTTGGTGAAAGAAAATAATATTGATATTATTGGCATAACAGAAACCTGGTGGACAGAAGAAAACCAATGGGACACAAGGATTCCAGTTTATAAACTGTATAGGATGGACAGGAGAGGGGAAAATGTTGGTGGCGTGGCCTTGTACATAAATGAGAACTTAGAATCTCATGAACTCGAAATTCAAGAAAATTCAAACTCACCCATAGAAACATTGTGGATAAAAATCCCAGGAGAGGAAACTAATCTGACGTTAGGGATCTGCTATCGCCTTCCCAACCAAACCCCAGAGGCAGATTGCTATTTGGAAAATGAATTTAAGGAGGCCTCAAAAAGAAATAGGGTAGTCATAATGGGGGACTTCAACTATCCCCGAATAAATTGGGTAAATTCTTGTTCTACACATGAGAGAAAAGTTCCTCGACATGTTAGCTGATTATTCCCTTGAGCAGATGGTCATGGAACCAACCAGGGGAAAGGGGATCCTGGAATTGGTTCTAACTAACGCACAGGATTTGGTTCATGATGTCTTTGTAACCGAGCCCATAGGAACCAGCGATCGCAACACAATAACCTTCAACTTAGCCATGGATAGCAAATTGTCAGTGAAAACTAACACAGAGGTCTTAAACTTTCACACAGGGAATTTTGCCAAAATGAGGAAAATAGTAAAGAAGAAACTAAAAGGGACAGAAAAAAAAGTCAAATCCCTCCAAAGTGCTTGGAAACTGTTTAAAAATATGTTACAACAGGCTCAACTAAGATGCATTCCTAAAAGAAGAAGAGGACCGGAAAGTCCAAGAGGATACCAGCTTACAGATGAGGTAAATGAGGTTATTGGAAAGAAGAAAAACTCATTTAAGAAATGGAAGGCTCTTCCTATCGACGAGAACAGGAAGGATCACAAACTCTGGCAGACCAAATGCAAGGCAATAGTCAGGAAAGCCAAGAGAGATTTTGAGGAGCATATAGCAAAGAATATTAAAAATAATAACAAAACCTTTTTTAAGTACATCAGAAGCAGGAACCCAAGCAGAAAAACAGTTGGGCCACTCAATGACAATGGTCAGAAGGGGATAATCAGAAAAGACAAGGAGATTGCTGAGATACTAAATGACTTCTTTGCCTCCATTTTCACTGAGGAGGATAGAGAGCATTTGCCTGCCATTGAATTAGTTTTCCCAGGGAGGGAATTAGAAGTATTAAACCAGATAGAGATAAACAAGGAAGATGTTCTTGCATGCCTCTCTAAACTGAATGTCAACAAATTGCCGGGTCCAGATGGCATCGATCCTAGAGTTCTCAAGGAACTCAAGTGTGAAATTGCTGAACTTCTAGCTAAAATATACAATCTTTCTCTAAGATCAGGCACTGTACCTAAGGATTGGAGGGGTGCAAATGTAACCCCGATCTTCAAGAAAGGATCCAGAGGTGATCCAGGAAACTATAGACCAGTCAGTTTAACCTCAGTTCCACGTAAAGTGATGGAAACCAGGATTAAAGATAAAATTACTGGACACATAGAAAAACAGGCATTGCTGAAAGAAAATCAACATTGTTTCTGCAAAGGCAAATCATGCCTTACTAACTTGTTAGAATTCTTTGAGGGTGTAAATAAACACAGAGATAAAGGGGACCCAGTTGATATTGCATATCTTGACTTTCAAAAGGCTTTTGACAAAGTCCCTCACCAAAGGCTTCTAAAAAAGCTCTTCAGCCATGGAATTAGAGGACAGGTCTTGTCCTGGATTGGTAACTAGCTAAATTGTAGGAAGCAAAGGGTGGCAATAAATGGACAATTCTCTGGATGGAAAGAAGTGGTGTAGCCCAAGGTTCAGTTTTGGGACCTTTACTTTTTAATTTATTCATTAATGATCTGGATGTAGAAGTAAATAGTG
This sequence comes from Erythrolamprus reginae, assembly GCF_031021105.1. Lineage (NCBI taxonomy): Eukaryota > Metazoa > Chordata > Lepidosauria > Squamata > Dipsadidae > Erythrolamprus > Erythrolamprus reginae. The sequence goes on from NC_091963.1 coordinate 64,820,890, forward strand.
AGGTAGCAAAATTTGCTGATGACACTAAATTGTTCTGGGTAGTGGAAAGTGAAACTGATTGCCGGGGCTCCAGAAGGATCTCTCGAAATTGAGTGAGTGGGCAACAAAGTGGCAAATGCATTTTAACCTAAACAAGTGCAAAGTTATGCACATCGGGGCAAAGAACTCCAATTACAGTGTTCCCTCGATTTTCACGGGTTTGAACTTCGCGAAACGGCTATACCACGGTTTTTCAAAAATATTAATTAAAAAATACTTTGCAGTTTTCCCCCCTATACCACAATTTTTCCTGCCCGTTGACATCATGTCATCACCAAACTTTCGTCCGCCTTTAATAAATATTTTTTTAAAATAAACTTTAATAAATAAACATGGTGAGTAATAATCTAAATGGTTGCTAAGGGAATGGGAAATTGTAATTTAGGGGTTTAAAGTTTTAAGGGAAGGCTTGTGACACTGTTCATAGCCAAAAATAGTGTATTTACTTCTGCATCTCTACTTCGCGGAAATTCGATTTTCGCGGGTGGTCTCGGAACGCATCCCCCACGAAAATCGAGGGAGCACTGTATACCTAACAACTGATGGGGACAAAACTTTTCAAGACAATCCAAGAACGGGATCTTGGGGTTTTGGTGGACAGCTCAATGAAGATGTCAACCCAGCGCGCAGCAGCAGTAAAAAAAGCAAATTCCATTCTTGGCATGATTAGGATCGAAAATAGGTCAGTATTGCCTCTGTACAAATCAATGGTGAGACCACACTTGGAGTACTGTGTACAGTTCTGGACACCACATCTCAAGAAGGATATAATGGAACTGGAAAAGGTGCAAAAAAAGGCCAACAAGAATGATAAAGGAAATGGAGCACCTCCCTTATGATACCAGGTTACAACGTCTTGGTCTCTTCAGCCTTGAAAGACGGCGTTTAAGGGGTGACTTGATCAAAGTGTATAAAATCATGCATGGGATAGAAAAGGTAGATAGAGAAAAAATATTTTCTCTATCACACAATACTAGGACAAGGGGGCACTCCCTAAAGCTCATAAGTAAGAAAGTGAGGACAAATCAAGGGAAATATTTCTTCACCCAGAGGGTCATTGGTTTATGGAATTCACTTCCAGAAGAGGTCATGGCAGCAGTCAGCCTTGGTAGCTTCAAGGCAGGATTAGACAGATTCATGGATTCCAAGCATATAGATGGTTATTGAAACAGATGTCCAAGTGCTGCCTCTATGTTGGTTGAGGCAGGCAAGATTCCCTTGAATACCACTTGTTGAGGGTCAAGGGAAAGGGAGAGTCTTGCCTTCTCTTTCTATTCAAGATCCCCATGGACAATTGGTGGGCCACTGTGGGATACAGAATGCTGGACTCAATAGGCTTTGGCCTGATTCAGCATGGCTGTTCTTATGTTCTTATATTCTTAAACATTTTAACTACTGCAAGAATAACATTTGCCCAATCGTGGAAATTGGATCACACCCCATCTACCCTAAATTTCATTAACAAAACTCATGAATGTGCTGAACTGATGAAAATAACCCTTGAATTCTGGGGCAAAGAGGAATCAGAGTTCTATAAAGCATGGAATAAATGGTACATCTGGCTGGATAAAAGACAACATACAACTCCATCATGATCCTTTTACCCTTCTCCCAAACAATTATCCCACAAAATATAAAATAACATTATGAATCATTGATAAAAGGATGAACAAATTCAAAACAGCAAAACTTAAACTCTAACTCAAGTTTAGAAACTTAAAACTTTCATCTATATTGATAGTAAAGATCATAAAAGAATAATCGGGTCAACAGATAAGTTGACACTATTTATGAAATCTGATAAATTTATAGATATGAATTTATCTCTTCTTTCTTTTTTAATTTTTATTTTTTCCTCTTCTCTTTCCTTCCCCCTTTTCTCTCTTTTTCTTTCTCTCTCTTTAGCTTTATTTTCTTTTATATACAGTATGTAAGCGTGTATTTTGATTTATGATTGTATACTCTAAATTCATATACATTTGTACCAATATTTGCACAGTCCTTTTGCTTTATGTATCCCCTCCCCTATTTATCTTCAATAAATATTATATTTTCTTTTTAAAAAACCTGACAGGGTGGGAGCAGTATGGACCTCGGGGGGGGGAGTTGGTTCCATTGAGCTGGGGCAACAACAGAGAAGGCCCTTTCCCATGGCCCCACCAACCTGCATTGCTTGGTCGATGGGACCCAGAGGAAGCCAACTTTGTGTGTTCTTATAAGTCTCTGGGAGGTATGTGGCAGGAGACATTCCCATAAATAGTCTGGCCCCGAGCCATAGGTGATGATCAATGCCTTGAATTATGCCCAGAGACTAATAGGAAGCCAGTGCAGCTCGCAGAGCATAGATGTTATATGTTGCATGACAGCTCGCGCAGCTGCATTCTGGACCATTTGGAGTCTCTGAATACTCTTCAAGGGTAGCCCCATATAGAGTGTGTTGCAATAATCAAGATGGGAGGGGATGAGGGCCTGAGTGACTATGCATAGAGCCTCCTGGTCCAAATAGGGCCGCAACTGGTGGACCAGATGAACCGGGGCAAAAGTCCCCCTGGTCACAGCCAAGAGGTGGTGATCAAGGCTCAGCTGTGGGTCCAGGAGGACACCCAAGTTGCAGACTTTAACTGAGGGGGTCAATGTTTCTTCCCTCCAGAGCAATAGACAGACAGATTGAATAGTCTGCCCACAGCCACTCAGTCTTGTCTGGGTTGAGTTTGAGCCTGTTGACCCTGATCCAGACCCATACAGCTGCCAGGCACTGGCACATCACATCCATGGCTTCACTGAATTGGCATGAGGTGGAGATATATAACTGAGTATCATCAATGTACTGATGATAGCTTACCCCATGCCATCGGATGATCTCGCCCAATGGCTTCATGTAGATGTTAAATAGTAGGGGAAGAGGATAGATTCCTGTGGCACCCCACAAAGGAGAGACTTAGGGGTGGACCTCTGCCCCCCCCACTAACACTGACTGCAAATGGCCACAGAGATAGGAGGAGAACCACCATAAAACAGTGCCTACCAATATTTCTTCAATTCTTCAATTCGGCTGGATCCAGGGATGGTTTCTTGAGGAAGGGTCATACAACTGCTTCCTTCAACGATTGCAGAAATGACCCCTCTCTCAAGGAAGTGTTAATCAACACCTGGATCCAGCCGTGTGTCACCTCCTGATTTGCTGAAACCAGTCAGGAGGGGCACGGATACAGAAGACAGGTGGAGGAACTCACAGCTCCTATGGCCTTGTCCATTTCCTCATGGGTTACCAGGTCAAACTCTTCTCAAATAACAGGACTAAGGCCTGACCCTATTGCCTCGGTCTGAATTGCCCAATTGGAATCCAGATCATTCTGAATCTGAGTGACTTTATCTGCAAGAAACTGAACAAATTCCTCAGCTCTGCCCTGTAAGAGTTCCACTACTTCCACCTTATTTAGGAGGGAGTGGTTCACCCTAAACAGGGAGACTGGGTGAGAACCTGCAGATGCAATAAGGACAGTGATGTACTCAGAATATGCCACCTCAATTGCCATGAGTTAAGTCCTAATGTAGGCTTTTAACTGTGTTTGTTTAGACTCATGCTTGCTCTAGGCATCTCTTCTGGCATTTCATCTCCTGGAGTTCCTCAGTAAACCAAGGAGATCTCCAGGGTCTACTACCTGAGAGAAGCCGCAGAGGTGTAATCCGGGCGAGAGCCCCCAATGTGGCCTTATTCTATAGCATCACTAGAGCCGGACTATGGATAAACAAGCTCCTTCTGAAACCTATCCAGGTCCATTATGCACCTAGAGCAGAACCTCCTAATCAGTTCTGCCTCCCTGCAGTGGAAGATTGGTCAGTCAGGTCCAGACTGAGATACCACAAGGGTGTGGTGACTATACCCCTTAAAACCAGATCATTATTCCACTGCTCCGAGAGAAACACCAAGTCAAGTGTATGTCCTCCTCCATGAATCGGACCCTGAATTACTTGGGTCAGGTCCATGTTTGTCATGGAAGCCATGAACTCCTGCGCCACTTCTGAGGTTTTAGTGAGCAATGGTAGATTAAATCCTGCAAGCCTGGGGAACTCCACCCCCAACTCGTCTACCGCCTCAAGCAGCGCAGGCATGGCTGTTGCAACATAGCTGGGAGGCATGTATGTTAATATCAAGCCCACCTGGACCCCTAAGTCCAATCTCAAGAGGAGAGACCCCTAAGTCCAATCTCAAGAGGAGAGACTCACACTTGGTAATATCTGGAGCAGGGACACTACGAGGGCTTTGAATCTCTCGGACAATGATCGCAACTCCCCCACCCCTTCCCTGGTGTCACGGCAGATGCAACACCAGAAACCTGGGACATCTCTCTCTAGTCCCAGCCAGATTTCGGTCACACAAGCCAGGTCAGCCCGCTCCTTCAAGAGTAAATCTCGGACCAAGGGGGCCCTGTTGGCAACCCACCTGGCATTTAGTGGCAGCAGCCTGAAACCAGAGCTCTGACTATATGCAGAGGTATGCAGGAGGACTAGATAAGATACCAAAATATATTGTGGCAACTAAGCAGCCAGATAAATGAATGAAGACATGTTTGTATAAAACAGTAGTTTATTCTTCCATGCAAAATATCTTCTGTTTCAGTCTTCTATATACAGGAACTTTACTTTAGCTATATTACTTAGTAGACACTAAACCAATTTAAGTTTCAAGTAGATACTAAACCAAACCAGGTTTCTAGAATCACTATTACTACTCAATATTTAGGGTGAATTTTTTTAAATTTTTCATCTCCAATCACGTGTACGGAAGAAAAGATACCATTAATTTCAAATTAATTTACAACATAACATTTTTACAATTTCGGTATACACAGATTAAACCAATGCCACCTCCTGATGATTTAACATCTGGACCAGAAAATAATTATTCCAATTCCTCTTATGATAAAAAAAGTTTTAAAAAAGAACTGTTTACATTTTAGGCTGTTACCATTCTTAATCACATCGAATTAATTAGATCAAAATGTTTCAATTTTCTTAAAAATCTCCTCCATATCAATTTTCATTTATACTTTAAACCCTCTTCCATAATAAATTCCCTTTTAAAAAAAGGGGGGAAAAGAGAACCTTAAGGGGAAAGAAAAGGAGCAAATATTTCCAATTACTATATTAAATTACTATATTTAAAAAAGATAGCTAAAATATATATAAAGGTGGCAAGAAAAAAAAAGAGAACCCATCATACAGTATATCCCAAATATTGCCAAATTAATAAACCAAATTAGAAAGGAACCTAATTAAAAAATAGTTCCCTTTCCTGAATAGAAATACAAAATTGTAATAAAGATTAAAGAAAATTAGAAAACAGGGAGAGAACAAGGGGGGAAAATATAGGGAAAGAGATAAGAAAAGGGGAGGATAAAAACAGAAACTAAATACTCCATGCATTCATACATTCATCATATCCTGTTCTGGTTATACAACTTTCAATCCATAACACTTTCAATCCAATAGCATCATCCTACCCTATTCTACGAAGGGGGGGGGAAGGTTACTGTATGGCCAGTGTAATCATCTTCCCTGTACTAATTATAACACTTTCAATCCATCATCATACCCTATTCTAGAAACAAAAAAGGTCACTGTATAGCCAGTGTAATCTTCTTCCCTAAACTAATTGTAATACTTTCAATCCATCATCGTGTCCTGTTCTAAAATGAAAAAAAATATCACCATATAGTCAGCGTAATCATCTTCCCTATACTAATTATAACACTTTCAATCCATCGTCATATCCTATTCTAGGGGAAAAAAAGGTCACTGTAGATCAGCAGAATCATCTGCCCTACTCTAATTATGTAACTTTCCATCCAATAAAATCAACATATTCCATTCTGAAAAGAAGGGAAAGAAAAAGAAAAAAAAGAGGGAAAGAGATCATTAAATTAAATTTAACGATCATATTCCAAATTATATTAAATATATAGTCAACATTTCTAGTATATCATTATTCCCTTTTCTTAAACTTTAAACAACATTAACCAAATTAATCCTTACACCTTAATCATTAGTATTAATCATCCTACCAAACCTAAGATTACCTAAACATTTTCAATTCAATTTAATATTCAGTAGTATTATTTCATTATCCTAATAGTGTCCCCATCAAAATAATTTTATACGTCTCAAAAAAGTAATTTAGTTAACCATTATTTCATATGCAACTCACTTAAAATCTTAATCTTTACATTAATCATTAAAGCTAAACAACCCTATCAAACCAAACCATTTTCAATTCTCATTTAACAGTAATATTTCATTATTTCCACCAAGACAAGAATTTTTTTTAAAATCTCAGATATTTTAGTTAAACAATCAATTCATCTCATTTAAAATCTAAATCTTTAATTAAATCCTCCTGCATTAAATCAATTTTATTCCTAAAAGTTTCATTACATTCTCTTATAATAAAGTCCAATTTAAAATCAATTTAAAGTCAAATTCACCATCCGGGGGTCCCGGCTCTTTTGAACTGGGCCTGATCCTCCTTGCAGGGGAGGTGACGTAGGGGATGCTACCGGAGGCTTGGTTTAGGGCCGGCATGCCCCACCAGGCGAACTGGCTTCATCTTGCGCCGGCGGTGGCGCGAGATTTGCCAGGCTGCCATGCCTGGCAGACACTAGCCGCAAACGACTTCGCAACACAGGGATTGAAGAAGCTCAGAAACACCTGCAAAGAGAATGGATTTCAGTGATGGCGAGGTGAAAAACGATTAAGCAGAGTGCTGGTGAGTGCGGAGGGTTGGAGAGAACTTAAAACGGACTGTTTCTTACTTTTTTTATTCATGGAAGCAGAAATGCCTGGAATTCATGTGGAAGCTGCTGATCGGTTATGGAGCAATTAGCGGAAAGCTTTAAAGTCATAGCAAATTGCCCAGTTATTATTTTTCTCTTTTTTTGGACGAATTTTAAGTAATTTAAAGATTTGGAGCTTGAATCGGGATTTTTTCTTCTAATTTATTGAGGCATTTCCTTTCTCCCCTCGATGATGTCACTTCCTGTTATAACAACTTACAAAGAATGATCAATTGTGATAATCTACTGCCACCCTCAGGTCGGAGGAAGTACTACAATGAATTTTGTGATGCAATTAGTGCCAGATGGCTTTTTATTTTATTTTGCTTGCTGTTTGATATCTATGTATACTGCTGTAAAAAGATTATCTCCAGATTTGTTTTGGAACATGGATAACTGGAAAAATTTCTTGTTTGTAACTGAGAGGAGATACTGCACATTAACTAAAGGACATATTGGTCACATCTGGGTAAGTATGGAGCAAGAACATAAAATGTGAATGTGGAGGCTGACAGGATTTTCAAAGAAGATGATTTATACTAAAGGACATTAATGGACTTTTTTTAAAAAAAAATTGGACTATTAATTCAAACTAGACTCTAATGGAACTCTAATTGGACTTTACTATATAAATAGTTTAATGAAATTGCAAGGAAGAATCTGCTCTGATGGAGGAGGAATTAATTTAAGACTATGATTATTAATTGATTTAATTGACTTTGATTGAGTGGCATATGTAATACTGATTAATTAAGATATTTGAGACTCATAAAAGTACTCTGGTGGGTAAAATGATAGATTAATGAAATAATATTATTAAAAGTTAAGGAATTTAATGAGGGTTTAAAACTTTAAATAGATTTTTTTATCACTCAGTATTTAACTCATGCTCAAACTGCTCCAGCCAGCCAACTCCAGCCAACCAACCACCACCATCAACAGCAAACAACAGCAGACAGAAGAACTGTGGTGAAGTTGATTTGCATCTTATAATGCTCCGGTCCAATCACATTGCAGTTCACACCCTATGATTGAGCATTAGCATGCTTACATTCTACCTTTTACCTTATATGGTAATACAATAATACAGTCAGTGTTAGTGGGGGGTCAGAGGTCGACCACTAGGTTTGTCCCTTGTGGGGTGCCTCAGGGGTCGGTCCTCTCCCCCCTGCTATTTAATATCTACATGAAACCGCTGGGTGAGATAATCCAAGGGCATGGGGTGAGGTATCATCAGTAAGGCGATGATACCCAGCTGTACATCTCCACCCCATGTCCAGTCAACGAAGCAGTGGAAGTGATGTGACGGTGCCTGGAGGCTGTTAGGGTCTGGATGGGTGTCAACAGACTCAAACTCAACCCTGATAAGACGGAGTGGCTGTGGGTTTTTCCTTCCCAGGTTCAATTCCATCTGTCCGTCCATTACCCTGGGGGGGGGGGGAATTACTGACTCCCTCAGAAAGGGTCCGCAACTTGGGCGTCCTCCTCGATCCACAGCTAACATTAGAGAACCATCTTTCAGCTATGGCGAGGAGGGCATTGGCCCAGGTTCACCTGATGCACCAATTGCGCCCCTATCTGGACCGGGAGTCACTGCTCACAGTCACTCATGCTCTCATCACCTTGAGGTTCAACTACTGTAATGCTCTCTACATGGGGCTACCTTTGAAGAGTGTTCAGAAACTTCAGATCATGCAGAATGCAGCTGAATGCAGCTGCGAGAGCTATCATGGGCTTCATGTTACACCAACACTCCGCAGTCTGCATTGGTTGCCGATAAGTTTCCGATCACAATTCAAAGTGTTGGTTATGACCTATAAAGCCCTACATGGCATCAGACCAGAATATCTCCAAGACCACCTTCTGCCGCACGAATCCCAGTGATCGGTTAAGTCCCACAGAGTTCGCCTTCTCCGGGTCCCGTCGATGAAACAATGTCATCTGGCAGGACCCAGGGGAAGAGCTTTCTCTGTGGCAGCCCCGACCCTCTGGAATCAACTCCCCCCCCCGGAGATTAGGATTGCCCCCATCCTCCTTGCCTTTAAAACCCACCTCTGTCATCAGGCTTGGGGAAATTGATTCCCCTGGACCATTTCCGTTTTATGCATGGTCTGTATGAGATGTATGATTGCTTTTTATATTAAGGGTTTTTAAATTGTTTTAGTTATTGGATTTGCACTGTTTTGTTGTTGTGAGCCACTCCAGGGCTCTGAAGAGGGGCGGCATACAAATCTAATAAATAGTAATAGTGATAGTGATAGTGATAGTAATAATCACCCATGATTGCTAATCCTGACAGAAGCCTGCAATACTTCTACATTCTAAACATTGTGTCACCACAGCTTCTATTTGATATGATTTTCCAAAATAATCTGAGATTCAATACCATGGGACAGGAATTTTATGTTGAATCAGGTTCTATCCTACATAAAATTGGCTTAATAATAATTAATAATTAACAACAACCAATAATATTACTATCTATTCTACCTTCTGAAAGAGGAAAGGGGTAACTTTGAGGGAAATTGCATGGTAGAGTGGAGCAAAGTAGTTAAAGCAATTAAAATGTCAACATACCAGAAATTTGTCAAAAAAACATCCTCTAACCCAACTCTACCAAAAGGTTCACCCTCAACTCAAAGATCAATAACTGGCATGTTAGCGCCTGAGAAAACAAGTAATACTTCACTAATAACACAAGAAACATTACTGGCAATTCAGGAAACAATGCTGAAACTCCAGGAAAAGTTAGCTAAAAATCATGAGATAATGAGGGAAGATATGCAAAGAATGGATAATAAAATAGAAATAATCCATCAAATTTTAGAGAAAAATGAAAAAAGGATATAACAAATTGAGAAAAGAATGGAACAAAATGAAAAAAGTAGATATGATAGATCAAAAATTTATGCTTATGAATAGAGTTGGAAGAATCAATAATTAATTTAGAGATAGATAGAGCAGAATTTTATATCAGATTTCAAAATATAGTAGAAGACAAAAATGAAAATCTAGCAGAGATAATGACAGATATGATAGCTAACATCCTACAAAAAGATAAGCAAGAAACTGCAAATGGATTAGATGATATTTGCAGTGTGCACACCAATTATGCCCTGAAACATAAATTGCCCAGAGAAGTACATGTAAGGTGCTCCAAAAAAGAGATTAGAAATGAAATTTTAAAAATTACAAAAGACAAAACAGTATTGTACAAAGGGAAAGAAATTAGAATCCTTAAGCAAATACCAAAAAGACTAAGGGACAATCAAAGAGGGTATCGCCAGTTGGCAGAACAACTAAATAAAAGGAGAATTCTCTTCAGATGGTTAGTCCCAGAAGGAATGCTTATTACATGGAAAGGGGAAAAAATCAAAATAGACAATGAACTAATGGCACAGGAATTTTTTGAAGAATTTATGGTAGAAGAAAGATCTGAATTAGAAAGTAAAAGCCAAGAAGAACAACCCTAATAGACTTACACAGTGGAAAAGAAAGAACATCTAAAGATAAAGAATAGGAAGAAGAAAGAATGCTCACTAGAGCGCAGAAAGAAAATAGAATAAATAGAAGACAAATACGAAACTAAGTGGGCATGGAAAATACTGTCAATCTACTCTCAATTAATGTAAATGGTTTAAATTCATATGTCAAAAGAAAACGAATATTTAGTAATGTTGTGATTCAGCCTGAGGCTCCTCAGGGACTACAAGAACAAAACTTGAACATTATCTGTTTACAAGAAGTGCACATCCCACAAGAAAATGAAAAACAGCTAGAAAATAAGAAATTAGGAAGAGTATTTACAGCCTTATTGTGCAATAAAAAAGAGGGATTGCGGTATATGTGAAAAAAGAACTAAATGCCCAAAAATATATGCTGATAAAAAAAGAAGAATATTAATAATTTCAGATTCAATTTTTAATGTACAAGTTACATTAGCAGTTATATATGCACCAAACAAAAACCTTAAAGCTTTTTTTTGTAAATTACATCATAAATTGGTAGAGCTGGAAGTTGAGGATATTTGTGTAATTGGGGATTTTAATGGTATAATTGATGCTATTAAAGACTATAAAAGTGTTAATAAAAATCTATATAAAAAAGGAAAAGTGCTTCCGAAAACATTCCACCAAATGTATGAAGAATTAAGTCTGAGAGATTGTTGGAGAATAAGAAACAAAGATAAGAGAGAATATACATTTAACTCCAATGCCCACCAGAATTGGTCCAGAATAGACATGGCTTGGGCTAATAGTAAAGTAGAAAATTTAATTAATCAGATCCAAATTGATATAAACGAATGGGCAGATAACAATCCTATAAAAATCTTGTGGAAAGGTGAAGGTAGAAAAAAATAAAAGATGGATGTTGAACTCGCAATTATTAAAAGATCAAGATTATATAGATTATATAGAGTTATTTCTTAAAGAAAATAATAACCAAGAAAATTCTTTGCAGAATTTATGGGACACAGCTAAAGCTTACCAGAAAGGATTAACAATAGCCTTTACATCCAGAAAAAATAAAGAAAAAAGACAATGTAAAAATGAATTTATATGCAAACTGAAAAATTTAGAAAAAGAATCTCAGGATGACCCAGGAAACCAAACCACAAGACAACAAATTGAGCTAATTAAACATAAATTAGAATTATTAGATCAGGAAGAGGTAGTAAGAAAATTAAGAGCTGCAAAACAAAATCAATTTGAAAATGCAAATAAACCAGGTAGATGGTTATCTTATAAATTGAGGAAAGATAAGGAAAAAATTAATTCAACAATTAACAGACAAGAATAAAATAATACACCACCAATTAGAAAAAAAGAAAGAAATAGCATTAGAATACTATAAAGAATTATATGATAAAGATAACATTAGTGAAGAAGATATATTAAAATACTTAGAAAAATCTAAAATTAAACCTATAAGTAAAGAAGACAAAGAAATGTTAAATAAAGAAATAACTAAGGAAGAGTTAGAAAAAGCAATCATGAAACAGAATAATAATAAAACCCCTGGACCGGATGGATTCCCAATTGAATTTTATAAAACAACACTACATATAACAGGAGACTTATTTTTAGAAATTTACAATAATATGTTAAAAAATGCCGTATATCCTTTATCATGGCAAGAAGCCAACATAACATTGATATATAAAGAAGGTACAGATGCAGATCAGATTAAAAACTACAAACCAATATCTTTGCTAAATGTCGATTACAAATTGTACATGTCAGTCATAGCAGAGAGATTGAAAAAAATACTAAATAAGACAATCCATCCAGATCAGAACAGTTTTCTGCCTGACAGACAAATAAGGTACAATACTAGAATAACTTTGAACATGCTAGAGTATTATGAAAGCCATAGTGATAAAGAATTTGCAATGTTGTTTTTAGATGCCGAAAAAGCCTTTGACAATTTAAATTGGGATTTGTTTAAAAAAGTAATAAAAATTATGGAATTTGGATCCAATTTTGAAAATATGATAAACAAAATATATACTGAGCAAAAGGCAAGGATCCTAATCAATGGAGATCTGAGAGATACATTTGATATTAAGAAGGAGTAAGACAAGGGTGCCCGCTCTCTCCTTTGATTTTTATAATGTCAATCAAAATTTTATTAAATCAAATTAGGACCAATCCTGAAATACAAGGATCCAAGGTTAAAAAACAAGTTTATAAGACACAGGCATGCGCAGACGACTTAGTCTTCTTTCTAGAAGAGCCAGCCAACTCAATGATACACTTATTAAAAGAATTGGAAGCATATGGAAGAGTAGCTGGTCTTAAAATAAATAGGAATAAAACTAAGATATTAACCAAACCTTGCAATCAAGATCAAACCATGACATCAATGGAGAAAACTGGATTTCAAATAGAAAAAAAAATTAAATACCTAGGACTTTGGCTCACATCTAGATATTCGTCTTTAAAAGAATTAAATTATATGAAACTTTTAAATAGAACCAAAGAAGACCTAGAAAAATGGTCCAAATTAAATCTATCTTTAATGGGAAGGATTAATACTATAAAATCTAATATACTTCCGAGATGGTTGTACCTCTTTCAAACGGCACCAATTCAATTAGATAAAAAAAAAATTCTCGAACATAAATAGAACAATCTCTAAATTTATTTGGCATAACAAAAAACCAAGGATAAGTATCAAAGCACTGCAGGATTCAAGACTGAGAGGAGGATTTGGTCTTCTGAACTTAGAATTATATTATCAGGCTACAATATTACTGTGGATTAAAGAATGCATTAAATTGGACAACATTAGAATCTTAGCAATAGAGGGACATAATATTAATGAGGGATGGCACGCACACCTGTGGGAAAGAGAGTGTATCAAACATTCACAATTTAGACAACACCAGATACGGACTATTCTACTTGAATACTGGAGAAAAGTGAGAAAAAACACTATAGAGAAATGCCTAGATTGTTATCTACATTGGAAGCTCAAATACACCCGAATATAATCAATAAAAATCAAATTAAAACATATGAAGAACTTCTTGATTCCAAGGAAGTCTTGAAATCCAGAGAAAAACTTAAAAGTGAAGGCCTGGAGTTAGATTGGTTACCATATTTTCAGGTACAAAGCAGATATAAAAAAGATCTAATTGAATTTGGAATATGTAAAAAACCTAGTGAAATAGATAAAATTTTAATAGGATCAGATAAAAAAATTATTTCCAAAATGTACAATTATTTACTAAACTATGAAAATACAGAGGAAATAGTTAAACATAACATGATAGCATGGATGACAAATTTTGGTTACTCTATTCAGCTAGACGATTGGGAAAAATTATGGAAAAGTAATTACAAGATGACATTGTCAGTATCATATAAAGAGAATTTACACAAGTTGTTTTATCGATGGCATTATGCTCCAGCACGTCTAGCCAAAATCCATCCAAATATAAGTAATAAGTGCTTGAAATGCAAATCTGGAACGTACTATCATATTTGGTGGCTATGTCCGGAAGAAGAAAGATTTTGGTCTAGGATTCAAAATTGGTTGAAAGAAATATTAAATTATCAATTGGAAATGAAACCGGAAATGTATCTGTTGGGAATAATCAGAGGACACCATAGCAAAGAAGATTACTATTTAATAACTCATATATTAACATCAGTAAGGTTAGTGTTCGCACAAACTTGGAAACAAGAAATATACCAAATGAAGAAATGGTGATTAGGAAAATGTTAGATTGTGCTAAATTAAGTAAATGAACATATGAATTGCAGAATAAACAAAATAAGGACTACTATACAGCTTGGGGGAAACTATATAATTGGATAGAAAAATAAAAAAATAAAAAATTGAACTAACGTTTAAGGGAAGGAAATGAACTAATAGAAACAGAATTGTAAAGTATAAAATATTAAACAAATTTAATCTGTATTTATATATATGTATGTCTATATGTCTTGTTTTGTTTGTATTATAATCAAAATAAAAAATAATAATTAAAAAAATTGGATACAAACAATAGAGAGATGATAAAGTGAGATAATAAAGATGATAAAGTGAGAGAACCTCTGGAGAGAAACATGATAGCATGAACCTGAACTATAGATATGAATACATAGGCAGGAGAAAATATAGAAGGGGACGTTCAAGGAAGAGCTCCTCTAATAGCTATCAAAAGGGAGCACAAACCCATAAGCTGTCAGAGCTGCACTTTTGGAAGCTAGCCAGCCCAACCAGGTAACCAGCCCAACCACCCAACCAACCCAACCAGCCAGCCAGCCAGCCACAGACCAATAGATATGGAGTTGAAGTCTTCAATGAAGCACAGCAGCAGCAGCAGGAAGTCTTGCAAAAATATATTTACTTCTTATTTACACTACTATCTGTATTCTACCTTACTATACATACACCATAGTAGTATCTCACTAGTATATCACTACAAGTATCTCAAGAAGAGCCGGGGTGGCGCAGCAGGTAGAGCGCTGTACTGCAGGCCACTGAAGCTGACTGTAGATCTGTAGGTCAGCGATTCAAATCTCATCATCGGCTCAAGGTTGACTCAGCCTTCCATCCTTCTGAGGTGGGTAAAATGAGGACTCGGATTGTGGGGGCATTATGCTGGCTCTGTTAAAAAGTGCTATTGCTAACATGTTGTAAGCCGGCCTGAGTCTAAGGAGAAGGGCAGCATAAAAATTGAATTGAATAAATAAATTACAGGAACTCACAGGAACCAACAGATCAATACAGCAATACAGCAACAGAAACATCAGATAGCATCACAGAGCAGAGAGCAGAGAGCAGAGCAGAGCAATACAAAAGCTGTTACATATTTATATATTTATTGCCCAATCAGGTTGCTGCATGCTTAATTAACTCAGAATGACTCAGCATTCTCTTTGTAGTCTTTCCTTCTGCATTGGGATATTACCTCAGGATATTGCTTAATCGTGACACCCTTTCTAATATCTCAATGCAGCATTACACAACTTGTTTATCATTACTTTATGCTTTACATACATACATTTGCATTGTTACAATTACTCTCTATATAATATAATTTAATCTCTCTGGATTATGTCAGGATATTGCTTAATCCTGACATAAGCATCCCCAGTGATTTTCACTGAGCCTTCTACCTTTCTTTATAGGTAAAGTAAGTTTCCAGATAATTTGTATAAATATGGAATGGGAATTCTGTTTTTGATATTTAAGGCTTGGCTTCCTTGTTGATTTATTTATTTACAGAGCTTATATGACACTTCAAACACTGTCATCCCAACAGTGCAAGTAAACCAGAAAGCCTAATGGAAAACATCATGAATACCATAACTGAAGCAAAGTCACTACTGTATATTAAGCAATTAGCATTCATTGTTAATACATCTCTGCTCCAAAGGCCTGCAAGAATTCTCTTTTGAATTAAATGACATTTAAACATGCTTAAATGTTTGCGCAGCTGTCTTCAGTGGGAGGACTAGTGTAAAAGCAGCATTTTAATGTAGACTTCTCATTTCCTAATCATTTCCAAACTGTCTTTCTAGCAGAATTTGGTTTTCGTTCAGAGAAATAATTACCGTATTTTTGAGTATAAGATGCACCTTTATCCTCCTTAAAAGAGGCTGAAACTTCAGGTGTATCTTATACTCTGAATACAGCTTTTTTCGAAGCTTTTTTCCCCCAGCCCAAACAAGGTGCTAATGATCTTCCCAGTTCTTATCTTGCAGGTTCTTTTATTGTTACTGTCTGTTGAGAATGTTTTCCAAGCTCTAAGTCTTTGCAGAGTTTTTTTCATTACTCTAACTTGCCCCAAGTAAGTCTGTTTCCAGCCCTAACCAAGTGCTAAGGATGTTCCCAGCTCTTACCACTTGAAAGCTCTTTCATTGTTACTCTCTATGAATAATGTTTTCCAAACGCTGTCTTTTTAGGGTTTTTTATTGTTCTACTTGCTCCAAATGTTTCTTTCCAGTCCTAGCCAGGTGCTAACAATGTTCCCAGCTCTTACAGGCTTGCAAGATCTTTCATATGAGAGCATATACACCAAGACAAATTCCTTTTGTATCCAATCACACTCGGACAATAAAGAATTCAATTCTATTGTTACTCTCTGCTAAGAATGTTTCCCAAGCCCTAAGTTTCTGCAAGGTTTTTTTTCATTGCCCTAACTTGCTCCAAATGTTTATTTTCAGCCTTAACCAGGCGCTAACAATGTTTCCTGCTCTTACCATCTTGCAAGGTCTTTCATTGTTATTCTCTGCAAATAATGTTTTCCAAGCCTTAACCAGGGGATAAAATAATGTGCTGAAACTGACCAGACTAAGGATGCTAGTCAGATGAATATCTGGTAAGCAGATTCTTTCCCCTATTTTCCTCCCCAAAAACTAAGGTGCACCTTATACTTCGGTGCTTCTTATACTGTAAAAAATACGGCACTTTTTAAACATAAGCACTAGTATGCAGCAGGGGGAACTAGTTGCACCTTTTTATGTTGTGCTATAGATGAAGTAACATAGTTATTTAGCTTGATTGAGGTCCACTCAAACCACCATGCTAAAAATATAGTTTGAGTGCATGGGGGAATAGTATATGCTTTTACAACAAGAAAGACAAATTGCCACAATCTTCTTTAATATGATCTCATACCAGATGAACTGAACAATGTGCAGGGGGAGGCAATGGCAAACTTGACTCTTTTCTGCCAAATAAGCGAGGAGGAATCGGAGGTTGGTGATTTTCTTGGTGATAGTGTTCTTCTTGTCAGAACAGAAGTAAAAAATTATCCAGTATAATTTTGGATAATTTTGTTAAGTATATGTTATTCACTGTAGCTTATAATATACAAAGAGAGAGAGAAGAAATAGAAAAAAATCTTATTTGTTCCTCAAGGACTGGAAAAAATGAGAAAAGATTTTAGAAGCAAAGTACAAACTTTTAAATTTTTATCAAATTGAATGGAAAATGTAAGGGTTCTACTTGGTTCATAAAGAAGAAGCATTCACACTAAAACATTCTCAACTCTGTTTCATATATCCCACATCTGAAGATTCAGCTTTTGTGTAATCAAAATAAAGTGTTCTCATTCAACACAAAGTAGAGACAGTCATCTTGATCAATGTAGAAGTCAAATACATAAAAAGCAGACTTCAATGAACGTAAGTACAACTTGTTGGGAAAACATTTAACAAATGAATCTCACAGGTTTTAGTAAGTTATCTCAGAAAGTTGTAATCTATGGAATTCAATTATCAGTTGTGAGCAGAAATGAAAAACAAAAGATTAATTACCGTATTTTTCTGTGTATAAGATGCACCGGTATATAAGACACACCTTGATTTTAGACTTCTCTCTCTCTCTTTTCCCTCTCTCTCATTCTCTCCTATCAGGTCTCTCTCATTTCTGTGTACCTCTCTCTCTCTGCACCTTTTTGCTCTCATTTCCCTCACTTTCATTTCTGTTTTTCTCTCTCTTTCCTCCCCCCTTTTTCTTTCTCTCCCCTTCTCTCCCTCATTTGTTTCCCTCTTCCCCCTCTCTCATTCTCTCTCTGTCTCAGTCTTTTCTTATTTGTCTCCCTTCTCTCTCATTTGCCTGTATTTCCTCTACTTCATTCTTTCCCTCCACCATTTTCTCATTTCTCTTTTTCTTTTTCTCTCTCATTCCCTCTAACTTCCCCCCTCTCTTTTTCTGTCCCTGTCTCCACCCCCCCTTGTGTGTGTGTGTATTTGTGTGTATGTGTGTGTATACACTCTTGAACCATTTCAAAAACCATTTCTCTCTTCTTCTTTGGGTACTTTTTACCATATGACTTAAATCAAGTCTCTCTCTCTCTCTTTTGTTTCTCTCTCTTTCCTCTCATTCTCTGCCTCCATCATTTTCTCCTTTCTTTCTTTTTCTCCCCTTTTTGCTCTCATTTCTCTCACACTCTCTCCCTTTCATTTTTGTTTTTATCTTCACTCTCCCTCTCTTTTTCCTTCTCTCCCCTACTCTCTCTCATTTGTTTGTTCTTCCTCTCCCACCTACCCCACTTCTTCTCAGCTTATCCTCATGCAGAACTGCACAGCTTCCTGGTTTTACAGCCAGCTCCAATTCTCTCTGGCGAGACTTTGCCCCCGTGGCTCTGGTTTCAGCCACTGCTACTAGGACTAGCAAGAAGTGCCGAGGGGATGCCCTGACAAGTTCTCTGCAGCTGCATGTGGGGAATGCTCCATCGTGAGGGGCTCCCAGAGGCTCCACTCTGCACCAGGTTAAGTCCTAGCAGCAAAGCATTGCATTCCAGGTGGCTGCTGGGGCCTCCAGGTGAGAGGAACAGGGGGGTGCACCAGTTAGCCAGTCCCAGTGGAGACAGTCGCAGCGGTGGTGATGGCGGGGGCCTGGGATATGGATGTGACATTCTCAGTGCTACTCCTCCTCGAAGGGCAGCCTCCAGAGCTGCCTCAGCAGTTGCCACTGCTGCTGTCTCCTGTGGGACCAGCTAACTCAGTGGCACACCCACCTTGTCCCTGCCACCCAGAGGCCCCGGCAGCCACCTGGAATGTGAAGCTTTGCTGCTGGGACTTAACCTGGTGCAGAGCAGAGCCTCCAGGAGCTCCTCACGATGGAGGATTTCCTGCATGCAGCTGCAGAGAACCAGGCAGGGCATCCCCTCGGCCCATCCAGCCAGCAGAGAAGGCCCGCATTGTGTCCCTGATCGTCTGGCAGGAGGGGACTTGGCTCCATCAGCCTCCACCCCAATCTCCAACCTTCGGGGCATCCCCAGGGCTGAGCCATTGGTCTCCCACCGAGGGCTGCTGGGCAGCCTCGGCAACATTCAGCATATAAGACGCACCCAGTTTTTGACACACTTTTTTGAAGTAAAAAAGTACTTCTTATACACCGAAAAATATGGTAATCTGACCTCAAATCAGTTTACTGCAGTGATTCTGAAAATAGAATTTACCAATTAAGGTTCACATTCCATATATTCAGAAATAACTTATAGATAATGATCCTTATAGGCAAAATCTGTTACTTTGCATATTGTTAACTAATTGCTAATTCATTATTAAACTGACAGTCGATTAAGTTGAATTACTTACTTACTTAATTATTTAATTATTAAGTAATTATTTAATTACTTATCAAATATACATACAATTTAAACATTTTTTTATTCTGAACTATTTAAGGTGTATTATATATTTTTAAGTCTTCTGCCATTTTGACAAATGTGTCTTTGACACTAACATTATTTCTGCTGAAAGTGTAAGGAAACCATAGGAACATACTACCATTCATAGTGGACATGTCTATGTGCAAAAGGTTTTTGAACTAAAATAAAAAACTGTTTGGAACAAATTACTGCCAAACAAATCCCCCCCAAATCCAAATAATTCTTACTGGAAATAATTCGACTATAAACTAATGAAAGAAGACAGATACCTAATCCTACACATAATAACAGCAGCCAGGTTGTCACATGCTCAAAGTTGGAAATTAGATACAACACCATCAATACTAAATTTGAAAACTAAGATGCATGAAATTGCAGAGATGAATAAGATGACTTTAGAACTTCAGGACAGGGATGACACAGAATTTTATAAGACATGGAACAGATGGTGTAATTGGTTGAACCTAAAAAGATATTTAAATCTATAAGATTTTACATGATTCAAAAGAAAAATAAAAAGATATATACAAGTAATCTTATAAATCCTTTGACCTAGAACAAGAAGTAAACAAACAAACCATTGTTAAATACCTTTATTAATCTACAGTTATAAAAAAAAAATAACATGATTTAGAAATAGAACATCAAAAACAAATTTTAAAAAGTTCAAAATAACTCAATGTTGCATTAATTTGATCTTCTGAACTGCTTCAGGAGTACTCCAGAGTTTCATTTCTGTTCAGAATAGAAAGACTGCAATTGACTCATTGATCAAAATAATACATGCTTTCCTGATTCTGCTAGTGAAGAATGGAAGTTGGATTCATGCCCATGTCATAGCCTGGATCCCCTGATCCAGAATAACGTCTCCTACATCCCTTTAACTTTAAGAAAAGTTCATCTCAACTTGTTTCCAAGTCCAAAGAATGATTTAGATAAACCCAAATTCAATTGGAACTTGAAAAAAAGCTTGCTTCCCCCCCTCCCCAATATGAATAAAATCAATATATATTAGAAATGTGTTTCTTTCCTCTATCTCTTAACTATCTAAGTGCCAAGGATTATCCACTATCATGGAACCAGCCTTCTTTCTCTTCCTCCTCAAGAATACATCTATCAAAATTTCTCAATAAAAACTGGTACAATTAGATTTCAACTAAGATTATTAAAGTGTGTCCAGTAGACCTAATAACTTCAATTCTAAAGAGAAATTAGGCACACTATTTGTTAGCAAAATGAGTAATAGGATATTTAGATTTTATAAGCTAAGATTAATATTATTAATTTCACAGGCTGGTGATGAGTGTAGTAATTTCTTAAAAAGATTGAAACTCTTACTCTGAATCTGGTGTAAACATCATCATTTACTTGCTTACTTGCTTGCTTGCTTGCTTGTTCGTTTGATTTCTATGCCGCCCTTCTCTGTAGACTTAGGGCATCTTACAAAAATAAGAATAAATACAAAATGCGACATGTAAAAACCCAAACATAAAAACTAATGCTAAAACCCCAAAGTTATTAAAACCAGACACTCACATTCATCCCATCACACTCATACATTCATATAGTCAACCAGAGCAGAGTGCCTGTGCTTAGTGGCCCAAGGCCTGCCAGCAAAGGTGAGTTTTTAAAACCTTATGAAAGGTTTTAAAGGTTTGAAATACACTGTTTTTGTTTTACATATTGTCCCTTACATCTCTTGATTAGACTATTTCCATCCTATTTCTACATTCCAACAGTCCTTTGTGAGAGGGGTTTGATTTATTTTGTTTATTTTGTTCGTCAAACATGTACAAGATAGCAGGTAAATGTATAAATGTAAACATACGAAGTAAATGAGGATAGTAAGACAAGAAAGATAGGTGCTCTTATGCATGCCCCTTACAGACCTCTTAGAAATGTTCACACCTAAATCCAGTCTCTATCTACTTTCCAATGTATTTTGTACAATCTTGATTTAGTTCAAATATATACCACTGAATTTTTTTACTATTGTTGTTTTTGTCACCATTACCATCTGTTACTAATTGCACAATATATGCTTTATAAAAGCAAATTTTCTAAATTCTCTGTTCCTCTAGTCCTATTCTCCATTTCCCTCACTGCCTTTGTTGTGTAAGTGAGTGTGCAGGCTAAATTTGCATGCTGCTCACTAATTGCCCAAACCGTAAGCGGCAGTTTCAAATAGCTATCAGAGCCGGCTGCCTCCAAGCGAGCCCTCTAAGTCTTCCCTTGGAACTGGCTGGACATTCTGAATGCACTACCCCTACTCTGAGTCCCTTTGTTGTGCAAATCTAACATTGGCAACGAGGGTACTAGGAAACAAAAGACACCTCATGGCACAGCAGACATCTTGAACAAAATATTGAGACCAGAAGAACTACACAGTCAATCCACAACGGCTTTGCACATATTGCCAGCTCCAGCTATCTATGACCCGAAGACAGAGTCTTCAAAGACCTACATGTCCCAGTTTCAGATGTTCTTGGAAGCCAACAATTTCCATGAAATTCTACATAACACATAAGAGCTGGGGTGGTTCAGCAGGTAGAGTGCTGTACTGCAGGCCACTGAAGCTGACTGTAGATCTGTAGGTCAGTGGTTCAAATCTCATCACCGGCTCATGGTTGACTCAGTCTTCCATCCTTCCAAGGTGGGTAAAATGAGGACCCAGATTGTGGGGGCAATATGCTGGCTCTGTTAAAAAGTGCTATTGCTAATATGTTGTAAGCCACCCTGAGTCTAAGGAGAAGGGTGACATAAAAATAAATAAATAACAGGAAGAGGGCTCTCTTCCTCATGTACTGTAGAACAGAAATCTACAACATTGCCCAGACATTCGTGGCACTAGAGGACATCAAAACCATAGCCTGGTCCACACTACAGAGCAAGCCCTTTGTCCTTCTACTATAGGTAGCAAAGAGAGGAAGAGTCAATAAATTATTTTTTTGCTAGCTTAAGGCTGTTCTGCCTGGCCTCAAGCCACCCAAGAACAAAGTAATGAATCAAACACACACTCCGATTTGTAAAAAATCAAACAATGATTGTTCTTTATGTTCAGAAAACTTCAAACCACAAAGTTTTAGAGCAATGTGAGTTTAAGTAGTCAATAGATCAGAGTTAATTACTCCAGTCAGTGCAGGAGCCTTCCAGGCTTACAGCAGCCAGCAATAACTCACAATTGGATTGTCAGAATGTCCAGAAATCCACAGAAAGCACCAAGCCACAATTCATCAAACTTTCCTCAATGCTAAACGATAATCTCCCACACAGATCTCTCCAACCCTCTTCTTTTTTCAAGGTTGTAGCAGTGTCATTAAGAGTTAACACCTGTGCCCTATAATTTGTTTCTGTGTTTGTGCAGCTACTCTTGTCTTATTTATTTATTTATTTATTTATTGGATTTATATGCTGCCCCTCTCCACAGACTCTTCCCAGCATTCTCCAGACCTGAGCATTCAAAATAGGATTACTCATTAACTCTTCCCCTTCTGATTCAAATGAACCTCTGGCTGGAGAGCCATTCTCCTCTCTTTCTCTCCAGTCCCTTCCTGCTCCCTCTCTTTCCCTGTCTCTGCTTCTGGTTCACTGTCTGATTCGTCCTGCACCCAGACTGGTCCTCTGTGAACAGATGGCCCTCACTCCTCTACGCCAAAATCAGCAGCCTTAGGAGCTCGCCTGAAGCCCACCACAAGAAAGGCAAATAGCTACAAAATGCAAATTTGACAACCCATAAGATATGCTAAAGGATTGCATCATCCTGGAAATGAGAGACCTCATTTTCCAGAAAAAATTATTAGTCAAATAGGGAGAGGCATCCAGAGAAGAAGAAGCGTCAGACATATCTGCCACAGATGTCCAAAAGACCACATCAGTGGTACACCAAACACAGTTCCAAACTGACTTGGCTACAGAGATTTTGGAAGTGAATGGAGAGCAAGAAGACAAGGACAAGGACTGAAGCTGGCAGATCTGCAACCGCAGAGGTGCCTACAGAGGGGGAAAGCAGTGACTTCTCCACTGCCCAAAATGCCTAGGGAACCACCCCAGAGCCAGATGCAGTTTCAGAGATGCAGTATGTTGCCGCTGTCTGAAAAGAGGGTACATCACAAATGCATGCCAACCAGCCCTGCCCACAGACTTCCAGAATGCCTCAATGCAACCCAGACCTAGCAGAGGAAGCTGGTGCCAAAACCAAGGCAGGCTAGGAGCACAAAGAGGAAAGCTCAGATGAAGTGATGACAAAACTCAATTCCACAAACGAGGTAATTATTACAGGGTTGGGCACTCAGCCTCAGAAGAAGACAAAAAACTTTTAATAAAATTACAGATAAATGGTCAGCATGTAGAATGGAGGTAGATACAGGATCTACTTATAGCATTATACCTTAGATTAAATTCAACAGTTAATGCTAGGAATTAATAAGAAACATCTTAAGACCAGCAAAATTAGATTGAGAGACTTTCAGGGAAACAGAATTCCCATCTTCACCACCTCACAGGTGACTTTGGTGATGACCTGATGTAGAAATTCCAGGACGTATTCTCCAATGGGTTTGGTAAATATAAAGGGAAACCCATGAGCCGGGGTGGCACAGCAGGTAGAGTGCTGTACTGCAGGCCACTGAAGCTGACTTGTAGATCTGAAGGTCAGCGGTTCAAATCTCATCCCCGGCTCAAGGTTGACTCAGCCTTCCATCCTTCCGAGGTGGGTAAAATGAGAACCTGGATTGTGGGGGCAATAGGCTGGTTCGGTTAAAAAGTGCTATTGCTAACATGTTATAAGCTGCCCTGAGTATAAGGAGAAGGGCGGCATAAAAATCGAATAAACAAATAAATAAATAAATATCATTTAATCTAAACCCCATAGTAAATCCTATTAGGCTTAAGCCACACTGAGTTCCACTACCACTCCTTTCTAAGGTTGGCTAACAATAATCAAGGGGCGCTGGAACCAGTAAATCATGCCATGTGGGAGACCCCTGTTGTCACCCCCAGGAAGCCAGATGATTCCATAAGAATTTTTGCTGACTACCGGGAAACAATAAACAAGGCATTACAACCAAATTCATACCCTGTCTCAGTGGTACATCACTTGTTACATTCACTGGGACAAGGGAAAATATTTGCGAATTGGACTTGGCCCAAGCATATCAGCAGCTGCCTCTGGATGACAAAATGGCTGAGACTCAAACTATTGTCACACACGGGGGGGGGGAATTCAGATGCACCGGGCTGTAGTTTAGAGTCAACATAGCCCCAGGACTGTTCCAAAGTTTAATGAAATGATTACTGCAGGGCAGCCCTGGGGTCATGCCATATTTTGATGATGTCCTTCATGGACATCTAAATCTCAACTAATGGGGTGACTGCAGGAAGTCCTAACATGGTTCCAGGAAAAAAGACTCAAGGTAAAGAGGGACAAGTGAATCATAGGGGTGCTAAGCATAGAGTTCCTGGGGTTCCACATTAATAAGTCTGGAATTCACCCCATGGAAGCTAAAATTAAAGCAATTCAAGAAGCTGCATAGCTTTTGTAAAATGATGAATTGAATGAATGGGAATTTAATGATGAATTTTAATTTTAATTGGATTTTATTATAGGGAATTATATTGGGGAAGAGAATGAACATAGACTGGGGGATAGCTATGGAAAAGATGGAGGGGGAAATAATTAGCAAGATGAAAAAGTATTAATTGAGTTATATATGTAAGAATGCTTAACTAAGATATGTTAAGATTATGGAAATTATTTTTCACGGTAAGCAATGGAACAATGGAATAGTAGTATAATGACAATAGAAAATGGTTATGACTATATTGGATGATTAATATTTTATTACTTTTAATATTTGTAGGAGAAAGGTAACCAAACATTGAGAATGAATTTCATATGTAATAAGGTTTAAGTATAAGATAAAAGCAAAAATCCCATAAAAATTATGGGAATTATACATGTGGATGAATTATGGTATAATGGAATAATAGAATTATGAAAATAAAAAATAGTGATGATTATATCAGATGATTTTTATTTTTCAGGGAAAAGGAAATAAAGATAGTGAGAATAATGATTATAGAATTTAAGAAAGATACGAGGATTATATTTGTTTCATTCATAAATTATACTGATATAAATAGAGTAGGGCATGATTATTCTACTGGGTTCACAGTTATTTAAATTAGATTAGGGTATGAGGATTTTATTGGGTTTATTGTCCCATAAAATAGAGTAGGTTCTATTGGATTATGTCACAGTGACATAAAATAGATTAGGGTATGATGATTCCACTGGGTTCATAGTGATTTATTTAGAACAGGACACAATGATTCCACTGGGTTTACAGTGATATAAGTAGAGTAGGAAATGATTATTCCATTGGGTTTACAGTGTTATAAATAGAAATAGGACACAATGATTCCATTGGGTTTACAGTGACACAATTAAAGTAGGGCATGATGATTCCACTGTTTTCACAGTGATACAATTAGCATAGGGCATGATGATTCCACTGCTTTTACAGTGATATAAATAGAATAGGAAATGATGATTCCATTGGGTTTACAGTGAGATAAATAGAATAGGGCATGATGATTCCACTGGGTTTACAGTGACATAATTAGAGTAGGGCATGGTGATTTTACTGGGTTTATAGTGATATAAATAGAGTCAGGAATAATGATTCCACTGGGTTTACCATGATTTAAATTAGTTTAGGATATGAGGACCTTATTGGGCTTATTATCCTATACAATAGAGTAGGTTCTACTGGATTCACAGTGTTATAAAATATATTAGGGTATGATGATTCCACTGGGTTCACAGAGACTTAAATAGAATAGGGCATGATGATTCCACTGGGTTTACAGTGATATAAATAGAATAGGGCATGATGATTCTACTGGGTTTACAGTGATATGAAATACATTAGGATATGAGTATCTTATTGGGCTTTTTGTACCACAAAATTGGGTAGGGTATAATGATTATATTGGGTTTGCAAGGGATATATGAAAGAAAAGGAAAAGGGAATCTTTTTTCTTTTCCTTTCTTTTTCCTTTTTTTATTTTACCTCCCAAAAGGAATTATTAATTGGGTTTATTGAGACATATGTGATAAATTATTTGGACTTTTCCCCTTTGAATTGATATAATCTTGATCCCTGTAATTGTTAGATAAAATTTAGGATCTACTTGATATGAATGGGAATACTTGCTTTCTTTGTGTTTATTTCTTTTCTTTGTTAAAGGGCAACTATTATAAAAGTAGGGTTAAGAAATATACATGAAATTGATATTAAGGATATATGGAGAAGATTGAAGTACCACAGCCTAAATATATTAGATGTGATTAGAAAAGAAGCAGCCTAAAAAGTGTATTAGCTAATAGCTTTTTTAATGCATATAAGAAATTTGAGTAATTATTTTTGTCCAGATGTCAAATGTAAAAGGAGGAAGCATTTGATGGATTATGAATACTGAATTTAAAAAGATAAATTATTGTAATGTAATTTAGGATTGATGGTGTGTCATTTTGCATATGTGATTGGAATTAAAAAATTAAAAAATTCTTTGCCAAAAGAAGAAGAAGAAGCCCTAGTTCCAAAGACTAAAGCCGAGTTACAAACTTTCCTGGATTACTAAATTTCTATGCAATCTTTTTGCAACAGTAAGTGACTGTAGCTGAACCCTTGCATAGACTGTTGGGAAAAGGGGCCATATTTCTCCCATTACATGGAGAAAGTGGCAAGAAGGTGACAAGTGACAGGGAGAAAGCAGAGTTACTTAACATGTTTTTTTTTGCAACTGTCTTTATACAGTTTTCAAAAACAGCATCACAAAAAACAATTTAGGAAAACAAGTTTAAAAAGGGAAGAAAATGGTAAGGGAACATCTGTCTACCCTACATGAATTCAAATCATCAGGACCAGATGGATTCCACCCCAAGGTTCTGAAGAACTGGCAAACGAGATCTCAGAACAACTGAACTATATTTTCAAATATCCTGGAGCACCAGGGAACTGCCAGAGGACTGTAAAAGAGCTGATGTAGTTTCCATCTTCAAGAAAGGGAATAAAAACAGATCCAGGAAACTACAGATCTATCAACCTGACCTCAATACCAGGGAAGATTTTGGAAAAATCTTTATGGGACTGCCTCCTGCTTCATGAATCCCAGTGACTGGTTAGGTCCCACAGAGTCAGCTTTCTCCAGGTCCCATCAACAAGACAATGTCACTTGGTGGGACCTAGGGGAAGGGCTTTCTCTGTAGGGGGCCTGGTCCTCTGGAATCAGCTTCCCCCAGCGGTTAATACTGCCCCCACCCTCCTCGCCTTTTGTAAGAGTCTGAAGATCCATCTATGCCCCCAGACATGGGGTCATTAGACATTATCCCTGGCTGATGAAAGTATGGTGAGTTTGTCGACTGAATGGATATGAGTGCATTTTAATTGATTTTCAGGTTTTTAGATTTTTAACTTAATTAATTGGATTTCAATGTACATTGTTTTTTTATGTTGTAAGCTGCCCCGTGTCCTCAAAGAGGGGCAGCATATAAATCTGATAAATAAATAAATAAATAAATAAAAGATAATCAAGCAACGAATCAACAAACACCTAGAAGCAACCAAAGTAATAACTAAAATCCCACATGAGTTTGTCAAAAACAGATCATGCCAGACGAATCTAATTGCATTCTTTGACAAAGTGACAAAATTTGGGGACCATGGGAATGTTGTTGATTTGGTTTACTTAGTCTTCAGTAAAGCTTTTGACAAAGTAGACCATAAACTACTACTAAATAAGGTAGAAAAAATGTGGGATGGACAGCAACGCCGCCAGATGGATTCAAAACTGGTTAACCAACTGCACTCAATGTGTAATGCTCAATGGAACTATATCTACATGCAGTGGAGTATCCCAAGGCTCTGTTTTAGGCCCAGTACTCTTCAACATCTTCATCAATGACTTGGACAAGGGAATAGATGGGGAACTCATCAAATTTGCACATGACACCAAACTGGCAGGAATAGTCAACATTCCAGAAGATAGGCACAAAATATAGAAGGATCTTGACAAATTTGAACAATGGGCGCTATCTAACAAAATGAAATTCAATGGTGAAAAAGTAAGGTTCTACATTTAAGCAAGAAAAACAAAATGCACAGGTACAGTATATGTGGTACATTGCTCCACAGTAGTAACTGTGAGAGGGATCTTGGAGCCCTCTCTTGGAGCCCTCACAGCATTTAAATATGAGCCAGCAGTGTGCAGCAGCTGCCAAAAAAGCTGACGCAGTTCTAGGCTGCATTAACAGAGGAATAGAATCAAGATCACACGGAGTGTTAATGCTACTTTATAAGGTCTTGGTAAGACCACACTTGGAATACTGCATTCAGTTTTGGTTGCTACAATGCAAAAAAGATGTTGAGACTCTAGAAAGAATGCAGAGAAGACCAAGAAAGATGATTAGATGAGGGCAGTAGAGGCCAGTTAGCTTGACATCAGTTGTAGTTAAAATGATGGAGACTCTACTCAAAAAGAGGATAAATCAGCACCTAAAAAACAATAACTTATTGGACCCAAATCAGCATGGCTTTACTGAAGGCAAATCATGTCAGACTAATCTCATTGATTTCTTTGACTATGTCACAAAGGTGTTGGATGAAGGTGGTGCCGTGGATATTGCCTACCTGGACTTCAGCAAAGCCTTTGATACGGTTCCACATAAAGAGCTGATAGATAAATTAGTGAAGATTGGACTTAATCCCTGGATAGTTCAATGGATTTGCAGCTGGCTGAAGCATAGACATCAGAGAGTTATTGTTAATGGCGAGTATTCTGAGCAGAGTCAGGTTACAAGCGGTGTGCCACAAAGGTATGTTCTGGGTCCTATTCTTTTTAATATGTTTGTGAGTGACATAGGGGAAGGTTTGGTAGGGAAAGTTTGCCTATTTGCCGATGACTCTAAAGCGTGCAATAGGGTTGATATTCCTGGAGGGGTCTATAATATGGTAAATGATTTAGCTTTACTAGATAAATGGTCAAAGCAATGGAAACTGCAGTTTAATGTTTCCAAATGTAAAATAATGCACTTGGGGAAAAGGAATCCTCAATCTGAGTATTGTATTGGCAGTTCTGTGTTAGCAAATACTTCAGAAGAAAAGGATTTAGGGGTAGTGATTTCTGACAGTCTCAAAATGGGTGAACAGTGCAGTCAGGCGGTAGGGAAAGCAAGTAGGATTCTTGGCTGCATAGCTAAAGGTATAACAAGCAGGAAGAGGGAGATTATGATCCCGCTATATAGAATGCTGGTGAGACCACATTTGGAATACTGTGTTCAGTTCTGGAGACCTCACCTACAAAAAGATATTGACAAAATTGAACGGGTCCAAAGATGGGCTACAAGAATGGTGGAAGGTCTTAAGCATAAAACGTATCAGGAAAGACTTAATGAACTCAATCTGTATAATCTGGAGGACAGAAGGAAAAGGGGGGACATGATCGAAACATTTAAATATATTAAAGGGTTAAATAAGGTTCAGGAGGGAAGTGTTTTTAATAGGAAAGTGAACACAAGAACAAGGGGACACAATCTGAAGTTAGTTGGGGGAAAGATCAAAAGCAACATGAGAAAATATTATTTTACTGAAAGAGTAGTAGATCCTTGGAACAAACTTCCAGCAGACGTGGTAGATAAATCCACAGTAACTGAATTTAAACATGCCTGGGATAAACATATATCCATCCTAAGATAAAATACAGAAAATAGTATAAGGGCAAACTAGATGGACCATGAGGTCTTTTTCTGCCGTCAGACTTCTATGTTTCTTCTATGTTTCTATTAGGGGACTGTAAACTAAAACATATGAAGAATGGTTGCAGGAACTGGGCATGGCTAGTTTAATGAAAAGAAGGACCAGGGGAGACATGATAGCAGTGTTCCAATATCTCAGGGGTTGTCACAAAGGAGTCAACCTATTCTCCAAAGCATCTGAGGGTAGAACAAGAAGCAATGGATGGAAACTAAACAAGGAGAGAATTAACTTAGAAGGAGAAATTTCCTGACAGTTAGAACAATTAATCAGTGGAACAGCTTGCCTCCAGAATTTGTGAATTCTCCACTGGAAGTTTTTAAGATGTTGCATGACATCTTGATTGTATGGTTTTTGTTCAAATGAGTATGATTGATTTTTAATATAACCGGGGATTTTGGATAGTTTATGTAATTTTAATTAATTGGATTTAGCTTATTGCATCCTATTGTTCCTTTTACATGATGTAAGCCGCCCCCAGTCCAAATGAGGAAGCTGGGCTATGCCTTGATATCTGTATTTTCATTTTATACTGCATTTCTTGCCAGAATTATGCTTTTTTGATATATGACCTTTGTCCTACATATCTGATATACTCTTAACATTCTTAAAGTGCTGAGAGCCGGGCAAAAGATCTTTTTGTTTTCACACCTCTGTTTCCTCTGTTTCCTCTATGCCTGGCTGGGGTGCAGCTGTAGCTCTAATGCGTACCCAAGAGATGTGCTCAGGAAAGGAACAAAGCTTTGATGGTGTAAGATAGGATGTTAGCTAGCAAATAACTTCATACGAATATAACCACTGATTAACCACAAGTTCTTCTTTATGCCGACCACAGGTACTTTCGATCTGTAATTCTCGTTTCTGTATTTTTACATCATATAACCTTGCCCCTTTGATGTTTGATTGGTTATTTTATTCTCTGCTTTTTGAATATGTATAAAAAACCCCAAGGGACAGATTTATAACTGTTCAGACATTGCTTTTATATCTTCTGAACCTGATGCATGCACCAAATAAACCTGGCAATCTCAATCTTCTCGTGGTCTCTGCTCCCTTATTGGCAACAATTCATTCTTGTTCTGCTACACTCAGAGAGGGGGGGCATATAAAGCCAATAAATTAAACAAACAAACAAATAAATAAACAAATAAACAAACAAACAAATAACCATCAATCTGAAGTAGTGTAGGGTTTCCTGCCCAAGCAGGGGGTTGGACTAGAAGATCTCCAAGGTCCCTTCCGACTCTATTGTTCTTGCTATTATTGTTGTTGTTGTTGTTATTGTTGTTGTTATTATTGTTGTTGTTATTATTGTTGTTGTTGTTATTGTTGTTGTTACTATTACTGTCATTCTTGTTGTCGTTGTCATCGTTATTATTATTATTATTATTATTATTATTATTATTATTATTATTATATAGACTTGGGGGAACAAAAAGGACACCACTTTCAAAGATGTCAAGAATCTCCTCTCATCAGACAGTATTCTCGTCCAATACATCAGGGGTCTCCAACCGCCGGTCCGCGGACCGGGACCGGGCCGTTGGGGGTTTTCAGCCGGTCCGCGGCGCCAGGGCCCCCTCGGCCTTTCCGCGCTGCCCACCGCCCGCCCGATTTGCCCCCTCTGCTCCTCTGCCACCTCCTGCCTTTCACCGCAGCTCCTCCCGCACCCGGAACACACGCCCTGCCCGCCTCACATTTGCCGAGAGGACTTTCGCCCCGGGCTCTCAGCAAGGGGGCTGCATGAGAGGCGGGGCCGGCGGAAGGTGATATTCAATGTCGGGGGTGCACGGGCGGTTTTGCGCGCGCTCCCTATCTCCCTGCTAGCCCACTCGGAATACGTATTCAAAATAAGAAAAGCCTTCGCCGGCAAAGGCTTTTCTTATTTTGAATACAGTATTCCGAGTGGGCTAGCAGGGAGATAGGGAGCGCGCGCAAAACCGCCCGTGCGCCCCCGACATTGAATATCACCTTCCGCCGGCCCCGCCTCTCATGCAAACCCCCTTGCTGAGAGCCCGGGGCGAAAGTCCTCTCGGCAAATGTGAGGCGGGCAGGGCGTGCGCGCGTCACCGCTGAGAAGAACGGAGAGAGAACGAGAGTGAGTGAAAGCAACAGACAGCAAGATAGAGAGAAAGTGAGAAAGAGAGAGTGAGAGAAAGGGGGGGAGAGAAAGAGATAGCAAGAGAGAGAGAACAAGAGAGAGAAAGAGCGTGAGAAACAAAACAAGAGAGAAAGAGTGAGAGAGAGAGAAAGCAAAAGAGACAGAAAGAAAACAAGAGAGAAAGTGAGAAGAAGAGAGAGAAAGAGGGGGAGAGAGAGAGAAAGAGAGAGGGGGGAGAGAGAGAAAGAGAGGGAAAGGGGGGAGAGATAGCAAGAGAGGGAGAGAGAAAGAGAGAGGGAAAGGGGGAGAGAGGGGGGAGAGAAAGAGGAGATAAAGGAAGAGGAGAGAGAGAAAGGAAGAGAAAGAAAGAAAGAGGGATAGAAAGAGAGAGAGAGTGAGAGATGCTCAGTGAGCCTTTCTTTGAAGTTGCCTTTCTTTCTTTCTTTCTTTCTCTTTCTTTCTTTCTTTCTTGCTCTTTTTCTTTCTCTCTTTTACCTTTCCTTCCTCTATTTCTTTTCTTTCTCCTTCCTACCTTCTTCCCTCCCTCCCTCCAGTCCTTCCTCTCTTACTCTCCCCTTTCATAAGTTTCCTTGCTTCCTTCCTCTGTTCCTGTACCTTCCCTCTTTCCTTCTTTCTTCCTTCCTTCCTTCCTTTCCTCCCTTCCTTTCCTCCCTCCATTTCTTGCTTTCCTTTTCCTTCCTCCCTTCTTTCCTCCCTCATTCCCTTCTTTCACTCCTTCCTCTCTTACTCTCCCCTTTCACACCTTTCTTTGCTTCTTTGCACCCTTCTTCTGTTCCTGTACCTTCCCTCTTTCCTTCCTTCCTTCCCACCCTCCGTCCATTCATTCACCCATTCCTCTCTTGATCGCCCCTTTTACGGCGCCGCTGACAGCTAGCTCCCCCCCCCCACCGGGCCATGGAAAACTGGTCTAGCTGAAAGCCGGTCCCTGGTGCAAAAAAGGTTGGGGACCTCTGCAATACATTACCATTTTACCCCTAAGGCTCATATGCGACATGTTCCCTTTTGGAGTGGGATATTTCCAGATGGCATGGAGGCACTAATTGCCTCCTATTCAAAGACATTGTCCCTTGATGAGAGGAACCATAGTCAAAACGATTAGCAGCAGTTGCAGGAATAAATAGGTTCTATGACTACTTATATGGCTGGACATTTTAGCTTCTCACCTACCATAAATCTCTACTGGAACTATTAGCAGGAGACAAACAAATGCTGCAGTTTATGTCTCCTAGAATGACCCACTGGTCCATCTTCCTATCAGGCTACAGCTATAAGCTCTGCCATAGGGAAAGGAAGGGCATCAGTCATGTGGATGCTTTGAGCCGCTGCCCAGATCCAGACCTTGTCACTGGCCTGGCATCAGTAGCAGACATTCTGCTGGTGGACATAGAACCAATCACCATGGTAACGGCCAAAAAGGTTGCTGAATACATGGAGAATGATCAGGTACTGGTGAAAGTTAGAATGGATGTTGAGGAGGTGGCCACAGGAGATACCAAAACAACACTTTAGGATATTCAAGAGCAAACAAATGGAGGTCTCAGTTGTTAAAGGTTGTTTGCTTGGGGGTGTTCTGCCTGGGTTGGGTCGGATCAGAACAAAGAAGCACACACTTTCAAAATTTCAAACCAAACACATTTGCATTTTTTAAACGAGGAATACAAGATAGGCTAAGGCTTTTAGTCCATGCTTACGGCGTTCCCAGTTGAATTGTCTATGAGATAAGGAGTGAAACTCTGGGCCAGAAGCCAAATCTAATTAAGGCATTCCTTAAGTTTTTTTTTTAATCATTCAAGCATAGACTTACAAGGCTTTGTGTTTTTCTCATGCATCACTGGATGATGAACGTATATGAGTAAGAGCAGTTTGCCAGCAAAGTGTTTCTAGAACCCCAGATCTGGGACATCAACCATTACAAACATTGATTCTTCATGCCTCTTTTCCCATGAGCCTCTCTTTTATGCTGCCAGAAGTGGCAAATGTACATAGATATATTTAATGTCTCAATCTACATCTATAGAGATAGAGTGGTACCTCTACTTATAAACTTAATTCATTCCATGACCAGGTTCTTAAGTAGAAAAGTTTGTAAGAAGAAGCAATTTTTCCCATAGGAATCAATGTAAAAGCATATAATGCATTGGGAAACCACAGGGAGGGTGGAGGCCCTGTTTCCTCCCAGAAGATTCCTAGAGAGGCCCCACAGAGGCTTCTCCCTGGCTTTTTTGGCCCTGTTTCCTCCCAGGAGATTCCTAGAGAGGCCCCACAGAGGCTTTTCCCCACCTTTTCTAGTCCTTTCCGCCCCCAGGAGATTCCTAGAGAGGCCCCACGGAGGCTTTTCCTTGCCTTTTTTGGTTACAGTTTCAGAGGAAAATGGTTCTTGAGAAGAGGCAAAAAATCTTGAACACCCGGTTCCATGTAGAAAAGTTCATAAGTAGAGGCGTTCTTAAGTATTGTATTCGTGTCTGTCTCTCATTCTTCTAATTATAGCATCTAGTATTGGGTCCTCAATGTCCCCATCATCCTCTAACTTAGACAGTATCATAGCTGGGGGTTCTATATTTTTGGGTGGTCTCCCAGGTTCTAACTCCCCTTCACTCTCATTTTCATTCTCAGACTCAGCTGGCAAAAACACTGGCATAGGATACTTAAATGGACTGGCTCATCCTCAAAGTCCATGAGCAGCTGAGCTGGCCATGGCCCACTCACAAGAAAGGGAAAGGATAATTATATCAAGAAAATTAAGGAAAAGGGTGATGGAAACACTATACAAGGGACATTCAGGGATTGTCAGGATGAAGGGACTAGCAAGAAGTTACCTCTGGTGGCCACAACTAGATAAGGATATAGAGGAATGGGTAGCCACATGTGATCCCTGCCAAGAAACCAGAGCAACTCCCCCTAGAACCATACCAAGAGAATGGGACACTCTTAGGGGACTCTGGTCAAGGTGCATATAGACTTTGCAGAGCCAACTGAGGGGCAATCATTTCTGATAGTTGTAGATGCCTATTCAAAATGGCTAGAGGTGGTACCAATGACATCAACAATGATGAGTGCCACCATCAAGGCATTCAGGAAGTTATTCGCCACCCACAGGCTGCCGGACACCCTGGTCTCAGACTATGGTCCCCAGCTAACAGCCTGCCAAATAGAACTATTCCTAGCAAGCCTGGGCATCAAGCATGCGTTAATAGCACGTTTCTGTCCATCCAGCAATGAACAAGTAGAAAGAATGGTAAGGCTGATCAAAGATGCCTTAGCCAAACTAGGATCAGGAAATTGGCAGGAGTGAGTAGACCAGTTTCTACTCATGCAATATATAACTCTGAGCATGACAACAAACAAAAGTCCTGCTGAGCTATTGATGGACCGTAAGCTTCACTCACAATTGGATTGGCTGAACCCATCCTATGCATCACACAGACCCATGAATATACACAAACCAGAATGAACTCTCGGGGTGGCTGATATTTGCCCGGAATGATACTGGGAAATATCAATGGGAGAAATCCACAGTCATAGAAGTTACCGGGCCAAAACCATACAGCTCTGCTTAGAGGATGGTGGGAATGGAAGAAACACATCAATCAACTCCAGTCTCAATGAGACAATGCCAGGCTATGGCAACCAGAGGATGACACAGAGGGAACCAACCAACCCAGATGGTCTCTGCCCCGAGCCCAGCACAACCTACTCGCAACCCCTGAATGATGAGACATCAGCGAGAAATCAAGCCAGTGACCTACTGGATCTTCCCTGTGATTCCAGCTACATTACGGGACACCAAGTGGTGGTGCAGCTACAATGTATCGAGGTTGGTTCCAGATTTTTTAAAAGGACCTCCAGTGGAGCTACAGCAGAGCTGACCGCACACACCAAGGCCAGCATAGGAACTGAACTGTGCAGGTCAACTAGGACCGTAAGATGACCAATCTTCCTTCAGGACTATGTCACATGGATAAATTCCTCATTGACATCTAGGAACTTAGGGGGGAGAAGTGTTGTGTATGTGAGTATGCAGGCTAAATTTGCATGCTGCTCATTAATTGGCCAAATCATGAGCAGCAGTTTCGAATGACTGTCAAAACTGGCCACCTCCAAGCGAGCCCTAAACGGCTTCCCTTGGATCTGGCTGGCCATTTTGAAGGTAGCTCTACAGCTATCTTAAAATAAACGTTTAAATAGCTAGTGACTCTGAGTCCCTTTGTTGTGCAAATCTAACAATTCTTCCTATTTTTGGTCTAGGATCTATTCAAAACCAAAGAATATACTAACTTCTTTAAGTATGAACTATACTGCTCTTAAATTGGACATCTATATTATTTCCTGAAAACTCGCGTATCCGTTCTGAGGGACATAAATTTCTGTTTTACGATTATGAAAATACAAAGCAATTTTAAATGCCTGGAGGAGAGAACAAGAAATGACAAATGGAAAGTAATTAGATGATTCATTCGTTTCTGAGTATGAGTGGGTAAAGAATTCTAGAATTCTAGAATTCGAATGTAATTTAGATGGTTGTTCCTTTAATTATCTTTCTCTTTTCCTTCATGCAGCTTGTATAAAATATAGTTTCTGATGACTATTCACTTTAAAAAATACAGTGTTATGCCATGGAGAATAAATTTGGCTGTACAATATTCTGGAAGTGATTATTCTATAGCCTCTGGCAGATTAGAAAATTTCATTGAAGGCTTCAGCTCACATGTCTGTAAAATTTGCAGTCTTTTTCTAGAAAATGAAATAAAGTTAATCCATTTTATATACTATTGTTCTTTGTGCTTAAATTTCTACTGAATGCATACCAGTATAGTAAAAACTCTTGGACAAATTTTAGTCCTGCCCAATTAAGGTTGCATTCTACATCCCAAAGATAGGTAAGTCATAACCAAAGGCCAAGTTTAAATCTTCAATGTCTCTAATATCACACACTTAGAAACTTTTCATTATTTGCTACCAAAATGCAACACCATAAATTGGATTAGAAATAAAAAAGCTAGACAAATGCTTTGTCCTCTGTAAGAACAACAACAAAAATTTCAAACAATGTGTTTGATAACTTTCATAAAGACAAAGCATCTGCCCATTATTGAAAGGATAATATTTTATTCATCCAAGTGTGTAAAATATTAAACATTCATTCATATCCACACTTTTCCTGTCTTCCTATTTTCCCCTTACAACCCTATTCACTTTTCCTTGGGTTTTTTGGTAGAATTCTCAGCAATCTATGCAAGTCTGAATGTACTTTTGGCCAAGAAAAAGATTGCCTGCCCTGCAGATTTACCTAGCAGCAAACATTAGTGAATTAAATAGAATTTATTTCTGAGTAGATATACTTAAGTTTACATTTAAAAAATATTAAAATGCATAATTTATTATTGGAAATCCAATATTACCAACCTAATTAGGTCAACTTTAGTTCCAAGAATACATACATACTTCCTAGAGGTATTATTAGAAAATAAAAAGTCAGTGGGTGGAATATAGAATTTTCTTGGAAACTATATCCATACCTCACCCCCTCCTTCCCAAAGCAAGTACTAATGAACACAGGAGTAAAAAGAATTGCAGAAACAATTAGACCAATTTGTCTTTCTGTAAATGTGTGTAATGGGACTGATCACACCTTCCAAAATAACATGTTCTTACTATGCCCATACAATATTACAATATTACAATTTTTTTTTCAGGCTTGTAAAGTTTGGAGACCCTTTCTCTAAGTAACTAGGAAAGTGTTTACATTAAAAGAAATGAAAAGTATCCCATAATCCTAGCCACATTTATTTAAATGGGAGTCCTAATACAGAATTATATTGCATACAATGTCATCAGAATTAAATTATTTTAACCTATTGCTTTTATTGCATAATTTGGGTAATTGTTAAGTCTCACTCTTTAGAATCAGACAGATGTGCAACATATCCTTCAGTAATAGATGGAGAAAGTGTTTCTCTTTCAACTAGTTACTCCTTACAAAGTAGATTGCAGCATATTTGTTTATATTTATTTATATTTATATTCAATTTTTTGCTATTGGGCTGATCTAGATGTCAAATAAATTTATTTATTCATAATATTTATTTGTTACAGCTTAGAGATTTATTTTATTAAATTTATATTAAACCTTTCTATCTGTCAGTAACAACAGTTCGTCATCATGAAAAGAAAAAATGTGTAGTATGCAAATATATTTAAAGACTTTAATTTAATTTAAAGATCATTACCATCAAAATTCAGTTCAACTTAAATGTACAATCTTGGTGACAGAGACAGGTTTTGGTTGGTTGGTTTTTAAATGGGAAATATATTCCATAACCTGGGATCCACACAGGAAAATACTATTATATCTCAGATAGGCAAGATTCTGACATGTACCTTGCTGTTCTAAATAACTGGTCCATATGATTTCTGAAAGTTGCATCACTCACACACTACCTATCATGTTTTGCACTCTCAGCAATTTCAAGGAACTTTTCAATTATTCCCTCATATATCATAACATCCAAAAAACTTAGAAAGGGACACAATTTATGCACTAGGCACAGTTGCACAGAAATCATCATAGCTGTGGTAATGCAGTGGTTTAGAATGTAGTATTGTAGACTATGTCTGATGACTGCCAGCAGTTTGGCAGTTCGATTCTCAACGGCTCAAGGTTGACTCAACCTTCTATTCCCCTATTTTTGGGAGCAATATGCTGACTCTAGAAACAGCTTAGAGAGGGCTGTAAAAGTACTGTGAAATGATATATAAGTCTAAGTGGTGTTGCTATAGCTAGCATTGCAATCTAGTGATAACTGCAGGTCAAGAAGCAATATTAACTTGATTGAATTAGATCAGACCAACCCCATCCAAACAGATTCCCAATTTCTTAGTAGAAAATTAAATGTATTGACTTTGTTAGACATCTATTTTAATCCATAAAAGACCATAAAAGGCCTATTTTGTTGTTTCGATAACTAAGCTTACACCAACACTCTGCAGTCTGCATTGGTTGCCGATCAATTTCCAGTCACAATTCAAAGTGTTGGTTATGACCTATAAAGCCCTTCATGGCATCGGACCGCCTTCTGCCGCACGAATCCCAGCGAACAGTTAAGTCCCACAGAGTTGGCCTTCTCCAGATTCCGTCAACTAAGCAATGTCGTTTGGCGGGACCCAGGAGAAGAGCCTTCTCTGTGGTGGCCCCGACGCTCTTGAACCAGCTCCCCACAGATATCAGAGTTGCCCCCACCCTCCTTGCCTTTCGCAAGCTCCTTAAAAACCACCTCTGTCATCAGGCATGGGGGAATTGAAATTTCCCTTCCCCCTAGGCTTATAGAATTTATACATGGTATGTTTGTATGTATGAGTGGTTCTTTAAATTGGGGGTTTTAAGATTATTTTTAATATTAGATTTGTTTACATTGTCTTTTTATATTGTTGTTAGCCGCCCCGAGTCTTCAGAGAGGGGCGGCATACAAATCTAATAAATAAATGAATAAATAAATGAATGAATGAATAAATAAATAAATAAATAAATAAATAGCTTGCAATTGTGTAGTAGATTAAAAGGACTAGCAAATATCAACACTTTCTTTTTTTTCTCCAGGTATAATTTTTTTATTTTCCAATTTTGTACATATATCCTTGCTGCTGCAACTATATGTATAATTAAATATGTTTCTTCTTTGTCAAAATTGTCTGGTAAAATACCCAGAAAATATATCTCCAGTTTTACTTCAATAGTCTTACTTAAGATCTTCTGGATCCAATGTTGCATTTGTATCCAATATTTACATGCCTTCAGCCAAGTCCACCACATATGATAAAAAGAACCAGGTAACTCGCTACATTTCCAACATTTTATTGACAAGTTCTTAAACATTTTAGCTAATGTTTCTGCTGGTATATACCATCTATAAAACATCTTGTACATATTTTCCTTAACTGCAGTTGATATTGTCATTTTTTAGTTTCTCTCCCATAAGTGTGAGGCCAGCCGCTTAAGGCAGGCTGACATTTGCGGCGGGGCCGGATGCACTTAGCCACCACCACCAGAGGCTTTGAAATGGGCGATCATGTGATAAATCGCACAATCACACAGGAGGCCTTGCTCTCGGTGCTAGGCATGTTGGGAGGCCAAGGGGTGGGATGAAGAACCCTTGCATAAAAGCAACAGGTCACCGCTCCCCACCCTATCCAATTTTGGACTCATTGGCCCCTGTTGCAGGCTGACAAAGATGCGTCAGAACCAGGCCATGTGTGGGCAGAGCCCAGTGGCCCAGTGAGAGCCAGACGATTTCCCCCTGGGCCTGCTTGAGGGCACCAGGTGAGAGGGGGAAGAGGCCAGGGTGGTGGGCCTTGGGGTGCTAGCCTCAGGGATGCAGAGGAGGTCCTAACAGGGACTGTGCTCCAGGGATCGCAAGAGCTGGTGAGACCAGACCATGAGACGAGGTCCACTCCTGGGCCGAAGCACTAGGTGGGAATGGGGAGGTGATAAAATGACATAGGGGCTACCCTGACCCAGGGGTGCTCTACAGGTGAGTAAGGGCTGAGGGATTGGGCAGTGAGGATCTGGTCCACTATCATGGGGAGCTGGCAACTTTTAGGCTCAGACAGGAAAGAGGGGAGCTGGCAATCCTAACACCCCCTACTCCATCAACACTCATCAGATTGGTGGCTAGTGCTCAAGTCATCTTCGTGGCTTCCGTATGCAAGTTAGGAGCGTCGCACTTCCGGATCGGTCTGGTAGGCCGATCTCTTTGAGGGTCAGCAAAGGGGCTTATCCCACTTTCCAGGGGGCTGCCCGGGCACCCCCAGATGCGCTGGTGGTTCCCCTGTCAGATCGTGAGCTCTACGGTTCCACGATCGCCCGAAGGACAGCCGAAATCCCTCAAAACACCAAAGCTTCCTCAGAGCTGCCAAGAGAAGCGAGGCACCAGTGCAACATCACAGCCGGAAGTCCTTTGTTGTTATTGTTATTTTATTCTGCTGTTGTTGTTGTGTTCATTGCCTACCAAATTTAATTTCCAAATTCCAACTCCAAGCATTCAAGAAGGCTCTTCCCCTAGACCTTGCCAGTCGACATTGGCTGATGGAACATGGAGAAGGCCGACTCTATGAGACCTAACCAGCCTCTGGGATGCATGAGGCAGAAGACGGTCCCTAAGGTAATCTGGCCTTAAGCCATGTAGGGCTTTGCAGGTCATAATTAGCACTTTGAATTGCGCCCGGAGACCAATTGGCCGGCAGTGCAGCTCACAGAGTGATGTTGAAATGTGGGCAGATCTTAGTAGCCCCACTATAGCTCGTGCGGTTGCATTTTGCACAATTTGTAGTCTCCGAATACTCTTCAAAGGGAGCCACATATAGAGACCATTGCAGTAATCAAACCTTGAGGGGATAGGGGCATGAGTAACTATGAGAAGTGACTCCCTGTCCAGATAGGGCTGCAACTGGTGCACAAGGTGTGAACGCCCCTTTTGCCACAGCTGAGATATGGTCTTCTAAGTTTGGCTGTGGATCGAGGAGGCTGCCCAAGTTGTGGACCTCTCATGGGGGGGGGGGGTTAAGACACCCCCCGGGTGATAGACAGACAGTTGGAATTGTCCCTGGGAGGCAAAATCCACAGTCACTCTGTCTTGTTGGAATTGAGTCTGAACCTATTAACACCCATCCAGATGCTGACAGCCTCCAGAAACCAGCACATTACCTCTACTACTTCACTGAGCGGACACGGGATGGAGATACAAAAGATCTTCTTCTTCTCCTTCTTTTGTCTCAACCATAGTTCCTTGTGCTCCAGCTTCTTCAAACCCGATCCCCAGTTGACCCAATAATACCTTTCCCTCCTCCAATGTACAGGCCCTGTACATCTTATTTTCTTGGAACACCAAAATAGCAGATGGAAACCCCCAAGTAAACCTTTTTCCACTTTGATATAAATGGCTTGAAATTGGGCATAAGGCAGCTCTCGCTCTCAAGGTTTCCCAAGAGAGATCCCTCAGAACTCTTATCTCGTTCCCATCTTGTTTAAGGCTGGCACAACTTTTCAAAGACTTGTAAACGATCTCCGCTTTTTTTTCACTGGCCAAAGCCATAACAATGTCTCTTTGCCTCTCCCTATTTCTGCGTGGGGCAGCCCAATGGACAAGTATTATATCATCAGAGCCAACTTGGTCAC
Organism: Erythrolamprus reginae; assembly: GCF_031021105.1. Lineage (NCBI taxonomy): Eukaryota > Metazoa > Chordata > Lepidosauria > Squamata > Dipsadidae > Erythrolamprus > Erythrolamprus reginae. The sequence continues at coordinate 64,863,506 of NC_091963.1, forward strand.
CAGCTTGCTTATTAATCCAAGCAGTTACTGCTTCATTTAAGTTTGAGCCTGAAGCAAAGTCTGATCTGAACCCACGCAGACGTAAATTTCTTCTCCTTTGACGATCCTCCAAATTAGCAATTCTATAATTCAATTGTTTAATTATTTCATCCCAATCCTTCGCTTGTTTTTCAACTTTCTGAATCTTTCCAGTAGTAAACTCAGCCTCCTTTTTAATCAATTTAACATCTGAAGCCAGATTTCCAATTGTTGACTCCACTGTAATAAATCTCTGCTCAAATCCTGAGACAATATCTAACAATCTATCCAATTTTTTTTCGATTTTATCCAGGCTTGTTCCAATGGAACAAGATGAGAATGATGATGCGACAAAAAACATTGAGCTGGGGGACAAAATCAATGCAGCTAATGGACAGATATTTGAAGAAGAGGAAAGAAAAATCATGTATGTTAGCATTGAGAGACTCTAGTGGAGAGGTTAGATATGGTAAAGAGCAGCTAGAGAAGATAACGAGGAAATATTATGAAGATTTGTATAAAGAGGAGCAGGTGGAGATAGGAGTCCTCAGTGTTGGGAAAATAGTAAGTGAAGAAGATAAACAAATATTGAATGCAGAAATTACACAAGATGAAATTGCTAGAGTAATTAAAAGGTTAAAACAAGCCAAAGCACTGAGCCCGTATGGGTTTACAGGGGAATTTTATAAAACTTATATGAATGTATTGTTGCCGCATTTGGGGAAACTGTTTAATAATATATTGTTAAATCGTGATATCCCGCAGACATGGAAGCTTTCAGAGATTGTTACTATCCCAAAGATGGATCAAGATTTAAGAGAGCCTGGTTCCTACCATCCTATCAGTTTGACAAATCAAGATTATAAAATATTTATGAAAATATTGACAAATAGACTAGAAAATATTTTGCCAAAAATAATTGAAGAGGATCAATATGGATTTGTGAAGGGAAGGAAAATAAGTGAACCAATTAGAAATGTAATAAATGTGATGCACCATGCTGCCGTTACTAAAAGGAAATTGGGAGTTTTGAAATTAGATGTGTATAAAGCCTTTGATAAAGTTAACCATAGCTATTTATATAAATTATGTAAGGAACTAAATATGGGGGATAAATTTTGTGAAACTATAAAAGAGATTTATAAAGGGAATGAAGCATATATAAGGGTGAATGGACAAAGAACACAGAGAATTAAAATTCAATAGCAATAGAGATCTTAGCTAATAAGATAAGACAAGATAACACTTAGGCAGGATATAAAGTAGGGGAATTAGAAATGAAATTAAACTTATTTGCAGATGATGCAATTGTATTGACCCAGACCCCGATGGAGATGATTAAAGGTATAAGAATTATTTTACAAGAGTTTAAACAGGAATCGGGACTGTCGGTTAATATGGAAAAATCAGAGATTATGTGTTTAAATACAGATCCGAGAGAGCAGATAGAAATCAGGGTTGAAATTTAAAAATTTTTTAAAAAATTTAAATATTTGGGAATTTGGTTATTGAGAAACCCAGCGAAAACTGAGGTGAATTATAGATTAATATGGAGGAAAATGTTGAAACAGATGAGTAGCTGGAAAGAGAAAAAGCTAAGGAGAATCTCTAAAATAAGAGCTTTAAAAATGATGATAGTTCCCAAAATGATGTACCTATTTCAGATGCTGTCAGGGGGGCTATCAACATTTAAGTTTAAAGAGTGAGACAAAAAACTTAATTACTGGATTGAAGAAGATAAGAGACCAAGAATAAGGAAAAAGTAATTAATTGAGAATGAAAAAGAGGGGGGATGGGGAGTTTCCTTGTTTGGAGCTGTATAGGGAAGCTTTTCAAATGGAAAGGTTAATGGAGTTGCAACTATGTGAAAACAAATGGGTGAAATTGGAAAAACAGATAAACGGGATGAAGAATAGAGAATTAATTTTTACAAAGTAGAATAGGAGCGACTTAGGTAAATTAATAGGTCCCATGAAAGGGACTATGGAAATTTAGAAAAAATGGCAGGGGAAAATAGGATTATATAAATCTAAACTGTCATCGCTTTATGTAATAAATAGATATAATGAAACAAATTTGAATAGGGTTATAGGAGAGCTGAAGGGAAGAGGGATAACTAAGATAGAACAGTTATATGAGAAGGATGGCATAGAATGGTGGTTAGGTAAGGAAAGATGGCTACAAATAAATGCAATATGTAAATATCTCAATGAAAGGGAGAATAAAGAAGTAGTATAGAGGGAGGAGACAGGGTTAGAGAAAATAATAAGAGAAAAAAGTGAGGGTATAAAGGCTCAAGCAACCAATATATATAAGTTGTTAGTGCAGTCAAACGGGGACATGATTCAAGGATTGACTAAATGGTGGCAAAATGAGATACAAGTAGAGATGCAAGAGATGGAAAATACAGTAGAAAATATAAGGAAAATTAAGAATACAAGAATTAGGGAAATGAGAAGGAAAATATTACATAAGTGGTGTTATATTCCCGTTCAACTCGCACACTTTCAGCAGAAGGTCAGGGGTAATTGTTGGCACGGGTTTCAAGATAAAGGAGTGTTTATGCATATGATTTGGGAATGCCACATAGTGCAGGAATTTTGGCAAAAAGTGCAAGAGGACATTAGTAGAATGTTAAATATACAATGGACAATCACTAAGGAAATGACAGTATTAGTTAAAAGCAATGCAATGGGAGAATTTAGAGAAATAGAACAAGCAGCAATAGAAAGCGCTCAGGCGGTAATAGTTTTGGGTTGGAAGGATGCGACAAAATGGACAATGAAAAATTGGTATAGGTACATGGTGGATCATATTCAACTTGAAATTATGGATAAAAGGATAAATTTGGATAATGAAACTGAATTGAGACAACTGATGAGACGGTGGGACAAGGTAAGAAGATATATGACGAGTAGAATCCAAGACCAAGCTACAAGAAATAAATTGGAATCACTCTATAATATATAAATAGATATATTGCTCTTGGGTCAAAGTGGGTTATATAAGAAACACCCCCGATTTGGTGGTGGGGTATGTGTGTGTGTCGGGGTGGAAGGCACTTTTTACTAAGCACTGTTTTATCTTGTGTGTATATTAAACTTGCTAAAAATCAATAAAACAATATTTTTTTAAAAAATAATAATAATAAAAATAATAAAAATAAAAACTAGAGCTTAAATAAAAAGAATACATCATCTAAATACATATACATTTCAAAGAGATAATTTACAACATTTAAAAGAGAAAAAGAAAGGTCTCTTATTAAAATTATTATACAGGAAGCTCAGACTAAAAAAGATCTGTATAACTGTACTTTCCAAAAGAGAAAAGAAAATTTTAATTTATTAATTATTATTATTATTATTAGTAGTAGTAGTAGTAGTAGTAGCAGCAGTAGTATCATCATCATCATCATCATTATTATTTATTAGATTTGTATGACGCCCCTCTCCGTAGACTCAGAACAATAATTAAAAAAATATACAACAAATCTAATATTTAAAAATCTCTAAAAACCCCTTATTTAAAAAGCAAGACATTCACACAAACATACCATGCATAACCTATATAGGCCAAGGGGAGATGTCTCAATTCCCCCATGCCTGACTGCAGAGGTGGGTTTTAAGGTGTTTACAAAAGGCAAGGAGGGTGGGGGCAATCCTAATCTCTGGGGGAAGCTGGTTCCAGAGGGCCAGGGCCACCACAGGGAAGGGGGTCACGGAGATATTCTGGTCAGATGCCATGAAGGGATCTATAGGTCATAACCAACACTTTGAATTGTGACCGGAAATTGGTCGGCAACCAATGCAGACTGCGGAGTGTTGGTGTAACATGGACATACCTATGGAAGCCCATGATTGCTCTCGCAGCTGCATTCTGCACGATCTGAAGCCCCATGTAGACAGCATTACAGTAGTCTAACCTCGAGGTGATGAGGCCATGAGTGATTGTGAGCAGTGACTCCTAGTCCAGATAGGGCCACAACTGGTGCACCAGGCGGACCTGGGCAAATGCCCCCCTTGCCACAGCTGAAAGATGGTTCTCTAATGTGAGCCGTGGATTGAGAAGGACGCCCAAGATGTGGACCCTCTCTGAGGCGGTCATTAATTCCCCCTCCCCAGGGTAATGGATGGACAGATGGAATTATCCTTGGGAGGCAAAACCCACAGCCATTCCATCTTATCAGGGTTGAGTTTGAGTCTTTTGACACCCATCCAGACCCTAACAGCCTCCAGGCACCGGCACATCACTTCCACTGCTTCATTGACTGGACATGGGGTGTAGATGTACAACTGGATATCATCAGCATACTGATTATATCTCACCCCATGCCCTTGGATAATCTCACCCAGCGGTTTCATGTAGATATTAAATAGCAGGGGGGGAGAGGAGCAACCCCTGAGGCACCCCACAAGGGAGAGACCTAGAGGTTGACCTCTGACCCCCCACTAACACCGACTGTCACCGACCAGAGATGTAGGAGGAGAACCACTGAAGAACAGTGCCTCCCACCCCAACCTTTCCAGCCGGTGCAGAAGGATACCATGGTTGATGGTATTGAAAGCCATTGAGAGGTCAAGAAGCACCAGGACAGAGGATAAACCCCTGTCCCGTGCATGCCAGAGATCATCCATCAACGTGACCAAAGCAGTTTCCGTGCTGTAGCCGGGCCTGAAACCCGACTGTTGAGGGCCTAAATAATCAGCTTCTTCCAAGGACTGCTGGAGCACCACCACCTTCTCAACAACCTTCCCCATAAAGGGAGGGCTGGAGACTGGACGATAGTAATTAAGAATGGCTGGGTCCAGGGAAGGCTTCTTGAGGAGAGGGCGCACAAGTGCCTACTTATAAGCAGCTGGAAAGGACCCCCTCCCCAAGGAAGTGTTGACAATCTCATGGACCCAGCTCCATGTCACCTCCCTGCTGGCTGAGACCAGCCAAGAGGGAAACAGTTCCAGTAAGCAGATGGCAGAACTCAGAGCCCCAATGGCCTTGTCCACTTCATCAGGTGTCACCAGATCAAACTATTCCCAGACAAATGGACAAGGATGGGCCCCAGTCACCTCAACTGACTCATTGTCAGCCAACTCTGTTATCCAATTGGAATCGAGGGTTGCCTGGATCCGAGCGACTTTATCAGTGAAAAAATGTGTTGAAACTGTTTCGCATTTAATATATGGATGCAGCAAAATTACACAAACTGATTACAATGTTAGAGATGACCGAGTTGCTAAATTAATCCACTGGTCATTATGTAAAAAATACGACTTACCAATATCAAAAACCTCATGGGAACATAAAGTGAGAAAAGCTATTGAAAATGAAATAAAGAACTTGTGGGACATTTGAATACAGATGGATTATCATTTAGAACACAACACGCCAGATATCACAATTGTCAAAAACTGAAATGTACAGTTTATTAAGATCGCAGTACCAGGAAATGCCAGAGTTGAAAAATATCACACAATATCACAACCTGGCCATCAAAACTATGCACTTATGGATGAAACATGTAACAGTCATACCCATTTTCATCAGGGCACTTGGTATCATGTCCCAGAGTTTTATAAAATACATCAAGAAATTGCAGCTTCCTGCAATGACACCAGTGGAACTGCAAAAAAATGCACTACTTGGAACATCATACAACTTAAGAAGGTACTTGGTTGATACCGTGTTTCCCCGATAGTAAGGCAGTGTCTTACTTTCTTTTTACCCCCAAAAACCCCCCTATGTCTTTCTTTCGGAGTATGTCTTATATTGGAAAAAATTTGAAAGGGTCGCGTTCCCGAAGGCTCAAAGTTGACTCAGCCTTCCATCCTTAACGAGGGTAAGTCAGAAAAGCACAGGGTCTGCAATGTTTGGGGTCCATCAGCTGATGAAAGGCACCGAAAAAAGGAGGAAAGGAGCTAAAAAGAAGCAGCAGGATTGAAAGACCCGCATAATTTCCGAGCCGAGATAAATGAATGATGAAACCTGGACTGCCGGGCGGCCCGCCTGGAACGCCAGCAATGCCGCCGGGCCGATTGCCGAGCGGGGACGGGGCGTGGGAGGAGGCAGCGCTGCACCAGACCCCTCAGACTGCTCCACCCGGGATGGGGCTCCTCCCGAACCCTCGTGCGCCCCTCCGGAGGAGCCCCATCCCGGGCGGAGCGGCCTGAGGGGTCTGGTGCAGCGCTGCCTCCTCCCGCGCCCCATCCCCGCTTGGCAATCGGCCCGGCGGCATTGCTGGCGTTCCAAGCGGGCTGCCCGGCATAAGCAGCGGTTTCGTGCCTCTCTTGCCGAGCGAGGACGGGGCGTGGGAGGAAGCAGCGCCGCACCAGACCCCTCAGGCTGCTCCGCCCAGGATGGGGCTCCTCCGGAGGGGCGCATGGGGGCTCGGGAGGAGCCCCATCCCAGGCGGAGCAGCCTGAGGGGTCCGGTGCAGCGCTGCCTCCTCCCGCGCCCCGTCCCCGCTCGGCAATCGGCCCGGCGGCAATACCCCCCGTGTTTCCCCGAAAGTAAGACATATGTCTTACTTTCGGGGTATGACTTATATTAGCCGACCCCCCTGAAACCCCCCATATGTCTTACAATCGGGGGGGTCTTACTATCGGGGAAACACGGTACGTAGGATGCTGGCAGCAAACTGTATCAACCATTAGCACCAATCAATGGTATCTGGGATGTATTTTTGAATGTTCAGTTGACTGAGTTTCATGTTTAATGAATATAGTATAACAACAACAACAATTATTATTATTATTATTGTTGTTGTTGTTATTATTATTATTATTATTATTATTATTATTATTTTATTAGATTTGTATGCCACCCCTCTCCGTAGACTCATCATCATAATCATTATCATTAATAATCATCAATATCATGTGTTTTAAATAAAGAAAAGCAATATTTAGAAATAACAATGTTGTGATTATATAGTGTAGCTGTAGGAAAATAAAAGAAATAAACACACAGACATGCAATTTACCTTCCTTCCTTCCTTTCTTTTTTCTTTTTTAAATTTAAATTTAGAACATGTACATGTGGATCTCACCCATGATCTCCGATTCACTTGGAATTAATACTCATTATTTATCCATTACATTTATCTACATATGAAGTTTGCTATAATATAGTTTAGGATACCTTTGCCTATTTGAAATATGCCTTCAATTGCAGTAGATAGTGGCTATGATAAAAAATATTTTTAGCAAAATGAAAAATAAATTCATATAATTATTCATTCTAATGGTTTTTCCTTCTTCTGATTTTATTTAAAGCAAAATGGCTTTCATCTTTTTACTGACTAAAACTGAATTAATGGGCATGGGTTTGCTTGCAATATATGTTCTTTCAAGTGAATTTAATTTAATTTGAAAAAGTTTCAGTCCATGATATTACAAACAGCAGTAATTAATGTTCTTGAAACAGTTGTTAGTGCACTGGTGCAATTCTTACTGGAAATTATGGTGTTTGTATTACTTAGATTCCTTCTTTTTTGATCCAGTGACATGATCTCAAAATTGGATGAGTGGATTCTGAAATGGAATACTTAAAAATGAATGAAGAGCAGAAAGTCAAGGAATATTAACAAGAAGAAAAAAATCACTAAGGATCAAAATGGAATGAACAGGACATTGCTTTTAAGATGCGATTTCACTTCTCTTGCCTGTCTATTATGGGGCAGAATAAGGATTTAAAAAGAAAAAAGGAAAGGAAAATAAAATAAAATAAAATAAAATAAAGCAAAAAGCACAGATACTAGAATCAAAACCTACAGTGCACACTTTAGTCTCCAGTGCTGACTTAAAAGATATGGCAATAGGCCAAAAATCGGAGTGGCACATAAAGTGGAAAAAATAGTAAAATAGAAAATAGAGAGAGTTGTGGCTTTGATACATCTTGGGTAGCAAAATCTTGCCTAGCAAAAATTTAGCAACATTTTTATCTGCATTAGATTGTGAGATGAATGTGTGTGTGTGGGGGGGATAGTATATATCACCATAATAATACATACAATTTCATAATATACATTGATATATATTTCCTTGAAAGGGGTCTAGAGAGATAGATGGAAACTCTACATGAGTACCCGCTGCCAAGATGGGAATATCTGTTTTCTATCATGCCAGAGAGGCACCACCTCAAGCTTTTGTCCTTCAAATTTGTGAACGCCCATCCTTTAATGCCTGCAGGTTGATTGTGCATTGTTATTGTCCAGTCTTCATGTTCACATCATGTGTCATCTGACCAAAGGAGAGTCTACGAAGTGAAAGCCTCATGCAATATTTATGCTTATATGGCTGCTTCAGTCAGTGGAAAAATCAATACTGCAGGCTTGATGCACTGAAATGTTGGAGATGGAGTGTTCTCTGACTGACACTAAAAGCACTGGGAGATTGAGGGCCTGTATTTCCCATTCTAAAGAATTGAGTGTATTAAAGCTCTCATAAGAGTCTGATCACCTTATATTAGCCTTTCCTTGGGATTATTTTTTGATAACAATTATGATTGTGGGGTTTATGGCAATTACACCATTACAAAGAAAAAGGTGCTTCTTATGCCTCGTAAAGCTGTCATATATTTCATGCCACAACTGCTTTCCAATTATTTTTGCTACAGAGAACTTCAGAAGCAAACTCCTAACTGATATATTTTAGTCCTTTATGTTTTATAAATAAAAATCAAAGTCATAATGTAATCCCTCAAAAGAAGTATCTCACTTGCTTCGATGTGATTTTTAAAAGAGCAAAAAAACCACATTCCACTATTCAAAAAGAGAGTGTATATCTGTGACTCCTTCGTGTGCTAGCAACGTATAGAAAGGAGTCTGAAACTCTGATGACAGCATAACAGTGAAATCTGCATTTTTAAAAAATTAAAAATTTAATTAAAAGGAAATAATAAAGTATAATTTATTTATACTTAAATATGAATTGTGATTGGTATCCATCATTATAAATAAAGCAAGAGTAAATCTGTACAGTTTCAATAAATATCTTAAATGATTTCTTGATCATTGTCAAATTTAGCCCAGCAAATAGGTGGGGCTAATGCTTGAAAGTTAACATAGATACACTAAAATTTCAAAAATAGTTCCACATTTAAGCAATAAGGCTTTGGTACCTATTCACTGATTAATATTTTTACTTTAATAGTAAACTTTTTAATAGAATGTATCAAATATATATTATACAATCTGTTCTTCTCAGACTCTTGTTATTTCATCTATTATATATGCAGGGTGTGTTCCAAAAGTAATGCATTTTTTAAAAAAGTAATTTATTGAACAGATTTGCACAAACACTTAAAATTCTTCAAAGTACTGTCTTTGGGCCTCTACCGGTCATGGCAGAGTCGATGGAAAAAATGTGTAGAGGCCCAAGGACAGTACTTTGAAGAATTTTAAGTGTTTGTGCAAATCGGTTCAGTAAATTACCTTAAAAAATAATTGCATTACTTTTAGAACACACCCTGTATTTCTACCTAATCCCACATTTTCAAGGCACTATCACACATTATTTGCCAGCAGACCCAACTATGCTATTGATAGTTCACCTGAATCCTGACTTGGTGTATCTCTTCTTTGGAAAATATTGATTTAATAAAAAAAACCACAAGTTTGTTGAAACATATTGAAATCTGCCATGACAAATAAATTTTATCATACCACTAAATTCACTTTAATAGTATAGAGTTCTTAATGCTAAACCATGTTTTCTTTTGCATGCCCATTTTAAAGATTTTTGACAGTTTTGTTTGCTCCCAATTTGGTGCTAGGATCTCTCTTCAAGATCCTAACCCTTGCCATTAATGCATGGCATTGGGAACAAATAATAATCAAATTTCTGCATCCAGGAATATATTAATAGACAATTTATTCTGTTGATTCATATGGATCAGTTTAAATTTCCTATGTTGATCAGTAGATTGCTCTATTCCATTTACAGAAATCAAATGGACTGAGACTTGATCTTATTTTGACTTTGATCATGAGACATCATTCTAGAAAAAACAAGTTCTGCCCTTTAATCCCCTTTATTGAACAGGATCTGTTGGTGCTTTCTTAAAATACAGTATGACATATATACTTGATTCAACTTTCCAATGTTATATTCTAATTTAGACCTCTGAAACACTGAATCATCCATCCATCCATTATCAAATGTCCCAAAGGACAAGAAAACTTAAAAAGAAAAGGGAAAAAAAAGATAGAACACATACCAACATACGTATATACTCAAGTAGAAATTGACCTGATTATAAGCCGAAGCACCTACTTTTGCCAAAAAACTGGGAAAATTTATTGATTCAAGTATAAGTTGAGGGTGGAAAATGCAGTGGCTACTGGTAACCTATAAAAATGGAAACCAATAAAATTGCATTGATTGAGGCATCAGTAAGTTAAATGTTTTAGAATATTTATTTCAAAGAAAACCAGTAAACTAGCTCTGTAACTTTAAAAGAGGGTAAACAAAAACAATCTAGTATTAACAATAACTTAAAAAGTAAAAAAAAAGTAACTCAGTCAGCAACCAAGCTAAAACCTAAGAGTTAAAATCCTTCAAAACTGGATTCCTTCTCATCATCTGTATGTCCAAACAGAGCTTCAGCATTAGCTGCTGTGAGGTTATCAGCATAGAAAATCAAATAGATAGATAGATAGATAGATAGATAGATAGATAGATAGATAGATGGATGGATGGATGGATGGATGGATGGATGGATGGATGGATGGATGGATGGATGGATGGATGGATAGAAAGATAGATAGATAGATAGATAGAGAGAGAGAGAGAGAGAGAGAGATAGATAGATAGATAGATAGATAGATAGATAGATAGATGATAGATAGATAGATAGATAGATAGATAGATAGATAGATAGATAGATAGATAGAAAGATAGATAGATAAATGGAAGAATGGATGGATGGATGGACGAACGGACGGACGGACAGACAGTCAGTCAGACAGACAGACCCACTCCTTCAAAGAAATAGCTGGCAGACGGGCACGCACATAAACACGCACACACGCTCGCCCTCACAAATTCATCCTCTCCTTTTTAGAAATATAGAAACATAGAAGTCTGACGGCAGAAAAAGACCTCATGGTCCATCTAGTCTGCCCTTATACTATTTTCTGTATTTTATCTTAGGATGGATATATGTTTATCCCAGGCATGTTTAAATTCAGTTACTGTGGATTTATCTACCACGTCTGCTGGAAGTTTGTTCCAAGGATCTACTACTATTTCAGTAAAATAATATTTTCTCATGTTGCTTTTGATCCTTCCCCCAACTAACTTCAGATTGTGTCCCCTTGTTCTTGTGCTCACCCTCCTATTAAAAACACTTCCCTCCTGGACCTTATTTAACCCTTTAATATATTTAAATGTTTCGATCATGTCCCCCCTTTTCCTTCTGTCCTCCAGACTATACAGATTGAGTTCATTAAGTCTTTCCTGATATGTTTTATGCTTAAGACCTTCCACCATTTTGTAGCCCGTCTTTGGACCCGTTCAATTTTGTCAATATCTTTTTGTAGGTGAGGTCTCCAGAACTGAACACAGTATTCCAAATGTGGTCTCACCAGCATTCTATATAGCGGGATCATAATCTCCCTCTTCCTGCTTGTTATACCTCTAGCTATGCAGCCAAGCATCCTACTTGCTGACTGCACTGTTCACCCATTTTGAGACTATCAGAAATCACTACCCCTAAATCCTTTTCTTCTGAAGTATTTGCTAACACAGAACTGCCAATACAATACTCAGATTGAGGATGCCTTTTCCCCAAGTGCATTATTTTACATTTGGAAACATTAAACTGCAGTTTCCATTGCTTTGACCATTTATCTAGTAAAGCTAAATCATTTACCATATTACAGATGCCTCCAGGAATATCAACCCTATTGCACACTTTAGAGTCATCGGCAAATAGGCAAACCTTCCCTACCAAACCTTCCCCTATGTCACTCACAAACATATTAAAAAGAATAGGACCCAGAACAGACCCTTGTGGCACACCGCTTGTAACCTGACTCTGCTCAGAATACTCGCCGTTAACAATAACTCTCTGATGTCTACGCTTCAGCCAGCTGCAAATCCATTGAACTATCCAGGGATTAAGTCCAATCTTCACTAATTTATCTATCAGCTCTTTATGTGGAACCGTATCAAAGGCTTTGCTGAAGTCCAGGTAGGCAATATCCACGGCACCACCTTCATCCAACACCTTTGTGACACAGTCAAAGAAATCAATGATATTAGTCTGACATGATTTGCCTTCAGTAAAGCCATGCTGATTTGGGTCCAATACGTTATTGTTTTTTAGGTGCTGATTTATCCTCTTTTTGAGTAGAGTCTCCATCATTTTAACTACAATTGATGTCAAGCTAACTGGCCTGTAGTTACCAGCTTCTTCTCTACTGCCCTTCTTGTGGATAGGCACAACACTGGCCATTCTCCAATCCTCAGGAATTTCTCCTGTTAACAAGGATTGGTTAAACAAATCAGTCAGGGGGGTAGCAATGACAGATCTGAGTTCTTTAAGAACTCTGGGGTGGATGCCATCTGGACCCATTGCCTTATTTATCTTTAATCATTCAAGTTCTTCTAAGACATCGGCTTCTAAGATCACTGGAGCTGAATCCATACAGCTGGAAGCAATGCTATATCCCTCTATAGTATTATTTTGTAAGGTGTCTTTTGAGAAAACTGAACAGAAGTAGCTATTGAAATGGTCAGCAATCTCCTTATTCCCATTAATGCATGCATTATTCCCTGTACTAAGCTTCGTGATGCCGCAGTTTTTCTTCTTCTTATCACTAATATATCTGAAGAAGGTTTTATCCCCCTTCTTTACAGATTTGGCAATTTCTTCCTCTTTTGAGGCTTTAGCAGCATATATTATCTGTTTCGCCTCCTTCTGTCTCATTTTATACACCTCTCTATCAGCTATACTTCCAGACTCTTTATACCTCCTATAGGCAGCCTTTTTTTCATTGACTATAGCCCTTACATCATTGCTAAACCATAGCGGTTTCTTCTTCCTTTTACCTTTAGTTATTTGTCTTACATACAGTCCAGTGGCTTTTAAGATGGCCTTTTTTAATACAGTCCACTGGGTGCTCACTCCTGCCATTTTATCCCTCCCCTTTAATTCATTATCTAAATATTCCCCCATTGCATTAAAATTTTTTTTTCTGAAATCCAATACTTTGGTTGCATTATAGGATTGCTCACAATGAGTTTTTACATCAAACCACAAACATAGATGGTCACTGCAACCTAAATTTTCTCCCACCTTGATCTCTGAAACCCAATTCCCATTCGTAAAAACTAAATCTAGAATATTCTCCCCTCTAGTTGGTGTCTTAACCAGCTGTGCCAGAGCTGCTCCTGTAAAGGCCTCTACTATATTCTTACTTTTGAATGTAAGGGCACTGGGGATATTCCAGTCAACATCAGACATGTTGAAATCACCCATAACCACAATATCTCCCTTTACTGCCATTTGGGTAATTTCATCCACCATCTTGTTGTCATATTCCTCAGATTGCCCTGGAGGCCTATAGATCACCCCAAGTCTAATGACAGAACCTTCTTTATTTTGCATGCAAATCCAGAGAGTCTCCAGATCTTGACATGTATTTTGAATTAGTGTTGTTTTTAGACTTTCTTTAACATAAATGGCTACTCCACCTCCCCTTCTCTTTATTCTATTCTTCCTATACAGTGTATATCCTGGTATGGATAATTCCCATTCATTAGAATCCTTAAACCATGTCTCAGTTATGGCAACCAGATCCAAATTATCTCTAGATATTATGGCCATTAACTCACAGAGCTTGTTGCTCAAGCTTCGACCATTCGTGCACATTACCCGAAGAACATTATTTTCATTATTAGTTTGCCCTTTATCATCAACAACTACATCTATTTTATTTGCAGCTCCCTTTTCATAAGCTTCCAAAAACTGATTTATCCTCATTGGTCAGGGACAGAAATCACCCACATCAGTTACATCTCTGTCCCCTTTACCTAGTTTAAATGCCTGTCCAAAAAAGTTCTGAATTCCTCACCGAGCACCTGGGTACCTCTGTATGATGGATGCAAACCATCCCTCTTAAACAACTCCCTATTAGACCACCTACTGACATCATGACTTACATAGCCAAAACCTTCAGCTTTACACCACTGCCTTAACCACACATTAAATTCTCTGATACATGTTGTTTTATCCTCTTGGCCACAAACCGGTAACACCTCTGAGAAAGTCACTGAATCAGTTATTTTACCCAGCTCCACACTTAGACATTGAAAATCTCTTTTTACTACATTAAAATTTCTCTGAGACAAATCATTTGTGCCAAGATGCACCACCACATCAACGTTATTACCTTTACTCACAGCCTTGACAATGTTTGTAATTCGCCTCCTGTCCCTGCTGGCAGTGGCCCCTGGGAGACACCTCATCACCTTCACCACATCCTTACTCTGTCCCAAATCAACACCTCTAACAGTCGAATCACCCACAAGAAAATGTGTCCTCTTTTTATTTCTACTAACTGCACTTGATGGTTTGGTGACACTGTGTACCTCACTTAGAACAACTTCCCCTTTGAACATCCCCTCGTTCTCTGCCTAAGGGACCTTGCTAATATCTCCAACATCCTTACTATTTAAATCCGCAAGAACATTATAGGAATTCGATACAGAGAGACCAAAATTGCTATGTTTTTGCTCAACTGCATGCAATCTTCCTGAACCGACAGTTGTCCACACAGCCCCCCTCCTCGGGGGGTGCTGTGGAAGTGGAGGCTGCACACATGGCTGCATTACAGCACGTGGCTGGGACAATCTATCCACTTCTGACTGCGAGCTACAAACTAAGGACTGCAAGCTAGAGATCTCGCCATCTAACCTAGATGTCCTTATGCAAAGAGGGCAGTACCCCAAGTTCCACAAGGTATTACGGAAGACAACACCCAAACAAGTGTTACACTGCACCAAGCCAGTCATCTTAACAATGTATTGAAATACAAGTACTTAGCAAGAAAATCAACACCCCCTATTGCTACCAAACTTTGCTGATTTTGGTTTATAGTTATATGATTCGCGCGCCGTTAGGAGCGCGGGCCACTACCTTCCTCTCTCCTTCTCTGTGATCTGAAAGTGCAAATTAAAATGGCTTTTTCCTGCTTTTTATCCTTCCCAGGCTAATCCTACCCCAGCCTAATCTGAGTGGTCTGTGCTTGAACACAAACTGCCAATAAAATTGTCTCTTACAGCCAGTATCTGCCCCTCCTCCTTGAATTCAAAAATACAAAATGTAAAAAGCACTACCTTCCTCTCTCCTTCTCTGTGATCTGATTTTTTTGGTTCCTTTGGCTCCCCCCCCTTTCATTTGCACGCCCACCCTCACACCACTCTGGGGCTTCCTTCGCCTTGCTGACTCCCTCAAGCTCAGCAGGGTGGAGGAAGAAGAGGAGGGGTGGATGGAGAAGGGGCTTAGCAGGTGAGACGCCTGGCCTTTCACAACGAAGGAGCCGGGCGGAAGGACTCACATGGGAGGCGGTGGAAGAAGGGGAACTTCCTGAGCAGCTGGGTGTTTGACAAGCCTCAGAAACTCGGGAAGTTCCCCTCCTTTCTCCACTTCCTGTGTGAGTCCTTCTGCCCGGCTCCTTCATTGTGGATGCTACAGGTAGTAACAGTGGGAAGAAACAAACAGTCATGCTTGCAGTGATGAAGACTCACACAGTGATCGGGACCAATAGTGCTTTACTTCAGAAACCTCCTGCTGAGCGACTGTAATGTACTGGGTGGCTAACCCTCCCTCAAGGAGAATAACGCCTCCAATGGTGGTATGCCTTCCCTGCCAATTTCTTATGGTTTTTAACCCAAATGATACACATCACAGCATGTGTCAGCCTGCCCAACTGTTTCCGAGTGCCATGGATTCAAGGCACCATTGAAAAGGACCTGAAAGGACATTCTGATTCCAATATATCCCAATTTAATAAGGCCAACAGCTGCCTCATATGGGCCGTGCATTATATGCTGGACTGTCCCTTGACATGACTGAATACTTCCTGACCTACAATCTACAAACTACAATCACTCTTTTAGTAAAAAAAAAGCGTTCAAGATAGAGCCAAGGATTAATAGATAGACAAATAATTCAAAAGTCTTTGAATCCTTCTATAGGGGTGGTGGGGGTGATGGGGTGTGTGTGTTGTTTGGTGATGGGCACATGCACTGTGCACTGTTATACGTTTGTTTTTTGTAAACTTATAAAATCAATAAAATTTATTAAAAAAAAAAAAAAACTGAATACTTCCTGACCCTACTTCCTCAAAGGAAGTGCTTGAAAGCACAGACGTGAAACATTCCCATCTTACTCACTTGGAAAAAATTTGAAATGTACCGCTTTTCTCTGTAAAAGGAACTGGAGAAAATAAAGTTAGAAATTACCCCAGAGAGATGCCATTTGACTATATGTCACTTCACCTCGCTGCTTTCTTATTCTGCTGCGTTCGTTGCTATTCCCTTGCCACTTATATTACTGCAAATTATTTTGGTGTCATTAGCTGAAGTAGCCTGCAGTTATGCACTTCAACCACTGGGCCACCCTGACAATATTGCCTCTTGCCCTGGCTAAATTTGGCCAAAATCCAGGTTCCAAAGCAGACAGCTAAATAGCTAAATATTTCCTAAATAGCCGCTCAGTAAGTTAGAGACCCCAGCCTTTCAAGCTGGGGCATAGTCTGCTTGCTACTGGAGAGCTGCAGGCCTTGCTTCCAGATAGGGCAAGGATAGCCCTTGTCACGTACAATCCTCCCCCCCCTCAATAAAAACATAGTTATGTTGTTATCCATCTCAAATTATGGAATCTAATCCCTATACCATTTATATGTATATCCCATTATAGCTGAATTATATGTCTCGCTCCATCCAGTACCTATTAAATAGCCGCCCATTTGGCCTACACCAGATATTTAACTTGTACACAGGAGCCTTATTTCTCCCAATTTGCGTATGCTAAAAAACTGCCTTAAGGGGCCACTCTAAGTGCCCCATGGAGTTGGAGGAGTGGGTGGGGTGGGAGTTGCCCTGCCGCCTCCCCCCCCCGGTCATACCACAAACACATGTGCTGTCCCCTCCCTTAAATCATTTTAATTTTAAATTAATTCATTTTAAGCTCAATCAATTCAAGTAATTAACTTAGATAAATTAAATCATTTCAATTAATTCATTTTATGCTTAATCAATGCAAGTATACAAACTTAAATAAATTAAAACATTTTAATTAATTCATTTTAAGATCAATCAATTCAATTATACTAACTTAAATGAATTAAATCACTCTGAGCCAAATGGCATGCCAATTAATTTACAAGGGATTATTGTAATTAAACTCACCCCCCACACACCGAGACCCTGCAGGGGTTGACTCACTCCAAAAGCGGCCGTTGCCCACGTGACTGGTCTATTGGGTATTTTTAAATTATGTACAATGATCACTACTTCTTAAGGTTTCCAGAAGTAGTAATGGCCATTTTACTTCCCAAAATTATTTTTTTATTATTATTGAATTTTTTTAAAAGGACAAACAAGGACATACAACAATAAACATTTAAGGAGCTACCATTGCTCCTCTTGTCGTAGAAGTCTAACTAATACAAAAATATAAAAAACCTAACTATGATCAGATCAAAGCAGAAATGTTATACATGTGAGTTACATTCTTGTTAATTTTAACTCTATATTTTCAATATTAGACTTATTAATTAAACTTTTTTTATATATATTTTAAAATATTCTATGCTTATACAAACAGAAAAAACAAGGGAAGAAAGTTATTAGTAATACTATTCTATATTGTGGTTAATTATTAGTACCATTTTAAAAATTCCACCAATCATATACTTTATCCCATATTTTATAATATTCTGTTTCAGTTTGATTGTTTAAACGTTTAGTCATCATATCTAATTCTGCACATTCTATAATTTTTTTAAATACTTCAGTATCTTTTGGTATTGTATTTTCTTTCCATTTCTGTGCAAATACTATTCGTGCCGCAACCAATATATGTATTATTAGATAATAAATTTCTTTTTTATACTTTGTATTTGAGATACCCAATAAAAACAATTCAGGAGATTTTTTAATCTTCTCCTTTGTTATTTCATTTATCCAATTCTCTACTTTGTTCCAAAATATTTTTGTCTCAGGACATGTCCACCACGCATGATAATATGTACCAATTTCTTTTTTACATTTCCAACAAATAGGTGATACAGACGGAAACATTTTAGAAATTCTATACGGTGGAAGATGCCATCTATAAAACATCTTAATTTGATTTTCTTTAAAGGAAATCGATTTTGTTATTTTCCAATTATACATCCATACTTTTTCCCATGTATCTAAATCTATCTCTTTGCCTAAATTTTTGCACCAACTGATCATATTGTCTTTCAATATCCAACCTATCGTTCTATAATTTAATAGGTATTTATACACATTTCCAATTATTTTTGAATAATTTTGAAATAATAATTTACTCAGTACGTTATTTTCTTTTTTAAAGATATAGGTCTTTACATCTGTTTGATATCTCGAACTAATCTGTATATATTGCCACCAATCCAAGTCAATACCTAAGTCATATAATTCTTGTTTTGTTCTTAATTTAAATTTATCATCTAACAAATCCCTATATTTCCAATTCTTAGCTTTTTCTTTAAGATTCGGGTGTATAATAGCTTCAATGGGTGATACCCATTCTGGCATTACTAAAAAATGATTTTTCTTTATTTCGTTCCATACATCTATCAATGCTTTCCTAATAATATTATTTTTAAAGTATGAATGTGTTTTTAATTTATCATACCATATAAATGCATGCCAACCAACCATCAAATCGTGCCCTTCTAGGTTAAGCATCCTTTGGTTTTCTAAGGTCAACCATTCTTTTATTCATGTCAAAGCGGTGGCATGGTAATATAGTTTCCAATTTGGGAGACCTAGGCCTCCTCTTTCCTTACAGTCTTCTAATGAATTTTGTTTTATTCTTGCTTTTTTACCTTGCCAAATAAATTTTTTTATTACCTTATTTAATTCAGCAAAAAATTTGGGTCCTGGGTTTATTGGAATAACTTGAAAAAGAAACAAAATTTTAGGAAGGATGTTCATTTTAATTGTAGAGATTCTTCCTACTAATGATAGTTGTAAATTACTCCATATTTCTAAATCTTTTTTAACTTGGCTTAACAATTTTAAATAGTTATCGTTTTTCAATGATACAGCCTTGGAGGTCATCCATATCCCTAAATACTTCACTTTTTTTGTAATTTTCATGTTAGATAAATCTTCTAAATTTTTTCTTTGTGTTTCAGTCATATTTTTTGTTAATATCTGCATCTTTTCTTTATTTATTTTCAATCCAGCAACTTTCCCATATTCTTCAATCGAATTCATTAAGTTTAAGATAGATTCTGTTGGGTCCTCCAAAACAAACACCACATCATCTGCGAATGTTTGTGTTTTATAAATTTCTTTTTTAATCTTCAATCCTTTTATTTCCCTATCTGCTCTTATTTTTATCAACAGTACCTCTAATGTTAAAATAAATAATAGTGGTGATATTGGGCAACCTTGTCTTACTCCTCGTTGTATATCTACTTTTTTAGTCTGTTCACCATTTATTATAATTTTAGCTGTTTGTTCAGAGTATATAGCATCTATTACGTTAAAAAACTTTGTTCCTACCTCCATCTTGTTTAGTTGTATTTTCATAAAGTTCCAGTCTACATTGTCAAACGCCTTTTTCGCATCTAAAAATATAAGCACCATTTGCTTTTCTGGGTGTTGCTCATAGTATTCTAATGTATTTACTATTATTCTTAAGTTATTTTAAATTTGTCTTCCTGGTAGAAAACCATTTTGATCACTGTGTATCATATTATTTATAATACTTTTAAGTCTATTTGCAAATATTGATATAAAAATTTTATAATCTACATTTAATAGTGAAATAGGTCTATAATTTTCAAGTTTTTCTTTTTCCGTATCGGCTTTATGAATTAAAATTATTAAAGTTTCTGACCATGTTTTTGGCAATTTACCTTCTGCCAATATTTGATTATATATTTCAAGCATGTTTGAAAAAAATGTTTCTATCTCCAATTTATAAAATTCTGCTGGTATTGTATCTATGCCAGTTGCTTTATTATTTTTTTGATTCTTTATAGATTGTTTTAATTCCGTGTCAGTAATAGGTTTATTCAATCTTTGCTGTTGTGCCTCAGTTAATACTGGTAATTCTATTTTTCCCAAATATTTGGAAATTGAATCCTCACTTATTTCTTCTTTCTTATATAATTGTTTATTAAGATCTGTTTTTATATTTTATATTTTTATACTATTTTATTAACTTCTTAATTTCTTATTTATTAACCTATTTAGACTTGTAATTTTATATACTATACTAATTTAATCTATTTTTAATCAATTGGGGGGGTTTAACTGATGCATAATTGGAGTGGGTGCAATGACGTGCATGGGATGAATGATTGGTATGAGTGTGATGGTTGGAGTGGGTGGGGTTATGTCAGGGACGGGATGAACGGGATGAATGGAAATAGTATGAATGAGATATTTGGCCCACCTGACACCTGAATTTATTTGGATTTGTACGATTTGTTTATGTCTGTTGTGAGCCGCCCCGAGTTCATGGAGAGGGGCGGCATACAAATCTAAATGATAAATAAATAAATAAATAAATAAAATTCCAATGCTATTTCCTTTTTGTCTTCTATTCTAAGTTTCATTATACTCTTTGAATCTATCAACTTTTTTATAATTCTATTTTCTCTCTCTTTTCTTAATTTATATGCCAACCATCTTCCAGGTTTATTTGCATGTTCAAAATATTCTTGTTTTGCTCTTTTTATTTTTTCTACAATTGATTCTTGTTCTATTAATCTCAATTTATGTCTTATTAATTCTCTCTGATTTTTTAACTTGTCATCCTTGTCCTCTTTTTGCATTAACATTTCTAAACTTTTAAGTTCTTCTAATAATTTTTCATGACATTTTTTCCTTTCTTTATTTTTTTTTTGCTACAAATGATATTGTTAGTCCACGTATGTACGCCTTAGTTGTATCCCATAAATTTTGAGGGGTAGTATCAGAATTTTTATTTATTTTTTTTAAAAAGCTCTAATTCTTTTTTTATCCATTTTTTATATTCTGGATCCTTTATTATGGTTCTATTCATTGACCAGTTATTTATTTTCCTTTTACCTTTCCAATATATAGATAAAGGGTTATGATCTGCCCAATTATTTGTCTCTATTTCTATTTTACTAATTTGTTCCATTATATGAAGAGGGGCCCATGCCATATCAATTCTAGACCATGTCTTATGTAGATTAGAATAAAAAGTATATTGTTTATCTTTTAAATGCTGTTCTTGCCATACATCTTTTAATGATAATTCAGTACACATTTTCCAGAATGTCCCAGGCAAAGTTACCTTTTTTTTCTTTTCTTTTCTTTTCCCAAAATTATTAATACTATGATGAATTTATATCCTATGGAATTCAAATCCAAGCTAAAAATGAGATAATTTCCTCAATTCAAGCCTGTTACTTATTTATTTTATTTATTTATTAAATTTGTATGCCGCCCCTCTCGGCAGACTCGGGACAGCTCACAGCAATAGTAGAAAACAATGTAAAATACAAATCTAATATTTAAAAAACTAAAAACCCATAATTTAAAAAACATACACACAACATACCATACATAAACTATATAGGCCTGGGGAAGATGTTTCAGTTCCCCCATCCCTGATGGCAGAGGTGGGTCTTAAGGAGTCTACGAAAGGCAAGGAGGGTGGGGGCAATCCTAATCTCCGGGGAGAGCTGGTTCCAGAGGGTTGGGGCCATCACAGAGAAGGCTCTTCCCCTGGGTCCCACCAGACGACATTGTTTAGTCGACGGGACCCAAAGAAGGCCAACTCTGTGGGACCTAACTGGTCACTGGGATTCGTGTGGCAGAAGACGGTCCCAGAGATATTCTGGTCCAATGCCATGAAGGGCTTTATAGGTCATAACCAACATTTTGAATTGTGACCGGAAACTGATCAGCAACCAATGCAGACTGCGGAGTGTTGGTGAAACATGGGCATACCTTGGAAAGCCCATGATTGCTCTCGCAATCATGGGCTTCTGCACGATCTGCACACGCATTCTGCACGATCTGAAGTTTCCGAAAACTCTTCAAAGGTAGCCCCATGTAGAGAGCATTACATTACTTGATCCTCGAGGTGATGAGGACATGAGTGACTGTGAGCAGTGACTCCCAGTCCAGATAGGGTCACAACTGGTGCACCAGGTGAACCTGGGCAAACACCCCCCTTGCCACAGCTGAAAGATGGTTCTCTGATGTGAGCTGTGGATCGAGAAGGACGCCCAAGATGTGGACCCTCTCTGAGGCCGTCATTACCCGCAGGGTAATGGATGGACAGATGGAATTATCCTTGGGAGGCAAAACCCAGAGCCATTCCGTCTTATCAGGGTTGAGTTTGAGTCTGTTGACACCCATCCAGACCATAACAGCCTCCACGCACTGGCACATCACTTCCATTGCTTCGTTGACTGGACATGGGGTGGAGATGTACAACTGGGTATCATCAGCGTACTGATGGTACCTCACCCCATGCCCCTGGATTATCTCGCACAACGGTTTCATGTAGACATTAAATAGCAGGGGGGAGAGGACTGGCCCCTGAGGCACCCCCACAAGGGAGAAGCCTAGAGGTCGAGCTCTGACCCCCCCCACTAACACCGACTGCGACCGACCGGAGAGGTAGGAGGAGAACCACTGAAGGACAGTGCCTCCCACTCCCAATCCCTCCAGCCGGCGCAGAAGGATACCATGGTCGATGGTATCGAAAGCCACTGAGAGGTCAAGAAGCACCAGGACAGAGGATAAACCCCTGTCCCGGGACCGCCAGAGATCATCCATCAACGCGACCAAAGCAGTTTCCATGCTGTTGCCAGGCCTGAATCCTGACTGCTGAGGGCCTAGATAATTGGCTTCTTCCAAGGACCACTGGAGCTGGAGTGCCACCACCTTCTCAACAACCTTCCCCATAATGGGAAGGTTGGAGACTGGATGATAGTTGAGAATGGCTGGGTCCAGGGAAGGCTTCTTGAGGAGGGGGTGCACAAGTGCCTCCTTGTAGGGAGCTGGAAAAGACCCCCTCCCAAAAGAAGCATTGATAATCAGCAGGGAGATGATATGGGCCCAGCTCCGTGTCATCTCCCTGCTGGCCGAAACCAGCCAGGAGGGACACAGATCCAGTAAACAGGTGTCGGAACTCACAGCTCCAATGGCCTTGTCCACTTCATCAGGTGTCACCAGATCAAATTCTTCCCAGACAGATGGACAAGTACGGGCCCCAGTCACCTCGACTTGTTGTCTTGTTGTCAGTCAACTCTTTTATCCAATTGGAGTCAAGGTCTGAGCGACTTTATCAGCAAAAATTGTTTTAAAGTCCTCAGCACTACTCTGCAAGGGCTCTCCAACTCCCCCTGGTTAAGAAGGGAGCGGGTCACCCTAAACAGAGCCACCGGGTGAAATTCCGCTGATGCAATCAAGGCGGCATGATACCCGCATCTTGCCACTTTGAGCGCCACTTTGTAAGTCTTAATATGAGCTCTTACAAGTGTTCGATCAGATTCGGACTTACTCTTCCTCCATCGCTTCTCTACATGTCTCTTCTGGTGTTTTAACTCCCGGAGCTCCTCGTTGAACCACAGAACTCTATGGGGTCTAGTGCCGCGGAGAGGTCGCAATAGCGCAATCCAGTCAAGAGCCTCCTCAGCCAGGAAGTCAAGCCGCAATAGAAAATACTTAATTCAAGTCCTTGTTATTTGTCCTTTTTTCTTTTCTTTTTAAATATTTTTATTTGGAATTTTCAAAGGTTTTACATACATACATCAAGATATGAAATGGTATAACAGAATAACAACAATGGTGCATTATAATATCTTTCAGAAATATTATTTGCCTGCAAGCAAGAATGATATCATTACAAATTAGATAAAGTAATAGAAGCTAAAATGCTCTTATATTTTAGAATTTGAACAGATATAAGCACCTGCCACCTAAGACTTAATGATTGGCTAACAAAGACAAAAATGTTTGGATAGAGCACATTGCAATACCTGAAGAAAACACAATAGGAGAGAAAGAATTGTAGAAAATCGCAAAATATGAAAACTTGCAAAACAAAGTAAAATGACTGTGGCAACTCTCTCCCACCCCACCAAAAATAGTACCAAAATACTAGACACCCTGGGTGTATTAAAAATCATTTGGAGCAGTACTTGAGCTCCACTGGCATTGACAAAGTCATAAATCAATCAGTTTCAAAGATGAAGCTTTTGTGAAGCAGCTAACATGCAACAATAGCTTGAACACCATACAACACTAATTCCTGCCTAACCCAGATTCTTGGAAAGGATTCAATGAACCCAAAATGCTAATTCCAGTTTAAACATCTCAGTGTGTGAACAACCATATTTTTAAAAATTGCACTTATTACACTTGTATATTGCTTTGGATGGTTTACAATTATTAAATATTTAAAAACAAATAAACCCAAGTTCAGTTGCAGCCCAATTCATGTCTTGAAATGCTTTGTTCTGGAGCAACATCCCAAAGGAGCATGGATTCCCTCATATAACTGGACAGATAAAGTGAGACCTATTTCATGTAGTGATGGAAGCAGGAAAAAAAGTCTTATTAACATATAGCACAACATCAGAATTGATTTATATGTCTTGCTTGCTGTTCCTTGGGAAGAAAGCTCAACTAAACATCTATATGCTCAATTAAGCTGAATTAAGCTGAATTGGAACTGAATGACTACAGACCAGTTGCTCTAACATCTGTAACTATTAAAACCTTTGAAAGGCTAGTGATGTTCCACTTGAAAACCATCATGTATCCACTGTTAGACCCCCTGCAATTTGCATACCAAACAAATAGATCGACAGATGATGCTATTAATATGTATGTATATATGTAATATAAACTACATCATATGAAAGTATGTATTTAATATGGACTACATCCTACAATATCTTGAATCTCCAATGACCTAAGCTATGGTTCTCTTTGTAGACTTCAGTTCAGCATTCAACACTATCATGCCGGACATTCTATTAATCAAACTAAATCAGCTAGTGGTATCTGAACACACAGGAAGCATCAGATGAAGCAAGGAAAAATCACATCATATACATGTACAATTAGCAAAGCCCCCCGCCCAAGGCTGTGTATTCTTACGACTGCTCTTCTCTCTATACATCAATGACTGCATCTCAAAGGATCCATCTGTTAAACTACTGAAGTTTGCAGATGATACAACAGTGATCAGACTCATTCGAGACAATGATGAATCTGCATACAGACGAGAGGTTGAACAACTAACCTTGTGGTGTGACTAGAACAATCTAGAACTGAACACACTCAAAACCATAGAAATGGTGGTAGACATTAGGAGAAACCCTTCCATCCTTCCACCTCTCACAGTACTAGATAACACAGTATCAACAGTAGAGACCGTCAAATTTCTAGGTTCTATCATATCTCGAGACCTAAAATGGTCACCTAACATCAAAAACATCATAAAAAAAGCACAACAAAGAATGTTCTTTCTGCGCCAACTCAGGAAGCTCAAACTGCCCAAGGAGTTGATGATACAGTTCTACAGAGGAATCATTGAGTCTGTCATCTGCACCTCTATAACTGTCTGGTTTGGTTCTACAACCCAACAAGACCGACACAGACTTCAGAGGATAATCAGAACTGCAGAAAAAACAATTGCTGCCAACCTGCCTTCCATTGAGGACCTGTAAACTGCACGAGTCAAAAAGAGGGTGGGGAAAATATTTACTGACCCCTCACATCCTGGACACAAAGTCCTACCCTCAAAACATCGCTACAGAGCACTGCACACCAAAACAATTAGACACAAGAACAGTTTTTTCCCAAACACCATCACTCTACTAAACAAATAATTCCCTCAACACTGTAAAACTTTTTACTAAATCTGCACTTCTATTTCTACTAGTTTTTTCCTCATCATGACTATCATCCTTTTCCTCCCATTTAGGACTGTATGACTGTAATTCATTGCTTGTATCCTAAGATTTTTATTAATATTGATTTCTTCATTGCTTATTTGAATCCTATGACAAGTGTCGTACCACATGTTTCTTGACAAATCTATATTTTCTTTTATGTACACTGGGAGCATATGCACCAAGACAAATTCCTTGTGTGTCCAATCACACTTAATAATAATTATAATAATAATAATTTATTAGATTTGTATGCCGCCCCTTTCCGGAGACTCGGGGTGGCTTGGCCAATAAAGAATTCTATTCTACTCTATTCTATTCTATTCTATTCTATTCTACTCTACTCTACTCTACTCTATTCTACTCTACTCTACGCTACTCTATTGAAGAAGCTGGGGCCAAGACAGAATTAAAATAGTAAGGTGGGTATTTACTTCTTCCATATATATTATGGATAATCTTTGTGCAGACTGTAGCCAAGGTGTATATTAATACCAGACAAATACACAGAAGAGAAGACATTCAAACAATTATCCAAAAATATAGCTATAGATGTGGTTGCAAGTATATTGAACATATCTCAGTAGCAAATAAGAAGCTAGTGCAGCTCCTATAAAACAAGCTAAAGTAATCCTTGACAATCTTCTCATTTAGCTGCAGCTCAGCTGTTACGTTTTGTAGAAATCAGTGGCAGAGTATAAAGTTAGAAATGTTCACAGAGCAAAAGGAATATTCTGCTAACTAACAATAATATGTAAGTTAGTTCCAATTTTGTATTTTCTGTCTCTCTCTTTGGGATGCTGTCAACATTCCCACACAAACCAGACAGAAAAGACCAGATAAGTTAATTGTGCCAGATGCGGAATAAACACATGAACACCATAGCTGGGTAATAAGGGTCACTTTATTGAATATATTATCAAAAACCTGCAGAGATCGCTAAGAGGGGCAGAATTCCTTGTATCAACATATTTGGGCAACTATGGGCATAGCTCCTTGCCTGAACTGTGCGAAACTATTATTAGCCTTCGTCTTGCCCCTAGCCATACCCCCTGGCATGTGAGAGGGCTCACATCCCATGTCCCAGAACCAGAACTGGCGTAAATGAGCCCCAAGGGTACCCCCGCTCCAACTCCCTAACTGGGTTGGCCCTTGAGTTTTTGGAAAGTGGCAGCCCATCATCTTCCAAAAGATGCCCAAGAGGAGAACATGCAGTTGCTACTGATCCCCATTTCCACCCACGTTTGCCACTTCAGTGACCAAAGAGAAAGTAGCCCATTGAATTGTTATCTTGTCTATTTAAAAGCCGGTATATCTCCTATCCAAATCCTTTCCCTGTCGTCTAGTGTGGAGTAGGTGAAAAAACAGTCTTGACATAAGTGTGCTGATGCTGCAAAAAATTCCTACTCATCTCCCCTAAAGGTAACCCATCAATCACCCTGGATTGAGAGGAGGGTGGGCGGGTGTTTTTCTTCATGGGGCAGCAATGGCAAAAAGGAGGGCATGGGTGGCATGCCTTCCCTTAAATAGGACTCCTGGTGCCACCCCTCACCTCCTCTGCCCCTGCACAGAAGCCCAGTGGTTGATGGGTGATTTTGCGCTGTCGGCGAGACTGCCCCCTACCCCTGGAGCCAAAATGTCAGGAGTCGTGTTAGTCTAGCCCTGGTGCAAATGCCAGCCCACCACTGAGAGCGGTCGGCCTTTCAATTCTATTTTATTGTCAAGCCTATCTTATTTATTTTATTTTATTTTATTTATTAGATTTGTATGCCGCACCTCTCCATAGACTCGGGGCGGCTCACAACAGCAATAAAACAATTCATGACAAATTTAATAATTTAAAAACATTTTTTAAAAACCCATTATTAAGCAGACATACATATAAACATACCATACGTAAATTGTATAGGCCCAGGGGAGATATATCAATTCCCCCATGCCTGGCAGCAAAGGTGGGTTTTAAGGAGTTTACAAAAGGCAAGGAGGGTGGGGGCAGTTCTAATCTCCAGGGGGAGCTGGTGCTTGGCACCTTGCCTGTCAGACCTGCAGAGGTACCTGCTCTGATGGTGCAGGGTGGGGGGAACTGGGGAGGCTCACTTTGCAATTCCCCATCCCCAGCAGTGGCGGTAAGGGCGAAAAGAATGGTAGTTCAGCAACTGTGTGATCTCCTTTGGGCACCTTTTGGAAGGTGAAGGGCCACTCCACGCCATGGCTAAAAGACTCGGCCAGCCTGGGTATGGAGGGGAGATGCCCTTGGGGTATGGGTGGTAGGGCCAGTGGGACAGGAAAGCAATCTCATTCTTCTTCCTATTGTCTTCTGCAGTTTCTGCTTGTGCTGGGATTGATGAATTGATTTTTTTATCTTCCTACAATTCAGTAAGTGACCTCCCCAATTTGGCAATAGGTCTAATATTCTGACTGTTAGTGAGTGGTGCTAAGGTGAATTCATGTGTTTAGGTATCCTGTTTTATTAAAACTAAACATATGCTTTATTGCAAGAGCGCTGGGGACTAGTGCAGTTGATGTGTGTCAAATATCCAACTTTATCATCTGGGAATAGCTGCTGTCCAGACAGAAAGCAGATCTGGTAATCTGCATGGAGCATGGTAACAGGAGGCCAAGGCCTCTAGTATGTGCCATATGTGGGTAGAATGATATAGTTGGCAAAACGAGGTGGGTGATTAAGGTTATAATAGTAATAGTGTTTGTAGTAAAAACATTGATAATACCATTAGTAGGAGTTTTGGTAATAATAATAATAATAATAACAAGAACAACAAGAACAACAAGAATAATAGTAGTAGTAGTAGTAGTAGTAGTAATAATAATAATAATAATAATAATAATAATAATAATAATAGTAATAATAATATGGTGGCAACACTATCAAGGCTATAAATATGTGGCCCATACCTGTCATTAGTTACACAGCTGGCATAGTGAACTGGACTCAAGCAGAGCTGGACAAACTGGACAGGAAAACCAGAAAATTAATGACGATCCATCATGCACTACACCCCACAGTGACGTTGACAGGCTGTATTTACCAAGGAAAATAGGTGGCAGAGGACTTTTGCAAGTGAAGCAGACAGGGGAAGAAGAGAAGCATGCATTAGCTGATTATGTGAAGGAGAACAAAGAGTCAGCATTGATGGAGGTCAACAATAGGAAGCTTCTCAAGGTGAAGCAAACTAAGGACCAGTACAGAAAAACTGTAACTCAATGTCGTATGGACAGTTGGCAGAACAAAGCATTGCATGGCCAGTTCTTGGAGAAGACTGAAGGCAAAGTGGATAAAGAAAAGACCTGGTCATGGCTTACAAGTGGAACACTCAAAAAGGAGACAGAAGGACTAATACTGGCGGCACAAGAACCGGCCATTAGAATAAATGCTGTCAAAGCCAGAATTGAAAAATCAACAGACGATCCAAAGTGCAGACTCTGTAAAGAAACAGATGAAACAATCAATCACATACTCAGTTGCTGTAAAAAGATCGCACAGACTGACTACAAGCATAGACGATGCTGTGGCACAGATGATCCACTGGCACTTGTGCCGGAACTACCATTTACCAGTGGCAAAGAACTGGTGGGATCATAAACCCGAAAAAGTGGTCAAAAATTTACAAGCAAAACTACTGTGGGACTTCCGACTTCCGACTGACCGAATTCTGAAGCATAACACACCAGACATTCTGATTGTGGAGAAAAAGAAAGTATGGATCATCGACATCGCAATCCCAGGGGACAGCAGAATTGAGGAGAAGCAGCTAGAGAAATTAGTGAAATATGAAGATTTAAAAATTGAGCTGCAACGACTCTGGCATAAGCCAGTGAAAGTGGTCCGAGTGATACTTGGACTTCCGGTTTGACATCACGTCGCAGCAGAGCAGTCTCCAGAGCAATCGCTCGATTAAAAATCATCATCAACTCAGAGTTTTCCAAACCTGCCCAGAAGCCGAGAGGGAAAGAGTGAGAGGGAAGGAGAGAGAGAGGAAGAGGGGAAGGGAGAGAAACAGATAGAAAAAAGAGAGGAAGAAAAAGAAAAAAAATGGGAGTAAGGAAGAGAGAAAGAAAATCAAAATCTAGTTTGAAACTAGCTCAACTATTTAAGTGGCATTTTGATATTGATAGAGTTGCCCTATTATGAGCTCACTGTTATAGACACACAGTACAGTATTTTATTTTGAAATTCTCTGAGGCAAAACAGGGTGGGTTTTTTATTTGTTTGTCTGTCTGTCTGTCTGTCTGTCTGTCTGTCTGTCTGTCTGTCTATCTATCTATCTATCTATTTATTTATTTATTTATTTATTATTTCTGTGCCGCCCAGTCCCGAAGGGACTGCCGCTCAGACACTATACTTTTCCGCGCCCCCCCCCAAAAAAAAAATTAGAGGGAACACTGGTGCTAATAAACCTGGAAGGTGGCTAGCTTGGGAATTGGCAAACCAAAAATCAGAAAGATATATTGAAGCATTGGTAGATACCACAGGGGAAAGGCAAACAAATGAAAAACAAAAAAAAGTAATAGTGGAGCAATTTTATTCTAGTTTGTACAGTCAGGAAGAGGTAGAGGAAGGGGAAATTATTAACTATTTAGAACAAATTGATATATCAAAAATCATGGAGGAAGACAGGGAAAAATTACATGCAAATATTACAATAACAGAATTAAGATTAATTATTATTAAGAAAAATAATAAGTCCACGGGACCAGATGGAATCCCATTCAAATTATATAAGGCCTTACAAGATAAGCTAGAAGTAACTATGCTAGATTTATTTAATGATATTATGAAGGGAGGAAAGCTGCCAGAATCCTGGAAACATGCGTATATAAGTTTAATTCCCAAGAATGAATCAGATAAACACCTAATTCAAAATTACAGACCAATAACTCTTTTGAATACGGATTATAAAATTCTAGCAGCAATCATTGCAGAAAGATTAAAATCGATACTAAATCAAATTATTCATATAGATCAAAGTGGTTTTTTTACCTTATAGACAGATTAGGAATAACACCAGAACAATATTAAATACAATCGAATATTATGACTTACATGTGGAGAAACAAGCTGTCTTAATATTTGTAGATGCAGAGAAAGCTTTCAACAAAGAGATTTGGAAATACCTTATTTTACAATTTAAAAAAATTAACTTTGGCGATAAATTAACAGGCTTAATTAGTGCAATATATACTCATCAAAAAGCTAGGGTGATAATTAACAGAGAATTGATGGAGGAGATAAAGAAAGGTGTAAGACAAGGGTGCCCACTAGGACCCTTAATATTTATTACAGCCCTAGAAACTTTATTAATTAAAATAAGGAATAATTCAAATATAACAGGCCTAAGAGCCAGAAAAGAAGAATTTAAACTCCAAGCTTATGCTGATGACATGGTTTTTATTATGGAAGATCCACTATTGTCTGGAAAATTCTTATTAAAAGAAATTGAAGATTATGGAACTGTCACTGGACTAAAAATAAACAAAAATAAGACCAAAATAATAACCAAGAAGATGACTTCGAAACAGAATTTGGAATTAGAGGACAAACTAGGTATCAATATTGTAAAAAAGGTGAAATATTTAAGAATTACACTCTCTGCTAAATGTAGCTCAATATTTATAGACAACTATGAGAATCTCCTACAAGCAATAAAGGTAAATCTGGATAGATGATCAAAATTTCAATTATCTTTCCTAGGTAGGATAGCAGCTATAAAAATGAATATACTACCCAAAATTCTTTTCTTTTTTCAAACGATCCCTATAAAACTACCTGTTGTGGTTCAGCCTGGGACCCCTCCGGGAATGGCTGATTTGCTGTCGGCTTCCAGCTCAGAGGGAGAGGCTGAGGACCAGGAGGTGCAGACTGACGAGGAAGCGGAATCCCAGGCTGAAGAAGAAGGACAGCCAGAGTTCCACCAGGGGGAGCTCTCCCCAGCAAGCAGCCTGGATTCCCTGGGGGAAGATGCTCATGACATCATAGATATGCGACAAAGGAGAGCTAATCAGAGACGAACTCAATTGGCTAGGTATTTCCAGCATTAGAGGTCACAGCTGGGTTTGGGTGTGGTGCTTGGGAAAGGATAAAAGGCGGCCCCACCCTTCCTGGCTTGTGGAGTTTTATCTTGGAGATTCGTGAGACCTGTCTGTGAACTTTGGTGGCTACAATCCTGGTTTGTGCCTTGGACTATTGAAACCTTGGGGGGGGGGGGGGTGCCAGCAAGAAGCTTGTGAAATTGACTGGACATCAGGACCCTGTTGTAACGTATTGTAACCTGTCTGCTGTGAAGACAGGTTTTCCTTTGTGCTTATTGTTTCCTGCTATAAAATACTTTTGGATTTTACCAGAGTGTCTGGCTGTTTTTTCAGTGGGTGTGGAGGTCTGGGAAAACCCAGACAGAACACTACCCAAGAAAATTTTTGATACACTTAAAAAAATAACACATCAATTTATATGGAGCAAGAAAAAAGCGAGACTTAAATACAAAAACTTACAAGATCATAAGAAAAGAGGGGGAATGGGAGTTCCGGACTGGAAATTATATTACATAGCCACGTCAATGTGCTGGATAAAGGATTGGCTAACTTTCAGGGGGAAGAGAGTGCTAGCATTAGAGGATTTCAATCTTGAATTTGGATGGCACTCCTACTTATTTGGAAATAAAAATAAATCCTACACACACTTCAAACAACATCTTATAAGAAAAAGCTTAATAGAATCTTGGTCAACAGTTCAAAAATCCCAGTATTTACAAATCCCAAGATGGATATCTCCAAATGAGGCTATAATATATCCTAAAATAATGAACTTAAATAAAATAATAACATACGACCAAATCTTAGATGAGAATAACCTCTTAATTTCTAAACAAGATTTACAACAAAAAGGGATTGATGTAGACTGGATTCAATACTATCAGATTAGATCAAGATACAAGGAAGATAAAAATAGACTGGGATTTCAAAAAACAGGTATATTGGATAAAATTCTACTTGGACCAGATGAAAAATTGATCTCTAAAATATATAAGTATTTATTATATCAAGAACTAGCGGAGGAAGAGGTAAAGGGATCTATGATAGCATGGGGCCAAAACTTTGGTTACACTATAAATTTGCAGGAATGGGAGAAATTATGGACATCCAATTATAAAATAATGCTATCAGTTCCCTACAGAGAAAATATATATAAAATGTTTTATAGGTGGCATTTGCCACCAGCACGTTTAGCCAAGATGTACCCAAAACTTTCCCCAAAATGTTGGAAGTACAAAGTGAAAATAGGTACATATTACCACATGTGGTGGACGTGTTCATTGGCCAAGAAATTTTGGAAAAAAATTAAAAATATGATGGAGGAAATTACAAGAGAAAAAATACCATTAAAACCGGAACTCTTTCTTCTTGGAATAATTAGACATAAAGTTACAATAAATGACAGGCATCTAATTTTACATATAACAACCGCAGCAAGAATTATATATGCGCAAACCTGGAAACAGGAAATCGGCCCAACAATGTTTAATTTAATAACCAAAATATATGAGGTAGTAGAAATGACAAAGCTTACATACGAACTACAGGACAAAGATATTAAAGAATTCCACAAAGGAATTCCGCAGGTGGTATATCTGGATTGCCAAAAATAAAATAAAAGAACAATGTGAATAACAATAAAGTTATTCAAGTCATCAAATTTAGAGAGAAAAATTAAAATGTTAATAAGAGGAAATATTGTTATTATAAGGCACTATTATACCATAGAGAAAATAGAGAAAATGAAAATAATCTCACAAAAACGGAAGTCAACAAGATGTATGTGTAACAATTAACAAAGGGAAAATACTGTTATAAATGAATGAGCTGCAAATCAAGTATACTGCTACTTAGCAGGTGTAAATATCAAGTTCTGATACCAAAATAGCCATGTATAAAGCATAATGCTTTATTTTTGTTATGAGTGTATATATGTTATCATTCTCTTTCTTCTTGTTATTTTTTTTCTCACTTATAGATTTACATGTATATACATTCTGTAAATGTTGTATTGTTGTTTTGTCTTTCTATGTTTTTTAATGTATATAATTAATAAAGTATTTTTCAAAAAAAAAAGAAAAATGAACAGACGATCCAAAATGCAGACTCTGTAAAGAAACAGATGAAACAATCGATCACATGCTCAGCTGCTGCAAAAAAATCGCACAGACTGACTACAAGCATAGACATGATACTGTGGCACAAATGATCCACTGGAACTTGTGCCGGAACTACCATTTACCAGTGGCAAAGAACTGGTGGGATCATAAGCCCGAAAAAGTGGTCAAAAATGAGCAAGCAAAACTACTGTGGGACTTCCAACTTCAGACTGACCAAAAAAAGATGACGTAAATGAACAACTAATAAATAAACTATTCGAGAGCTTAGAAAACACAGAAAAAATAAATAAGGAAGATCAGGATATGCTAAATGACAAAATAACATCAGTAGAACTAATCAATGCAATTATGAAACAAAATAATAATAAAACCCCTGGCACAGACGGTATACCTGCCGAATTCTACAAACAATTTCAAGAAATCCTGGAGCCTATAATGTTACCTCTTTTTAATGAAATCCTCGAAGGTTCAAAACTTCCTTCCTCTTGGAATGAGGCTTATATAACTTTAATACCTAAAGATACACAAAATAGAGCTTACATTCAAAATTATCGCCCAATATCCCTGCTTAATTCAGACTATAAAATCTTTGCATCCATCATAGCTGAAAGATTTAAAAGAATACTAACTGTTAGAATACATACAGACCAAAATGGCTTCCTTCCGGCAAGAAATATAGCAACAAACACAAGGATTATTTTGGACTCTTTAGAATATTACGATAAAAACATAGATAAACCAGTAGCATTCCTATTCGTAGATTTACAGAAAGCCTTTGATAGTTTATACTGGCAATTCTTCACAACATAAATAGCGTCAATGCAACTTGGTAACAAATTTACAGAACTCATTAAAACTATATACTCAATACAAACAGCCAAAATACTGATAAACAATGATATGACAGAAACAATAAACATAAAAAAGGAGTGAGGCAGGGCTGTCCCTTAGCCCCCCTGATCTTTATCTTCACACTAGAAGTTCTACTAAATAAAATAAGACACAACAAGGAAATCCAAGGACTAAAAATTAAAAGTGAACACTATAAACTTCAAGCATTTGCTGATGACATGGTGTTCATTGTACAAGACCCCTTAAAATCCGCACCTATTCTAATTAATGAAATAAATAAATTTGGAGAGATTTCCGGACTAAAAATCAATAGGGAAAAAACAAAAATGATAACAAAAAATATGACAAAACAGCAGATATTGAAGGTAGAGGAATCTACCAAAATCAAAACCGCCAAAAAAGTTAAATACCTAGGACTATGGATTACCGCAAATTGCAGCACTATCAAGAAAGACAATTACGATAAACTAATCAATGAAATGGACAAAGATTTTTGCAGATGGTCGAAGCTCCCACTTTCTATAATGGGGAAAATTGCTGTAATTAAAAGCAATATACTTCCTAGATTTTTATACCTTTTTCAAACTGTACCCATTAAATTAAACAGGACCTTTTTCAAAAACTTACACAAAAAAATTCGCAAATTTATATGGACAAAAAAAAAAAGGCCAGAATAAAACTTAAAGACCTACAAGACCATAGGTCAAGAGGTGGATTTGGGTTACCAAACATGGAACTATATTACCATGCCTCAATTGCAAATTTACTAAAAGAATGGATAACACTTAAAAACTCTAGAATATTAACACTTGAAGGCTATGACCTTCAATCCGGGTGGTACAAGTTTCTGATGGCAGACATAGGTAAAATACCAACATACTTCAGATCACACTACATTCGAAAAACCTTAATTAACACCTGGCACTTTATTAAAAAAACCAATTATCTCTGTATCCCAAAATGGATATCCCCAACAGAAGCAATTATATACCCGAATGCATTAACCCCCAACAAAATTATAACATACGACCAACTGTTAAACAAAAATAATGATCTAATCCCAAAACAAAAACTCATGGAAAAAGGTATTAAAGTGGATTGGTTACACTATCTACAAATTAAATCAAAATATAATGAAGATAAGAACAAATTAGGCTTTCAAAAAAACCAATCTCCTTGATAAGATAATTTTTGGTCCACAAAAAAAACAAATATCAAACATATACAATATCCTCCTTCAACACGATACTGTAGAAGAAATAGTTAAAGGAACTATGATAGCGTGGTCACAAAATTTTGGGTACACAATTTATTTAAACGAATGTGAAAAAATTTGGATTGTTAACTATAAACTAACGATGGCAACTTCATATAAGGAAAATCATTACAAAATGTTCTACAGATGGCACTTGCCACCTGCTAGACTTGCAAAAATGTATCCAAACCTATCACCACTATGTTGGAAGTGCAGGGAAAAACCAGGTACATACTACCACATCTGGTGGACATGTGAAACCACCCAAAAATATTGGTATAAAATCAAAACTATGCTAGAACAAATTACT
Source organism: Erythrolamprus reginae (assembly GCF_031021105.1). NCBI lineage: Eukaryota > Metazoa > Chordata > Lepidosauria > Squamata > Dipsadidae > Erythrolamprus > Erythrolamprus reginae. Next base: position 64,900,273 of record NC_091963.1, read on the forward strand.
TCCCAGATCATCCATGCAAAACCCGAACTATTTTTTATTAGGAATCATAAGACAAAACTTTAGTAAAGAAAACAGATATATTATAATTCACATTATTACAGCTGCAAGGATTTTATATGCACAATTCTGGAAACAAGAAAAAAACCCAAACGTTCTATCACTTTTGATTAAAATAATGGAATGTGCAGAAATGTCCAAACTAACAATGGAACTGCAAAACAATGATGAGACAGATTTCTACAAAGCATGGGACAAATGGTACCTCTGGTTAAAAAAAAGGAATTACTTAAAAATTATTCATCAAGAAAAATATCCAACAAAAACAACTTGAAAAACTAGCAACCTACATCACAAATCATAACATCAAATTGAAACGACAAACTAGACATCGATTGACACGAACTTTAAATTACAAAGAAAACAAACCCTTAAACCACTGATACGTATTGGCACTAATAATTACATCAAAAACATATGGACAAAACTTTAGGGAAATTTACACCACCTATGTGCTCAAACCACAGGCCGCAAAGCATGAAAGCTCCAGCTCTAACGCTGGCCTTCTCTTCTTACCACTCCCCTTTTGCTCTAATTTCCCCTTCCCCTTATATCTCTTTCCCTTCTTCCCCAACCCCTTACCTTTCTTCTTTTCTCCCTCCCCACCTACGTGTACTATATAAGTAAATTATAAATGTTAGAATGTATATTATATATATCCCTTTTGCTTTTCTGTACCCTGTTTTTAATGTATATATTCAATAAATTTTTTTTTTTAAAAAAAAAACAAATTCTGAAGCATAACACACCAGACATCCTGATTGTGGAGAAAAAGAAAGTATGGATCATCGACATTGCAATCCCAGGGGACAGCAGAATTGAGGAGAAGCAGCTAGAGAAATTAGTGAAATACGAAGATTTAAAAATTGAGCTGCAACGACTCTGGCATAAGCCAGTGAAAGTGGTCCCAGTGGTACTTGGCACGCTGGGCGCAGTGCCAAAGGATCTCAGCGGACATTTGAAAACCATCAGAATTGAAAAAATCTCCATCTGTCAATTGCAGAAGGCCGCTTTACTGGGATCGGCAAACATAACTCGCCGCTACATCACGCAGTCCTAGGTGCTTGGGAAGCGCCCGACTGGTGATGAAATACGAAATCCAGCATAGTGATCTCGTTTGCTGTGTTGCATTGACATAATAATAATGATGATGATGATGATGATGATGATGATGATGTAGTTATGGTCACAGATCTCCATATTATGACTTCTCCGATGGTTGGGAGATTTTCTCCCACTCTCTAGCTAATCCACTCATGGGTAAAAGCCAGTTCATGGCTCGGGTTCAGCTAGATTGACATTTCTGGAAGTGGGGTTGACTTTTATACACATGCTACAGCAATGGCTATGGGATATCATTTTAATTTCTCAGAAATAACCCGGCATCTATCTCCAGTTCAGCTGGAGATGAAGGCCACTGCTTTAATACGCGACAAGCGAAATCATTGCTCTGGGATTGGATAAAGTTGTTAATTGCAGGCACAATCTCTCATTTTTTTCAGGAAATAAAGCCATCTTATCTCAGCGCCTTAGATTGTTCCTGAAAGATCCATTACAGTGTTCATTTACTCTAAGGAGATAAATACATTTTGAAAACAAGGACCATAGTATCCAAATATCATTGTTAATTTATAAATCTCACTTTAAAAGAAACTATTCATGAGAATTAAATTAAAATGTAGACTGCAAAATAGCAAATTCACAGGAAAGTGGCCTTCTATAAGGTCTGACCTCATGTAGTTTGCTATTGTGAGAATCTACAAGTTGGTTTGTTTAATTGCATGGGTAGCTTGCAATGATGTTAACACATTGGAGCCACCCAAATCAAACACACTTGAGCTTTTTAAGCGTAGTATGAATTACAGCATTCTATTAATTATTCATTAGGGAATAATAAGTTTAGACAAGGTTTAGTAGTATTATTAATATTGGGGTTATTGTTTAATGATAGTATCTTTAAAGATTATTATTGAATTGATTAGGTCATATTGGTAAAGTCAATCCATTTGTTACCATTAAAGAAAGCACTGGCATTAGACAATTGGTATGACACTTAACTTGCCTTCATAAATTTTCTTTCAATTATTTTAAAACCTGAGCGAGCAAACAAAGGTTACTTAAGCATGTTTCAGATTCCTCCAATGATTTAATGAGGGAGGAGGAGTATTCTTCTTTCCCGACAGGAATACAGGAACACTGGATGGCGGCTATGGTGCGCAGATCACCCATTGGTGGAAGGAAGTGAGAAAGCAACAGACGTCCAGTCCATTAACAGGGAGTACATGTATGTGGGTGGGCAGAGTGCAGCCACATAGCATAGGCTGGGATGCAGGGTACCCAGAAGTAGTGGACAGTGCCACGGCCCAAGCAGAGGAGAGCCAATAGGATCATGCAGTTGCAAGACAACACCTGCGGGCAACAAGCTAGCCCGGGTGTACATGTACACAAAAGTGGGGATGTTATGAGTCATCCACAAAATTTTTTACAGGCTACCAATGGTACAGAATATATTCAAGTTGTGCCCTGTTGAGGTAATGGCAGTTCAAAGTTGCTGGAAGTAATTTTGTTTTTATTCTATTGGATATATTAAATAAAGTAAATATTAAATTAGTTTAACATAATCTATAACACTTTATACATGATTTATGAAGTAGCTATTAAGTAAATTTTGAATGCCTTTAAAGCATTGGCAGGAAATGTAACCAAGCACACTGGCAGGAGTTGGTGTCCTGTAAGCTATGGCCCTGCTATATCGAAAATGCCAACTCAATTCCCCAGGGAGTGGCTCACTAGGGGCACAGCCATTGCCAGCCGCCAGGCTGGTCTAACTTTACTGGCCAATGATTATGGCTTCCAGGAGGCATCAAACTATTTAAGGTTATGGAAGATGATTTGGGGATGGTCTAAGGAGAGGACTCAGATAGCTGGAAACATCAGGAAGCCACTCTACACTTCCCAGTTACGGGGAACAGAGGGTGTTGGAGGTTACGTGGCTCCTTGCCTTATGAGGCAATGCTGTTTCACACAGCGGCCACTAAACTGGTCTTTGGAGCACTTTTAGGTCAGTAGGGTGCTGATATCATCTTGCGGTGATAGATCATGCAGAGCTTCCCAGGCCAGCGATCTGACGATAAACAAGTGTCGAGGCAGCTGCGTTGGATACGCCCCGAGACCGAGTGGTGGCTCTGAGGAGAGAGTATTCACCTTTTGAGTATATCAAATAAGGAAATAGGCCTGGGTCAGCAGGGACACAGTTCAATTAAAACAAGCCGGTGTATGGTACCTATTACACCACTGAATGAATACCAGTTCTGGGCCATTACAAAAAAAAGATCTGCGGTATATCGGAGGGATCCCCTTGACAATACTGAATGCAGGTTTCAGCAGGTTTCTCAGTGAAGTAATAAAATCAAGTGGCAGATGGAAGTCATGTGGCTTTCAGAGAGTAGATTCAGAACATCTGAATCTAGGCTGTTTTGGGCTCGGGTGGCTAACACAGTTTTTTGTGTTCTTATCATTTCTCCAGGTCCTGGCCCTGCTCTGCATTGTCATGTGCGAAGCACGAAGGTGCTGCCCTTCTGTTTGCCTACAGTATTGATCTGCGGCCAGAGCGTGGCATGGTGGCTGGAAGATGGACTGCAATATTATCTTGGGGACAAGAATGTTGCTGTGTTGCTGTGGAAGGGCTCGTGAAAAGTGGTATCCGTGTGAGATGGCCCTCTACAATTGTTGAAAGTTTGGAGCCGGGCCGGACCCAGTTAGTTGGTGTTGCACGTGGTATTAACAACCTTATTGTTGTGAAGGACTTGGCACAGGGATGTCAAATCATGGTAGACCCACGGGCCTTGTGGAACCTATAGCCTTTGTATGATTTGATACCCTTCCATGGAGGGGGTGAGGACACGCCATCACACCAATGGTGGTGGACAGGACAAGGATACGGGTTAACATAGCAACGGGTGGCACAGTGATCAACCCAGGTAATTGTTTAAAACTCCCCTAGCCTTCACTGGGTCGATGTAGTGCAGATGTTGGGATCAGCATTTTTTCCACAGACCTGCAGTGGTGTCTGTATGAGCTGGGGCAGGCTTGGTGGGGAGCAGGGAGCCAAGATAGAGATCTGACCCACTGCTGTGGCAGAAACGGAGCGGAAAGGGTATCAGTAGTAACTGTGTGTTCTCCCTTGGGCATCTTTTGGAAGATGATTGGCTCCCCCATTGCACAGCTCATGCTGCCTAACCAGACAGAGCGGTGTGAAGGGGGTGCCCTTGGGGCTCACATCATTTCCAGTTCTGGGTCATGGGGGTGAGCCCTCCCACATGATGGGCATGCCTCACCCTGACCAAGCATGGAGGTGCACCCATTAGTTGCCCAAGTATGTTGTGTTCAGGTAATTCTATCCCATTTTCCGACCCCTGCAGGTCTCTCTGTAAATATTTAACAAAGTGACCCTTTTATTACCCAGCTCAGTGTCCAAGTATTCATTTTCCCTCCGATGCAAAGATTTCATCAGCCACCTACACCAAAAAGCGCCCTCCTTCCATTTTATTTCATCATGATCTTTTTCCTCCATCCTTTTTTTATTCTGCAATTTCCTACTTTACATGCACTCTCAAATTTTAAACATGAAAAATTTGTGCATTAGTCTGTCCTTTTCATTTATGATTAATGAATGACAGGTTCGTCTGTGCAACATAATGGTATGAGAGGAAGACATTTTAAACATTAAAGAAAAAACCATTTGCAACTATGATAAGAAATGTCTATTGACATTAAAGTTTAAAATCTGCACAAGATAGAGGCAAGCCACTGAGCTAACAGGTGAGAGCATCATGCATGCAATTGATAGAGAGTTCAGCACATTAGTTGTCTTCATTTCACAATCTTTGGCAACCGTTTAGTTTTGGTGCATCAAACAATCCATCAAATTATCAAAGCAACTACAGTTTAATGACTTAAAAAGTAATTAGAATGCTAGTCAGAGCATTCACTTAATAAAAATCCCATTTGATTTGTTAGAAAGTTTTACCTGTCTTTAAGTCAACAAAATATGCAAATCCAAAAAATACAAAATGAAAAGTTTCAAAGTGGATCTAATTCTTTCACACATGCTGCAAAATTTTTCCTTTACATATTCTTCTAGATTGCCTTTTGGAATACATAGATATAAAATATGCATTAAGTAATAGAAAATATGAAGTTGAATAATAATTGAAAATGTGTATTACAGTATAGATTGGTAATTACAATTCCTGTTCTTATTTCCTCAATGGTAAAAAGAATATGCCAGGAAAGAAGATTAAGGAGGAAAGTTTCATCTTAATGAGTTTTATGCCAAAAATAATAAAATAATCAACATCTCCTTTTTCTTTATAACAGTCATTTTTTAAATACTGAATTTGTACATTTCAGTGATGCAACATTTTATTTAAAAATGTTATAACAGTTTTATATTTCTGCTGTAATATCTACCATCTGTCTATTACATTTATAAGCAGCTCAATTCAGGATACACAATTAAAAACAGAATACATAAAAGATAGAAGGAGGCAAGGAGGCTGTAAACTGATATGTAAGAAGTATGAGAGTAAAAAATTCTTCCAAGGCTTATATTTTTAACCCAGTCAGAATTGATTGGCCCATTTGAAAGATGGAGGGATAGAATTCAATATATTCGAGAGAATACTGTTTGTAGTAAAAGCTAAGAAAACAAGAGAAGGACAAGAAAGCAAAAGGAAAAGAATAAATACAGGCAATTTATTGTAATTGTTGGATAGGGTGAACAAATGAGGCAGACATCAGGATCAGTGACAACAGCTCTTTATTTAGGAAACTATGTATAATCCAGCAGCTCTCTGTCTGACAGCTTCCACTTTTATAGGGCACTGTCAGACTGCTCGACCAATCAGTTTCAAGTATTTTCCTGCCAGAATGGAGGACCTGACTGGAGCCTACTTGCTGTAGTAAGGGCCACCATCAGGAATTTTGGGGGCCCATACAGCCTAAGTGTCTGCCCCCCCCCCGCCATTTTAAAACTACTGCCCCCCAAATCAAGTGCCATGCCACCATGGCCACACACCCTGGGCTAGCCCTCCCCCGGCCCTCTGAGGTCAAACACAGCCCTGATATGGCCCTCAATGAAATTGAGTTTGACACCCCTGGCCTAGAGGCTAAATCCTATGACCAAGGGCTAAGAGAATGAGTATGTTTAGCTCAACAAATAGAAAACTGAGGGGGAATATAATAGTAGTTTCCCAATCCTTAAAGGGCTGCCACAGAGCACATGGCATCTATTTATTCTCCATGCCACCTGAAGGTAGTACAAGAAGCAATGGGCAGAACCTCACCAAGAAGAAATGCAATCTGGAAATAAGGAAAAACCTGGGACTGGGCGACATATATATAAATAAGTAAGTAAGTAAGCAAGCAAGCAAGCAAACAAACAAACAAACAAACAAACAAACAAACAAACAAATAAATAAATCCCTTCTTTTTTATTAAAATAATATAATAATTTTAAGAAACCAAAATCCATTACTATTAAAACTAAAACAACCAGCAAAATTATCCGCGGTGAGGGGCGGCATACAAATCTAAATAATAAATAAATAAATAAATAAATAAATAAATAAATAAATAAATTAACAAAAACAAGTTAGGGCTGGTTTTTTTTCTCTGTTATTATTTAAGTGCTTTTACCATATGCTTTAAATCAAGAGTCACTTCTCTCTCTGTTTCTCTTTCCTGTCATTCTCTGCCTCAATCATTTTCTCATTTCTTTTTCTCCCCTTTTTTCTATCATTACTCTCTCTCTCTCTTCCTTCCATTCTTCTCTCACTCTTTCTTCCTCTCTCTCTCTTCCTTCCTCTCTCATCTCTCTTTCTTTCTTTCTCTCTCTCTCTCTCTTTCTCTATCTTGCTTTCTTCCTCTCTCTCACTCTCTTCCTTCCTCTCCCATCTCTTTCTTTCTCTCTCTCTCTCTTTCTCTATCTTGCTCTCTTCCTCTCTCTCTCTTCCTTCCTCTCTCATCTCTTTCTTTCTTTCATTCTTTCTCTCTCTCTCTTTCTCTATCTTGCTTTCTTCCTCTCTCACACTCTCTTCCTTCCTCTCTCATCTCTCTTTCTTTCTTTCTCTCTCTCTCTTTCTCTCTCTTGCTTTCTTCCTCTCTCTCACTCTCTTCCTTCCTCTCCCATCTCTTTCTTTCTCTCTCTCTCTTTCTCTCTCTTGCTCTCTTCATCTCTCTCTCTTCCTTCCTCTCTCATCTCTTTCTTTCTTTCATTCTTTCTCTCTCTCTCTTTCTCTCTCTTGCTTTCTTCCTCTCTCACATGCTCTTCCTTCCTCTCTCATCTCTCTCTCTCTCTTTCTTTCTCTCATTCTCTATCTTGCTTTCTTCCTCTCTCTCACTCTCTTCCTTCCTCTCTCATCTCTTTCTTTCTTTCTCTCTCTTTCTCTATCTCTCCCCCTCTTGCGCTATCTCTCTTTTTCTCACTTTCCCTCTCTTGTTTTCTTTCTCTCTCTTGCTTTCTCTCTCACACCCTTTCTCTCTTGTTTTTTTTATCTCACTCTTTCTCTCTCTCATTCTCTCTCTCTTGCTATCTCTTTCTCTCCCCCCTCTTTCTCTTTCTCTCTCTTTCTCACTTTCTCTCTATCTTGCTCTGTCGCTCTCACTCTCTCTCATTCTCCGGAGGCTGGCAAAAGTGATTTTCAATGTCGCGCGCTTTCCCCATCCCCTTGCCAGCCCACCCGGAACATTCAAAGTAAGAAAAACCTTTGCTCTTAATTTGAATGTTCCGGGCGGGCTGGCAGGGGGATGGGGAGAGTGCGCGCTGGCCCATGCACCCAACATTGAAAATCGCCTTCGCTGGGCCCCGCTGTGAGAACGCCTGTCCCGCCTCTCTTGCAGCGGAGGAGAAAGAGAAGTGGATCAGGCGGGCGGGCAGGGGGCAGCAGCGAGTAGCCAGGGACGTGAGGGGGCTAGAGGCACGGGGGGGTGGGGGCATCCACGGCTCCTTGCGCGCCCTTGGAAAAGGGGGCGCGGGGGGGGCGTTTTGGGGTGCGCTGGCACAGCCTACAGGGAACGGTGCTGGGCACAATGACTGCTGCAGGCGCATGGTCAGCTCTTTGTCTTCAAAGAGTGAGCATGTTATGCACTTGGTCCTATACTTTGTAGGCTGGTCCTTGATGCATAATGGCCTAGTTTTGGCCCACCACATCCCTGGCTTGCAGAATGGTGTGGTTGACACTCTGTCCCATGGACAGTTGCCCAAGTTTCGAATGCTGGGACCAGGGGCACAGAGAACACCAGAGGAAATTCCCCAATGGTTATGGGGCCTGGAAGGGCTGCTGTGCCATGGCAGATTGAGGCAAATAGGGCTGTGGGCTTGTCAATAGCCCCGAGTACTTGGATGGCTTACAAAAGATCAAGTAAGAATTTTTGAGAATTCCGACAGGAAAGAGGTTATGGTCAGCCCATACCAGGGGATCACCTCGTGGAGTATTTCATGCTGACACACCAGCATGGGCTGTCAGTCAGGACTATTGTGAGCCGTACTCAGAGAGGGTTGGCATACAAATCTAATAAATTATTGTTATTGTTATTTATTTATTTATTTATTTGTTTGTTTGTTTGTTTTATTTGTATGCCGCTCCGCTCCGTAGACTTGGGGCAGCTCACAGCAAAAATAAAACAATGTACGAAAAATATAATAATTTAAAAACACTAAAAAACCCATTATTAAAAGAAAACATACACACAAACATACCATGCATAAACTGAATACGCCCGGGGGGATGTCTCAATTCCCCCATGCCTGACGGCAGAGGTGGATTTTAAGGAGTTTACGAAAGGCAAGGAGGGTGTAGGCAGTTCTAATCTCCGGGGGGAGCTGGTTCCAGAGGGTCGGGGCCACCACAGATAAGGCTCTTCCCCTGGGTCCCGCCAGACGACATTGTTTAGTCGACGGAACCTGGAGATGGCCAATTCTGTGGGACCTAACTGGTTGCTGGGATTCGTGCGGCAGAAGGCGGTCCCGGAGATATTCTGGTCCAATGTCATGAAGGACTTTATACGTCATAACCAACACTTTGAATTGTGACCGGAAACTGATCGACAACCAATGCAAACTGCGGAGTGTTGGTGTAACATGGGCATACCTAGGGAAGCCCATGATTGCTTTCGCAGCTGCATTCTGCATGATCTCAAGTTTCCAAATGTAGCGCCATTTAGAGAGCATTACAGTAGTTGAAACTCGAGGTGATGAGGGCATGAGTGACTGTGAGCAGTGAGTCCCGGTCCAGATAGGGCTGCAACTGGTGCTTTCTTGACTGGACATGGGGTGGAGATGTACAGCTGGGTATCATCAGCATACTGATGATACCTCACCCCATGCCCCTGGATGATCTCACCCAGCGGTTTCATGTAGATATTGAATAGCAGGGGGGAGAGGACCGACCCCTGAGACCTCCCACTAACACCGACTGCCACCAACCGGAGAGGTAGGAGGAGAACCACTGAAGAACACTGCCTCCCACTCCCAACCCCTCCAGCCGGCGCAGAAGGATACCATGGTCAATGGTATCGAAAGCCGCTGAGAGGTCAAGAAGCACCAGGACAGAGGATAAGCCCCTGTCCTGGGCCTACCAGGGATCATCCATCAAGGTGACCAAAGCAGGTTCCGTGCTGTAGCCGGGCCTGAATCCTTGTAGGGATCCGGAAAGGACCCCCTCCTCAAAGAAGCATTGACAATCTCCTGGACCCAGCTCCATGTCACCTCCCTGCTGGCCGAGACCAGCCAGGACAGACATGGATCCAGTAAGCAGGTGGCGGAACTCACAGCTCTAATGGCCTTGTCCACTTCATCAGGTGTCACCAGATCAAACTCTTCCCAGACAGGTGGACAATTACGGGCCCGAGTCGACTCTGTTATCCAATTGGAGTCGAAGTCCTCCCAGATCCAAGCGATTTTATCAGCGAAAAACGTGTTAAAATCCTCGGCACTACTCTGTAAGGGCTCCCCAACTCCCCCCTGGTTAATACGGAAGCAGGTCACCCTAAACAGACCAGCCATGCGGGATTCCGCTGATACAATCAAGGCGGCATGATACACGCATCTTGCCGCCTTGAGTGCCACTTTGTAAGTCTTAATATAAGGTCTTACAAGCACCGTTCCCTGTAGGCTGCCCGCGTGAGCGCGCGCGCACCCCAAAATACCACCCTGCGCACCCTTTTCCATGGGCGCGCAGTCCCCATCCCCCTGCCAGCCCACGGGGGGCGGGGGCGGGGAGGCGCCTGCAGTAGAAGGTGCTGCCCCCGCCCGATCCGCTCCCTCTCCTCGTCTTCCGCCGAAAGAAATGCGCGGAAGCTGCGAGTGGCCTCCTCCCCCCCCCACCCAGGAAAGAGTTGCAAGAAAGCAGCGTGTTTAAAAGGCGCGCTGCTTTCACGGAAAGCAAACCCGGCTTTCCTGGCCGGCACAGGGCTTTCCTGCCGCTCCCCCCTGAAAACACAACGGAGGTCTAGGATGACAGGCGAAGTGGGGTGGAGCAACGCGAGACTCAAGCTGGTGGCGGAAGACCTCCGTTGTGTTTTTGGCTGGGGGTGGGGGGCAGGAGGACCTTCCTGGCTTTCCTGGGCAGCTGGCTTGAGCCTTGTACCGGTCAGCAAAGCCGGAGACGTGGAGAGAAAGGAAAGAGAGGGAGGGAAAGAGGAGAGGAAAGAAGGAGGGAGGGAGGGAAGGGAGAGAAAAGTGAACGAGAGGGAGAGAGAAAGGGAGGAAGAGAGGAAGGAAGAGATAAATATAAAGGGAGAGAGGGAGAAAGAGAGGGAGGGGAAGAGGGGAAGGAAGGAAAAGAGAGAGAGAAAGAGAAAAAGTGGAAGGAAGAGAGAAGGAAAGAAAGGGAGAGGAAGAGAGAGAGAGAGAAGATAGGAAGGAAGAGAGAGTGAGAGAGGAAAAGAAAGAAAGAGTGAGAGAGGAGAGAGGAAGGAAGAGTGAGAGAGAGTGAGAGAGAGGAAGAAAGCAAGAGATAGAGAGGAGTGGAAGGAAGAGAGAGGAAGAGAGAAATGATAGAAAAAAGGGGGGAAGAGAAATGAGAAAATGATTGAGGCAGAGAATGACAGGAAAGAGAGAGAAATAGAGAGAGAAGTGACTCTTGATTTAAAGCATATGGCAAAAGCACTTAAATAATAACAGGAAAAAAAACCCAGCCCTCACCTGTTTTTATTAATAGTTATGTTTTTGGATTTGCTGGTTGTTTTAGTTTTAATAGTAATAGAGTTTGGTTTTGTTTTATTATTAATTTCTTTTAATAAAAAAGTAGGGATTTTGTTTGTTTGTTTGTTCGTTCGTTCGTTCGTTCGTTCGTTCATTCATTCATTCATTCATTCATTCATTCATTCATTCATTCATTCATTTATTTATTTATTTATTTATTTATTTATTTATTTCTCTATGCCGCCCAGTCCCAAGGGGACTGCCGCTCAGACACTATACTTTTCCGCCCACCCTGAAAAAAAATTAGAGGGAACATTGCTTACAAGTGTTTGATCGGATTTGGACTTATTCTTCCTCCATCGCTTCTCTAGATGTCTCTTCTGGCGTTTTACCTCCTGGAGCTCCTCGTTGAACCATGGAGCTCTATGGGGTGTAGTGCCGCGGAGAGGTCGCAATGGCGCAATCCGGTCAAGAGCCTCCACTGCAGCCTTGTTCCAGACTTCAGGAAGAGACTCCTCTGAAATGTGGACATGTGCCTCTGGAATAACCCCAAGCGCCCCCTGAAAGCCCTCTGGGTCCATCAGGCATCTGGGGCAAAACTGCCTCATCGGTTCTGCCTCCCTGCGGGGAAGGATTGGAGCCAGGAAGTCAAGCCGCAATAGAAAATGGTCTGACCATGACAAAGGCAACACTTCTAAGTCCCTTAGTCTCACACCATTACTCAATTGCCCAGAGAAGAATACCATGTTGGGTGCATGCCCCCCCTTGTGAGTTGGACCCTGTACTACTTGAGTCATGTCCATGGCTGTCATGGTGGCCATGAACTCCTGCGCTAACCCAGAGGTTTCGCCGAGCGATGGCAGTTTAAAGTCCCCCAAGATAATAACTCTGGGGAATCCTACTGCCAGCCCGGCTACCTGCTTGAGCAGCACAGGCAGGGTTTTTGACATGCAGCTGGGAGGCAGCTACATGAGAAACAAGCCCATCTGAACCCCTAAGTCCAACTTCAAAAGGAGGGACTCAAACCCGCAATCTCTGGGGCAACAAGTCTATGCAGGCAAAGGCTCTCCCTGGCTATAATAGCCACTCCTCCCCCCCCCCTTCCCTGGGGTCGAGGCTGATGCCATACCTGAAACCCAGCTGGGCAAATTTCAGAGAGAGGAACTCCTCCCTCTGGGCCAGCCAGGTCTCGGTCACACGTGTCAGGTCGGCTTCCTCATCCAGGATCAAATCCCGGATGAGGAGAGCTTTATTTACCACCAACTTGGCATTGAGTAGCAGCAGCCTGAGGCCAGGGCCAGGATTACACTCATCACCAATACCCTGGGTTGAGCTCACGGAACCGGAACAAGGAATAGCTATTAAGCAGCAATCCCTCCTTCCCCTGGAACGGCTAGCTCCGTGGCTCCCACCATATCTGCCTCTCCCCAGCAGCACCAGAATATTCTGACCCTCTGCCACCCCAGAGATAGGTGCCCCCTCCCACCTCTCCAGCATCAGGTGGACCAAATGTGTCATTCATGTCGTTCCCATTTACCTCATCCATACCATAATCCCACCCACCCCAGCCATACCAGCCATACCAGCCATTCATTCCATACATATTACTACACCCGCCCCACTTATCCATCAATTAAAAATCCCCCCAATAATTTAATTAAAATATAAAATTAAATATAGAATTAAAAATACAGATTAATACTAATTAATTAATACTGATAAATACCAATTACTCCAAAATTAGTACTAATAATAAATAGCAAGGATATAGATAAAATCAATTAACTTAATTTACACTAAAAACACTAAAAGCAGTTCATTAAAAAATACAATACATTAGATTAGTTTGAGTCAGTCCTTTACAAGTTTCCTGAGTCTTCCACTAAGGGTACGGTAAGATTCTTCCAAAGGCAATAAAGGAAAAGGACTGTTTTTTCAAAAATAGTAGTCCAGGAGGGGGGTGGGGGGTATCTCCTTAATCTCCAGTCTTCTAAGTAAGTTCTCACCTCCATTGTTGTAACTTTGGTCTCCTCCTGGCTCAGCTGGCTCCGTACAGGGAACATGGTCCTTATTAGTCAGGTCTTGGTTTCCACAGGTTGCTTTCGAGTGACGGCCCCTCTCACAGGTTGACATCTCCAGCTTCCTGGTAAACCATATGATCTTAAAATGGCCACAATGCGGCCAGCCACCATCCTCGCCAACTCTTCTCTTGATGGCCGGTCCTGGTCCCTCCGACCCACAGATCTTCTTCTGGCAGGTCTTCCAGCGCTGGCTGCTTTCACTACCAGAGCCCCAGATTTGCCTGCTCTCACCAGCCAGTTCCCGGGGGCTCCCGGCCGCCCAGCCATCTTTGATGTTATCAGCTCAGCTTTCGCCTGTTTTGTTTCCACTCAGCTCCGCATATATACACGCACACTTGCTTCGCTTTCACTCTGCCCAGCTTCCACTTGCTCAGCTGCCGGTCACCTCAGCTCATGATCTCAATTTAAGTTGGCAGCCTCAAAACAGTCCAAAAACCCCTTAGTTCCTTCCAACCACAGTTTTAGGGTTAGAGACAGAGGCGGAGGGGGTGGCATCCAAAGACGGCAGCCATCTTCCGCCTTACAGCTGATCTCACCGTATTTTTTCTTTGATCGCTCTTGTCTCAAAACGCCCCAAATAAAGCCCTCGGCAATTTCAGTCTCTGCCACAGATCTTCCCACATCAGACAGTATTGAAAAGGGCTGTCTTGAGCTAACCAATTATCTATATCCTGGATCTTTCGCCGTAGTCTAGTGGGAGGAGCGTCTCCCAGCTGCCTCCTGCTGCCCCACCAGAACCGGATGCTATTATTGTATTATTAATACTGTTATTGTTGTTTGTTGTAGTTGCTGTTGTTGTTGTTATTATTATTATTATTGTTGTTGTTGTTATTATTATTATTATTATTATTATTATTATTATTATTATTATTATCTGAGGTAAGCTAGCAGGCTTGGCATTCCTCTCCAAGTCGGGAGGTTTTAGCGATGCTTCTACTGACTTCAAGATTAAGAGAATGCTCGAGGGTTGGACCTGTGAAGGGACTCATAGTGTGGAGGATTCTAGATGGCCTTTATCCCTCTAGCAGATTATAGACATTAGTGGGAAATGGGAAGACTATGCACTTCATTATATGAGGCTAGACACAGCCGCCACAACACTTTTCTTCAGACCTTTCAGGGTGAGCAAGGTTCTTCCATCAACCCAGTGGGATAGATTGCGTTGGGCTCTCCAAGCGAGTGACCTGTTCTTTGAGGGTGCTGGTGTCTCCCTCCTCCTTAGGATGTCCAAGATGGACCAATTAGACAGGGGGTCCCTGGTCGGCCTTCCCCCCACATCCGATAGAAGGATCTGTCCAGTGGCAGCATTGGCTGCCTTCAGCTCCATCAGGTGCCCAGGTTGTGATTACCTCTTCTGTCACTGAGATGGTTCCCCACTTACTAGATACCAATTTTGGTAAGTGACCTCTAGGGCCCTTAGGGAAATCGGGGGTGACTCTGGTTGCTATGGAACATTCCTTTCAAATTGATGCTGACATTGCTGCATCTGGCTTTTCTGACAATTGGATTAGGGCCATTGGCCGTTGGAGGTCGAACGCTTTCTGGACTTACATCCGGTCACCCGAATAGGGTGGCCTTATTACTGTTTTATGACTAACCCTATCTTGTTCTGCCTTTCAGATTTACTGTCAAGGGAGAAGCCTACGGTATTGCTTTGTGGCCACAGTATAGTCTTCTGGGCCAGAAGGAGAGCTGCAAAATCTTCCATCGGGATGCAGATGTCACTGGGCCATTGGGCCAATGTGGTCTGGCTAGGCTGGAGAGGCCTTCACTGAGAGGGGCTCCTCCCATTGCTTTTGGGCAAGCACCACCTGGTTGTATCACCCAAGTGATTGATCTTGCACTTGGGTGGCAATGACCTGAGAGTTTTGAAGGACTTGGCCATGATCTGTCAAGCTCATGAAGACCTGAAGGTCCTCAGTGAGTTGTGGCTAGACATGCATTTGGTCTGGTCAGAAATCCTTCCGAGGATTGTGTGGTACAATGCAGTATCCCCAAAGAGAGTCAATAAAGCCAGGAAGACGGTTAACAAGGCAGTGGGCAGAATTGTAGAGGAACTGGGAGGCAGCATTATTAAACATGCTGAGATTAGGATTTCTAGGCCGGGTCTCTACTGAGCTGACAACGTTCACCTTTCAGATGAAGGAAATGATATTTTTCTTGAGGAACTGCAGAGGTGCCTGCGTGAGCTGTTGCAGGCTGGGAGGGGAGTTGGGGGCCAAAATAGAGATTCAACTCCTCACCGTGGCAGGTGAGGGGCAGAAATGGGCAGCAGTAGCAACTGTGCATTCTCCTTTAGGGCAAATTTTGGAAGATGATGGGCTGCCCCTTGCCAGGAACTCTGGGCAGAAATGGCCTGAGAAAATGGAGGGGGGATGCTCTTGGGACTCATCTACCCCAATACCTGGATGGGGATTTGACAGTGAGTCCTCTCACATGCTTTGTGAGCGTGGCCTAGAATAAAGTGAAGGAATGGTCCCCTCAGTTTGCTCAGAAAGGGGCTATGCCCATAGTTACTCAGGAAGGTTTATTGACAGGAATTTCCACCCCATTTTTCTTATTGGCCTCTGCAGGTCCTAGTCATTTGTTGATAATCAGTTAAAGTTGATTTATCAGTTAATAAAGTGACCCATTAATCCCAGTTCTTTGGTGTCCACATTCTTATTCCACATCCGATGCAATATCTTACAGATATTGATGTGAGCTAATAGATAGGAGGACATGGAGATATAGTCTTTCCATTATCTCTATCTTTTGATTCCTAAGAAATATCATTTCTCTAACAAATGCTTCTCTGTTGGAAATATCTTCCATGCTTCTTAAATTCTCTTTAAAATTTTGCTATAAGTTTACTTAAACCAGTAAATATTATATGGCAATTTATTATCATGATATAAATCAATTTCATATTATTCTTATTGTCTTTTATCAGCCCTCAATCAATTTCAGTGGAAGGCTAATGAAATTTTAAGTGATAATCAATGACCCACTGAAGGTCCTGACCAAAGTTCCCTCTAATTTTTTTCGGTATGGGCGGAAAAATATCTGAGCGGCTGTCCCTTCGGGACAAGTCTAAATAAATAAATGAAATAAATAAACAAACAAACATACAAATAATTTTTCATGCCTGAGTGCCTGATTTTTTTCTCACAGATGTTACCCAAGACAACTTATTCCGTAATTATTATAAGGTCCCTTCCCACTATGTTATTCTGTTATTTTATATTTCAATTAATATCATTATCCACTAATAAATCCAGATAGGCCATCATGCCTACTCCTCCTTCTTATACATTCTGCTTAAAAGAAGCAAAAAGCCCTCATATAATTTTTTCCTAATTAATAGAAAAAAAATTCCCTTCTTTTTTATTAAAAGAAATTAATAATAAAACAAAACCAAAATCTATTACTATTAAAACTAAAGCAACCAACAAAAAAAAAAACCCCTATTAATAAATCCATGCTTTAAAATCTTCATTTCTTAAATATTTATCATAGTATTATAGTAATCTAATAATACTATGAAAATCTATCTGAACACCAATGCATCAATTAATATATTTCCATATTTACTTTTCTATAATTTCATTCAATATTTCCAAAGTCAATTAATTTTCAGGCATTTAGCATTTACTATTATTAACTTTCATCATTCTTCTACATTTCCAAGTATATTTTAAATTCATAATGCAAAGTCATAAAACCATACAGAACATATCATAAACCTCTTATTTATCATATGTATCTTCCATTAATTTTACCTATGTAATTCTATATAGTTCTAAAATTCTAATCCAATTTTACGAATTAATACATCCTAATATTAAACAACACCTAAATATATCTTTTACCATCATTCCATAGTCAATCCATATTTAATAATCAATCATCCACCCTCAAATTTCTACCCCTGTCTCATTTCTGGGTCTTTCTCCTGTCTCTCCCCCTTTTCTCTCTCATTTGTTTCTCATTTCTCCCTCTTCCTCCCTTTTTCTCTCATTCCTTCCCCCTCTCACTTCTCCTCTCTTTTTCCATCCCTGTCTCCTCCCCCCTTGTGTGTGTGTGTGTGTGTGTGTGAACTCTTGAACCATTTCCAAAAACAGGTGATGGCTGGGTTTTTTCTTTGTTATTATTTTGGTGCTTTTTACCATATGCTATAAATCAAGAGTCACTTCTCTCTCTGTTTCTCTTTCCTGTTATTCTCTGCCTCAATCATTTTCTCATTTCTCTTTTTTCTCCCCCTTTTGCTCTCATTTCTCTCATTCTCTTCCTTTCATTTCTATTTTTCTCTCCCCTCTCCTTTTCCTTCTCTCGGCTTCTCTCTCTCATTTGTTTGTTCTACCCCTTCTTCATTCTTTCCATCATTTCCTTTGTCCCCCCTCCCTTTTCCTCTCTCGTCTCTCTGCCTCTGTCTCTCTGGGAACCAGCCAGCAGCCTACTCCACTTCTTCTGAGCTTATTCTCCAGTTTCACGCAGAACTTCCTGGTTTTACAGCCAGGCGAGCCAGCGGAGCACAATCAACTCCTCTCCTGTGCTCGGGGTTTCACCTTCACGTTTTGGGGTGGGGAAGAAGCTGTCGAGCCCCCCCCTGCAGCCAGGGTTTTGCTGGGGGCTGGCTTGGAAAAGGAGTCTAAGGTATAGGACGAACACTTGAGGTGTACCTTCCTCTCCTTTTCTACCTCTCTCTCTCCCTCTTGCTTTCTTTCTTTCTCTCTCTCACTCTCTCTCTCTCTCTTTCTTTCTCTCTTTCTCTTTCTCTCTCCCTGCTCTTGCTACCTGTTCCATGCTCTCGATGTGGGCCACCTCCGTCTCATATTCATCTTCAATGGGGGGTGGGCAGCTGCAGGGTGTACGGCTGGTTCCCTCTCTCCCAAGAGCCTGGCTATGCAAGCAAAGGCCAAGTCAGTGCTTCCCTCTGCTGCACCCACCCCACCAAGCCAGCCAACCTGACTAACTGACGTGCGACAGGAGGGGAAAAGTGGCACGTTGCGGCACTTATGCAAGCCCCAAGCCAGCTGAGGATGGTGGGCGTCATTGTCCTCCTGCTCACGGATTCCCCCTCATGCTTTTCCCCTCGGGAAAGGGATGCCAGGCTCAGTGGGGGGTGGACAGGGTGGGGCCTGATGGAGCGAGGCCACCCTGTGGGCTTTCTTGAGCCCCGAGGGATGCCCCTTTGCTTCCCCTCAGTTGTCACGTGCACCTTATCACTTGTCTGGCAGTGGGTGTTTCTCGTGGGGTCCCTGCTGGCAGCAGCCTTACTTCAGATGCCCATGGCGACTAGCTGCCCCCATCCAAACTGGGGGTGGTGCCGGCAGGGACCCCACGAGAAACACCCACCACCGGGCAAGTGACACAGTGCGTGCGGCGGCAACTGAGGGGAAGCGGAAGGGCATCCTTCAGCACTCTACATCCAGACACTAGAGAAAGCCCGTGGGGCAGCCTTGATCGGTGCAAGGGGGCTGGCCTCCATCAGCCCCCCCTGATCTTCTGCCTTCTTCTGAGATTGCAGGGGAGGTGGGTGCGCATGACGACAGCCCCAGACAGAGCCAGAGAAGCAGGGGCTTTATCCCTGCTGACAGCTTGGGAGGGGCAGATCAGCTATCGGGCGGAGAGAGAGGGCGCCGACTCTGCATGGGCTTGGAAAAGTCTGTGCCGTCTTTGACATTTGTCTGCACCACAGCGCGCTGCGCAGGTTAGAGGGAACATTGGTCCTGACTGCAGCTATTACATCATTTATGGGTATAATGACAGAAAAGTGACTGGAGGTAGCTTTTCTAACAAAAATATTTTGATATAAACTCTGCCTGTACTTTACACAATAGTTATAATAAGCATTATCATTTTGTACATTTTTAACAGATTCCTATTCTCCAATTCATCTGTCTGAAGACAGATAAGTTCTTGCATTATTAGCATATGAAAGAATCCTTAGGGGTTTAAAAATAGGGTATATGCTACTATGCGAGTTATATATAATATTTAAGTATTGAGTCTGTATTGTTTACTCCAAGGTCTGCTATTCAAGTGAGAAAATAAAGCCTGTTACTTGGTCGAGCCATCTGACAGCCCTCTAGAAAAGGGAGAGCTGTCAGCCTGGTTCTTTGCTGGATCTTACTTGTTGCTTGAATAAAGAGCTGTGTTTCTTAAGTCTGTCTTCAGTTCCAGAACTTAATGTATAATAACATTGGATCATCACTGAATATTCTAGCTGTATGTTATACTGCTTCATTGTGTAATATGCATTAGAAGAAATTTGCATGTCTAAATTAACCAATCATAGTGCCTTTATACCAATCATTGTATTGTATTTATTAACTATTCAAAAATTTGCACCACAATTTCCTTGCGTCATCATCATCTGATTATAAAATAAATTTGTAACAAATAACATCATTCCACAGATTAATGCAGCATCTCTTTAATCTACCCTGAATATTTTCAACAATGTCAGACTTCTTCAGTGTGCCTCCAGTTACAACTACCAATATCCATTTCTATAACAATGCTATATTTAACCCTAATCCTAACCTCAATTTTGGGTTGAAAAGACTATACTATTCCAAGTATTGCATGTGTTTTCAAACACAGAAAGAATGAAGCCATGGATAGAGGAAAATACGAGAAGGAATCAGAAAACTGAAAGTGCTGGCAATTTTCTTTGTAATAATCCTTGCTATGGAATATTGTCTCTCTTTGCTGTAATTCCATAAACAACTCAATGCTCCCCCACCCCCCAAATATACTTCAGATTTGAGACTAGGCCATAAGCATAGTTTGCTGGCAGAACTAGAAAATTTTACCAATAGGCAAATAGCATAATATTGCTGGCCATCTCTAGAAGGAAAAAAGAAATTTGGCAAGAGCATATCATCCACAGGAAATAGAGTTGCTGCCACAATGGGCAAACAATCTGACAAAAGCCTATTTCTGGCTTAGTTTTTGCATGATATGTTCCTTGAATCCACACAATGAAACATTAAACTTTCCTAATAAAATAAAAAGCATTTTGAAGAAAGCCTGATTGTGGATGTTTCTCCACAAGTAGACAAGTGAATCTACTGAAAACTTCCACAGGTTAGAATATTATGTAGCACATGCTTTCTTCAAATTAGATTTCAAATTTCTATAATTCTGGCTATTCCGATCATTGCCAAAGATGACAACGGTTGAAGATCATACATGTATTTATCACAAGTACCAAATTAGGCATGCATTTTACCATCCAGGCTTTTAAAAAGTATAAACTATATCTAAGAGATAGCCATCAAGGAGAAAGCACGTGAATCTGCATCAAGGAATGTAACTTTTCAAAATATGGTTTTACATTTACAGAGCATGTCACATGGTAATAAATCAATATGATGAAGATCCAATAATTTTTACCTTGTAGATTTTGCAGTGGCAATGTCATGATGCCTCCTGCTGCAGCTGCTGCTACAAGCCCTTGGATGTTTGTGAGGTTAGCAGTAGGTAAAGTCAGGACAAGACTTTGCTGACCACCCAATTGTCCAGCCATGTTGAAGGGAATCAGAATAGGTTGATTCAGTGCTGGAGGGACTCCTGGCATTACTCCAGCTACAGCTGAGGTTAGCTGCTGAGCTGTCAACAATGGCTGCAACAAAATATAAAGATCACAGATTATCATTTAACAAAATAAAGTGGGAAGCAATTATTTCACTGGAGCCATAGATTCTTCCAATGCATCTGATCTTGTGACTCATTTAAAGTCACATTAAAGCCACATTTAAAACCCTGCTGTTCTGTTCGGGTCTGTGAGACCCGAAATCAAGGTTTGAGACCCTGTAAAAAATTTTCCCTGCATATCTGAAACTTGAAATTTCATGACTTTTCATCATTTCAGGGGTTCTCTCTATGAGAATTTTTTTTGGGGGGTGGGAGGTTTCTTTCTTGCTGAAAAAAAAACCTCCCTAATGTTATGTTCCCGGGTCACCCTGACCCGGACCGAAAACTCTTCATTTGCAGTGCTTATGTTTGGTCTTTTTGAAAGCTTTTTTCACTTGGAAAGTAGTCTGAACATTTCTTCACACAATGGAATGAAAATTGAACTGAAAAAATTAATCCTTATTGGTTTATTTTGCCCATAAATGTGCCTCCCCCCCCATTTTTGTGAAAGTTTTTTTAATTTATGGATAGTTTTGCTTGCAAAATGCAGTCTATTTTACTGGAGTTGGTGTGGGAATGGTACCTTGAACATTTCTGAATATAAGAAAAATATAAAGGAACTGAAAAAAATGATTCTTACTGTTTTTTTAACATCAGAAATAAGGCCTCCCCCCCCCCTGGCTGCTTGCAACAATTTTCACTTTTTATTTTTTTATGCTCCAAATCCGAAATATTCTTTAAAATCTTACGCATTCATTTACTCAATTTAACAATGCTGATCATCAAAAAAATATTTGTGGGGGTGGGGGAAAAAATTTTTTCTTGGCAAAAAAAAGGTCACATTTACTCTGTTCGGGTCATATAGACCCGGATCAAAATGATTTTTTTTAGGTACTTGAATTTGGTCTTTTTGAAAACTTTTTCCACTGGAAAACTAGTTTGAACATTTATGAACATAATGATATGAAAATTGAACTGGAAAAATTGAGACTTATATTTTTATTTTGATCAAAAAGCCCCTCCCCCCATCCTTTTTGAATTTCGTGTCAATTTATATTTTTTAAGGCTACAAATCCCTAAGGAATTTTCCCCCAAAAGGTTTGATATACTAAATTGAACAATCCTGAACATAAGAAAAATATAAATGAACTGAAAAAAATGACTCTTATTGGTTTATTGTTTTATACTCGAGTATAAGCCTACTCGAGTATAAGCCTATTTGAGTATAAGCATGGGGGCCCATTTATGAGCAAAATAAACCAATAAGGATCATTTTTTCAGTTTAATTTTCATATCATTATGTTCAGAAAGGTTCAAGCTACCAATCCCACACCAAAATAGAATAGTAAAATAGAATGCATTTTGCAGGCAAAATTATCAATAAACTCAAAAGTTTTGATATACTAAATTGAACAATCCTAAACATAAGAAAAATAGAAATGAACTGAAAAAAAATGATTCTTATTGGTTTATTTTTGAATATAAGACCATATCATTTTATACTCGAGTATAAGCCTACTCGAGTATAAGCCTATTTGAGTATAAGCATGGGGGCCCATTTATGAGCAAAATAAACCAATAAGGATTAATTTTCTCAGTTCAATTTTCATATCATTGTGTGCAGAAATGTTCAAGCTACCAATCCCACACCAACTTTAGTAAAATAGAATGGATTTTGCAAGCAAAACTATCCATAAATTGAAAAAACTTTCACAAAAACGGGGGGGGAGGCACATTTATGTGCAAAATAAACCAATAAGGATTAATTTTTTCAGTTCAATTTTCATTCCATTGTGTGCAGAAATGTTCAAACATGTTTCCAGGTGAAAAAAGCTTTCAAAAAGACCAAACATAAGCACTGCAAATGAAGAGTTTTCGGTCCGGGTCAGGGTGACCCGGGAACATAACATTAGGAACTTTTTTCGAACAGAACAGCAGGGTTAAAGACATTAAAAATTAGTCCAAAGATGAGACATAATATTAAACTAATCAATATTTTAAAAAGTGTAACTGTTTCAGAAATTATCCACAATTATGGTAACCGAGCTATACAGACTGCTGAAATATAGATGGAAAGAGGCATTTTATAGGGCTAAATTCTATTCCTTATCTTAAAAAAATTAAATATGGTTCTTGATTGATTAATTATGCAACTTGGAGAAATATAACTGATAAAACATAATTTAACAGTTTAAAATGTATAAAAATATAAATTATTATTTAATTATGTTGCAACCTTAGTTGGAGCCATGGCGGCAGTTTTTAGAATGCTGTATTGCAGGCTAATTTTATCCTAACTGGCTCAAGTTTGACTTCCATCCTTCCAAGGTCAGTAAAATGAGGACCCATACTGTTGGAGGAAACATGTTGACTCTGTAAACCATTTAGAGAGAGCCGTAAAGCACTCTGAAGCAGTGTATGTCTTATTGCTATTAAATTCAGCAATGTTTATAGGAGCACTCACAACCCCTCTAAGCAATCAGATTTATTCATACAATCAGCAGTGGGTTTCTCCCAATTCGGTCTAGTTCTACAAACTGGTAGCAGTGGGGGAGGCATGTGCAGAAGTGTCATGCATGAGTTTTAGTAACGGGTTTTAAAACCCACTACTGCACACAATGTATATTTTTGAGTAGTTATATTGAGATTAGCTGGATGCAAGGACAGTACTTATACCAAAGGGTTTACTGTATTTTTAGAGGCAGAATTAAGTGCAAAAATTGGAAACTTTTAAACACATTCTTCACTTTCTGGAATGCTTTTCCAATTCACTACCTCTCCATACACCCCAGAATAAAAAAGAAAAATATAATCCTCTGTTAATACAGTTAGTACTCAACCTACGTTTCTGTTGCTAAGCAAGGTAGTTGTTAAGTGAGTTTTGTCCCATTTTGCAACCTTTTTTGTTCTGGGTATAATTTTTTTATATTTTTTCCTCCATTATAAAACATACAATATACAATACAATATAATATACTTTCCCTTTTTAGTACAATAAAAAGCAATATACAGTGGTACCTCATGATACGAGCCCCTCGTCTTACGAACAACCCGAGATACGAACCTGGGGTTCAAAAATTTTTTTGCCTCTTCTTACAAACTTTTTTCTTCTTACAAATCCGCCGCTGCCATCGCCGAGAAGCCCCGCCGCCCAGCTGTCGCTTTTTGAAACAGCCGGGGGGCTTCCCAGCAGCCTCCTGAACCCGAACACCAAACCCAAACTTCCAGGTTCGGCATTCGGGAGGCCGCTGAGAAGCCCCCCCGGCTGTTTTAAAATGTGACAGCCGGGCGGCGGGGCTTCTTGGCGGCCTCCCGAATGCCGAACCCAGAAGTTAAAAATAAAAAATATATATAAAAAAACCCATACATACTAACATTCAGTCCTAATTCCAGGCCTTCCAGAAAATGGCTTAACGGTTTTCTGGAAGACTGGTAGAGAGGAGATAATGCAAATTTCTGGGGCAGTTGATTCCACAGGGTTGGAGTCACCATGGAGAAGGCTCTTCCTCAAGTTCCTGCCAACCAACATTGTTTGGCAGATGGGACCTGGAGAAGGCCAACTCTTTGGGCCCTTACTGGCCACAGTGAGGTATGAGGAAAGATGCAGTCCCATAAATAGAGTTGGCCCTGAGCCATTTATTATTATTATTATTATTATTATTATTATTATTATTATTATTAATTAGATTTGAATGCTGCCCCTCTCCGAAGATTCAGAGTGGCTCACAACACAAAACATGGTACAAATTCAACGATAAAAACAATTTAAAATCCTTAATATAAAAACAATCATACATCTCAGACAAACCTTGCATAAAATGGAAACAGCCCAGGGGAATCAATTTCCCCATGCCTGACGGCAGAGGTGGGCTTTAAGGAGTTTGCGAAAGGCAAGGAGGGTGGGGGTAGTCCTAATCTCCGGGGGGAGTTGATTCCAGAAGGTCGGGGCTGCCACAGAGAAGGCTCTTCCCCTGGGACCCACCAGATGACATTGTTTCATTGATGGGACCCAGAGAAGGCCAACTCTGTGGGACCTAATCGGTCGCTGGGATTCGAGCGGCAGAAGGTGGTCCCAGAGATATTCTGGTCCGATGCCATGAAGGGATTTATAGATCATAACCAACACTTTGAATTGTGACCAGAAACCGATCGGCAACCAATGCAGACTGCGGAGTGTTGGTGTAACATGGGCATACCATGATTGCTCTCATAGCTGTAGTAGTTGAACTTCGAGGTGATGAGGGCATGAGTAAATGTGAGTAGTGAGTCCCGGTCCAGATAGGGCCACAACTGGTGCACCAGGTGAACCTGGGCAAATGCCCCCCTCGCCACAGCTGAAAGATGGTTCTCTAATGTAAGTTGTGGATCAAGGAGGACACCCAAGTTGCGTACCCTCTCTGAGGGGGTCAAAAATCCCCCCCAGGGTAATGGACAGACAGATGGGATTGTCCTCGGGAGGCAAAACCCACAGCCACTCCATCTTATCAGTGTTGAGTTTGAGTCTGTTGACACCCATCCACACCCCAACAGCCTCCAGGCACCGGCACATTGCTTCCACTGCTTCATTGACTGGACATGGGGTGGAGATATACAACTGGGTATCATCAGCATACTGAAGGTACCTCACCCCATGCCCCTGGATAATCTCGCCCAGTGGTTTCATGTAGATATTAAATAGCAGGGGGGAGAGGACCGACCCCTGAGGCACCCCACAAGGGAGAAACCTAGAGGTTGACCTCTGACGCCCCACTAACACTGACTGCAACTGACCGGAGAGGTAGGAGGAGAACCACTGAAAGACAGTGCCTCCCACTCCCAACCCCTCCAGCTGGCACAGGAGGATACCATGGTCGATGGTATCGAAAGCCGCTGAGAACGGACGGAAGATAAACCCCTGTCCTGGGCCCGCCAGAGATTTGATTTTTGATTTTTGATTTTTGATTTTTGATTTTTGATTTTTGATTTTTTGATTTCTGATTTCTGATTTCTGATTTCTGATTTCTGATTTCTGATTTCTGATTTCTGATTTCTGATTTCTGATTTCTGATTTCTGATTTCTGATTTCTGATTTCTGATTTCTGATTTCTGATTTCTGATTTCTGATTTTTATGCCGCCCCTCTCCGGAGACTCAGAGCAGCTTATAACAACAATACATAGTACAAATCTAATGGTTAAAAAGAACAGCTTAAAATCCTTATTAAAACAGTCATGCATCCCAGACAAATCATACCTAAAATGAAACGGCTCGGAGAAATCAATTCCCCCATGCCTGACGGCAGAGGTGGGTTTTTTGGAGTTTTGTCAATGGGACCTGGAGAAGGCCAACTCTGGATGGGACATGGATCCAGCAAACAGGTGGCAGAGATCAAAGATCCAATGGCCTTGTCCACTTCATCAGGTGTCACCAGATCAAACTCTTCCCAGACAGATGGACAAGGATGGGCCCCAGTCACCTCGACTGACTTATTGTCAGTTGACTCTTTTATCCAATTGGAGTCAAGGTCTGTCCGGATCACTATTAAGCAGCGATTTCTCCTTCCCCTGGAATGGCTAGCTCTATGGCTCCCACCATATCTGTCTCTCCCCAGCAGCACCGGAATATTCTGACCCTCTGCCACCCCAGAGATAGGTGTCCCCTCCCCTCCTGCTTCTCCAATGTCAGATGGACCAAAGTCATTCATGACAATCCCATTCACCTCTTCCATACCATAATCCCAGCCACCCCACCCATCTCACCCATCCCAATCATTCATTTCATACACATTACTACACCCACCCCAATTATCCATCAATTAACCCCCCCAATAATTTAATTAAAAATAGATTAGTTATTTAAAACAGAAATATATATATACATACATACATTCATTCATTCATTCATTCATTCATTCATTCATACATACATACATACATACATACATACATACATATATAATGTATGTATGTATCACATGTTTTTTGCTGAAATTTTAAAATTAAGGGAGACTAGGATGGAACCATTACTAGTCTCCCTTAATTTTAAAATTTCAGCAAAAAACATGTGATATATACAGAATATAGTTGTTGGCTATGAATAAATTAACTGCCTTGAAATGGCCCTGGGTTGGGCCTAGAGGCAAAAAGGAGCTATGATGTTCCTTCAATATAACAGAGAGATCTGACATAAACTCAACCCAGACAAGATGGAGTGGCTGTGGGTTTTGCCTCCCAAGGACAATTCCATCTGTCCATCCATTACCCTGGGGGGGGAACTACTGACCCCCTCAGAGGGTTCGCAACTTGGGCATCCTCCTCGATCCACAGCTGACATTGGAACATAATCTTTCGGCTGTGGCGAGGAGGGTGTTTGCCCAGGTTCACCTGGTGCACCAGTTGCGGCCCTATTTGGACAGGGAGTCATTGCTCACAGTCGCTCATGCCCTCATCACCTCGAGGTTCGATTACTGCAATGCTCTCTACATGGGGCTACCTTTGAAAAGTGTTCAGAAATTTCAGATCGTGCAGAACGCAGCCGCAAGAGCCATCGTGGGGCTTCCAAGATTCGCCCACGTTTCCACAACACTCCATGGCTTGCATCGACTGCTGATCAGTTTCCAGTCACAATTCAAAGTGTTGGTTATGACCTTTAAAGCCTTACATGGCATTGGACCAGAGTACCTCTGGAACCGCCTGCTACTGCATGAATCCCATTGACCGATAAGGTCCCACAGAGTTGGCCTTCTCCGGGTCCCGTCGACTAAACAATGTCATTTGGCAGGCCCTAGGGGAAGAGCCTTCTCTGTGGCGGCCCCAGCCCTCTGGAATCAACTCCCCCCAGGGATTAGAATTGCCCCTACCCTCCCTGTCTTTCGTAAACTACTCAAGACTCACTTATACCTCCAGGCATGGGGGAGTTGAGACACCTTTCCCCCAGGCCCTTTTATACTTTGCTTTATGTTTAATATGAATGTGATGTTTGGTTTTTTAAATAATGATAGGGTTTTAATATTAGATTTGTTCTACTATAATATTGTTTTTATTATTGTTGTGAACCGCCCCGAGTCTTCAGAGAGGGGCGGCATACAAATCTAATAAATAATAATAATAATAATTATTATTATTATTATTATTATTATTATTATTATTATTATTATTATTATTATTATTATACCTCCCAGAAAGCCAGAGCAATTGTTAATACTGAAATCACTAAAACATTCCAAATAAAGAAAGGTGTCAGACAGGGATGTCCATTGACACCTCTGCTCTTCGTGCTAACACTGGAAAGTCTTTTAAATAGAATTTGTAATGATAGTAACATTAAGGGAACAAAAGTAAAAAAGGAAGAATATAAAGTACAGGCCTTTGTGGATGACTTAGTATTTTTTTCTAGAAGATCCATTAGAAACAGGGCAATCATTAATTACAAAAATAAAAGCATACGGTCAATCCGCAGAACTGGAAATTACCAGACAATCCCCCCCCCCAATTTTTGATTAAAAATTTGACAATAATACAAAAAGAGGAATTAGAAATTAAATTGGGATTTAAAAGTACAAAGAAAATTAAATATCTAGGGATACATTTAACCAATAGATGCTCATCGATAAAAGAAGACATTTATATAAAATTGGTAAATCAAACAAAAATGGACTTAGAAAAATGAAACAAATTACAATTGTCTTTGATAGGAAGAATATCATTCATTAAGATTAGCATACTTCCAAACTTTCTTTTTCTATTTGAAATTATTCCCATAAAATTAGATTCAAAATTCTTTACAGAATTAAACAAAATGATCTCCAAATTTATTTGGCAAAGGAAGAAACTGATTTACAGGACATTAAAAGCAACGGGTGAAAAACATCGGCCGTAATATTCACCTGGCTTTGGACTACCAGACTGGAAGATATATTACAAGGCTACCTCCCTATCATGGAAAAAATAATGGATTAATTTGAAAAATAAACGTATATTACAATTAGAAGGACACGATTTGGAAAAGGGATGGCATGCATATCTCTCGGACATTGGTGATAAAAAATAGAAATATTTTAATAGCCATTTAATTAGAAATTCTTTATTAAACACATGGAAAGAAATTAGACGAAAACACCATTTGAAAATTCCAAAATGGCTGTCAACTATAGAGGCATTAATTTACCTAAATACAATTGAGATAACTAAAACAATTAAATATAAAAAGCATTCTAGACCAGTGATGGTGAACCTATGGCATTGGTGCCACAGGTGGCACACAGAGGCATATCTGCCGGCACGCGAGCCATTGCCCTAGCTCAGCTCCAGCACACATGTATGCACTGGGCAGGTGATTTTCAGCTTGCACTGAGGTTGTGGGAGGGTGTTTTCAGCTTCTGGAAGGCCTCCAAGGGTATGTGAGAGGGCATTTTTGCCTTCCCCAGGCTCCAGGGAAGTCTCTAGAGCCTGGGGAGGGTGAAAAATGGACCTAGGAGGCCCACCAGAAGTTGGGAAATGTGCTGTTTCTGACCTTCAGAGGGCCTCTGGGGTAGCAGCGGAGGCAATATTTGTCCTCCACAGGCATTGGATTATGGGTGTGGGCACTTGTGCAGGTGTGATAGTGTGTGCGCACAAGCTTTTGGTACCCGAGGAAAAAAGGTTTGCCATCACTGTTCTAGACCCATTTGGCAAATTGAGAAGCAGGGAAGAATTGGAGACATAAAATATAAATATAGATTGGTGGACTTATTTGCAAATTCAAATGAGCTATAAAAATGACAGTTATTGACAGCCAAACTCAGCAATTAGACAAATTGTTAACAGGCCCAGAGGAAAAAAAATAATATCAAAAATTTATAAATATTTGATAGAATATGAAAAACATGAGGAAATAGTTAAAGGAACGATAGCCACTTGGGTGAAAAACATCGGCTGTAATATTCACCTGTCAGAATGGGAGCAATTTTGGGCAAGAAATATTAAAATTACCAAATCAATAATTTACAAAGAGAACCAATATAAAATGTTGTATAAGTGGCATTTAGCACCAAAAAGATTGGCCCAGATATATCCAAATTATAATCCGATAGGTTGGACGTGTAAAAAAGAGCAGGGCACCTTCTTCCATCTATGGTGGTTATGTCCCAAGGTGAAAAAATACTGGAGGAAACTTAGAAAGTGTCTACAAGAAATAACGAATACAGCAATCAAATTTACAAAATAATTCTTTCTGGTAGGCATCATTAGAAATTTATATGTTAAAAAATATTTAATATTACACATTGTAACAGCTGCAATAATTGCTTATGCAAAAAAATGGAAAGACCCACAGATACCTAGCAACAAGGAGATAATTAATATGAATGCGCAGAAATGGACCAACTATGGAATTGAACAATCAAAAGGACTCATTACAATTCCACCTGGACAAAGTGGTATAATTGAACACAAAAAAGAAATGCAAATCAATAATAAGACATGGAACAGTATAAAAGAAATATGTCTACAAATGTATAAATATATAATATATTAATGTGAATGTAAATATATGGATGTCAAACCATCTGAAAGTATCAAGATAAAAAATATATTTTTAAAAAAATGCATACCAGCCTCAGGCACCAAAAGGACATCTAGAGTTATACCACAAGTTCCCTGTCGTAACATAACACTTCTTATTATAGGCACATCAAAGGGTATACTCTGTACCCCTCTTATTCTTAAAATCTCAGTTCCCTGCTTCACCCTTCAGGCTGACAAATAGAAGTTCTAGTAGCACCAATATCAATTAAAAACAAAAACTCTTCATTCTCAGGTTCCACAAATAAATTTATCAAGGGTTCCTGGGAACCTATCAACCCCCCTGACATCCCTAATAATCTTCTCCCATGAGGGAGAACAAATGCTGCTCTGTCCCCTGGGTCTTCTGCAGAGAACTCCAAGAAGCGAACACCCCCCACACACAAATCCCCAATGCCCAGATGACTCTGCTGGGAGAGCCAGAAGCAAGGAGGACTCCCCCGAGCCTCCGAAGCCATCTGCGACCTCCCCCGAAGCCCCGACGAGCGCCAGAAGCCAGGAGGACTCCCCTGAGCCTCTGGACCTCCCCCGAAGCCCCAACGCCCAGCTGACTCTGCCAGGAGCGCCAGAGGTAAGAAGGACTCCCCCGAGCCTCCGGAGCCCTCAGCAACCCCCCACAGGAAGCCCCAATGCCCAGCTGACTCTGCCAGGAGCGCCAGATGCCAGGAGGACTCCCCCGAGCCTCTGGAGCCCACAGCAACCTTCCTGAAGATCATAATACCTCTTCCCAGAGCTAAAAAGCTGATCCCAAAGGACTCTGAAGCAGCAGCAATAGTCCAAAACTAAAATTCCAACTGCCTCCACACTTAAACAGGGGATAGCCATCGCCATTACCACGTGGATAATTTAACAAAGCTTCTACTTTCAAAACAGTGACGCTACAAACCCCCCTAGTGGCTGCAAAGGAACCCAGCAGTCACATCCAAGTTTTCTTCAGTCAAATCTCATCTCAACATACATCCTAGTCAAACAATCAATAATCAACAAATAGATTATTAAGACTCATCCCAGCTATGCCAAGTAAGAAGAAACCCCAAGTAGATAATTCTGATAACTTCAACTTTTGCTTTATGTGCAACAACAATATTAATATACAAGAAGGATTTATAAAATGTCACTCATGCAAAAAATCAGCTCACCATACCTGCCTTAGCGTAAATAAACATGTCGCCACTTTTCTTCAAGATAATCCCTCATTCTACTATTTCTGCCCAACTTGTACTCCCAAACCAGACTCCTTCAGCAATCTGTCCAATATAATCCTAACAACAGTCTCTAAATCTCAACAATCATACACAGAAAGCATGGAATCACGGCTTGCCTCCATGGAAAAAACATCCAAGATCTGATCAACACTAAAACACCAAAACAAGTACCCTACATCACCCCACCACCACCACTTTATACTCCACCTAGGCCACCACAACCTCTATCTCCAAACCCTACTACTGACATCTCCACCCTAATGCAAGATGCCATGGAACGGGGACATAAACGCCATAACGCCATACTTTCTGGCCTAGAGGAAAATGGGGAAACCGATCTATCAAATATTTGTAGTATCATCCACAACCATCATCCTCAATCAATCGCCCCTGATGATATCTTAGAGGTTTCTAGAAGCGGCCCTGTACTAAAGTACAGTGATGGATCAATGGCTCCCCGGATGTGCAGAATAGTCTGCAAAAATGAAACTACCAAACAGTTCATTAAGACCATGAACTCCATCGCCATAAATAATGCAAAATACAACAAACTCAGATCCAGACCAGACCTAACACTACTCCAACGCATCCGCTCTCGGGAACTACGGGCCGAACTCCGGAGACATTGTGACCAAGGTGAAACTAACCTCTACATTGACTACTGCTCTGATTGCATCAGGACCAAAACTCATAACCCTCCCTTCATCTCCAAACCCACTGTCCCTCCTCAACCATCCCACACTTCTCCACCCACCATCCCCCCTAGCACTTCAAGCAACAAATAGGATAGCACGCCTCTTACTACCTCATTTCAATCCAATTTCAACTCAGCTCAATCCAATCTCACCCCTGATCACAAACTCAATCTCAAATGTAAACTAATCAATGCAAGAAGTATTATCAACAAGTTGTCTGAATTCCTCATCCTACTTGACACCAACTTATTTGACTTAATCTTTGTTTGTGAAACATGGCTGAATCCTTCCTATCCCGACTCCTTCATCACACAAAATAACTACCTGGTCTTCCAGTCTGACCGTAAATCCCGCAGAGGGGGTGGTGTAGCCATATTCTACAAAAGCTCACTCAATCTAAAAAACATTCAAGTTGCACATGATCTTATCCTCCCTGAAAGCCTAGTTTGTGACATTTCCCTCAACACTACACTCCATTTCCTACTGTGCTACAGAGCTCCAAGCTACGACATTACCCATGCAACTAAACTAACCTCCCTCCTAACTTGGGCAACCTCCTGCCCCCATCCCATTATCTTCCTTGGTGACCTCAACTTACCACACATCAACTGGTCACTAAATGAATGCTCCACTGAACCTATACATACCGCCATCTATAATGCCATCACCAGCCTAGGACTGGAACAATTAGTATCAAACAACACCAGACTCAACAACTGTCTTGACCTCATATTTTGCAACAGCAAAAGTGCTATTTATGGACTGCACACAAAAGAACCCTTCTCCAACAGCGACCACAGTACGATCAACTTCAACCTCAACCTACATCATCTAAACACTCACCAGAATGACGTGACTCCTTTAGGAAAGCCAACTATGATCTCATAGATGCCAATCTCTCAATCCTTAACTGGCAATCCTTGTTGTCTAACTGCATCACCACTGATGATCTCTACAATATGTTCTTACTCCAAATCAAAAGGCTTATAGAACTACATGTGCCACTCACTTCTTCCAAAGGTAAATAAAAAATAACATACCTGTCTCGATAAAGAAACTGCAAACCAAAAAAAGATCACTCTGGCGTAGAAACAAAAAAAGCCCAGTAACCAACTTTAAAGTCCGCTACAAAAGCATATGCCAACAAATAAAAGCAGAATGCCTCAACTATCACAGCAAACAAGAGGAAAGCCTCCTGCGCACCAAGTCTAACCGAGCTTTTTATAACTTCGTCAACAACAAACTCAATGACTCCAGACCTATTCCACCACTCGTAAGACCCAATAACAAAGAATACCATGATGACCCATCCAAAGCCAACCTTTTCAACTCTTCTTTTGGCTCTGTTTTTGTTAACAGCAATGGCTTTTCCCCCATCTTCGCAAATCGCACCTCAAACCCATTAAAAAACCTAACCCAAATTGTCTTCACTGTAGACCGCGTAGAAAAAGCAATCCGTGACCTCAAACTTTCCCTATCTGCCGGACCAGACAGTCTCTGTGCATACTTCCTAAGGAAACTTTCTTCTGCTCTTGCTGAACCCCTAAGCATTATCTTCCAAAAATCCTTCAGGACCAGCACGCTCCCCAAGCTGTGATCAAAAGCAGTAGTCATCCCCATTTTCAAAAAAGGAGACCCTTCACTAGTGGACAACTACAGACCAATATCTCTCTGTTGTGTCCCTTGTAAAATCATGGAATCAATTATAAATCGATCAATCACCCTCTACTTAGAATCTAATAACCTACTCAAACAAACAATTTGGATTCAGAAATAAATTATCCTGCAACCTACAACTACTTCACTGCAAAAACATTTGGACTACCCACCTCGACCAAGGAAAATCCATTGATGCAATTTATATAGACTTTTGCAAAGCCTTCGACTCAGTGGTCCATGACAAACAACTCCTAAAACTCAAATCCTATGGCATCTCAGGACTCCTCCACAACTGGATTACCGCATTCCTGTCAAACAGGCAACAAATTGTCAAACTTGGTAGCGCCATCTCCACCCCTGCCCCTGTCATAAGCGTCGTTCCCCAGGGAAGCGTACTAGGTCCTACTCTCTTCATTCTCTACATTAATGACCTCTGTGACCATATCGAAAGCAACTGTGTTCTTTTTGCCGACGATGTGAAACTTTTCAACACTACTGATAACACACTCACTCTCCCAAAAGACCTAGACTTTGTCTCAGACTGGTCTAACACCTGGCAACTTCAAATATCAACCAACAAATGCTCTACCCTCCACATCGGCAAAAAGAATCCAAACCGCACATACGAACTGAATAAACAATCACTCACTGCTAACCCACACTCAGTAAAAGACCTTGGAATACTAATATCGAATGACCTAAGTGCTAAAGCCCACTGCAACTATATCACCAAAAAAGCTTCTAGAGTTGTTAACCTGATCCTACGCAGCTTCTGCTCAGGCAATCTCACACTATTCACAAGAGCCTACAAAACTTTTGCCAAACCCATCCTAGACTACTGCTCATCTGTCTGGAACCCATACCACATCTCAGACATCAACACCCTTGAAAATGTCCAAAGATATTTCACCAGAAGAGCCCTTCACTCCTCCACTCGAAACAGAATATCCTACGAAAATAGACTAACAATCCTGGGCCTAGAAAGCCTAGAACTACAGTGCCTAAAACACGATTTGAGTATTGCCCACAAGATCATATGCTGCAACGTCCTACCGGTCAATGACTAGTTAAGCTTCAACCACAACAACACAAGGGCACGCAACAGATTCAAACTTAATACGAACCGCTCCAAACTTGACTGTAAAAAATATGATTTCAACAATCGAGTTATCGAAGCATGGAACTCATTACCGGACTCAATTGTGTCAACCCTTAACCCCCAACATTTCTCCCTTAGACTCTCCATGATTGACCTCTCCAGGTTCCTAAGAGGCCAGTAAGGGGCGTACATAAGTGCACTGGTGTGCCTTTCGTCCCCTGTCCAATTGTCTTTCCTTTCTTTCACCTATCATATATATTCTCTTCCTTTCATATATCCTCTCCTCTAAGTTTACTTTTACCCTTATATATATTACCACATGTCTTTTTTCTTCTTATGTATTTGTGTATTGGACAAATGAATGAATGAATAAATAAATAAATAAATAAATAAATAAGAAAAATGCCCTTCCTTGCCACACACAAAACATTTCTTGCCTGTCTCAGCAGGTCTCATCCATTGCCTAGATCCTCGCCCTAGTCCAAGGAATTTCCCCTGCATTGCCCGAAGCCTCCCAAAAGTTCTGCCTCTACCAACAACATCCCTAGGTTCCCTTGTCTTGTTTGCCTTAAGGACTGTTGCCAACATTTGAGCTTTTTGTTTACTCTTCACATCATCCCTATTCCTATAAACTTTCTGAGCTGCTTTTAAAAGCTTGGTGATGTCAGCTGCAGCCCAATCATCAATCTTCTGTATTTTCTTTTGTATATCTGGCCAGGCATTTGTCACAAACTGCATTTTCTTTTTTTAAAAAACATTTTTATTGATTTTTTAAAAATATAAGACAAGACAAGACAAACAACATTTAACGTGTAAAGGAGCTACCATTGCTCCGCTAAGCATAGAAGTCTTACTAATACAAAAAAGAAAGACTAGTTATGATTCAGATCAGTACAGAAAAGTAAAAATTGTTAATAACATATTTCTTAACAAACTACTATAATATCACATCTGAATACTTCAGCATTTTCGTCATAGCATTGTAATTAAAATAATTGAAATCAGTTAATAAAGCTAAAACCTATCCATAAAGTTTTGGTATACAATTTATTCAGTCTGGTAAATTTAAGTTTTCTATAATTTGTTTTTTTAAAAAAATATGTTTATTGGTTATATACCAATAAACAGGGTAAAGAAAAATAAAGGGAATATATATAATGTACATTCTAGCAATTATAGTTTACTTATATAGCATGCGTGATTGGGGAAGGAGAGGGAAAAAAAGGGAAAGGGATTTAGAAAGAAGGGAAAGAAATACAAGAGGAGGATTAATAGAAAAATAGAGCAAGAAAAGAGTAGTAAGAAGAGTGTGTGGGGCCAGCGTTGGAGCTGGGGCTTCTATGTTTTGTGGCCTGTGGTTTAAGTTTATAGGTGGTATAGATTTTCCTGAAGTTTTATCCATATGTATTTGACGTAGTTGCTAGTGCCATTATTTATCAGTGATTTATGAGTTTATTCATTCAATTTCTTTGTAGTTCAAAATTTGTGTCGATCGATGTTTACATTTTATCATTTCAATTTGGTATTATGATTCATGTCGTTGTTTACTAGTTTTACATGTTGTTTTAGTTGGACATTTTTCTTGA
The DNA here is from genome assembly GCF_031021105.1 of Erythrolamprus reginae. Taxonomy (NCBI): domain Eukaryota; kingdom Metazoa; phylum Chordata; class Lepidosauria; order Squamata; family Dipsadidae; genus Erythrolamprus; species Erythrolamprus reginae. The sequence goes on from NC_091963.1 coordinate 64,937,022, forward strand.
TGTATAATTTTTAAGTATTTTCTTTTTTTTAACCAACTGTTAAACGAAAATAATGATCTAATTCCTAAACAAAAACTCATGGAAAAAGGTATTAAAGTAGATTGGTTACACTACTTACAAATTAAATCAAAATATAATGAAGATAAGAACAAATTAGGTTTTCAAAAAAACAATCTCCTTGATAAGATAATTTTCAGCCGACAAAAAAAACAAATATCAAACAAATACAATCTCCTCCTTCAACATGATACAGTAGAAGAAATAGTAAAAGGAACTATGATAGCGTGGTCACAAAATTTTGGATATACAATTAATTTAAACGAATGGGAAAAATTTTGGACTGTCAACTACAAACTAACGATGGCAACTTCATATAAGGAAAATCTTTACAAAATGTTCTACAGATGGCACCTGCCACTAGCTAGACTTGCAAAAATGTATCCAAATTTATCACCACTATGTTGGAAGTACAGGGAAAAACCAGGTACATATTACCACATCTGGTGGACATGTGAAACCACCCAAAAATATTGGTATAAAATCAAAATTATACTAGAACAAATCACCTCCCAGACCATCCATGCAAAACCTGAACTATTTTTATTAGGAATCATAAGACAAAATTTTAATAAAGAAAACAGATATATTATAATTCACATTATTACAGCCGCAAGGATTCTATACGCACAATACTGGAAACAGGAAAAAAACCCAACCGTTTTATCTCTTTTGATTAAAATAATGGAATGTGCAGAAATGTCCAAGCTAACAATGGAACTGCAAAACAAGGATGAGACAGATTTCTATAAAGCATGGGACAAATGGTACCATTGGCTATAATTTGTTTTTGTATTATTGATAATCTTTTTTTACATTCCACCAATTATATACTTTCTCCCAAGTTTTCTAAAACTGTGTTTCCATTTGATTATTTAACCATCTCGTCATCATATCTAATTCTGCACATTCCATTATTTTCTTAAAGACGTCTTCATCTTTTGGAATTTCCTTTTCTTTCCATTTTTGTGCAAAGGTAATTCTTGCCGCTACTAATATATGGATTATTAAATAATATATTTCTTTTTTGTATTTAGTATCAGTAATACCTAATAAGAAAAATTCTGGGGTCTTCTTAATCTCCTTATTTGTAATTTCCTTTAACCATTTTTCTACCTTATTCCAGTAGATTTTAGCTTTCGGGCAAGTCCAGCATGTATGGAAATATGTACCAATTTCTTTTTTACATTTCCAGCAAATAGGAGAGGTATTTGGAAACATCTTTGAAATCCTATATGGTGGAAGGTGCCATCTATAAAGCATCTTGATTTGATTTTCTTGGAAAGAGATCGATTTAGTTATTTTCCAATTGTGTACCCATATCTTTTCCCATGTGTCTAAATTTATTTCTTTTCCAAAATTTTTACACCAACTAATCATGTTATCTTTCAATATACAACCTATCTTTTTATAATTTATTAAATATTTATATAACTTCCCAATTAATTTCCCTTGGTTTTGAATTAGTAATTTCCCAAGTATATTATTATCTTTTTAAAAAATGGATAGTCTGACACCTTTTTGGTATCTAGAGTTAATCTGGGCATACTGCCACCAATCAATATCCACTCCTATCTCCTGCAATTTTTGTTTTATTTTAAATTTTAATTGATTATCTAATAAGTCTCTGTATTTCCATATTTTACTTTCTTTTAACAAATTAGGGTGAGAAATAGCTTCTATCGGTGAGATCCATTCTGGCATTACTAAAAGGTGATTTTTCCTTATCTCATTACAGACATCTATCAATGCCTTCCTAATTATATTACTTTTAAAATATGAGTGAATTTTAGACTTTTCATACAATACGAAGGCATGCCAGCCTAACATTAGATCATGACCCTTTAGGTTGAGTAGTCTTCTATTTTCCAGGGTTAGCCATTCTTTTATCCACATTAACGCAGTCGCTTGATAATATAACTTCCAATTAGGGAGGGCGAGCCCTCCTCTCTCTTTCTGGGCCTCTAATGAGCTTTGTTTTATTCTTGGTTTCTTACCCTGCCATATATATTTTTTGTAATTCTTTAAAGAAATTTGGTCCAGGGTTAATTGGGATAACTTGAAATAAAAGCAATACTTTGGGAAGAATATTCATTTTAATTGTGGAAATTCTTCTAACTAATGATAACTGTAAGTTATTCCATATTTCCAGATCATTTTTAATTTGTCCTATAAGTTTTGTATAATTATCATTTTTTAGAGACATAACTTTGGAAGTAATCCAAATACCTAAGTATTTAACCTTTTTTGTTATTTTCATATTTGTTAAATTTTCAAGATGTTTTGTCTGTGGATCTGTCATATTTTTGTAAGTATTTGTGTCTTTTCCTTATTAATTTTCAAACCTGCTACTTTCCCATATTCTTCTATTAAATCTATTAATTTTAAAATTGATGTCAAAGGATATTCTATTAAAAAACCACATTGTCAGCGAAAGCTTGAACTTTATATGTTTCTTTTTTAATCTTCAAACCTTTTATTTCATTTTCTGTTCTTATTTTTATTAGTAAAAGCTTCTAGTGTTAAAATAAATAATAATGGTGATATAGGGCAACCTTGTCTAACTCCTCTTTGTATTTCTAATCTTCCTGTTTGTTCTTTGTTTATTATAATTTTTGCTGATTGATTAAAATAAATGGCATCAATTATATTTAAAAAAATTGTTCCCACATTCATCTTATTTAATTGTATTTTCATGAAGGTCCAATCTACATTATCAAATGCTTTTTTGGCATCTAGGAATATGAGTGACATTTGTTTTTCAGGGTGCCGTTCATAATATTCTAGGGTATTTATGATTGTTCTCAGGCTATTTTTAATTTGTCTACCTGGTAAGAATCCATTCTGATCTTCATGTATTATTTCATTTATAATGTTTTTAAACCTAGAAGCAAATATTGTTATAAAGATTTTATAATCTACATTTAATAGAGAAATCGGACTATAATTTTCAATTTTTTCCTTTTCAGTTCCCGGTTTATGTATTAATGTTATTAAAGTTCCTGTCCATGTTTTAGGTAATTTACCATCTGCTATTATTTTATTGAATATCTCTAACATATTTAAGAAAAGTATTTCACTATCTAACTTATACAATTCTGCTGGTATTGCGTCTGGGCCAGTAGCTTTGATATTTTTCTGGTTTTTAATAGATTGCTGTAACTCTATTTCTTTAAAGGGTTTATTTAATTTTTGTTGTTGGTCTTCAGTTAATATAGGTAAATCTATAGAGTTTAAATAATCCAAAATTACATCTTCTTTTATTTCTTCTTTTTCATATAATTTCCTATAAAACTAACACTATTTCCTTCTTTTCGTCTATTCTATGTCTTATTACACATTTACTATCTGTTAGGTTTTTAATAATTTTACTTTCTCTTTCTTTCCTAAGTTTGTAAGCCAGCCATCTTCCTAGTTTATTTGCATGTTCAAAATATTCTTGTTTTGCTCTTTTTATTTTTTCTACTATTTGTTCTTGTTCTATCAACCTTATTTTATGCTTTAGTAAATCTCTCTGATTTTTAATTTTATCATCATGTTCATTTTGTTGCATTCCTAGTTCTAATTTTTTTAAATTCATCCTCTAATTTTTGATATTGCATCTTCTTCTCTTTATTCTTTTTTGCCATATAAGAAATTGTTAACTCCTGTATATATGCCTTTGTTGTATCCCAAAGGTTTTGTGGAGTTGTATCATTGTTTTTATTTGTTTTAAAGAAAAAATCTAATTCTTTCCCTATCCACTCTTTATATTTGGGGTCATGTAACACATTTCTATTCATGAACCAATTATTAGATTTTTCCTTACCTTTTGTTCTGTCTGGGTCACTCCAGAAACCAATACCAACCGAAAAAGAGAATCCAGACACACTGGTAAAAGGCAAAGACAGTTTTATAAAATTCAAGAAAAACACAGGTAACAGAAAATGTCCTTACAAACAGGAAAATGCTGTATCTTCAGATATATCCACGAAGGCAAAAGTCCATGCAGCAATACAGAATTCTTGCTGCCAAGCCGAGGCTGTAGATAGCAGACCTACACCTCCCACGGGTCTTCCAAAGCTGCTGGGCCACAAGCCAGGAACAGAGACACCGAGAAACAAGACAGGATAACGCAACTCCAAACTGATAACACTCCACATGGCTTCAAGGGCTTGCCTGCCTTTTAAACCCTGCTAAGGAGGACCACACCCAAACCCAGCTGTTCCTAATTCAGTGCTGATAATACTTCTTTAATTGCTCCTTTCTTTGATCTGACCGTCTCTGTCACATGTCAATGACGGCTTGAGCTTCATCACCTAATGACTCCAAACTACTGGCTGGGGAGAGCCCCCCCCCCGGGGGCTCTCATGCTCCTTCATCCCATTCCTGATTTTCCTCTTCCCCGTCTGACTATTCAGCCCCCTCCTCTTCGCTGTCATCCTCCTTCGGGCATGGAGCCAGCAGAGACACAGCCAGTCCCTGAGCAGCCTCAGGCTGAACCACAACACCTTTCCAGTATATAACTAATGGATTATGATCTGCCCAGCTATTAATTTCTATTTCAATATCTCTAATCTTTTCCATTATGTGTGCTGGTGCCCAGGCCATATCTATCCTAGTCCAGATTTTATGGCGGTTTGAGTAAAAAGTATATTGTTTATTTTGTGGATGGCATTCACACCATATATCTTTTAATAATAATTCTGTACTCATTTTCCAAAATGTTGTTGGTAAAATTACCTTTTTTTCCATTTTTTTTCTTTTTCTCTGTATAGTCCATTTGACTATCTGGTATCACGTTAAAATAATCTATTATTATCATATTTTCTATTGATAGCTCAATTATTTTATCATGTAATCCCTTATAAAATTGTTTTTGATTGTCATTTGGTGGATATATTGATATAATAATGAGAGGTTTCGATTCTAAATCCAATTGTAACTGAAAAGATTTTCAAGTCATGTGACATTTCTATTTATAGTATTTTTTATTTCTTTTGGTTCGCGCAATCTGCTTTCTAACACACAATTCTTGAATTTGTGGTTGTTTCTTTTTAGCATCTTGTATTTCCTCCCTCTCTTTACAGGTAGCCCCCTTTCTTCTTTTTTATCTTTAGGTTCTTTCTGTGGTTGGTCTGTTCTATTCAATCCGCTTTGTGCAAAGAAAGCTCTTGCATCTTCCATACTCTCTATCTTGATTTTCATTCCTTGCCAAATCAAAGAAAATCCTTCTGGTACTGACCATTGGAAAATTATGGTTTTTTTTATTAAACGCTTGTAAGAAAATAGTACTCTCTTCTACTTTCTCATAACCTCTTTGGAACTTGTTTCAGAATTGTAATGTCTTTCCCTTTATACTTCCAAGTCTGATTTCTCGCCTGTTTTAGGATGTCATCTCTACTTACTCTTCTAGAAAACTTGATGTGAACTTCTCTTGGTAGGTTGTGTCTCCGTGCATAGCCAGTTTGGACTCTGTAAATTTCATCTATCTCTCTTTTTTAAAAAAAAATAAATTTTATTGATTTTATAAGTTTACAGAAAACAAACATATAACAGTGCACAGTGCATGTGCCCATCACCAAACAACACACACACCCCATCACCCCCACCACCCCTATAGAAGGATTCAAAGACTTTAAGTTATTTGTCTATCTATTGATCCTTGGCTCTATCTTGAACGATTTTTACTAAAAGAGTGATTGTAATTTATTTTTCGTATTTACATCACAGATTCTACTTAACATATAATCTTTTACCTTGTTCCATCGCACCATCAACTTCTCTAGTTTATTCTCATCAAAATTATTTAATCTTATTTCCATAATTTCAAAATGTATGTGATCCACCATGTACCAGTACCAATTCTGTAGTGTCCATTTTGTAGAGTCTTTCCATCCTAATACTATCACCGCTTGAGCACTTTCCAATGCTACAGTTTTAATTTCTTTAGATTCTCCTAGTTCCCTATATTTAATTAAGATTGCTGTTTCTTTTATAATTATCCAATTAATGTTTAACATTTTATTAATTTCATTCTGGACTACCTTCCAGAATTTCTGTATTTCTGTACATTCCCAGATCATATGCATAAAAATTCCTTTTTTCTGGCATCCATGCCAGCATTTACCCTTCTCTTTCCCCTGGAAGTATGCAAGTTGTACCGGTGTATAGTACCACTTATGTAAGATTTTTCTTCTCATCTCTTTAACTCTCGTGTTTTTAATCTTATAAATATTTACTATTATTTCTTCCATTTCTCTTTCGTCTATTTGTAAGTCATCCTGCCAACATCTTGTTATACTTTTAACTACTTCTTCTTCCCTCTGCAATAGCATTCTATATATGTTACTGGCTTGTGCTTTACTTTCATTTATCTTTACCCTTATTATTTTTTCCAAGCTATTTTCTTCTCGTAAGAAGGCTTCTTTATTCTCACTTTTATTTAAATATATACATATTGCATTAATCTGCAACCATTGCTGTTTACCGATCCACCATTCCAATCTAGTTCTACTAACTCTTCCATCTTTCTCATATAACTGTTCCATTCTCATTACCCCTTTACTATTTAATATTTTAATAATTCTAGTTAAATTAGCCTCGTCCCCTATATTTAGTACATGTAACGTTGATAACTTGGATATCTTTATTCCACTTATCCTCTGCCATTTAAGCCATATTTCTAAACATGCTTTAAAAGGATCACTTAGGGTACTGGTTTCAATTCTACTCCAACTTTTAAATAATAATTCTTTATTATTTATATTATTAATTTCTCTTTCTAATTCTACCCATTTCTTTTCCCCCCATAACTGTAGCTCGATTAACCTTTCGATTTGAAATGCATTTCTATATAATACTAAGGATGGGCTTCCCCAACCTCCTTCTTTTTCTTGTGCATACTGCCAATGCTTCCTTATTCTAGATTTTTTCTCTCCTTCAATCCAAAAGTTTAGTCTATTATCCCATTCTCTTAATTTAGCCTCAGGAAAACTACCCGGTAAAACTTGAAACAAATACATCATCTTTGGTATTATCATCATCTTAAGGGCCCTAATCTTAGCCATTCTTCCTAAATTTTTACCCTTCCAATTTTTGATCTGCTTCTGGATTTTTTTCCATATTAAGTTGTAATTGGCCGTTGTTATTTTGGATGGATTTTTAAATAACCAAATTCCCAAATATTTCATTTTTTTACAACCTAATTTCAATCCTGAGATTTTTTGAATTTCAATTTGCTCTTTGGGGCCAGTATTTAAACATATTATCTCTGATTTTTCTATATTAACCTTAAGCCCAGATTGATCTTTAAATTCCTGAAGTAATATCATTATTTTTTTCATCATTTCAATTGGGGTTTCAGACATTACTATAGCATCATCTGCAAATAAGTTTAATTTCAATTCAAGTTCCCCTATTTGATAGCCTTTCCATTCCTTATCATTTATAATTTTATTTGCTAAGGTCTCGATTGCTAATGCAAATAGCATTGGGGATAATGGGCAACCCTGTTTAGTTCCATTTTGAATTTTAATCATTTCTGTTCTATTGCCATTTACTCTAATTTGAGCTACATTATCCTTATATATTGTTTCTATAACTTTACAAAATTTATTTCCCATATTTAAATCTTTACATAGTTGAAATAGGTATTCATGATTAACTTTATTGAAAGCCTTATATACATCTAATTTTAAAATGCTTAATTTCCTTTTGGTACTGGTAGCATGATGTAAAACATTAATCACATTTCTCATTGGTTCAGAGATTTTCCTTCCTTTCACAAATCCATATTGATCTTCTCCAATTATTTTTGGTAATATATTCTCCACCCTATTTGCTAATATTTTCATAAATATCTTGTAGTCCTGATTTAACAAGCTAATGGGGCGATAGGAACTAGGATCCGTTAAATCACGATCTGGTTTTGGGACCGTTATAATTTCTGACATTTTCCACGTCTGTGGAGTTTCAAAAGTTTCCATTACATTATTAAACAATTTCTCCATATACGGTAGTAATTCATTCATATACACTTTATAATATTCAGCTGTAAAACCATCTGGACCAGGAGCTTTAGCAGGTTTCAATCCCTTAATAACTCTAGATATCTCCTCACTTGTAATTTTTGCATTTAACATTTGACTGTCCTCTTTCTTTAATTGCTTTCTAACCTCTGAAGTTTGTGAAACAACATACTCTTTTTTATATAATTCCCCATAAAAATCTCTCATTATTTTTTTCCATTTCTACAGTATTGCGTTTTATTAGACCATCCTTATCTTTTAAAGCAGAGATAAAAGATTTCTCTTTTCTTTTTTTCAAATAATGTACCATTTGCTTCATAGATTTGTTGTTCCAACTTCTAATTCTATGTTTCATAATCATCTTCATTTTATTCCAATTTTCCTCATCAAGTAATTGTAATTGCTTTTTCTTAAATGATAATAGTAATTTCCATTCTCTGTTTCTTGTAATTTTTAAGGTTTCTTGGATTAATTCTATCTCTTTTAATAAATTATTTCTCTTAACATTCCAGGATTTCCTAAGGAAAGCTTCCGTACTAATGCAGTTACCCCTCATCACTGCTTTATGTGTATCCCAGACTATTGTTTCTTTAATCTCGCCTGTTGCATTAATACTAAAAAATCCATTAAGTTCCTTTTGTAATTTAATTCTACTCTCCTCATTTGCAGAGACAATGGGGTTATACCTCCAAATTCTTTGTTTATTACAAACCTCTATTTCTAACACAGCTGACAAAGGAGCGTGATCTGATAGCCAGATAACTTTCACTTCTGCTTTCTTCAACTTAACCTTATCTGTTTTATTAATTAACATGTAATCTATACAGCTAAATTTATTATGTCTTACAGAATAGAAAGTATCTCTTTTAACTACGTTTTGATGAAGGTCCATCATATTAATTTTATTTAAATGTAACTTTTTCTTATCCCCCTTCCCTGTTGTTAATTCCAAATTAAAATCACCTGCTAAAACCACTATACCTTCCGCAAAATTATCTAATTTCCGTTTTACATTTATTATGAATTGTTTTGCATTTACGTTAGGGGCATAGATAACCGCTAGAGTTACTAGATTATTTCTTATTTTCCCCTTAATAAATAACATTCTGCCATCCTTGTCCCTCTTAATATTGCTTAACTGAAAATCCACTCTTCTGTGAACCAAAATAGCTACCCCTTTTGCTTTGTTCGTTCCTTTCGACTGATATACTTTTTCCCATTCTATATTTGTTACTAATTTATTTGTTTTTTCCCTTCCCATATGAGTCTCTGAAAGGAATAAAATATCTGCCTTACAGTCTTTAGCCAGCTTCATGATTCTACATCGCTTTTTCTGTGATGAAAGACCATTTACATTGAGAGATAGAAGGCCTAGATCACCCATTTACATAAACTAAATGCATTTCCTCTTTCAACAAAACAGAGCCTGCCGGAGAATTGTTTATTTTCCCAATGAATCCACACCCTGGTGCCTCTAACCTGACCTCCCCCCCCCAGGGGAAGGCAACGGAAAAAACCTTCCGTTACTGAGAGGCACTCTTAGATCTACGTTCCCTCTGAAAGCCCTCCCTTCTCCCCCATTTTACAAGACAATAAAAGATTCCCCCCTCCTTCCCTCCTCTCCCCTTGTTAACTAGCATGAACCCCCAACAAGAAATACAAAAATACAGAAAAAAGGTTAATTAGTTGAAAAACTTAATACCATATTAGCATGACAACTCAGTTCAGTTTATTATTTTTTTCTTTTGTCTGGTGATACGTGGCTCATCTCGCTTCTCCGATTGAAGTGAAGCCAATTCTCCTTGAAGCTCGGCAATTTTCTCCTCTTTGGTTTGTTCTACTCGCGAAACGGTTCTGCTGCATCTGGCCGGTCGATCGATGCCTGGGTCTGCATTGCTTCCTCTGGATTTAATCCCAATTGTAAAAGCAGCTTTCTTCCTTCTTCTAATGACTTTGCCTGAAAAAATTTGGTGTCTTTAAACACAATAATGGTGGCAGGGTATCTCCAAGAAAATTTGATTCCATTTTCATACAGCTGAGAAGAGACCTCTCTCATCTGATTTCTCATCTTGAGAGTCTCGGCAGATAAATCTTTTAAAACACGTATTGGAAAAGCTTTGTAACGTAAGTTTAAAATCTGTTTGAGTTCTTTAAAAATCTCTGCAGCTCTTCTTTCTGAAACAAATCTAATAACAATGTCTTTTGAATCACCCTTACGAGGTCCAAAAGCCCAATGCGCTCTTTCAAATTCTTGCAACTCACATGTAACTTTGTTCTCGATAAACCACTGGAGGATTTCTTGAATAAGTTGTTTGCCCCCCCAAAAAATCTTTGGGGAAGCCTCTCAAGCGTATGTTAGCACGACGCTGTCTATCTTCAAGATTTATGATGCGAATTTCCTGGTGAGATTTCCCAGCTTCCAGCTTTCCAATCCTTTGATCTTGAGTTTTGGTTTGTTGTTTCAGTTCCGCCATTCCAGCTCCCAATGCCGATAAATCTTTTTTCATTTCTTGGAGCAATTTGCCCATATCAGCAAAACCTTTAAGCAGCATGTCCATCTTCTCCTCCAGCTCCACAGCAGACGCCATTTTCCCTTTGTGCTCACTTCTCCCCCCAACCGCGTAAACAAAAAGTTGTTTGCTTCAACTTTTAACTCCTTCTGGTAAAGTTTTCCAATAGCTTATTCAGTTCACTCTCCTCTCAATCCACTTTTAGTAAGCTAGAGAGGGTAGTTAAGGGTTAACTTTTATTTTTTTCTTCTTCATATGGGAGAGCTCTCCCTCGGTGCGTCTAGCTCAGGCGACGCATGCGTAGATCCCTCATTTCATCTATCTCTCTTATAAGTTCTTTTGGGTCCATTTGTAAAATTTCTCCTATTATGTCTGCCATTTTTGCTGATAGGTCTTTGTCTTTCTCCTCACTTATGTTTTGAAATCTCAAGCTATGTGAGGCAGATTGTAGTTCAAGATTAATTATTGCTTTGTCAAAGCTTCTATTAATTGCGTAAGTATGTTCTTCATATTCTTCCACCTTTTGATCTATATTCTGAACTATACCTTCCATTGCTTTCATTCTTTTTTCATTTTCTTGTAAATTCTGTTGTATAGCTTTCATATTTTCATCCATCTCCTTCATGCTCCCTTTTACTTCACCAATTTCAGTTTTGAGATCTCTGATCTCCATCTTGAGATCAGCTTTCAGATCTCCCATCTCATTTTTCATTTCTTCTTTCATTCCTTCTAGATATTTTTTCACTTCTTCTTTATTTGTATCCATTTGAGTTTGTGTTTTGTGCATGAAGTCTTGAATAACAGCTAAGGTATCTTGAATGGCCTGGAAATTTTATTCTGTTGGAGTTTTCTCCTTTTCTTTTTTTTTTCTTGAGCTAGCATTGTTATTATTGATCTTTGTTGTAACGGAGATGATGTGGGGGGATACCTTTGTGGTAAGAGTTGGAGTTGGAGTGGATGTTTGTTTTCGGGTTGTTGTTGTAACAGAAGTCACACTTTGAGCCCTAAAAGAACCTTTCATGTCTCAGAGGTTTACAGCAATACCTTAATTTACTTTCTTTTTCAGTTAATAATAAGATTTATATTCTTAAAAAATCACTATAGGATTAAAGTAATCAAACTTAGTAATTATGCAATAAAAAGATACAACAATCAAACAGGCAAAACAATCCAGCAAACAATACCAATATTAATAAACAGTAAAAGAATGGAAGGGAAAGGAAAAAGAAATAAGAAAAGAAATGAATTAATAACAAAAAAAGGCTATGACAATGGTTCTTAAAATACACTGTAAATCAAATATCAAACAATACACTTAGCCATGAACTTATGTGTATGAAAGAAAGAAAGGAAGGAAGGAAAAGAAAAGAGAGAGAGTAAATATAAAATATAATCTAGAATGTATTATAAATTTGGGGGTATACCAAATCAAGAGGGGGGAAAGTAATATTCTAGCACATTTTTAATATAAAAAATAAAGAGAAAAGAAATAGAAAAGCCAAGATAGAATATGACAAGAGAAGGGGGGGGGGAAAGAATTTAAAAAACACAGGTGAGCGCGCTCCCTATCTCCATACCAGGCCACTCGGAACATTCAAAATAAGAAAAGCCTTCGCCGGCAGGCGTTCTCTCAGCAAAGGCCGGCGAAGGTGATATTCAATGTCGGGGGCGCGCGCGCGGTTGAGCACGCTCCCTATCTCCATACCAGGCCACTCGGAACATTCAAAATAAGAAAAGCCTTCGCTGGCGAAAGTTTTTCTTATTTTGAATGTTCCGAGTGGCCTGGTATGGAGATAGGGAGCGCGCGCAACCTGCCCCGCCTCTCCTGCAACCCCCTTGCTGAGAGCCCTGGATGAAAGTGCTCTCAGCAAAGGGACTGAGATGGGCAGGGCATGCGTTCCAGGTGCGGAGGAGCCGTGCCCAAAGGTAGAAGGCGGCGGCGGAGCAGAGGGGGCGGATCGGGCGGGGGCAGTGACGAAAGGCCGAGGGGGCCGGAAGCAACATGGGGAGGCAGGGGCGACTACGGCTCCCTTCCCTTCTGCTGCCGGCACCTCCCCGCCCCCCCCCCCCACGGGACTGCGCGCCCATGGAAAATAGGGACTGCGCACCCATGGAAAAGGGCGCACGGCCCGGTATTTTTGGGATGCGCGCGCGCTCACATGCGCAGCCTACAGGGAACGGTGACTGTAAGACCATTAGGCATTTCCCATAAAAACTGCTTTGCCTGAAATCTAGTAACCCTATCCGATGGAGTTGGATACTTTTTCACCTTTGGCTTGACATCAATCTCTCTAACTGTCTAAGCTGCTCCCCTGCCGCACTATCACCAGCCACCTGCTGCTTACCAGCTTGCCCCCCAACCTGAGCATAGGGAGGAGGTCTTGGACATGCAACATAACACAGAGGATCCCAGCCCGTCTTCTCTTCCTCCTTTTCATATAACACTGAAGAAGTTACAAATGGGTCTGTCCAATCTACGTGTTTCCACACTAATAAATACTGCAATTGATCTGACAACTACTTTCTTTCCAGCACTCTCGAGTGACAATTTGGCTGGATTAGCACATCCCTAGTACAATATTCAATCATTGTAACCTTATCCAATCTTTTTGTGAAAGGAAAAAAAACAAGTTTCATTCCACTATGACAATAATTCATCTAACAGAGAAAGCACAGGAATGGGAGGAGCAACAGTTTTAATGACATGACTCCCCATGATTTACAACTATTCCCTTCACCTATTTACCCCTGCCACCACCACAGATCCACTCACTATATTTATATATTTATCTATATTTAATAGGGCTTTACCAAACAGACAAAGATTATAAACCAATCATCCAGTGCTAACTCCCTACAAACAACACAGCATTGTCAAGGAGTTACTCACCAAAGCACATGTGCATGCTTTACATCACCACTCTCAGGACAGCTTTCTCTGTTCAACTCAGGCTCACCACAGCTCTGAATCTAGAGCATCTCACTGAGGAGAAGAAAAACCTCACCAGCAACTGTAAAAAAACAACAACTGGGATGCCCCTGGCAAGGCCCTTCTTCACCCCAGAATGAATTTCCAAAAAATTCTGGACACGAGCCCCCAAATTTTGAGAAAAGAAAAATAATGACACAGGAGCCAGATGAACAGGAACAGACATTTACTATCTCATTGATCAAGGGGAGGCCAACCCAGGTAAAGAATCACACCTGAAGAAGGCAACTGACACTGTCATGCATACATTATTATACTAAACCATGGGACTTCCGGTGGCAGCGGAGCCGCGTCAGGAGGTTGGAGACAGAGCTCTGTCCCCAGACCTCTGTTTTTGCCCTGGCGATCGTGACCCAGCGATCCAATCGGACCCGGAGAGTCCGATCCAGAACAGGGGTTTTTCCAGCATCCGGGGGATATTTTGCTGCTACCCCAAAGGGGAAAGATTGCCCCGCAGCACCAGGAGCAAAGATCCGGGCCCTGGCAATGTCTGGCGCCCGGCCATAGTGGCACGTCCACAAGAAGGGAAGGAAAAAACAACAACAAAAGAAGTCTAACAGAGTGTATAGATCAATGGGGAAGAAAGGAGGTAAAGAGATTAATATTCCTACAAGCTTAATTACATAAATAAATACATAAATATATTAAATTAAGGTGAAGAAGAAGAAAGTTACAGTAATTTGCCAGTGTGAGTGGACTTTAATAAGCTGGAACAGATTCAGCTCCCATGATTACAGAGACCATATTAGAGCGTAAGATCTAATTTGCCTTACATTTATTCTGTGACTTTATTCCTGGAAGTTTTTATTAAATATATTAGAACCGAGGAGATAAGGACTGTATTGAACTGAACTTTATTTCTACAATCAAAGAGAGTTAATTAAATTTAAAATTACTGGCTCCCTTCCCTCTTTTGTGAAATCTACATAGTGATTGTATTTAAAGCAACAGCAGGAAAATATTACACAAGATGGAGGTTTAACACTTTATGAAGACAAAGGATTTAATGAAGACAAAGAACTAGACACGTCACATTATATTTGGATTTACTAAAGATATATTTGGATTTGCTAAAGATATTTTTGGATTTACTAGAGAAATAGGACTAAAGTATTTTAAGCTATGTTCAGTTTGGATTGAGGTTTATACTCTTTTTGAAGAAATTTTTGATCCTGAATAGAACTTTATTTGGACATTATCTGGACTTTACCTTTGGATTATAATTTGGATTATTTTGACTACAATTAATTGGTTTAAATTGTGTTTTTTAACTGGACAACAAGGATTGTTTAATTATTTGGACATTGGGCATTGGTTTATTTTCAAATAATAACAAGACTGAGTTGGCTTATTTTTAATCACCTTTAACTACTAGAAGAAGAAGACAGGACTGCTTTGGACATTACAGAAAATTTGACTTAAGTATTTTTAATTATTGTGGTAGAAATCCTTTTAATCAAATCAATTTAAAGCACAAATGAATTGTTAGATTTTTTTCCTCCCTCCTATCTGGCAAGCCCTTATCCCTCTTTGCACTTAGGTTGGCATTAGTTCTCCCTTTTTATTCCAGTATTATATAAATATCTGTTTAATCATCTTCTCTAGCTTTGTTTCACCTCTTTCCCCCATTTTTCTTACCTCTCTTTCTTTTAATCTTCTCCCCCCCCCCCTTTGCTTCTTTCTTTTTCTTTCTTTGAATATATATTTGAGCTGATAAGATTGTTTGGTAGTATAATATTTGATTAGTTATACTGGATTAATAATAACTGCATAAATAGTTTTAGTATTTTGATATTGTAATTTTTATATTGAATAATAAGTTGCTAATTTTTGGAAAACATTCTTTCACTTATATAAGCTATTTTAAGGATTTTTGTTATACTTTTTATTTTTCTCTTGATATATTTTGACATATTTTATGTTGTTTCTTTCTTTTTCCTACACCTTTATTTTTCTTAAGAAGAAATAGTAGTATTTTTTAAGCACATAGATATAAAAAGTATTTGATTCATATATAATATAAATTTTATTACCCCTCTTTATTCCCATATTTTAACATTTAATAATATTTAGTATTTTTATTGTATCTACTAGATTATATACTAAGTCTAACAGTAGTGGTTGGAATAATTGATCTTTAAGTATTTTAAAGTATTAAGTAAAATAGAAGATACAGTATTTTTTAAAAAAATTTAAACTGTTAACTTGATGCCATTTTGGAAGAAGATAAATTTTACAGGTATTAGGAAACTTAGAAATTCCCTTAAGATGTCTACTACGACTACCATCATAAAAACTAACAAAAAACAGACTTGAACGCCATCTTCTACCCCACAAGGGTCTCTATCCCTATCTCCAGCACAACAAAGAACAATAATAAGTATGTTGGGCAAGGAGAAAGAAAAGAAAATGGAGAAGACTTCAACACAACCATCATTCAGGATTCTTTAGCTGTTCTTCAAGATTTTATGCAGAAAACCCAGATCTAAATTGATGCAAACAGAGAAGCACCAGAAGAAGCTAACAGGCATTAAGAAGATATAAAAGCAGAAATGAGAGATCTGAAAGTTGAACTTGGAGACATGAAAGGAAGTGTCCAAGCAATGGATGGGAAAATAGAAGTTGTACAACAAACTTTAAAAGAAAATGAACAAAGGAATAAAATGGTGGAAGACAAAATGGAGAAAGCAGAACAGAGAATGGAGGAATTTGAAGACCACAGTAATATAATTAATCAAGGATTCAATGAAGCCATTACACATCTAGAATTACAACGTGCCTCTTACGGGCTGAGGTTTCAAAATGTGTTAGAAGAAAAAGATGAAGATCTTGGTTCAAAAATGGCGGAGATAATAGGGGAGATCTTACAGATGGATCCACAAGAATTAATAAAAGAAATTGGTGAAATTTACAGAGTACAGACTAGTTTTGCCAGGAAACACAATTTGCCGAGAGAGGTCCATATCAAATTCATCAGGAAGACTATAAGAGATGATATCTTAAAATGGACAAGAAATCAAAATTTAAACTACAAAGGAAAAAAACATCATAATATTAAAACAAGTGCCAAAAAGAGTACGGGAAAGCCGGAGGGAATATTACTTTCTAACCAGAATTCTAATCAGAGAAAATATAACCTTCCATTGGCTTATCCCAGAAGGTATTTTTTATATTGGCAAGGATCCAGAATAAAATTGGAGAGTGTGGATGAAGCTAGAGCCTTTTTTGAAGAAACTGGCCTGAATAGGTGAGAACAACCTCACAAAGAAATCAAAGAAAGAGAAGAGGATCAAGAGGCTGCCAGCAAGGAGAGGGAGGAGGCCCAAGGTGCTAAGAGAAAACAACCACAAATACAACAAGAATTGGTGTTAAGTAGCAGACTTCAAGAACCCAAAGAAACCAAGAAATATTATAAATAGACATGTGCTCTGACATTAATTTTTTCTCTGTCAACATAAATGGATTAAATAATCCAAGAAAAAGAAATCAAATATTTTCCAAACTTAAAAAACAAAGAGCGCAAATTACAATTTTAAAGAAGTCCATATCAAAAAATTAAACAGAAAACTATTATGCAACCCCAAACTAGGTAATATTTTTACCAGTTTAGCTGATCAAAAAAAAGAGGTATTGCAGTTTATATTGATGAAATGATTGAGACCAAACAATTATATAGCAATCAAGAGGGTAGAATCTTAATGTTACAAGTAAAATTAGAAACAAGACCTCTCATTATTATATCGATCTATGCACCAAATGAAAATCAAAAACAATTTTACAAGAAATTACATGATAAAATAATGGAGTTATCTATTGAAAATATGATAATAGTTGGAGATTTTAATGCTATATCTAATAGTCAAATGGACCATTTAGGTAAAAAGAAAGATAAGAAAAAGAATAACGCCGGCTGACTCACCGGCCCCACGGCGATGTTGCTGAAGGGCCGGGCAGACTCGGACCCTTCAGATGGCGGCCGCCATCTTGTTTTCGGCCGAAATCTCGCGAGACGAGATTTCGGCCGGGAATGCCCTGCCCACGTGGCCGGGCATGACGTCGGGTCCGGGCGGGGCCTGCTGGCCCTATTTAAGGGGCAGCAGGCCGGGAAGCAGCCTTTTCGCCCGGACCTGGTTGCCTGAGCAGACACTTGTTTGGTGCTGCTCGGCCGCCATTTTGTGTCTCCCTCG
This sequence comes from Erythrolamprus reginae, assembly GCF_031021105.1. Classification (NCBI taxonomy): domain Eukaryota; kingdom Metazoa; phylum Chordata; class Lepidosauria; order Squamata; family Dipsadidae; genus Erythrolamprus; species Erythrolamprus reginae. Next base: position 64,954,774 of record NC_091963.1, read on the forward strand.
TGTTGCGGCCGCCATTTTGTGGCCTACCGAGGGGGCGAAAAGTGCGTCCCTGACCAGGGGGGGGTGGTCGCGTTGCCTCCTGCCCCTCAACCTGATCTTTCTCCTGCTATGTCTTGGGCCAGGGTGTTGGAGAGGCTCGACGAGCTCGAGCAGTGGAGGAGCGGTGCGGTCCCCGGAGCGTCCAGCGATCCAGTACCCGCGGCGTTGGGGAGAGATCCGGCGGCGGCCCAGGCTGGGCAGATGGCTCCGTTTGGACGACAGGCCCCGGCAGGGCCTATGGCGGCTTTCCCGGGCCCTGCAGCATTGGGTCCCCCGTGGATGTCTTCAACCCCGTACGGGGCAGGTGAGGCTGCACCACACACTACATCACTGTCCTTTCTTCCTCCCCCCGCCCCGGTTTTCCCCCCGGCGGGGGTCGGGAGTGGGTCCAGCTTTTTGGGGGCCACCGCGGGCACCTGCGGGCAGGTATGGGCCCCGCCGGTTCCCCCTCCGGGGCCGCAGACGGCCGGTGCTGCCCCGCTGTCCGGGACGGGCCCTGCGGGGACACCTGCGGTGCCAGGTACAGGGGGGTGGGTTCCCCCGGCCCCTCCTGTCATGCCCCCACTCCCGGTTTTCCCTTATCCTCACGGGGCGGGAGTTTTTGGTGTGGCGGCCAACTCGATATGGGACCCGTTCGCTTGTATTAAAGCGGGGGCCATACCGTGCGGGTTGCCGTCCACCCCTCTAGGATGCCACCTTCACCCGTCGGTCAAGGAGGCTATTTGGCGGGGTGAATACGTGGATCTTTTTTCGCTTTTGAACCGTGAGGTTCCCAAGCAGGAGAAAGAGATTGTCCCGGGGGAGAAAACGAAGAAGACCAAGGTAACGAAATGCTTCAGCTCCTGGCTGTATGCTTTTCTTACCTATGGGTCGGTGGTGATCCAAAGGCAGCCGGCCATGGCCTCTGCCATGTTTAAGTATATAGACTTGATTGCCAGGGCCCACTTTGAATATAAGGGCACCATCTGGCGCCATTATGATAAGGGTTTCCGTATGAGGATGTCGGTGGAGCCTAACTTGCCATGGGATATGGTGGTCCCGGACCTGTGGTTCCGGGCCACGCATATGTCTGGGAAGGAAGGGTGTGAGCGCACGGATAGTGGGCACTTTATGGAGGAGGAGCCTGGCGCGGCTTCGCCGGCCAAGGCGACTCCGGGTGTGGCTGGCAAGGGGGCCTCGCCCGCTTGTCATGAGTTTGCTGCAAAAGGGGCGTGTTTTCGTCCCTTTTGTAAGTACAAGCATGCCTGCGGGAATTGTGGGGGGTCCCATGCAGCTTCAGTCTGTCCCCGCCCCAAGAAAGGGGCGGAGAAGAAGGGCGGGGGTCCAGGAAAACCTCCCCCACCAGCTGGGGGAAAAGGGGCCCAGTCCAATTAGGGTGTCTGTGCTCGAGGGTTGGTTGTTCGACTACCACCCTCGCCCGAGAGCCGAGTTGCTCTTGAGGGGCTTCTCCGAGGGATTTAGGATCCCTTATGTGGGTATTAGGAGGGCCTTCATGTCCGACAACCTCAGGTCGGTTGTCGGACATGAAGACATTGTACGGGCTAAGATTCGAAAGGAGGTGGCTGAGGGCAGGGTCCTTGGGCCCTTCCCGGAGCCGCCCTTTCCGAATCTTCGTGTGTCCCCCTTAGGTGTGGTCCCCAAAAAGGCGAGTGGTGAATTTAGGTTGATTCACCATTTGTCTTTTCCGAAAGGGGAGTCAGTGAATGACTTCATTCCTGACGAGCTTTGTTCTGTCCGGTACGCATCCTTTGATGCGGCCGTGGCTATGGTTAGGGAGTGTGGGGTGGGAGCCCTTATGGGTAAATGCGACATTAAGTCGGCATTTCGGCTCCTCCCCATTCACCCAGGCGACTTCGAGCTGCTGGGCTTCCATTTCGAAGGTGGGTTTTACGTGGATAGGGCATTGCCTATGGGCTGCTCTATTTCCTGCTCCCTTTTTGAGAGCTTTAGTACCTTCCTGGAGTGGGTGCTCAGGAGGCGGAGTGGCCTGGGGTCCGTCGTTCATTACCTTGATGATTTCTTGATGGCCGGGCCTGCGCAATCGGAGCAATGCTTTGCTTTGATGCGGGACTTCGAAGCCCTTTGTGCTCAATTGGGGGTGCCTTTAGCCTCCGAGAAGACCGAAGGCCCTGCCACCAGGATTACCTTCCTTGGTATTGAATTGGATTCAGTGGAGCAATCTTCCAGATTGCCCCTGGATAAGTTGATTAAAATCAGGTCCAAGCTTGAGGCGGTCTTGGGCTGCAGGAAGGTTACTCTTCGGCAGCTCCAGGAGTTGGCTGGGATTCTTAATTTTGCCTGTCGGGTAGTGGTGCCTGGTAGGGCTTTTTCTCGCCGGTTGTATGAGGCGATGAGGGGGCTCAGTTTGCCCCACCATCGTACCCGCTTATGTGCAGGGGTCAGGGCTGACCTCTGCGTGTGGCGGGAGTTTTTGGAACGTTTTAACGGGTTGTCGTTCTGGCGGCAGGAGCTTCTTTTGGAAGCGGAGCTGCAGCTGTGTTCCGACGCCGCAGGGACTTGCGGTTTTGGGGTAGTGTTAGGTGACCAGTGGTGCTGGTCGGCATGGCCTCCGGAATGGAGTGCCTGTTCATTGGTTAAGGACTTAACCTTTTTGGAGCTTTTCCCCTTAATAGTGGCCTTAGACCTATGGGGGGAGCAGTTCAGGGACAAGACTGTGCATTTTTGGTGTGACAATCTTGCGGTTGTCCATGTTGTGAACGCCCTGTCCTCTAAGAGTGACAGGGTGATGCGGCTTGTCCGCCATTTTGTGCACAGGTCCTTGTCTTTGAACGCCTTGTTTTTGGCTAGGCACGTCCCTGGTTTAGATAACGGGGTGGCTGACGCCTTGTCCCGTGGTCAGTTGTCCAGGTTTCGGACCCTGGCCCCGTGGGCCCGAGAGTCGCCAGAGGTGTTTCCAGCCCACCTGTGGAGCCTGGGCGGGCTCTCGAGAGCTGGAGAGACGAGGCCTCCAGGGCGATCGCCTTATCGGTAGCTCCTAGCACCCTGCGAGCTTATCAGCGTGCAGGTAAGGAGTTTGGGGATTTCAGGCTGGGTAAGGGTTACCCCCATTGCTGGCCTGCCCCGGTTGAGCACCTAGCTGAATTCTGTGTCCTGCTGAAGGGGCGTGGCCTTTCAGTGAGGACTATCAGGGCTAGGTTAGCCGGCCTCGCCTTTCTGTCCAAGGCGGGGGGGTTTGGTGATTTTACGGGTGATTTTCGCATCCGGAGGATGCTGGAAGGTTGGGTGCGGGAGCGACAGGGGTTCCCCTCCGACACTCGTCGGGCCCTGACGGTTCAGCAGCTGTCTCTGATTAATCAGACATTTGGCAGTCTGTGTGCCTCTCTTTACGAGGCTCGGCTGTTCAGGGCAGCGACTTGCGTTATGTTTTTTGGGGCCCTCAGGGTCAGCGAGGCAATGGCCTCCTCACAGTCTGACTTGTCGCTCCGCGCTTTCCAGCTCGCTGATCTGTCCTTTAGACAGGGGGGTGTCTCTCTTTTGGTGAGACACTCCAAGACAGATCAGTTACACAGAGGGGTTAGACTTGAACTTAGCGCAGCCACCGATAAGTCTGTTTGCCCGGTGGCTGCTTTGCAGCAATTTTGTGTTTTGCGTGGGTCAGGGCGTGGGTACCTTTTTCTACACCAGGATGGCACCCCCCTGACCCGGTATCAATTCTGGGCGATAGTGTCTAAGGCTATGTCTCAGGTAGGCATGGATCCCGCCGGCTATGGAACGCATTCGTTCCGTATCGGCGCCGCCACTAGCGCGGCACTTTCTGGTTTCCCGGCCCAACGGATTCAGGAGATCGGCCGCTGGCGGTCAGCGGCATATTTGGGTTACGTTAGGCCCGCTGAGGATCCGGGGCAGGGTTTAGGCTAGGTAACCTCTCTGTGTGTGTCCTCTTCCAGGTTCCCAGTCCAGGCAGAAACCGACGGCGCTCCTGTGTGGCCACAGCATGGTCTTCTGGGCCGGCCGCTCCGCATCCAGAAGCGCCATCGGGACCCAGCTGTCGTTGGGACGGTGGGTCAATGTTGTTTGGATGGGCCGGAGGGGTATGCGGTGGGAGGGGCTCCTACCGACGTTGCTGCGTACTCAGCATCTCAGGGCGGTACCCGGCGCTGCTGGGCGGGCGGCTACCCAGGGTTGCGCCCAGATGGGACTGGGTGGTCGGCAGCCCATAGCCGCACCCAGATGGCTGGTCTTGCACCTCGGTGGCAATGACCTATGCCTGCTTGGCGGTCTACCGTTGATCGTCCAGGCGCGCGAAGACCTGCGGCGGCTTCGCACGTTATGGCCCACCACGCAAGTGGTGTGGTCAGAGATCCTTCCAAGGATCGTTTGGAGGGACGCCATTTCCCTTAGGGCCATCCACCGGGTTAGACGCAGGGTGAATAAGGCCGTGGGTAAAACTGTCAAAGAATTAGGGGGGATTGTAGTGGCCCATCCCCTCATCACTGTAGATCGGCCGTGGCTTTACCGGGCCGATGGCGTTCACCTGTCAGAACAGGGGAACGCCATTTTCTTACAGGACCTGCAGAGGTCTCTGCGTGAGCTGGCGCAGATAGAGGGGGGAGTCGGGGGGCCAAGATAGAGATCTGACCCCCGCTCCATGGCAGGTTAGGGGCGGAAATCTGGGTGGTTTCAGCAACTGCGCGTTCTCCCTTGGGCATCTTTGGGGATGATTGACAGGTTCTCTCCAAGCCCATGGTGGGTGCTACCTGCGCACTTGGGGGGAACCTGTCTTTGGGTCCCGCTATTGAAGTCCCAGGGTAGGGGTGAGCCGGCGGGACCCCCCTCATGCGAGTGTATGGCAGGGTCTCAGGTGAGGGAGAGGTCCCTCACCTGGACCAGCATCGATTACGCCCATAGTTGCCCAGGAATGTTGACCTTTTACGTCATTTCCGCCCCGGAAGTATTTGTTTGACCCTGCAGGTCCACTGTTTCCGGGTCATAGTTGAGTATGTTGATTTATGCAAATTTATGCTAATTCATGCTAATTTAATTAATAAATTATGCAAATTTATTATAATAAAAATGACCCAAGTTTAAATCCAGCTCTTGTGTCCGAGTCGTTACTCCGTCTCTTCTGCAATAACGCCGGCCGACTCACCGGCCCCACGGCGATGTTGCTGAAGGGCCGGGCAGACTCGGACCCTTCAGATGGCGGCCGCCATCTTGTTTTCGGCCGAAATCTCGCGAGACGAGATTTCGGCCGGGAATGCCCTGCCCACGTGGCCGGGCATGACGTCGGGTCCGGGCGGGGCCTGCTGGCCCTATTTAAGGGGCAGCAGGCCGGGAAGCAGCCTTTTCGCCCGGACCTGGTTGCCTGAGCAGACACCCACCCGCCCTTCCCTATTTTGCAGTGTGCCTAGGGGTCGCCTGCGGGGGCCGAATGGGAATTTTTTGCAGCCTCGCCCATTAGGCCAGGCTGTTTTTTCGCCCATTCCACACTGGGGAGATGGATGTGCGGTTAGGGGGTGTTTGCATTTAATTAGGTTAATTGGCTTACCTCTGGTCATTGGGTAGGCAGGTTAGGGGCGGAAATCTGGGTGGTTTCAGCAACTGCGCGTTCTCCCTTGGGCATCTTTGGGGATGATTGACAGGTTCTCTCCAAGCCCATGGTGGGTGCTACCTGCGCACTTGGGGGGAACCTGTCTTTGGGTCCCGCTATTGAAGTCCCAGGGTAGGGGTGAGCCGGCGGGACCCCCCTCATGCGAGTGTATGGCAGGGTCTCAGGTGAGGGAGAGGTCCCTCACCTGGACCAGCATCGATTACGCCCATAGTTGCCCAGGAATGTTGACCTTTTACGTCATTTCCGCCCCGGAAGTATTTGTTTGACCCTGCAGGTCCACTGTTTCCGGGTCATAGTTGAGTATGTTGATTTATGCAAATTTATGCTAATTCATGCTAATTTAATTAATAAATTATGCAAATTTATTATAATAAAAATGACCCAAGTTTAAATCCAGCTCTTGTGTCCGAGTCGTTACTCCGTCTCTTCTGCAATAACGCCGGCTGACTCACCGGCCCCACGGCGATGTTGCTGAAGGGCCGGGCAGACTCGGACCCTTCAGATGGCGGCCGCCATCTTGTTTTCGGCCGAAATCTCGCGAGACGAGATTTCGGCCGGGAATGCCCTGCCCACGTGGCCGGGCATGACGTCGGGTCCGGGCGGGGCCTGCTGGCCCTATTTAAGGGGCAGCAGGCCGGGAAGCAGCCTTTTCGCCCGGACCTGGTTGCCTGAGCAGACACCCACCCGCCCTTCCCTATTTTGCAGTGTGCCTAGGGGTCGCCTGCGGGGGCCGAATGGGAATTTTTTGCAGCCTCGCCCATTAGGCCAGGCTGTTTTTTCGCCCATTCCACACTGGGGAGATGGATGTGCGGTTAGGGGGTGTTTGCATTTAATTAGGTTAATTGGCTTACCTCTGGTCATTGGGTAGGCAGGTTAGGGGCGGAAATCTGGGTGGTTTCAGCAACTGCGCGTTCTCCCTTGGGCATCTTTGGGGATGATTGACAGGTTCTCTCCAAGCCCATGGTGGGTGCTACCTGCGCACTTGGGGGGAACCTGTCTTTGGGTCCCGCTATTGAAGTCCCAGGGTAGGGGTGAGCCGGCGGGACCCCCCTCATGCAAGTGTATGGCAGGGTCTCAGGTGAGGGAGAGGTCCCTCACCTGGACCAGCATCGATTACGCCCATAGTTGCCCAGGAATGTTGACCTTTTACGTCATTTCCGCCCCGGAAGTATTTGTTTGACCCTGCAGGTCCACTGTTTCCGGGTCATAGTTGAGTATGTTGATTTATGCAAATTTATGCTAATTCATGCTAATTTAATTAATAAATTATGCAAATTTATTATAATAAAAATGACCCAAGTTTAAATCCAGCTCTTGTGTCCGAGTCGTTACTCCGTCTCTTCTGCAAAACAATTTTACCAACAACATTTTGGAAAATGAGTTCAGAACTCTCATTGCAAGATATTTGGCATGAATTGCATCCATCAAATAAACAATATACTTTCTATTCAAATCCTCATAAAATTTAGACCAGAATAGATATGGCATGGGCCTCTACACACATTTCTGAATATATCTTGAATATTGAAATAGAAACAAATAACTGGGCAGACCATAACCCATTAGTAATTTTATGGAAAGGAAACAAAAAACTGAGTAATTGGCAAATGAATAGAAATATTTTATGAGATCCCCAATATACAGAATGGATAGAAAAAGAATTAGAAATCTTCTTTAATATAAATAAAAATACAGATACTACGCCATAAAATTTGAAGGCGTATATATGTGGCCTGACAATTTTGTATACGGTAAAAAATAATAAAGAGAAAAAGAAACAACTTCCACAATTAGAGGCAGAATTAAAAGATTTAGAAGCAATATCACAAAGCAATCAAGGTGATAATACAGTTAAAAGGAAAATGGATTTAATAAAACATAAAATAAATTTGATAGTATAAGAACAAATAGTTGAAAAAATAAAATGCACCAAACAGGAATATTTTGAATATGCAAATAAACCAGGACGTTGGTTAGCATCTAAATTAAGGAATCAAAGAGAATCTAAAAAAAAAAAAAAATTAGAAGAGAGTAAAGGTACACTTATTTATAGAACAGATGAAAAGAAGGAGATCTCATTCGAATTCTATAAAAAATTATACCAAAAAGAAGACATAGTAGAAGATAAGGCTTTAGAATTTTTAAGTTCAATAGACTTACCAATAATAACAGAAGAACAACAACAAAAACTCAACGCACCACTTACAATGGTTGAATTACAACAAGTACTTAAGAACCAGAAAAATAATAAAGCTACCTGACCCTATACCGGCAGAATTTTATAAGCTAAATAGTAATATAACAAATATGTTAGAGATTTTTAATAACATAATTGCAGATGGTAAAATCCCCAAATCCTGGTCAGAAGCTTTAATAATTTTAATACACAAACCAGGTACAGAGAAGGAAAAAATCCAAAATTATAGGCCAATCTCCTTATTAAATGTAGATTACAAAAATCTTTGTTTCAGTAAATGCCTTCAGACTAAAAAATATTGTGAATGGAATAATACATGAAGACCAAAATGGATTTTTACCGGGCAGGCAGATTAAAAATAATTTGAGGACAATTATAAACACACTAGAATATTATGAACAAAATCCAGAAAAATAAATGGCATTAGTATTCTTAGATGCAAACAAAGCATTTGATAATGTTGATTGGTCCTTTATGAAACTGCAATTGAACAAAATGAATTTTGGTACCAATTTTTTAAATATAATTGATGCAATATATTCAAATCAAATGACTAAAATTATCTTGAATAATGATCAAACAAAAAGTTTGAAATATAAAGAGGAGTTAGACAGGGTTTCCCCATTTTACCATTGTTATTTATTTTAACATTAGAAACCTTATTGATAAAAGTAAGAACAAATAAAAATATTAAAGGTCTAGAAATAAAAAAAGAATCCTACAAAGCACAGGCATTTGCAGATGATGTTGCTTTTATAATAGAAGATCCATTATCCAAATTAATAGACTTAATAGAAGAATATGAAAGTGTAGCAGGTCTGAAAATCAATAAAAATAAGACATAATTATTAACTAAAAACATGACAGATTTTCAGACAAAACAATTAGAAAAAATATCAAAAATGTAGATAGCAAAGAAAGTAAAATATTTAGGTATTTCAATTTCAGCTACATCTATGTCATTAAAAGATGATAACTATTTGAAACTTTTAAAGCAAATTAAAAAGGATTTAGAAATATGGAATAATTTACAGCTATCATTATTAGGAAGAATTTCCACAATTAAGATGAATATTTTACCCAAAGTTCTGTTCTTATTCCAGGTAATTCCCATAAACCCAGGAGGAGAATTTTTTAAAAGAATTAACGAAGATAACAAAAAAATTTATATGGCAAAGTAAAAAAACCTAGAATAAAACAATGTGCATTAGAAGATGTGAAGGAAAGAGGAGGCCTCGCCCTCCCAAATTGGAAGCTATATTATCAAGCAGCAGCCCTATCTTGGATCAAAGAATGGCTTACTTTAGAAAATAGAAGGTTACTAAATTTGGAAGGCCATGACTTAATGTTAGGCTGGCATGCTTTTATATGGTATGAGAAGTATAAAATACACTCCTATTTTAAGAGGCATACAATTAGAAAGGCACTATTGGAGGTCTAGAATGACATAAAAAAAGACCACTTTTTAGTTATGCCAGAATGGATATCCCCGATTGAAGCCATATGTCCCCCTAATTTACTACAAGAAGGTAAATTGTTAATTACAAATCCAGGAAAATTGATCGGGAAAGTATATAAATACTTAATTAACTGCAAAACTATAGGTTGGATATTAAAAGGTAATATGATTAGTTGGTGCAGAAACTTAGGTAAAGAAATAGATTTAAATACATGGGAAAAGGTGTGGACATATAATTGGAAAATAACTAAAATCAACTTCTTTTAAGGAAAACCATATTAAGATGTTTTACAGGTGACATTTACCACCTAATAGAATTTCAAAAATGTTTCCAAGTAAATCACCTAATTGTTGGAAATGCAAAACAGAAATAGGCACTTATTATCATACAGAGTGGACTTGCTCAAAAGCAAAGGGTTACTGGAATATGGTAGAAAGATGGTTAAAAGAAATAAACACAGCAAGAAATTAAGAAAACTCCAGAATTTTTTTTATTAGGTATTTCAAATAATAAATATTAAAAAGAAATATATTATTTAATAATTTATATATTAGTAGCTGCTAGGATTGTTTTTGCACAAAAATGGAAAGAAATGGAGACACTGAAAGAAGAAGTACTTAGAAAAATTATAGAATGTGCTGAGCTCAATATGATGACGAGGCAGTTAAATAACCAAGAAGAATTGGAATTTTATAATATTTGGCAGATGGTAAATATCTGGTGGGGTTAAAAAATGTATAAGGATGTTGAAATATTAGTCAAAAAGTTAAATTTATTAGAAAAAAACAAGTTAGGTAGTGATGTTTTATAATAGAACGTATCTTTTTTATTTGATTTAACTTATAATTAGGTTTTTTTCAGAAAATATATATAGTTCAATATATTATTAGATTTGTTTTCAAATAGCGAATTGTAATAGGTATTATTATATATTCTCTGAATTCATCTAAATAATAATAAGTTTTTCTTTTCTTCTGTACAATGAAGACTTCTATTTTGAGTGGAGCGAATGTAGCTCCTTTTTATGTTATGTGTTGTGTCTGTAATGTTAGTCTTTTGAAAAATAATAAAAACATTTCAAAAAAAATATTATACCAAACCACAATGCATACTTGACTCCCAGGATTTTGAACAATCCAATAAGTCATGATGTTAGCTCCCACAAGTCATGAAGTTAGACATACATTATTAATGTGTTTTTTCCTTTTCACTTAGGGACTTTCTGAATGAAAATTCCCCAGCCTTGCTCTTATCCTTTGTTACTAAAACAATGGGCTTAAAATATCATGTTTATGCACAATACTGCTTCACATGCATTATTATATAATTGTACATAGAAAAGGTCATCTAAAGTATAATTTGGTTCATACAAAGTACAATATGGCTACACTCTGGTTCCCTTTCTTACACACAATAAACCATCTTTACACTTTTCTCTCACTTATATATAATATTCTTGTATGAGTGTCTGATTAATAATCTTGATTTTCTTCCAGTTTCAAATAGAAATTCTGAAACCTTTTATCTAACTAACCTTTTATCTAACAATCATGAAAATAACCAAGACAATTCAAATGAAATACACTAAATTAAATTTAAGTTTATCACCAAAGACTACAGCTTAAAATGTCTGCCAGCTTTTTATTTTTATCTCACAGGATTCTTTTATATACTTTCATAATTTTGTTAAGCACTACAGTTTGCTCATAAAGAGCAACTGGCTGAGAAATGTGAGTTTGAGTAAGAAAGGAGGAGAAAGAAGGAAAAAAGCCATCCTCCAATCAGTTTGAATTTACAGAAGCTGAGGAAAGAGCAACTGGCTGAGAACTGCGAGAATCATATAACTGAACATTCACCCCCCCACCCAGCAAGGATACAGCTCTCCCACCAAACTCCTACACTCATCTTGCAAAATATCTACACACACCCTACAAAAGAACCTAACAAACTGAAAGCACAACTTCCCACATTCTAATCTCCCACACACACCTTGCAACCAACCACACACGTGGAAGACAAACCCACCGCAACCAAGGATGAGGAAGGTACCGACTCCTTGGTGATTTGCAGATTGTGTTCTACGTACACACTTCTGCCCTCAAACCTCCCAAACGTTACACGCAACAAATGTAAATTAATCCAATTACTACAGGGAAAAAATAGAAAACCTAAAAAACTAAAAACTCTCAAACACAAACATAACAACGAGAAAGACTAACCAACTCCTAGCAGACCTAACACCTCAGAAGAGCAAAACAGAATCAATCCCCCAGAGGATGAAAATGGCTGGACACATGTCACACAAAGAAGGAAAAACAAACCAAATACAACACCACTACCAATTCCAACCCACCCCCTCCCAACCCCACTACCTACAAGCAACAAATACCTACAACTCATAACATAAGAGAACCCACAGATAATTGACCAAGAATCACTAGAAAGAAAGCACACCAGATGCCACCACAACAAAGAAACACCCCACCCCCTGATGATTGGTGGCTCAATTCTCAGGGGAACTGAACCTACCATCTGCAGATCAGACAATCAAACCAGAGAGCTGCCTCGCTGGAGCTAAAATCTCTCACATAACATAAAGCCTTACCAAAACAATAAAACCCACGGATTACTATCCCCTACTGGTGAACTATGCAGGAACAAATGACACAGGGAAGGACTTGAATGCAATAATGAGAGACTATAACTAATTCGGCAACACAGTCAAAAACATAGATGCACAGGTTGTTTTTTCTTCCATCCTGCCTACAAGAGGAGGACACCTGACAAGAGAACACAAAATCTCACAAATAAATCATTTGCTAAAGGGTTGGTGATGCCAAAATAACTTTGGTTCCCTTGATCATGTGCTATAATATCTCCAAGATAGGCTTCTAGCAAAGGACAGGCTACACCTCACCAGGGCTGGGAATAATTTCCTAGGAAACCAACTAGCCCAGGGGTAGGCAAAGTTGGCTCTTCTATGACTTGTGGACTTCAACTCCCAGAGTTTCTGAGTCAAATCATTCTAGTTCAGGAATTCTGGGAGTGGAGGTCCACATCACTGTTCCCTGTAAGCTGCGCGCACCTGCGCGTGTGCACCCCAAAACGCCCCCACCGCGCACCGACCCGCCTCTCTTTCTCCTCTGCTTCCCGCCTTGGGGCGTGGCTCCTCCCGCATCGGGAACGCCCACCCCGCCGCTCTTGCAGTCCCTTCGCCGAGAGCGCTTTCACCCCGGGCTCTCAGCGAGGGGGCTGCCAGAGAGGCAGGGCAGGCGTTCTCACAGCAGAGACTGGCGAAGGTAATTTTCAGTGTCGGGCACGTGGGTGTGTGCGCTCCTCATCCCCCTGCCAGCCTGCTCGGAACATTCAAAATAAGAAAAACCTTCGCCGACGAAGGTTTTTCTTACTTTGAATGTTCTGGGCGGGCTGGCAGGGGGATGGGGAGTGCACGCACCCACCCGCATGCCCGACATTGAAAATCACCTTCGCCGGCCTCCGCTGTGAGAAGAATGGAGAGAGAACAAGAGAGAGTGAGAGTGACAGAGCAAGATAGAGGGAAGGTGAGAAAAAGAGAAAGAGAGGGGAGAGAAAGAGATAGCAAGAGAGAGAGAACAAGAGAGAGAAAGAGTGAGAGAAAGAGAGAGAGAGAGAAAGCAAGAGAGAGAGAAAGAAAGAAAACAAGAGAGAGAAAGTGAGAAAAAGAGAGAAAGGGCAAGAGGGGGAGAGAGAAAGAGAGAGAAAGAAAGAGAGAGATGAGAGAGGAAGGAAGAGAGTGAGAGAGAGGAAGAAAGCAAGAGAGAGAGAGACAGAGAAAGCAAGAGAGAGAGAAGAATGGAAGGAAGAGAGAGAGAGAAATGATAGAAAAAAGGGGAGAAAAAAAGAGAAATGAGAAAATGATTGAGGCAGAGAATGACAGGAAAGAGAGAGAAACAGAGAGAGAAGTGACTCTTGATTTAAAGCATATGGTAAAAGCACTTAAATAATAAAAGAGAAAAAAACCCCAGCCCTCACCTGTTTTTATTAATAGTTATATTTTTGGTTTTGCTGGTTGTTTTAGTTTTAATAGTAATGGATTTTGGGGGTTTTTAAATTATTAATTTCTTTTAATAAAAAAGAAGGGATTTTTTTCTTATTTATTTATTTATTTATTATTTCTATGCCGCCCAGTCCCAAGGGGACTGCCGCTCAGACACTATACTTTTCCGTTCACACCGAAAAAAAATTAGAGGGAACATTGGTCCACATGTCATAGAAGAGCCAATTTTGCCTACCTCTGGACTAGCCCAGGAGGTTTTGTCAGGAGGGCTTTAAACTAAGACCGAGAGGGGAGGATGACCAAACTAGGAGATCAAACGATGAACAAAATAAGGATGGGGAACAAGTCAAGCTCAAACACCAGCCAGAAGATACAATATGCCCTCCCAGTATCAGGCACAAATGACTCAAATGCCTTTACACAAATGTACAAAGCCTGGGAAACAAACAGGATAAACTGCAAATACTAATGCATGAGGGTAAACATGATTTAGTTGGAATAACAGAAACCTGGTGGGATGAAACACACGATGAACACACAGATAAAGGGATACAAACTTTTCAACAAAAATAGGTCACACAAAAAAGAAGGTGGAGTTGCACTGTGCATAAAAGAGCACTACACTGTCACAGAGTTACATCCAACTAAAGAAAAAAATATCCTAGAAAGCATATGGATTAACGTAAAGGAAAGAAAATGTGACACAACAATAGGAGTATGCTACGGACCACCAAACCAAACTGAAACTATGGACAACCTTTTTACAAACCAATTAATGGAAATATGCAAAAAGCATAACACAATTATAATGTGTGACTTTAACTACCCTGACATCAATTGGAAAACCAACTCAACACTAAGCGATAAGTCTAATAGATTCCTAACCAGTCTTGCAGATAGCTTTGTAGCCCAAAAAATGGAAGTAGGAACTAGAGGGGCAGCAATATTAGATCTAATACCAACAGAGAAGAAATGATAGAAAGAGTTGAAGTAGAAGGGACATTGGGTGAGAGTGACCACATCATCCTAAAATTCAATTTAATGCAAACACAAATGGCTGGTCCTAACATCACTAAAGTTCTGGACTTCAGAAAAGCAGACTTCAACAAACTTAGAGATAACCTGGGAAGCTTGGGAGGCCCTGAAAAACCAACTTTAAAAGCCGCTACAGAAGCATATGCCAACAAATAAAAGCAGAATGTCTCAACTACCACAGTGAACAAGAGGAAAACCTCCTACGCTCCAAATCTAACCGTGCCTTCTACAACTTCGTCAACAACAAACTTAACGACTCCAGACCTATTCCACCTCTCGTAGGACCACACAACATAGAATACCACGATGACCCATCCAAAGCTAACCTCTTCAACTCCTTTTTTGGCTCTGTTTTTGTTAACAGTAATGGCTCATCCCCCCTCTTCGCAAACCGCACTTCTAACTCATTAAACAACCTAACCCAAATCATCTTCACTACAGACCACGTTGAAAAAGCAATCCGTGATCTCAACCCTTCCCTATCTGCTGGACCAGATGGTCTTTGTGCATACTTCTTAAGAAAACTTTCTTCTGCCATAGCTGAGCCCTTAAGCATTATCTTCCAAAAATCCTTCAGGACCAGTACTCTCCCCAAGCTGTGGTCTAAAGCAGTAGTCATCCCCATCTTCAAAAAAGGAGACCTATCACTAGTTGACAACTACAGACCAATATCTCTATGCTGCGTTCCTTGTAAAATCATGGAATCAATCATAAATCAATCAATTACCCTTTACCTAGAATCTAATAACCTACTATCAAAAAAACAATTTGGATTCAGAAAGAAACTATCCTGCAACCTACAACTACTTCACTGCAAAAACATCTGGACTACCCACCTTGATCAAGGAAAATCCATCGATGCAATTTATATCGACTTCTGCAAAGCCTTTGACTCAGTGGTTCATGACAAACTTCTCCTAAAACTCAAATCCTATGGCATCTCAGGACTCCTCCACAACTGGATTACTGCATTCCTGTCAAACAGGCAACAAGTTGTCAAAATCGGAAGCGCCATTTCCTCCCCTGTCCCTGTCAAAAGCGGCGTTCCCCAAGGCAGCGTACTAGGTCCTACTCTTTTCATCCTATACATCAATGACCTCTGCGATAATATCGCAAGCAACTGTGTGCTCTTTGCCGATGATGTGAAACTTTTCAACACCACTGACAACACACTCACTCTCCAAAAAGACCTTGACTATGTTTCAGATTGGTCTAACATCTGGCAACTTTGAATCTCAACCAACAAGTGCTCTACCCTCCACATCGGCAAAAATAACCCAAACCTCATATATGAACTAAACGAACAAATTCTCACAGCAAACCCACACCCAGTAAAAGACCTCGGAATACTAATTTCAAATGACCTAAGTGCTAAAGCCCACTGCAACAATATCGCCAAAAAGGCTTCCAGAGTTGTAAACCTGATTCTACGTAGCTTCTGCTCTGGCAATCTCACACTACTGACCAGAGCCTACAAAACCTATGCCAGGCCCATCCTCGAATATAGCTCATCTGTCTGGAACCCTCACCACATCTCAGACATCAACACTCTCGAAAACGTCCAAAGATTTCACCAGAAAAGCCCTCCACTCCTCCACCCGAAACAGAATACCATACGAAAACAGACTAACCATCCTGGATCTTGAAAGCTTAGAACTGCGGCGCCTAAAACACGATTTAAGTATTGCCCACAAAATCATTCGCTGTAATGTCCTTCCGGCCAACGACTACTTCAGCTTCAACCGCAACAACACAAGAGCATGCAACAGCTTCAAACTCAATGTTAATCGCTCCAAACTTGACTGTAAAAAATATGACTTTAACAATCGAGTCATCGAAGCGTGGAACTCATTACCGGACTCAATAGTGTCAACCCCCAACCCCCAACATTTCACCCTCAGACTCTCCACGATTGACCTCTCCAGGTTCCTAAGAGGCCAGTAAGGGACATACATAAGTGCACTGATGTGCCTTTCGTCCCCTGTCCAATTGTCTTTCCTTTCCCTTTTATCATATATATTCTTTCCTTCCCACCCACTTCTCTTCCTCTTTACTTCCTATCTTTACTTCCTATCTTTTATATATCACTTAATGTCTATTCTCTTTCATATGTATTGTATATTGGACAAAGAATAAATAAATAAACAAATAAATAAATAAATAAACAAACAATCATCAAAGCCCAAAATAACACAATTCCTATGAAAAAAGAAAAACAGGAAATCTAACAAGAAAGCAGTATGGCTAAACAAAGACATCACAGAAACTCTAAAAGAAAAAAAAGTCAAATACAAAAAATGGAAAGAGGGACACATAACCAAAGTAAAGTACCAACAAACAGCAAGAACCTGCAAACAAAAAATAAGGACAGCAAAGGCTCAATATGAACAAAACCTTGCAACAAAAGTCAATGACAACAAAAAAAGCTTCTTCCAACACATAAACAACAAGAAAAAATGTAAATAAACAGTTGGTATATGAAAAAGAGAAGATTGGAAAGAAATCATAGACAATAGAGACAAAGCAGAACTGCTCAATACATATTTTGCATCAGTCTTCACACCAAAATAAACCACTAACCAACAAACAAGCATCACAACCGCAAAAAACAGTTTTGGAACAAAACTCAACATAACTAAAATCATAGTAAGAGACCCTGAGAGAACTCTACAAATCGCCAGGACCAGATGGACTATACCCCAGAGTCCTAGAAGAACTGGCAAATATCATTGCACCTACCACTACTCCTTATCTTCCAAAAATCATGGAACACAGGAGAACTATCAGAAAATTGAAAATGAGCTGACATAGTCCCCATCTACAAAAAAGGGGGAAAAAATAGACCCAGGCAACTACAGACCAATTAGTCTGACATCTATACCTGGAAAAATACTAGGAAAAAAAAATTAAAAATAGCTCTGCCACTACCTAGAAACAAACAAGATAATAACCAACAGTCAGCATGGGTTTGTCAGAAATAAATTATGCCAAACCAATCTCATATCATTTTACAACACCATAACCAAACCAGTAGACCAGCATAATGCAATAGACCTAATATATTTGGACTTTAGTAAAGCTTTTGATAAAGTAGACCACAACCTACTACTCTACAAATTTGAAAAAAAGTGGGATTGACTACAACATATGTAGATGGATTAACAGTTGGCTGACCAACCGCACTCAACAAGTAGTCCTCAACGGATCCAAATTCACATGGCAGGAATGATCTATTGATTGAGTGAATGATAATTGAATGTTTTTAAGTTTTTAGGATGTTTTTTAATCTTTAAACTGTTATTAATTGAATCAAATTGTTTTATTATGTATTCTATGTTTGTTGTGAGCCGCCCCGAGTCCACGGAGAGGGGTGGCATACAAATAAATGAATGGACGGACGGACGGACGGACAAACAAACAAACAAACAAACAAACAAACAAACAAAACCCCTGAACATTTTTATATGGTTCTTGTTGGTATGAAACCTGCTTTCAGAAAAGCTGAGATGCAATGAGAGAAACATACCTGGGATCCAACAGGGAATGTTGTATGGGATTTACTGGATTGGTGCTGGGCAGAAATATTTGTATTGCACAGTGCTGTATTTCCTCTGGCTCCTGGAATTCAAATTAAAAAGATTATATTTTAATTTCTATCTTGAGGACCAACACATTACATTTTATTGTGATGTAACATAACATCATAATAAAAATAATATGTCAAAGCAGTTTATCAATAATTCATGTGCTCAATTCACTTATCAGATGCATAAATTATCCAACATTCCTTCTGTCCAGCCCCATTCTTTGAACTAATAAAGAAATCTGAAAACAGTGAAACTGCACTATCATCACTATTAATGTGGTTTGTACAGCCACTTACAGGAAAGCTTTCTTCATAAGAGGAAACTTTTCCAGAATCTTAAAAAGCAAGTAAAAGCTATTTTAATTTCACTGAAGAAAAGAGTCTGTGCAAAAGTCAAGTCATATCTATTTACTTTCCTAGTAATAAAACACATTAGATATACAATATGGGTCCTCCTCTAATCTACGGTTACAATTTTCCATTGACACAAAGTGTATGTTTGCATAAGAAGTGCTATCAGGTGAATAGAATATGAAATGAATGTGTCAATATTTTAGACTATATCCTTCAAACCAAAGGAAGAGCATCTTAGTTTTACATGGTCCTCCATTAAACACAAAAAGTAGACATTGCAGATATGAAAGCAAATATATAAGCAACCACACCAATGACCTTTTTTTTTATTGTGATATTTGGTTGCATTTGAAATAAGATGCTCAGGATGAAGCAATATCATTCAAAGTTCTTTCACCTCAAACCGACTAAAGAAAGGAATACAGGTAGTCCTCAAATTATGACCATAATGGAGTCTGCCCATCAAGTTGTAACATCTGACAGTCATAAATGACTCATGAACCACCTGATTTTACAATTTTTGTGACAATTGCTAAACAGTAAACACCAGTTTTCAACAAAAAATGTCATAAAATGTGGACAATTCAATTGCAGGATAATATAGTCATAAATGCTGAGCTCCCAAAATGTAGTCATGTGATTATGAGAGTTATTGGAATTTAAAATCTGAATTGTAATTGACCCCAGCCAAGTCAGTTATAATTTTTTACGTTAATTAGTCTGCACATGCCAAGTGGGGCACATGAAGGTTAAGGTGGATCATAAATAATGCATGGATCTTGTAAGGGTATGTGATAGAAGATTGGACATGGCCTGTGGAAGAGGGGGCATGAATCAGGAAGGGCTTCTGTGGGTGAATAAGAGATGTTGTACAGGTCAGAAACAGCATGGGAGGAGGCAGGTTAGGAAAGATGTATGAGTAGCCCAAGAGGTATTGCATGGATTGAGGAAGATTTATGGGACATGGGTGCTGGCTTTTGAACACAATCTGTAAATTAGCCCATTTCAGGTAACTTGGTTCAAAAATAGTCCTTATGGTATAACATTTCATCCACTTAAAGATCATAAAACGAGTTTTAGTAGTGTATAAATTAAGTAAGAACGTTGCTGTTTCATTTCGTTCATTGAACAAAATTGTAAAAAATAGGAACAAACAGCAACTATTTAATAGTCTTACTATTGCATTTCTTCTTCACTAGAATTAAGTGTTTTAGTATTCACTATCTTTATGGATATTTTTAAGTCCAAACTGCAGGTTCATCTGTGTTTAACCTTTTATGATCACTTAGGTGTTGTCTTCTAGCTGGGCATGCAGTTACATAGGTTATTCTAATCACATCTGGTTGGTGTTGGCGCCGACCTTGTTCAGCATAATGTTTCAACCTTGCTGTCAGATGCTTTCCAAAACAGTTCTTTGGGAGTTAGCCTGAGCAACAGGACCAATGGGAAACTGTTCAACTTGCAAAGGCTCCAGACTGTGCCCTGAAGGCTGAATAAGAATAGGAAATGCAAGTCAGTGTGGGAAACTTTGCAGCAGCATGCGGCAACTTTGGTCTGCTTATCAACATATAGAAGACCGAAGTCTTAATTCTGTACTCATTTTCCAAAATGTTGCTGGCAAGATTGTTTTCCTTTTCTTTTCCTTTCTCTTTCCAGAATAGTCATCCGTGCTATTGGTAATTGTGTTAAAGTCCCGAATTAAAATCATATTTTCAATCTCTAATTCTGTTATCTTTTCATGTAATTTTCTAAAAAAGTCCTTTTGGTTTTCATTGGGTGTATAGATGGGTATGATGACGAGAGGTTTATGGTCTATCTTTAATTTAACTATTAAGATCCTGCCTTTCTGATCACTATATAATTGCTTTGAGTCTATAGCTTCATCTATATATACAGCTAATCCTCTTTTCTTCTGATCGGCTAAACTGGTGTAAATTTTACCTAGCTTTGGGTTCTGAAACAATTTTTTGTTAGACTGTTTAATATGTACTTCTTATAAAATATTTTTTTTGCTCCTTGTTTGATTAACCTGATTTAATAAAATGAACCTGATTTAATAAAAATATTAAATTTGATGAACCCGATTTAATAAAAATACATAACATTGTTTGCCAACATCACCTCTCTCATACAATCACCCCAGAAGACATATTAGAAGTCTCCAGAAATGAACCAGAGCAGAAGTACAGTGATGGCTCAGTGGCACCACGATTCTGCAGAGTGATTTGCAAAAATGAAGCTACAAAACAGCTTTTCATTGACCATCAACCTCATAGCCAGAAACAGCACCAGTCACAACAAACTCAGATCCAGACCTGACCTGTCGTTCCTCCAACGCATCCACTCCCATGAACTAAGAGCTGAACTAAAGCGACGCCAAGACCTGGGTGACACCAACTTATACATCGACTATAGCTCAGAATGCATCAAATCCAGGACCCACAACCCTCCCTTCATATTCCAGCCTAACATCCCGCACCAACCACTCTACTTCTCCCAACCGACCATCTCACAAAAACAAATCGACACCTACCAACCAGCACTACAACAACAAAAGCAAAATGTCATCCCTAACACCACAAACAAAGACTAGGAAAGCACACCCCGTATTGCCTCTAACCAACCCAAAACCTACTCCCAACACAAAACCAATCTCAAATGCAAATTATTAAATGCCAGAAGTATAGCCAATAAGATATCAGAATTCCTCCTCCTTCTTGACTCCTCAGTCTTTGATATTATCTTTGTTTGTGAAACATGGCTCAATGCATCCTACTCAGACTCCATTATTACAATAAGGAACTATCTTGTCTCTCTTTATGACCGTGAATCCCGCAGAGGAGGCGGGATAGCTATATTCTACAAAAAATCTCTAAACCTAAAAAACATCAAAGTTGCACAGGATCTATTACTCCCTGAAACTATTGTCTGTGATCTTTCCTTAAATACCATAATTCGCTTCTTACTATGCTACAGAGCTCCTGACTATGACATCGCACATGAAAACAAATTATCAGAACTACTAACTTGGGCTACCCAGTGCTGACACCCCATCATCTTCCTCGGAGACCTCAACCTACCACATATCAACTGGACATTAAATGAATGTAGCACGGAACCTATCCACTCTACTATATATAAGACCGTCAACAATCTGGGACTTGACCAACTAGTAACTAACAATACTAGAGTAGATAACTGTCTAGATCTCATCTTCTGCAACAGCAAAAGTACAATATATGATTTACAAATAATAGAACCTTTCTCAAACAGTGACCACAGCATGATAAACTTCAGTCTCAACCTAAGCCACACCGAGATCCACCCAAATAATGCGACACAGAAATTTAACTTCAAAAAAGCGAACTATGAACTCATTGATACCCATCTCTCAACATTAAACTGGCAAACTTTATTCACAAACTGCAACTCTACAAATGACGCTCGAGATGAAAATAATCATCAGACTTTACGTACCATTAATATTTACCTCAATCAAGAAAAATAACCTCCCCATCTCAATAAGAAAATTACAAATGAAAAAAAATCTCTCTGGTGTAAAAACAAAAAAGGACAAGTAGCAAACTTCAAAAGCCATTATAAAAGCATATGCAACCAAATAAAAGCAGAATGTCTCAACTACCACATCATACAAGAGGAGAACCTCCTATGCTCCAAATCCAATCGAGCCTTCTACAACTTTGTCAACAACAAACTCAAGGACTGTAGAGCTATCCCACCTCTCAAAGGACCCATCAACAAAGAATGTCATGACGATTCATCCAAAGCTAACCTCCTGAACTCATTCTTTGGCTCTGTCTTTGTCAACAGCAATGGCTCATCCCCCAAATTCATCTCTCGCACCACAAACTCTCTCAATGAACTAACCCAAATAGACTTCAGTGAAGTCCGAGTTGAAAAAGCATTACGTGACCTTGAACCGTCTCTATCAGTCGGATCAGATGGCCTATGTGCATACTTCCTAAAAAAACTCTCTTCTGCTATAGCTGAACCACTGAGCATAATCTTCAAAAAATCCTTCAGAACAGCAAACTATGGTCAAAAGCTATGGTCATCTCCATCTTTAAAAAAGGAGACCTCTCTCTTGTCGATAACTACAGACCAATATCACTATGCTGCGTCCCATGTAAAATCATGGAATCAATTATAAATCAATCAATTACTCTCCACCTAGAAACTAATAATCTGCTCTCTAACAAACAATTTGGATTCAGAAAAAAAACTATCCTGCAACCTGCAGCTCCTCCACTGCAAAAACATCTGGACAACTCATCTTGATCAAGGAAAATCTGTAGATGCAATTTATATTGACTTTTGCAAAGCCTTTGATTCAGTGGTCCACAACAAACTACTTCTAAAACTCAAATCCTATGGCATCTCAGGATCCCTTCACAGGTGGATTACAGCATTCCTGTCAAACAGACAACAAGTGGTTAAAATAGGAAGCACCATATCTACCCCTGTCCCTGTTAAAAGCGGTGTCCCCCAAGGTAGTGTTCTGGGACCAACGCTCTTCATTCTCTACATCAATGATCTTTGCGATCTCATCACAAGCAACTGTGTTCTCTTTGCAGACGATATAAAACTCTTCAACACCACCGATAACACAACTGCTCTCCAAAAAGACCTAGACTCTGTTTCTGATTGGTCTAACACATGGCAACTCCAAATCTCAACCGGCAAATGCTCTGTCCTTTACATCAGCAAAAAGAATCAAAACTCCAAATACAAAATGAATCAACAAATTATCACAGATAATCCCCACTCAGTCACGGACCTTGGAGTACTAATAACTAAAGACTTAAGTGCCAAAGCCCATTTCAACAACATCGCCAAGAAGGCTTTAAGAGTTGTTAATCTAATCCTACATAGTTTCCACTCTGGCAATCTCACACTACTTATCAGAGCTTATAAAACTTTTGCCATCCTAGAATATAGCTCATCTGTTTGGAGCCCATACCACATTTCTGACATTAATACCCTCGAAAATGTCCAGAAATACTTCACCAGAAGAGCTCTTCACTCCTCTACCCGTAACAGAACACTCTACGAAACTAGACTTACAATCCTGGATCTAGAAAGCTTAGAACTAAGACAGCTCAAACGTGATCTAAGTATTGCCCACAAGATCATATACTGCAACGTCCTGCCTGTCAAAGACTACTTCAGCTTCAACCACAACAACACAAGAGCCCACAATAGATACAAGCTTAATATTAACCGCTCCAAACTTGACTGTAAAAAATACGACTTTAGTAATCGAGTTGTCGAAGCGTGGAATTCACTACCAGACTCTGTAGTATCATCCCCTAACCCCCAACACTTTACCCTTAGACTATCCATGGTTGACCTCACCAAGTTCCTAAGAGGTCAGTAAGGGGTGTACATAAGTGCACCAGAGTGCTTACCGTCCCCTGTCCTATTGTCTCTCCTATATCTTCTCTTCTATACCTATATCTTTTCCTGCTATTCTCTCATAGTTATATTTCACTCCTTTATTTTCTCCCCTTTAATACATTCTACCTGATTATATCCTCTATAACCCTCACTGTGTATTATTGTGTATTGGACAAAACAAATAAATAAATAAATAAGTTTTTGCAAATATCTGATTTCTTTTTGGGGTGTTATTTAGTCCAATTACATTAATGGAGAATATTATTATATCTCCCGACATGTCTGTTTATAGTAGCTCATGGTATCTTTTTGCTGTCTCAACCTTCTTCTTAATATTAATTCTTGTTGTGGTTGTTTCTTCCTTGTTTCTTTTTGCCTTTCCTCTGTAATATCCTCCTCCTCCTGTCTGGTATGCTCCAACTCTTCTCTATTTCCTTTACTATCCTTTACTATCCTTTACTATCCTAGATTGTTATATTCTATTTAGTCCACTTTCTTTGAAGAACTTCTTCGTTGTTCTATATTTTCAATCTTTACTTTTGTTCCTTGCCATGTCAAAGTCAGGCCTTCGGGAATAAGCCAACGAAAGGTTATGTTTTCCTTAATCAATTTTCTAGTTAAAAAATGGTAATCCCTTCTGCTTTCTTTTCGGGACTTGTTTTAGGATTATAATTTCTTTGCCTTTAAAATCTATACTTTGGTTTCTTGACCATTTTAGAATATTGTCTCTTATTACCTTTCTAGCAAATTTAACATGTACCTCCCTTGGAAGGTTATGTCTCCGGGTGAAGTTTGTCTGGACCTTGTAAATTTCATCAATTTCTGTAATTATTTCCTGCGGGTCCATTTGTAGAATTTCTCCCAGTATCTCTGACATTTTTGTTCTCAAGTCATCATCCTTTTCCTCTAATACATTTTGAAACCTTAGCCCATAAAAGGCGGGGGCCACGGAGTTAGCCATTCCAGGGGAATGAGGGATCGTTGCTTAATAACGATCCCTTGTTCTGGCTCCATGAGCCCAATCTTGGGTACTGGTGATGAGTGTAACTCTGGCCCTGGGCTCAGGTTGCTGCTGCTTAATGCCAGGTCGGTGATAAATAAAGCTCTCCTCTAAAAAAAAAGAAAATTACTTAGAACATTCAAAATTACCACAAATAACGGAAGATCAACAGAATACTATGGATGGACCAATAACAATGGAAGAACTCCTAACAATAATTAAAAAACAAAAAAATAACAAAGCCACTGGCCCAGATGCTATACCGGCAGAATGGTATAAAATAGAAAATGAAACAATAAGAAATAATATGCTAGAAATTTTTAATGAATGTAGACTTGAGGGTAAAATTCCTAAATCTTGGTCAGAATCATTAATAACTTTAATTCATAAGCCGGGTACGGCACCAGAAAAAATTAAAAATTATAGGCCTATATCATTATTGAATGTGGATTAAAAGATATTTACTGCTATATATGCAGACAGACTCAAAAGAGTTATAAATGGAATAATACATCAAGATCAAAATGGTTTTTTACCAGGTAGACAAATTAAAAATAATCTTAGAATTGTCATAAATACGCTAGAATATTATGAGCAACACCCAGGGAAAACATTATCTTTAATGTTTATAGATGCCCAAAAAGCCTTTAACAATCTTAATTGGATATTTATAAAAATGCAATTAAACAAAATGAAATTTGGTTCAAAATTTGTTAATTTAATAGATGCCATTTACTCAAAACAAGCAACGAACATAATACTGAATAGTGAACAATTAACAACACTTGAGATAAACAAGCGAGTTCGCCAAGGTTGTCCTATATCACCGCTGCTATTCATTATGGCTTTGGAGACTTTATTAATTAAAATAAGAACAGATCCTAAAATAAAAGGCCTAACTGTAGGAGACGAGACGTATAAAGTCCAAGCCTTCGCAGATGACTTAACTTTTATAATTGAAGAACCGATTAAGACAGTCCCAATATTAATGCAGACAATAGAACATTATGGAAAGGTAGCAGGTTTAAAGATAAATAAAAGTAAAACACAATTTTTAACCAAAAACATGAGCAAAATACAAGAAACTAAATTAGAACATATTTCTGGAATAAAGATTGTTAAAAAAGTAAAATATCTAGGAATTTGGTTAACAGCTAAAACAATAACTATAAAAAATGATAACTATTTAAAATTATTGACAGAAATTAAAAAAGATTTAGAAATCTGGAATAACTTGAAAATATCTTTTTTAGGAAGAGTAGCAACAATTAAGATGGATATTTTACCTAAAATTTTATTTCTTTTCCAGGTAATTCCAATAAACCCCGGGGGGCATTTTCTTCAAAAATTTAACAAACATAGTTAAAAAGTTTTTATGGCAAGGGAAAAAAGCAAGGATAAAAATAAATTGTCTAGAAGATATTAAAGAAAGGGGAGGATTTGGACTTCCAAATTGGAAATTATATTATCAGGCGACCGCCTTAACATGGATTAGAGATTGGATTACCCTAGAAAATAAAAGAATATTAAATTTAGAAGGGTATGATCTTATGCTTGGATGGCACGCCTTTATATGGTATGATAAGGAGAAAAATCACTCATATTTTAAAAGACCTACACTAAGGAAATACTTACTAGAAGTTTGGAAAGATATAAGGAAAAACCATTTGTTAACCATTCCAGAATGGCTTGCCCCCCTAGAAGCAATAATACACCCAAAATCTATAAAAGATAAAAAAATTATACGATACAAAGATTTATTAAATGACCAAATGAAATTAAAATCCAGGACTACATTACAAGATGAAGGGATAACAATAGATTGGTGGCATTATGCCCAGATTCGATCTAGATACCAGAAAGACAAAACACTTTATATTTTCAATAAAAATAAAAATTTGTTAAGCAATTTAATTACTCTTAATCAAACAAAAACAATAGGGAAAATATATAAATTCCTTATTGCACACAAAAATATAGAATTGACCCTAAAAGATAATATGATAAGATGGTGCAGAAACATGGGTAAAGAAATAGATATAGACACATGGGAGAAAGTTTGGGTTAACAATTGGAAAATGACCAAATCAGTATCATTAAAAGAAAACCAAATTAAAATGTTCTACAGATGGCATCTTCCACCAAATAGAATTGCAAAAATGTTCCCTAAAACCTCTCCATTGTGTTGGAAATGTAAGAAAGAAATAGGAACCTACTACCATCAATGGTGGACATGTGGTAAACCTAAAATATATTGGAAAATGATAGAGAAAATAATAAAAGAAATGGTAAAACAGGAAGTAGAAAGTACCCCGGAATTTTATTTACTAGGAATTACCAATCAGACTTATAAGAAAGAAATTTTATATTTAATTATACACATATTAACTGCGGCTAGAATTACGTATGCGCAAAATTGGAAGGGGGAGGAAATCCCCAAAGAAGAAGAAGTTATAGCAAAAGTATTAGACTGCGCTGAAATGGATATGATGACAAGACGTTTAAATGATCAAGAAGAAACTAAGTTTTATGAAACATGGAACAATGTTTATAAATGGATAGATAAGAAAAAATAAGATATATAATCTATTTTTAGTTAACTTGTTGCTTTTGCTTTTACTTGGGTAATATCAACACTAACATTAGTTTAAATGTATTGCTTAATGACTATGGTAGAATTAGTTTATATATAAGAATTAGTTTATATATAAGTAATATAGTAAGAATTTTGGTTTTATACATATATTAGTAAAAATGTGAAAAAATTTAACCTAAATTTAGCAAATTTTTAACATTCAATATATATCTAATTATGTATTCTTTTTCTCTATTTGAATCTATACTTTCAAGATAAGCGGGGGGAAAGTATCCCCGCTTTGTGTTTAATGTTTGTATGTTTGTTTGTCTATTTTATGAAAAATCAATTTAAAAAATTTAAAAAAATAAAGCTCTCCTCATCCGGGATCTGATCCTGGATGAGGAGGCCGACCTGGCATGTATTACTGAAACCTGGCTGGGCCCAGAGGGAGGTGTTCCTCTCTCCGAAATTTGCCCAGCCGGGTTTCAGATATGGCATCAACCTCGACCCCAGGGAAGGGGGGGAGGAGTGGCTATTATAGCCAGGGAGAGCCTTTGCCTACGTAGACTCATTGCTCTGGAAATTGCGGGTTGCGAGTCACTCTTGATGAAGTTGGACTTAGGGGTTCAGGTGGGCTTATTTCTCAGGTACCTGCCTCCCAGCTGCGTGTCAAAAGCCCTGCCTGTGCTACTCGAGGAGGTAGCCGGGTTGGCGGTGGAGGTCCCCGGACTTATTGTCCTGGGGGACTTCAACCTGCCATCACTCGGAGAAACCTCTGGGTTGGCACAGGAGTTCATGGCCACCATGACAGCCATGGACCTGACTCAAGTAGTACGGAGTCCGACTCACGAGGGAGGGCACGCACCTGACATGGTATTCCTTTCCGAGCAATTGAGTAATGGTCTGAGACTAAGGGGCTTAGAAGCATTGCCTTTGTCATGGTCAGACCATTTTCTACTACGGCTTGACTTCCTGGCTCCAATCCTTCCCCGCAGGGAGGCGGAACCAATGTTCCGCCCCAGACGTCTGATGGACCCAGAGGGCTTTCAGACGGCGCTTGGGGTTATACCAGAGGCACTTGTCCACAGTTCGGCAGAGTCTCTTGCGGAAGCCTGGAACAAGGCTGCAACGGAGGCTCTCGACCGGATTGTGCCTTTGTGACCTCTCCGTGGCGCTAGACCCTTAGAGCTCCATGGTTTAACGAGGAGCTCCGGGAGTTGAAACGCCAGAAGAGACGTCTAGAGAAGCGATGGAGGAAGAGTAGGTCTGAATCTGATCGAACACTTGTAAGAGCTTTTATTAAGACTTACAAAGTGGCGCTCAAGGTGGCAAGATGCGCGTACCATGCTGCCTTGATTGCATCAGCGGAATCCTGCCCGGCCGCTCTGTTTAGGGTAACCCGCTCCCTTCTTAATCAGGGGGGAGTTGGGGATCCCTTGCAGAGCAGTGCCGAGGATTTTAACACGTTTTTCGCTGATAAAATCGCTCAGATCCGGGCCAATCTTGACTCCAATTGGGAAACTGAGTCGACTGACAATGAGTCAGTCGATGTGACTGGGGCACGTACTTGTCCACCTATCTGGGAAGAGTTTGATCTGGTGAAACCTGATGACGTGGACAAGGCCATTGGATCTGTGAGTTCCGCCACCTGCTTACTGGATCCGTGTTCCTCCTGGTTGGTCTCAGCCAGCAGGTAGGTGACACGGAGCTGGGTCCAGGAGATTACCAACGCTTCCTTGGGGAGGGGAGTTTTTCCAACTCTCTATAAAGAGGCGCTTGTGCGCCCCCTCCTCAAGAAGCCCTCCCTGGACCCAGCCATACTTAATAACTATCACCCAGTCTCCAACCTTCCCTTTATGGGGAAGGTTGTTGAGAAGGTGGTGGAGCTCCAGCTCCAACGGTCCTTGGAAGAAGCCGATTATCTAGGTCCCCAGCAGTCGGGTTTCAAACCCGGTTACAGCACGGAAACTGCTTTGGTCGCGTTGATGGATGATCTCTGGCGGGCCCGGGACAGGGGTTTATCCTCTGTCCTGGTGCTCCTTGACCTCTCAGCGGCTTTCGATACCATCGAGCATGGTATCCTTCTGCACCGGCTGGAGGGGTTGGGAGTGGGGGGCACTGTTCTTCAGTGGTTCTCCTCCTACCTCTCCGGCCGGTCGCAGTCGGTGTTAGTGGGGGGTCAGAGGTCGACTCCAAGGTCTCTCCCTTGTGGGGTGCCTCAGGGGTCAGTCCTCTCCCCCTTGCTATTTAATATCTACGTGAAACCGCTGGGTGAGATCATCCGAGGGCATGGGGTGAGGTATCATCAGTACGCTGATGATACCCAGCTTTACATCTCCACCCCATGTCCAGTCAACGAAGCAGCGGAAGTGATGTGCCGGTGTCTGGAGGTTGTTGGGGCCTGGATGGGTGTCAACAGACTCAAACTCAACCCGGATAAGACGGAGTGGCTGTGGGTCCTGCCTCCCAAGGACAATTCCATCTGTCCGTCCATTACCTTGGGGGGGAATTATTGACCCCCTCGGAGAGGGTCCACAACTTGGGCGTCCTCCTCAATCCACAGCTCACATTAGAGAACCATCTTTCAGCTGTGGCGAGGGGGGCGTTTGCCCAGGTTCGCCTGGTGCACCAGTTGCGGCCCTATCTGGACCGGGACTCATTGCTCACAGTCACTCATGCCCTCATCACCTCGAGGTTCGACTACTGTAACGCTCTCTACATGGGGCTACGTTTGAAAAGTGTTCGGAAACTTCAGATCGTGCAGAATGCAGCTGCGAGAGCAGTCATGGGGTTACCTAGGTATGCCCATATTTCGCCATCACTCCGCAGTCTGCATTGGTTGCCAATCAATTTCCGGTCACAATTCAAAGTGTTGGTTATGACCTTTAAAGCCCTTCATGGCATTGGACCAGGATACCTCCGAGACCTCCTCCTGCCGCATGAATCCCAGCGACCGATTAGGTCCCACAGAGTGGGCCTTCTCCAGGTCCTGTCAACTAAACAATGTCAGTTGGCGGGCCCCAGGGGAAGAACCTTCTCTGTGGCGGCCCCGACTCTCTGGAACCAACTCCCCCCGGAGATTAGAACTGCCCCTACTCTCCCTGCCTTCCGTAAAGTTCTTAAAACCCACCTCGGAACTTCCAGTCTGGCTCGGGACAGCAGCAGAGTCTCCCGGGCAGGGCTCTGCCCCGAGACTCCTTTCACCCCTCCAGAGGTCACTGATTGCGATCGGATCGGGTCCGGATGGCCCGATCCTAGAACAGGGGGCTTCCCTCTGTCCGAGGAGCCGCCTCCGAAGCTCCGGAGAACGCGGTCTGCCCTGCAGCTCTATACAAGGGAGAACCGATCCTCTTCACTGAGAGGATACCGCCATTGCGATCCCCCCAAACCTAGCGGGAAGCGGGAAAAAGTCAAAAGAAAGTAAAGACTTTTGAAATTCTTCAGATCGGGAAAGAGTGCAAAAAGACAAGAAGAAATCAAGGTAAATATTTTTTGTTTCATGTTTAAAGACAGAAGATTGGATCATAGAGAAAATCACAAGTGAAAGTTTTCTTAACAAGGCGAAGGTGAAAGTTATTAGAAAGATTGTATCCAACAGCAAAACAACAGCCGGATCTAATTTTCTTCACTTTCGTTTCTTACTTTGAACTTGATCTTGAACTTTTGAACAGTTAAAAATATTGAAAAACTAATTATACAACCTAAATTGGATATGACTTTATGAAAGACTTAATCTGCAAAGTTAATAAAAATGAATAAAATCTGGAACTTTTAAATCTACAGCAAGTTCTAAATCCCAGGCTCTAATTTCGTTAGCGGAGGGATAAAGAACATTCTTGCTTCAACTTATTTTTTTTCCCCCTCTTCTAACGATAAAATGAAATAAATCAACAAATTGAAAATAAATGAAAAATAAAATGAACTGATACATTAAAGCTAAGAAGAACTCTGTTTTTGGACTGTTGATTCGTGGATTACTGCCTTTGGATTATTTGCCGTTTTCTCTTGGATTAATAGCTGAGACTTTGCCTGCATTTGTCTTGGACTGTGAAATATAAACCGACTCCATTTTTTAAAAAAAGAAGAAAAAAACTCAAATTTGACTTTGTTTTTAATTGGAAAATCGGGACTGCACAAAATATAACAATACAGAAATTCTTCCCTTGATACTACTGGATTTATAACATTTTGCATCAATAAGGATTACTTGATTTATAAGAAGACTATAAGTATATAATATTTGCATTTTGTGTTCTAAATTTTACAGTGATACTTCTTAACCTTTTTTTGCTTTCTTTTTTTGTTGTTCTTAAAACTAAATTGATATAGAATACATGCACTGTTAACAAACCTTGGTTGCCTGCTCTACCTTAGTGAAATCAAACCCCCCCTTCGCCTTTCTTTCTTTCTTTAAAGACAGCTTTTTTCTTACATTCTCCTTCTCTTTCTTTTTTAGATACATAGCTATTTTTTTAATTCTTCCTCTTTCTCCAACAGTTCTTTTTTCCCCTTACACTGAATCTTTCCTTTCTTTTCTTTATTTAAAGCGCTTTACTTCTCTTCTTTCCTTCTAGTCTTGTTAATTTAAAGTAAAAAGACAATTTATTGTGAATTTTGCTAGCAATTTTACTGACACATTCGTTGTTCTTATTGGTCAATACTTCATTGTGTTATTTTAAGGGAACTTTGTAGCAAAGTTAATTGAACAGGTTTGGAATTTATAGTAATTTTTCCCTTTTCACACCAGGTTTTATCAGTAACCATGTCTACCAAGGAGAAGGAGAAAGATAAATCACTGCAGCCCACCTTAACAACAATACAAGAAACTTTGAATGCAATGAAGGACTTTATGCTTAAATCTCAAGAAGATGCAACTCAACAAAGAGAAGCTATAAAAGACGATGCAACTCAACAAAGAGAAGCCATAAAAACAGAACTGGCTGAATTCAAAACAGAGATGGCTGAACTAAAAGCAGACACGGGAGAAATGAAGGCGCAGATGAAAGAGATACAACAAACTCTACAAGAGAATGAAGATCATGTTAAAACAGTTGAAGAAAAGACTGACAAAATAGAGAAGAGAATGGACTACTTTGAGGGTAGAGCTGACTCACGATACAGAAGATATGATGAATCAATCACTCATTTGGAGATGCAACGTGCTTCGTATGGGCTACGATTTCAAAACATAATAGAAGAAAAAGATGAAGATTTAAAGATGACTATAGCTGAAACTATTGGAGGAATTCTCCACGTGGATCCTATGGAAATAATGAGAGAAATCGATGAAGTTTTTAGAATTTCAAATAGCTACATACGTCGCCACAATCTTCCGAGAGAGATTCACATCAAGTTTGCAAGAAAGACACTGCGAGATGATATATTGCATTGGGCAAGAACCGCAAAACTGCAACACAAAGGATTTGAAATAAAAATACTAAAACAAGTCCCAAGAAGTGTTAGAGAAAGCAGAAGAGACTATCACTTTATAACTAGAATTTTGATCAAAGAAAACATAACTTTCCGTTGGCTCATCCCACAAGGACTATCATTGACTTGGCATTCTAGAAGATATAAGTTGGAAAACCTGGACCAAGCAAGGGACTTCTTTGAAAATAGTGGTATAAGCCAACTGGATCAACCAGTAAAGGAACAAATTGTACAACAACAACCAGTACAACAGCAACCAGTGAAAGAACCAGCGGTACAACAGGAGCAAGTCATGGGGGCTGCCGCTCAAGAAGAAGAGCAGGACCAAGGTGCGAGAAGAAAACAACCTCAGCACGAAACCAAAAAATACAACAAATGACAATACTCAAAGATTTAAAAATCTTCTCAGTAAATGTGAATGGACTTAATGAACCAAAGAAAAGAAAACAAATGTTCTCTAAAATCTAAAATCAAAATGCTCAAATTGCAATACTACAAGAAGTGCATATTTAAAAAGTAATCAGAAATTATTGTTGAATCCTAAAATTGGAAAAATGTATGCTGCATTAGCAGACCCAAAAAAAAGAGGAGTAGTGATGTATGTTGAGAACTCTATAAATTCCAAACAATTATTTACAGATGATGAAGGTAGAATTTTGATTGTACAAGTTAACATTGAACCTAGACCTCTGGTTATTGTTTCTATCTATGCCCCTAATGAAGACCAAATGACGTTTTATAAAAAATTACATCAAAAAATAACAGAGTTAAATATTGAAAATATGTTAATAATTGGTGATTTAAATGCTATTACAAACAGACAATTAGATCATTCGGGGGGAAAGAATAATAATAGTAAAAAGAGAAGAAAGAATCTGTTACCTACTACTTTCCAAAAAATGAAAGCGGAATTATTATTAAATGATATTTGGAGGGAAAGACATCCCCATAAGAGACAATACACTTTTTACTTTAACCCCCATAAAATCTGGACAAGAATAGACATGGTATGGGCTCCAAAAATAACTGCAGAACAAGTAAAAGAGGTAGAAATAGATGTTAATACATGGGCAGATCATAATCCTGTAGTAGTTTATATGAGAACCAAGAATAAACAGGTTAATTGGCGGATGAATAGAAATATCTTGAAAGAAAAGAAATATAAGGATTGGATTGAGAAAGAATTAAAAATATTTTTTGAAATTAATAAAAACTCAGACACTACTCCACAAAATTTCTGCGACACAACTAAAGCATACATAAGAGGATTAACGATATCTTACACAGCAAAATACAATAAGGAAAATAAAATAAAATATGAACAATTAATAAATGAATTAAAACAACTAGAATTACTATCACAACAAAATTCAAAGAATAAAGAACTGAAAACAAAAATAGATATAATTAAACATAAAATCAGATTGATAGAACAAAATCAAATAGCTGAAAAAATAAAAAGAGCAAAACAATATTACTTTGAACACGCTAATAAGCCAGGTAGATGGTTAGCATATAAACTTAGAAAACAGAGGCAATCAAAAATAATTAAAAAACTAGAAGATAAGGATGGATTAATAAAATATGACACAGAAGGGAAAGCAGATATTGTATATAACTTTTTAAAAGAACTATATAAAAAAGATGATATTAGTGAAGATGAAGTTTTTAAGTACTTAGAACACTCAGAGTTACCACAATTGATGGAAGAACAACAGGCGATTATGGACGGACCAATAACAATGGAAGAACTCCTAACAACAATAAAAAAACAGAAAAATAACAAAGCCACTGGACCAGATGCTATACCAGCAGAATGGTATAAAATAGAAAATGAGACAATAAGAAATAATATGTTAGAAATTTTTAATGAATGTAGACTTGATGGTAAAATTCCCAAATCCTGGTCTGAATCCTTAATAACTTTAATTCATAAGTCGGGTACAGACGCAGAAAAAATTAAAAATTACAGACCCATATCATTATTAAACGTAGATTACAAGATATTTACAGCAATATATGCAAATAGACTAAAAAGGGTTATAAATGGGATAATTCATCAAGATCAAAACGGTTTCTTACCAGGTAGACAAATTAAAAATAACCTTAAAATGGTTATTAATACATTAGAATATTACGAGCAACATCCAGGG
This sequence comes from Erythrolamprus reginae, assembly GCF_031021105.1. NCBI lineage: Eukaryota > Metazoa > Chordata > Lepidosauria > Squamata > Dipsadidae > Erythrolamprus > Erythrolamprus reginae. The sequence goes on from NC_091963.1 coordinate 64,989,632, forward strand.
AAAACATTATCATTAATGTTCCTGGATGCCCAAAAAGCCTTCGACAACGTCAATTGGATATTTATAAAAATGCAACTAAATAAAATGAGGTTCGGTCCAAAATTTGTAAACTTAATAGATGCTATATATTCAAAACAAACAACAAAAATTATATTAAATAATGAACAACTGGAAACTTTTGAGATAAATAAAGGAGTTCACCAAGGCTGTCCCATATCACCTTTGTTATTTATTATGTCTTTGGAAACTTTATTAATCAAGATAAGAGCAGACCCCAAAATAAAAGGTTTAACCGTAGGAGACGAGACATATAAAGTCCAAGCTTTTGCAGATGATTTGACTTTCATAATTGAAGACCCAACAACGACAGTTCCAATATTAATTCAGACAATAGAACAATATGGAAAAGTAGCAGGTTTAAAGTTATTTAAAGTTATTTAAAAGTAAAACACAATTCTTAACAAAAAATATGAGCAAAATACAAGAAACCAAATTAGAATGCATTTCTGGAATAAAGATAGCCAAAAAAGTAAAGTATTTGGGAATATGGTTAACAGCTAAAACAATAGCATTAAAAAATGACAATTATATAAAATTATTGACAGAAATTAAGAAAGATTTAGAAATTTGGAATAATTTAAAAATATCCTTTTTAGGAAGGGTAGCTACAATTAAGATGAATATTTTGCCCAAAATTTTATTTCTTTTCCAGGTAATTCCAATAAATCCAGGGGGCAACTTCTTTAAAAATTTAACAAACATAGTTAAAAAAAATTTATGGCAAGGGAAAAAAGCAAGGATAAAAATAAATATCCTAGAGGATATTAAAGTAAGGGGAGGATTCAGACTTCCAAATTGGAAATTATATTATCAGGCTGCCGCTTTAACATGGATTAGAGATTGGATAACTTTAGAAAATAAAAGAATATTAAATTTGGAAGGACATGATCTTTTGCTTGGATGGCATGCCTTTATATGGTATGACAAGGAGAAAAACCACTCATATTTTAAAAGACATACACTAAGGAAATACTTAATAGAAGTCTGGAAAGATATAAGGAAATACCATTTCTTAACTATTCCTGAATGGGTTGCTCCTTTAGAAGCAATAATTCATCCAAAGTCTATAAAGGAGAAAAAAATAATAAGATATAAAGACTTATTAAATGGTCAAATGAAATTAAAATCTAGGATTAAATTACAAGAAGAAGGGATAATACAGTAATAGATTGGTGGCACTATGCACAGATCCGATCTAGATATCAGAAAGACATAACACTTTACATCTTTAATAAGAATAAAAATTTACTAAGCAATTTAATTACTCTTAACCAAACAAATAGGAAAATATATAAATATTTGATTGCGCATAAAAATATAGATTTGACTTTAAAAGACAATATGATAAGATGGTGCAAGAACATTGGTAAAGAAATAGATATAGATACATGGGAGAAAGTTTGGACTAATAATTGGAAAATGACAAAATCAGCGTCATTAAAAGAAAATCAAATCAAAATGTTTTATAAATGGCATCTCCCACCAAATAGGATAGCAAAAATGTTTCCCAAAACTTCTCCGTTGTGTTGGAAATGCAAGAAAGAAATAGGAACTTATTATCACCAATGGTGGGCATGTGGTAAAGCAAAAATATACTTGAAGATGATAGAGAAAATAATAAAAGAAATAGTAAAGCAGGATATAGAAATTACCCCAGAATTTTATTTACTAGGAATTACTAATCAGATTTATAAGAAAGAAATTTTATATTTAATTATACACATTTTAACTGCAGCTAGAATTATTTATGCGCAGAATTGGAAAGGGGAGGATGTCCCCAAAGAAGAAGAAGTTATTATGAAAAGATTAGATTGCGCTGAAATGGATATGATGACAAGACGTTTGAATGATCAAGAAGATACGAAATTCTATGAAACATGGAACAAAGTTTATATATGGATAGATAAGAAAAAATAAGATATATAATCTATTTTTAGTAAGCATAAGGTTTTCATTTTTGTTTGGGTTATATTAGTATTAGTTAAATCAATTTTGTTTAAGAATCATACTAGAATTAGTTTATATATAAGTAATATGGTAAGAATTTTGGTTTTATACTTGTATTAGAGTAAATGTGAAAAACTTTAATTCACAATTTAGCAAAATTTTTAATATTCAACATATATCTAATTATGTATTCTTTTTCTATATTTGAATTTATACTTTCGAGATAAGCGGGGAAAATGTATCCCCACTCTGTGTTTAATGTTTGTATGTCTGTTTGTCTATTTTATGAAAATCAATAAAAAATATTTTTTTAAAAAAGAAAAAGTTCTTAAAACCCACCTCTGTCGTCAGGCATGGGGGAACTGAAACATCTCCCCCGGGCATGTATAATTTATGTATGGTATGTTTGTGTGTGTGTTTGTTAGTATATTGGGGTTCTTTTTAAACTTTTTTAAATATTAAATTTATTTGGATTTGTTACGATTTGTTTATGCCTTGTTGTGAGCCGCCCCGAGTCCGCGGAGAGGGGCGGCATACAAATCTAAATAATAAATAAATAAATAAATAATAAATGTTCCATTTCTAAATATATTATTGCCTCATCTAAGCCCCTAGTATTTGTATCGTTACGCTCTTCAAAGTCATCAATTTTTTGTTCTACTTTCCCCATTTTTCCTTCAACTGTTTTTAGTCTTTGATCATTTTCCTGCAATGTTTTTGTATATTTTCAATTTTCTCATCTATTCCTCTCATTCTTTCTTTCACCTCCCCCATTTTTGCTTTAATACCTTCATGTTGTTATCTTGCTTCGTCCCTGTTATGCTGAGGGGGTGTCGAGGGTGCCGAGGGAGAGCGGACAGAGAACGCGGCACCGGAGGAACATCTGGCCAGCGCGGAGAATGGCGGCGGGACCGGACAGAGGTCAGAGGCTCGCGGCGCCGGCGGAGAGATGATGAGAGGAGGTGTGGGGAGCAAAGGGAGTCAAGTCCCCATTGAGATGGATCCCCAACCCGACTCCGGAAGTGAGAGGCCCGGTGTCGGGATGGTAATGATTGGGAACGGCAGAGACAACATGGGGGAGAGAGACAGCGGGGAAGAAATGGAGTCCAGTGGCGGAAGTCAGCCGTAACACCAACAGATGAACGAGGACATTTAGGGGCAATTAATTTAGCCCCCTCCCATTGGCACCAGTGGGTGAGAGCTACTGGGGGCCAAGGGGAGTCAAAAAACTGAGGACTATTCTATCAACTCCCTTCCCCCCCCTTCCCCTCCTTCCCCTCTTGATCTATGTGTATCATTGCTGAAAGACTATGCCCCTTGCGGACTGTGGATGAATTGAAGAACTCTGCCCCCTTGTGGACTGATTTAAAAAGACACCTAGAAAGAGAGAAAATTAAGATCAAGACTTTTTAAATTAGACTAAGACCTAAGACCTTTGAAGACCGGAAGAACATCATGCCTGGACTGACTGATTACTGATGATTGAAGAATATTTTAAGATCTGTTTTATACCATCAACGAAATTAATTTATAATAACGTATAATTTTAGCGTATATTGAAACATCTCCCCCTGGGCATGTTTAATTTATATATGGTATGCTTGTGTGTATGTCTGTTAGTATATGGGGTCTTTTTTAAATCTTTAAATATTTTAAATTTGTCAGATTATTTATGATTTGTTTCCACGTGTTGTGAGCCACCCCGAGTCTTCGGAGAGGGGCGGCATACAAATCTAATTAATAAAATAAATAAATAAAATAAATAATAAAATCTAATGCATTCTGGATTTTCTGCATAAATCCCTGTATCACCAACAGGGTTTCTTGAATGGTTTGTAGGCTTGGTTGAGAGGCTGATTTCTCTTTTGAAAGCATACCTGTTATGGTCCTTTGGTGCACTGGATAATCTTGTAAGGGCAACGACAGGTAGAGGTCAGTTTTTTAGATGTTTTTAGAGTTGTTGTATTGGACACATTAAATGAGACTCTAAAATTTCTCCAAAAAAGCATCAACTTAATTTCTATTTGATACAATTTAAATAGTTTCTCCAAAATTCAGCCAGCTCATCAAATTCCAAAATTCATTAAATACTCTAAAATTCAAAATTCATTAAAGTCCTAAATACAAATATAACAAATATACTTTATACCGATTATACCTTATATAGCTTATATATCTTAACTTGTAAAATTTATAAAATTGCTAATAATAACTATATAATTATTAAATTGATATAAAATTACTTAAACCTTAAGTTGATTACTTTATTACCTTATTGATTATTTAATTACTTAATTACTATTATTAATGATACTATTAATTCAACTATGTTACTGTTAATTCTACTATATTACTATAATTCAAAAAAAATTCTAATCCTAGATTAACTAAGGCAAAGAAATAATAATGATGATACAAAAATTAAATAGCAAAGTAAGGAAATTAGGAGTTCACCAAACCAGGAGGGGAAAAAGCAAATTCAAGAATTCATCATATTTAGAAGAAAGCAGGGAAAAGGGGAGAAGAAGAAATTAAGAAATAAAGAAAGAATCCAAATATTCTTAAACTTTTATTTCTATTTAGTCCTTTTGATCCTTATTTGGCATTGGTTGTTCTTCTAGTAATGTCCTTCTTAAGCAGTACAGTTCCAATAAGGTTTCAAATTCAATCTTTTTCAAAAAATAAAGGCAGTCGGGAGAATTTTGCCAGGAGAAAATTAATCCAAATGGGAAGTACAATCAGTCCAGGAAGAAAGTGAAGTCAAAATGCAATCTAAATTTCTCAAACAACTCCGAAGTTCATAACCCACAATCCAAAATCAAATATCAGGGTCCAAAAATAAGGTCACATCTACTCAGGTCCAAAAGTACAATCCCCAAATATAGTTCCAACCACTTTAATTTTATATCCCTCTTCAAGGCTAAGACCTCTTTTTTTCCTGTACTGTCACTTTAAGGCTGCAATGGTGGCATCAACGTGTGCAAATAAGCAGCCGATCTGATTTACAATACTCATCTTCCACCAGCTCCTAGGTCCCCCGATCTTTTAAAGACAGATACTCACTTTTTTTTTGTTACTCGGGAGAAAGTCTGCTGATGTTTTAAAGATTTTGAATTTTGAATTGTCTTAGATTTTCTTATAATTAGTTTATGGCAGTTTTCAAGTCTTGAGTCCTTCCGGTAGTTTGATTTTGCGTTGCTACTCTGTCTGCCTTTTTAGTCGATTTTGGCAAAAACAATGAATCATAGGATCCTTTTAAAAAACTTTTAGACCTTTTTCCTTTAGTGATCTATTTACTCTGATCGACTTCTGTTTACTTTTTTCTACTTCCTCCTGTGTGGTAGTTCTGTTATGGCCGGACAGCCGCCATAGTTGATGCCCAGTTTTTCTTCTGAGGAGCTGTGGGGCAATCCCTGCCTCATGAGACACTGGCAATCTGTCCATAGGGTTCCAGGAGACCCCCTGTCTATGATCGGACCCTCCAAGTCCGATCAGACTGCAAAAGTGCAACCCCCAGGGAAGGAAAGGAAGGTTCGGGTATGAAGCTCTGTCCCTTGCCTCCTGTCACAGCGCTGTTCCCAACCAGAAGAGCATGAAAGATATCTGGCAGGAACGAAATCCATCAACAAGACAATATAATTTTTACTCAAATCCTCTTAAAATCTGGGCTAGGATTGACATGGCCTGGCTGTCCACACATATTTGTGATTATATAAAGAATATTGAAATAGATACAAACAGTTGGGCAGACCATAACCCTCTCATAATTACCTTGGAGAGAGTCAGGAAACAAAATAATTGGCAAATGAATTGAAATATTCCAAGAGAACTCCAGTATATGAAATGGATAGAACATGAATTAGAAATTTTCTTCAAAATAAACAAAAATTCAGAAACATCCCCTCAAAACCTCTGGGATATGGCCATGGCCTATGTTCGGGGCCTGACAATCTCTTATATTGCCAAAAAAAAATAATAATAAAGAAAAAAAGAGACAATACCAACAATTAGATCAAGAATTAAAAGAAGCAGAATTGGAATTACAAAATGATCCTCATAACAGAAAAATTAAAGATAAAAAGGATCAGATAAAACATAAAATAAAATTAATGGAACAGGAAGAAATAGTGGAAAAAATTAAAAGGGCAAAACAAGAGTATTTTGAGCATGCAAATAAGCCAGGCCGTTGGCTACCTTATAAACTCAGGAAACAAAAAGAATCCAAAATAATTAATAAATTAGAAGCAAGGGTAAAATAAATATAGAACAGAACAAAAGGTTAGAATTTTAGCATTAGAATTTTATAAACAACTATACCATCCTGAAGAGGTAAAAAAAGAAGAAATTGAAATTTTTTTAGATTCTGTAAACTTTCCAATATTGTCAGATGAACAACAATATAGATTAAATTTATCAATTACCATGGTGGAGCTACAAAAGGCAATCAAAAATCAAAAGAACAATAAGGCTACTGGTCCAGATGCAATTCCTACAGAGTTTTATAAAATGGACGGTAATATACTTACTTTAAATATGTTAGAGATTTTTAATAGGATAAGTCTGGATGCAAAAATCCCAACATCGTGGTCTGAAGCCTTAATTACATTAATACACAAATCGGGAACACAGAAAGAGAAAATACAAAATTACAGGCCAATATCATTATTGAACGTGGATTATAAAATATTTATTTCTATTTATGCAACAAGACTTAAAAAAAATTTTTATGAGATAATCCACAAGGATCAAAATGGATTCCTTCCTGGCAGACAAATTAAAATAACCTTAGGACCACCGTTCCCTGTAAGCTGCGCGCGTGCGTGCGCACGCCCCCCAAAATACCCCGCCCGCGTCCTTTTCCATGGGTGCATGCTCCCCATCCCCCTACCAGCCCACGGGGGGCGGGGGCAGGGGTGGGGAGGTGCGGCAGTAGGAGGACAGGGAGCCGTGGCCGCCCCTGCCTCCCCATGGTGCCTCCGGCCAAATGCGCCCCTGGCTTCTCAGCCCTGCCCCCTGCCCACCTGATCAGCCCCCTCTCTTCCTCCGCCACCTCCTGCCTTGGGGCGCGACTTCTCTCGTGGCGGTGGCGGCTGCGGGACGAAAGTGCTGCCAGCCAGGGGGCTGCGAGAGAGGGCTTTCTCTGCGGGCTTCGGGAATGCCTGCCCCGCCCCTCTCGCAGCCCCTTCGCTGGGAGCGCTTTCGTCCCAGACTTCCAGCAAGGGGGCTGCAGTAGAGGCAGGGCAGGCGTTCCCGAAGCACTTGGAGAAAGTGCTCTGCAGCCCCCTCGCTGTCGGTGCCTCCGTTCCGGAGCTCCGCCTCACAGCTGATCACCCTGCCGCCACCCATGGCTACTGCCCAATGCCGCTGCTGAGAGAAAGGGGGGAGAGAGAGCTAGCAAGAGAGACAAGAGAAAGAAAGCAATAGAGAGAGAGAAAGAAAACAAGAGAGAAAGAGAGAGAGATGAAAGGGGGGAGAGAGCTAGCAAGAGAGAGGAGAAAGAAAGAAAGAAAGATAGAAAGAAAGAAAGAGTGAGAGAGAAAGAAAGCAAGCAAGAGAGAGAGAGCAAGAGGGGGAGAGAGAAAGAGAGAGAAATGACTCTTGATTTAAAGCATATGGTAAAAAGCACCCAAATAATAACAGAGGAAAAAACCCCCAGCCGTTTGTGTGTGTGTATGTGTGTGTGTGTGTGTGAGAGAGAGAGAGAACTCTTGAACCATTTCCAATAGCTCACCTCTAATTGGAAATGGTTCAAGAGTTCACACACACACACACACACACACACACACACGGGGGGGAGTAGACAGGGATGGAAAAAGAGAAGATAATAATAGTAATAGATTTTGGTTTTGTTTTATTATTAATTTCTTTTAATAAAAAAAGAAGGTAATATTTTTCTTATTTATTTATTTATTTATTTATTTTCCTATGCCGCCCAGTCCCAAAGGGACTGTCACTCAGACACTATACTTTTCCGCCCACACCGAAAAAAAATTAGAGGGAACATTGCTTAGGACAATTATCAATACACTAATACCTTGTCTTACGAACTTAATTGGTTCCGGAAGTAGGTTCGTAAGGTGAAAGGTTCGTAAGACGAAACATTGTTTCCCATAGGAAACAATGTAAAAGCGATTTATGCGTGCAAAGGGGAAAAAAATCGCAAAATGGCACTCCGCTGGCCGCCGCCGCCCAGCTGTCACCTTTTAAAACAGCCAGGGGGCTTCTCGGCGTTCTCCCAAACCTGAACCCGAACCTGAACTTTTCGGGTTCGGGTTCAGGAGGCCGCCAAGAAGCGCCGTCACCTGGTTGTCACCTTCTGAAACAGCCAGGGGGGCTTCTCGGCGTTCTCCTGAACGCCGAACCCGGAAGTTCGGATTCAGGTTCCGGAGGCCGCCAAGAAGCGCCCAGCTGTTTCAGAAGGTGACAGCTGGGTGGTGCCACCCGGCGGAGCACCATTTTTGCGATCAGCGGTGACGTTTTTGGCCAATCTGGAGGCTGGAAAGGAGGTGGGGAATCCCAATAGGGAATTCCATGGGCGGAGCTTTGACGTCACGAAGACATCCTTCCTGGAGTCTTCAGAGAGGGGTGGCATACAAATCTAATAAATAAATAAATAAATAAATAAATCTAATAAATGAATGAATGAATGAATGAATAAATAAATAAATAAATAAATAAAACATACTAAACACTCATTGGTCAGGGGGCTAGCATCTAATGGCCCCAAGCCTGGCAGCAAGAAAGTGCATCAAAAACTGGTGTGCCTTATACACTGAATGTTGCCCAGGCTGCCTGGAAGCTCTCGGTGAGAGGCTGGCGGATCAGCCCTGGGGATGCCCCCAAAGGTGGGGGATTGGAGTGGGGGCTGATGGAGCCAAACCCCCTCCTGCTGGATGATTGGGGCTGCATGTAGGAAATCCTCCTCGCAAGTGGTTCCCAGAGACTCTGCTCCGCACCCAGCAGCAAAGCTTTGCATTCCAGATGGCTGCCAGGGCCTCCACGTGGCAGGAACAAGAGGTGTGTGCCACTGAGTTAGCCAGTCCCAGTGGAGACAGTGTTGGCGGCGGGGGCCTGGGGCGTGGACATGACATCCCCAATGCTGCTGCTCCTCGAAGGGAAGCTGCTGCCACCACCACTGTCTCCGCTGGGATCAGCTAGCTCAACAGCACACACACACCCTTGTTCCTGCTACCCATACGCCCTGGCAGCCACCTGGAATGTGAAGCTTTGCTGCTGGGTGCGGAGCAGAGCCTCCAAGAGCCATTTGCGAGGAGGATTCTCCATATGCAGCTGCGGAGAAGTGGGCAGGGCATCCCCTCAGTGCATCCAGCCAGCAGAGGGGTGCTCGGCTCCATCAGCCCCCACTCCAATTTCCTGCCTTCAGGGGCATCCCCAGGGCTGAGTCACTGGCCTCCTGCTGAGGGCTGCCAGGTGGCCTCAGCAACATTCTTCAGCTTTCGAGAACCTACCATGGCATCTCCTAAGCACATTTTGGGGGGCAGAGTGCAGCCAGAAACAGTGCAGAGCACAGGAGAGGAGGTGATCCTGCTCAGCTGGCTGTAAAACCCAGAAGTGGTGCAGTTCTGCATGAAACTGGAAGATAAGCTCAGAAGTGGGGTAGGCTGCTGGCTGGTCCCCAGAGAGACAGAGATGGAGGGAAAGATAGGGGAAGTGACAGGGGGAGGGAATGTGAGAGAAAAGGGAAAAGAGAAAAATGAGAAACTGAAAAAGGGAATGAATGAGAGAGAGGAAGAACAAACAAATGAGAGAGAAGGGGACAGAAGGAAAAAGAGAGTGAGAGGGAAGAGAGAAACAGAAATGAAAGGGAGAGAGAGAGAGAGAAATGAGAACAAAAGGGGGAGAAAAAGAGAGAAATGAAAAAATGATGGAGACAGAGAATGAGAGGAAAGAGAGAAAAACAGAAGAGAGAGAGATGTGACTCTTGATCTAAACCATATGGTAAAAAGCACCGAAAGAAGAAGAGAGAGAAAACAGCAGTCCTCACCTGTTTTGGGAAATGGTTCAAGAGTGAACACACACACACACACACACACACACACAAAGGGAGAGTGGAGACAGGGATGGAAAAAGAGAGGAGGGAGGGAATGAGAGAGAAAATGGGAGAAACAGAGAAATGATGAAGGGAAAGAATGAGGTAGGGGAAATAGAGGCAAATGAGAGAGAAGGGAGAGTGAAATTGAAGATTGAGAGAGAATGAGAGAGGGAGAAGAGGGAAATAAATGGGAAAGAGAAGGGGAGAGGGAAAAAAAGGGAGAGGGAGAGGAAAGAGAGAAAAACAGAAATGAAAGTGAGATAAATGAGAGCAAAAAGGGAGGGAGAGAGAAAATGGGGAGAGAGGGAGAGGTACACAGAAATGAGAGCATCCTGGCGGGAGGGAATGAGAGAGAGGGAAAAGAGAGACAGAGAAGTGGAGAAATAGAAAGGAAAGGAAAAGAGAGAGGAAGGGAAAGAGAGAAGTGGAGATGAAGAAAGGAAGGAAGGAAGGAGGACATTTCCAATAGAAAACACCGGGAGCCATAAAACCACCCCCTCATGGCTAGAGAGGTTACTATTACTACTACTATTTAATACTACACCATTTGGTTCAGAATACTTTTTTCCTTGTTTTTCTCCTCTAAAATCTAGGTGCGTCTTATATATTGTGTGTCTTATACACTGAAAAATATGGTAAACATGTCAACATGGAACACTGCAAAAAGCTGTAAATACAGCAATGTTGCTGAGTACCCAAGACTGCGGAAGAATTCCAAACATCAAAATATCAAATCTGCTTTCTTAATTCTAATATTAATTTAACAATTTCTGCACACTGTAATTTTCTCCAGTATTAGCTCTTCCTGTGGTATTTCTGTTTTTCCACATTTGAGTGAAAGCTATTCTAGCTGCAGTTGTGATATGAATTATCAAATATATGTGATTTTTATTGAGGTGTTGCCATAGGATTCCTAACAGAAAACATTCTGGGGTTTTATTCAAATTAACATATAAGTTTTCATCAAGCCAGTTTCCTATTCTTTTGCAGTAGGTTTGAGATTTTTCACATTCCTACCATAAGTGGTAATAGGTTCCGTATTCTTTTTTACATTTTTAGCAGTTGGATGATAGCTTTTTATCTATCTTTGCTAGCTTGGTGGGAGTGGTATACCATCTGTAAAACATTTTAATCCAGTTTTCCTTATAAGATATTGCTAAAGTCAGTTTATAATTCCTACTTCAGAATAGTTTGTTTGTTTGTCTGTCTGTCTGTCTGTCTGTCTGTCTCTTCCCAGGGGAAGAGCCTTCTCTGTGGTGGCCCCAGCCCTCTGGAACCAACTCCCCCCATAGATTAGGATTGCTCCCACCCTCCTTGCCTTTCGTAAACTCCTTAAAACTCACCTCTGCCATCAGGCATGAGGGAATTGAGACATCTCCCCCTGGCCTATATAATTTATGTATGGTATATTTGTGTGTATGTATTTTTTAAATAATGGGTTTTTTAGATATTTTTAAATATTAGATTTGTTATTGTACATTGTTTTATTATTGCTGTGAGCTGACCCAAGTCTACAGAGAGGGGCGGCATACAAATCTAATTAATAATAATAATAATAATAATAATAATAATAATAATAATAATAATAATAATAATAATAATAATAATAATAAGTGATGCCGTCCAGTTAGCCTACCTCAATATTCTTTTATAGATAACATTGTTCTGCTTTGGGCCTACCAGATCCCATGAGCAAAGTATTCAATTCAAGCACTTTTATATAGTAAATGATGCTTTGTACAGACAGGAGCAGATTTTTCCATTCATGTTGGCAGAGGCCCCACTTAAATTGGACAACAGATAACAAATGGACAGCAGCCAAGAGGCAGAGCTAATTAGCACATTTTCCCTTGAGATAAGTCCATAAATCACACACATACCCTTACAGATCTCCAGGTTTCTTTTCTTTCTCATTCATGAGGAGCCACAGCACAGCAGTTCCGGAACTCTAGATCTGAGTCCCCCACCATGAGGAATGCCTCCTTACCTAAAAACCCTCCCTTATATACAAACTGGGTGTGGTTAACCGTTCCCTAGAGCTATAACTGACTAGAATTACTTTCATAGACTCACTTTCTGAACTTTTTCCCATAAAGATATTCCTGCCTGCTTCTTGACCTTCTGACCTAAGCATCTAATAGGAGCTCCTGACCTCAATGTCTTCCTCCTCCTCTGACTCAGACATTACCATCCTAGAGGTTTCTTCAATCTGTGGAGGTTCCTCAGGTTCTAACTCTACCTCACTCTCACTCTCTGACTCAGTAGTCAAGAACACTGACTTAGGGTACCAAGATGGACCCAGTTCATCCTCCTCAAAATCTGACGTGGTAGTGGCACTTTCCCCCTACACATGCAGGGCCCTTCCCCTTGGTCCTTTGCAGTGGGTGGGTTCTGTTTGGGAACTGCAAATGAAAAGCATGAACCAAATCAGGGGCTTCAACATAATTGGCATCCACCCAGGTGCAATTGTCGGGGTCACCCTTGGTCCATTGGACAAGATACTGGAATTGATCTTTGATGCATCAGGAATCTTGGATACTGGTGATCTCCAACTTGGACAGATGATCTCAAACACTGGATATTGGTGGGGCTGGAACAAGAGATCAAAGCAAGTTATCAGGGCTGACTGGAACAAGCAGGGACTAATGAAACCCTGGATGCACATGGAGCGAACTATGCAAGGTCAGACAATAGCTCATCGGTTTGATGACCTTCTCCACCGGGAACAGATCCATGAAGCATTGATCAAGCTTGCGATGTGGTTTCTGTGAGGATAAGTATTTGGTAAATAACCAAACTCAGTCTCCAACAGCCAATGGAGGGGTGTCTTGACATGAGTGGACTGCAAATCTCTTGTAATCTTCTTTAGCTTTATTCAGGTACCATTTGACCATCTTGTGGATGGACTGGAGCTTGGACAGGGAGCCTTCTGTGGCTGGAACTGGGGAATCGAGGAGCATGAGCAGAAAGAATCTGGAATGATAGCTGTATTTGGCCAAAAAATTGAGTGATCTGAAAGGAAGTGTGCTGGGAATTGTTAAAAGCAAACTCGGCCACGAGGAAGTATCCTGACCAATCTTTCTGCTGGTTGTTGATAAAACAATGCAGGTACTGCTCCAGGATGCCAATCACTTTCTCCATGCCTCCAGCTCTCTCTGGTTGCTGTGTGGATGCTAGGCATACTTGGACTTCAAGAGCTAACATGAGTTCTTTCCAGAACTTAGCAGTGAACTGGGCTCCTCTGTCAGACACCGCTTTGTCAGGCAGACTGTGTAGCCAAAAGATATGCTGAATAAACAGATAAGTTGTGGCCTGAGCTATTGGCACTCCTCAACAGGGAACAAAATGTACCATCTTGGTCAGCATGTCCACCACTTGCCATGCAACCTGCAGAAACAGGTAAGTTTGTCAGGAAGTCCATAGAAATAGCCACCCAAGGTCTCTCTGGCATTGGCAGAGGCTGTAACAGTCCAGGAGAGGTTTCCATGACTGTCTTGGCTTGGTGGCAATGAACACAAGAGTTCACATAGGAAGGGACATCATGCTGGTGTCTAGGCCACCAAAAGATCTGAGACACTAGATACAGAATCTTGAAGAGACCAAAATGTCCAGCTGTAGGGTTGTATGGCACTGTTTCATGATTAAGCCCCCAAGTGGCTCGGCGGGAACATACAATTGGTCTTGAAAGCGTAGCAGGCCCTTGAAAAATGTTCAAGGCAAGTCATGGCCAATCTCTTGCTTCTGTTGCTCCACAAAGTCATCCTGCTTTTGCGGCATTCAGTTTTGATAGACACAGCATAGATGTAAATCTCCAGTTTTCTTTTTCACAAACAGGACTGGGGCTGATAAAGGTGATGATGTGGGTCGGATGAAACTCCTGGCCAGGTTTTTGTCCAAAAAGTCCAGTAATGCAGCCAACTCAAGTAAATGTGTCCCCCCTGGAGCTTGGCATTGGGCAGCACTTCAATGGCACAATCATATAGTTGGTGTGGGGGCAAATGGTCCACCTCTTCCTTGTTAAACATATCTGCTATGGTCAGCCAGCAATATGATGTCGGGTTGCCCTGGTACCTGCACTGTGCAGACTTGGTGTATGTTTTATTTATTTATTTATTTTATTTATTTATTTATTTGGTTCAATACACAATGAGAGTTTTAGTGGGTATATACAGTGATCCCCCGGTTATTGCGTCCCCGACCATTGCGAACAGGGTAATTTGCGATTTTTGAACCCGGAAGTCAAAACACCATCTGCGCATGCGTGCCCTTTTTTCTATGGGCACGCATGCGTAGATGGCGCCGGGCAGATCAGCTGCTGGGCGGCTTCCCTGGGTCTTCCCCCTCTTGTTGGCGGGAGGGCGAAGCCCCCCCAGCACCCGCTCGCCCGCCCTTCGCCCTTCGCCCGGGAAGTTCGCCAGGAGTCAGCGGAGAACGGCGCGCCTGTTTTAAAACGATCGGAGCCGCGTTTTATTTTTTAGCTTGATCAGCTAAATCCGAATTTTAAACTCACCGGTTCGTTCGGCTGGCTTAGAAAAAACCGAATCCAGCCCTCAAAAGCCTGCCTACGTTTTTGGAGCCTGGATCGCTGCAAGCCAACGCGCAGCGCGCGCACTTCCAAGCCAGGGAAGGGAAAGAGAAGAAGCTGCGGCGGAAACTTTGTTTCTCAAGCAAACAAACAAAAAAAACCGTTAACCTTTTGCATCCGCTTGGAAAAGCCGGGCCCGAGTCTGCTTGCAAAAAATAATTTTAAAAAATTAACTAACAACAACCGCTCGCCGCCGCCGCGCAACCTGCTTTAGTTTCATATATTATTCCACGGCTCTCTTCGCTCCACGTTTGTTTTGGGGTTTCTTTCTTTCTTTTTTAAAAAACCTAGATCCGAAGCTGCTTTCCTTGGCTGAACTTTGCCCGTCGACGATCGTCTTTAACATCCCGTTTGACAAACCGGCGGACGCCTTGAGAGAGAGAGAGAAAACAAACTCAAACAAAAACAACTTTCCTTCCCTTTCTCGCTCTCTGCACGGAAAGCGCAAAAGAGGCGGACTTGGGGGGAAAAGCGCCGCCAGTTAGAAACATAGAAACATAGAAGTCTGACGGCAGAAAAAGACCTCATGGTCCATCTAGTCTGCCCTTATACTATTTTCTGTATTTTATCTTAGGATGGATATATGTTTATCCCAGGCATGTTTAAATTCAGTTACTGTGGATTTATCTACCACGTCTGCTGGAAGTTTGTTCCAAGGATCTACTACTCTTTCAGTAAAATAATATTTTCTCATGTTGCTTTTGGTCTTTCCCCCAACTAACTTCAGATTGTGTCCCCTTGTTCTTGTGTTCACTTTCCTATTAAAAACACTTCCCTCCTGGACCTTATTTAACCCTTTAATATATTTAAATGTTTCGATCATGTCCCCCCTTTTCCTTCTGTCCTCCAGACTATACAGATTGAGTTCATTAAGTCTTTCCTGATACGTTTTATGCTTAAGACCTTCCACCATTCTTGTAGCCCGTCTTTGGACCCGTTCAATTTTGTCAATATCTTTTTGTAGGTGAGGTCTCCAGAACTGAACACAGTATTCCAAATGTGGTCTCACCAGCATTCTATATAGTGGGATCATAATCTCCCTCTTCCTGCTTGTTATACCTCTAGCTATGCAGCCAAGCATCCTACTTGCTTTCCCTACCGCCTGACTGCACTGTTCACCCATTTTGAGACTGTCAGAAATCACTACCCCTAAATCCTTTTCTTTTGAAGTATTTGCCAACACAGAACCGCCAATACAATACTCAGATTGAGGATTCCTTTTCCCCAAGTGCATTATTTTACATTTGGAAACATTAAACTGCAGTTTCCATTGCTTAGACCATTTATCTAGTAAAGTTAAATCATTTACCATATTACAGACGCCTCCAGGAATATCAACCCTATTGCACACTTTAGAGTCATCGGCAAATAGGCAAACCTTCCCTACCAAACCTTTCCCTATGTCACTCACAAATATATTAAAAAGAATAGGACCCAGAACAGACCCTTGTGGCACACCGCTTGTAACCTGACTCTGCTCAGAATACTTGCCATTAACAATAACTCTCTGATGTCTACGCTTCAGCCAGCTGCAAATCCATTGAACTATCCAGGGATTAAGTCCAATCTTCACTAATTTATCTATCAGCTCTTTATGTGGAACCGTATCAAAGGCTTTGCTGAAGTCCAGGTAGGCAATATCCACGGCACCACCTTCATCCAACACCTTTGTGACATAGTCAAAGAAATCAATGAGATTAGTCTGACATGATTTGCCTTCAGTAAAGCCATGCTGATTTGGGTCCAATAAGTTATTGTTTTTTAGGTGCTGATTTATCCTCTTTTTGAGTAGAGTCTCCATCATTTTAACTACAAGTGATGTCAAGCTAACTGGCCTGTAGTTACCAGCTTCTTCTCTACTGCCCTTCTTGTGAATAGGCACAACACTGGCCATTCTCCAATCCTCAGGAACTTCTCCTGTTAACAACGATTGGTTAAACAAATCAGTCAGGGGGGTAGTAATGACAGATCTGAGTTCTTTAAGAACTCTGGGGTGGATGCCATCTGGACCCATTGCCTTATTTATCTTTAATCGTTCAAGTTCTTCTAAGACATCGGCTTCTAAGATCACTGGAGCTGAATCCGTACAGTTGGAAGCAATGCTATATCCCTCTATAGTATTATTTTGTAAGGTGTCTTTTGAGAAAACTGAACAGAAGTAGCTATTGAAATGGTCAGCGATCTCCTTATTCCCATTAATGCATGTATTATTCCCGGTACTAAGCTTCGTGATGCCGCAGTTTTTCTTCTTCTTATCATTAATATATCTGAAGAAGGTTTTATCCCCCTTCTTTACAGATTTGGCAATTTCTTCCTCTTTTGAGGCTTTAGCATCATATATTATCTGTTTCGCCTCCTTCTATCTCATTTTATACACCTCCCTATCAGCTATACTTCCAGACTCTTTATACCTCCTATAGGCAGCCTTTTTTTCATTGACTATAGCCCTTACATCATTGCTAAACCATAGCGGTTTCTTCTTCCTTTTACCTTTAGTTATTTGTCTTACATACAGTCCAGTGGCTTTTAAGATGGCCTTTTTTAATACAGTCCACTGGATGCTCGCTCCTGCCATTTTATCCCTCCCCTTTAATTCATTATCTAATTATTCTCCCATTGCATTAAAATTTGTTTTTCTGAAATCCAATACTTTGGTTGCATTATAGGATTGCTCACAATGAGATTGCTCACAGTTCTTTCCTCCTCGCCGTTTTAACCCGTCACCTTCGCTGAACCTGCTTTCCATCTTGACGACCTAGGAGGGGGGCACTGCGAGGCAATCAAGCCCGGCCTCTCGAGTCCCCCCCCTCCCTTTGCTCCTGGTCGCCGTCTGCTCACTGAAGTTCTTGCTGCGCTCCGCTTATCTCAACAGACAGGAGCTGCATGGCGCACGGGGCAGAGCACACAGGCGCGCGTGTATCCTCCCCCCCTTAAGGCTATCGGGGCAGCAGATCGGAAAGCGACCCGGATCCTGGCCCCGCCGTTCGGAATAAAGCAAGCAGGATGCTGATGGACGAGATTCTGCTGGACGGTTTTGCTCATTAAAGGGAGAAGGAGGAGGAGGAGGAAAGGAAACTCCAGATAAATTATTGGAAAGAAAAGACGGGGAAGCCGTTGCACTTTTCCTTCCTCTGTCTCAGTCTCTCTCCTTTGCTGATGCGTTGCCATCACTGCAGGGCTGCCGTGCTCCCGGCCGTCCTCCTCCTCCTCTCCCCCCCACCCCCGCCCGGCCAGGACATCTCTATTTTCTCCCCGTTTGCTGATGTGCAGTCCGACTCCAGCGCGGGAACAAGCGGAAAGCTCGGCAGGGAGGTCGACCGGGAGAAGGAGGAGGGATCCTTCCAACCGTCGCCACCTCCGGGCAGAAGAGTTCCCGGTAGCCCGGCGGTACTACCGCCGCCGCGGTGGCGGGGAGGCAGAAAAGTTTGCCCGGCCTTTGACAGAGGAGGAGGCGAGGAGGGGAGCCGGGCACTGCGAGAGGGCAGGCGGGTGAGTCAGCGCCTTCTCCCGCTTTGCAACTTCCCCTCCTCACGGGGGGTCGGACCCCTTTGCCCTCCACGCGCGCCTACACACACAAACACACAAGCGCAGCACTCACTCACACACACGCAGAGAGAAGCACTGCACGCCCACGCGCACGGTAGCCTCCCGATTCCTTTGCATGGGGGGAAGCCCCAGGCTCCGGGTGCGATCTTCTTGGAGAAGAGCAGAGCCGGTCGGCGCGGACAGAGGAGATCCTCGCGGCCCTTTTTTCCTCCCCACGGCGCCCCTTCTCTCTAGCCTTCCACCTCCCCCGTCCGCCACACGTACGCACTCCACCGCTCCTGGCACCCGGCGCCTCGCCTCCCTCCCTCTCCCTCTCTCTCGCTTCCATCTCTCCGCCGAGGAGCCTGACCATGTTTTGCTGGAGGATGGCTCTGTGGCTGGCCGGGGTGGCCCTCTGGAACAAACTCTGCCGCTCCCGTGGCTCCGGCTTGGATTTCAACTACATTTACGACCTTAGCCCGGAGGATCAGGCGGAAGCCATCGATTACAAAGATCCTTGCAAAGCCGGTAAGTGTCTTTTCCCAGGCGAGGTTAATCCCCTCGTGCTAGTTGCCCTGCCTCTCTCTCCCAGCCGCCCACACACCCGGCTTCTTCTCCGTTCCAAAAAAAGGAATTTTTTTTCTTTCCAGCCGGCTGGGGCTTCAATGGGGTGGACGGAGGAGGAGAAGTCCACCTGTTTCCTTTGCTTCGGAGAGGCGAAGTGAGAAACGCCGGAGCCAAGAAAAAAGGAAGCTTTGGAGAGGCGCGCTTGGATTCCGCTAGAGCGATGGGTGCGGGTGTGTGTTGGGGGGGGCAGATCGCTCGAGAACCTGTTGTCTTCTTGAGGAACCCCGCCGGTTCTCTCCACCTCTCCGCGAGCCGCGTCCTCCTCCAACCTTTTGCGCTTTGAAAAAGCCGGGTCGCTGCTTGTCCGCAAGGCTCGGAGCAAAAGAAAAGTCTGCAGGAGAAAGGGAAATCTAGCCCCGATCCCCCACGCCCCCACGCCCGGCCTTGGAAATGTCATTCTTCGAGTTGGGGGGGGCGGTCCTCTTCTCCATCTCTCGATATGCCGCCTCCGATCGTTTTAAAACAGGCGCGCCGTTCTCCGCTGACTCCTAAAGCGGGGAAGTTCACCAGGAGTCAGCGGAGAACGGCGCGCCTGTTTTAAAACGATCGGAGCTTTCCAATGAGTCCCGAAGACAAACGTCAAACTTCCGCGTTTGTCTTCGGGACTCATTGGAAAGCCGCGCGGCTGTTTTAAAACGTCGCCGCCAACATGGGGGGCTTGCTAGCACCCCCCCAAACCCGGGTTGGGGGTTTGGGGGGGTGCTAGCGAGCCCCCCATGTCGGCGGCGATGTTTTAAAACAGCCGCGCCGCCCCCAATCTTCGGCTCCTCGCTAGCGCTGTGGAAGTTAAAAACACCATCTGCACATGCGCAGATGGTGTTTTTACTTCCGCAGCGCTACTTCGCGAAAACCCACTCGTTGCGGGGGTCCTGGAACGGAACCCTCGCAACGAGCGGGGGATCACTGTATATGTTTTCGTAGATTTTCACGGGTACAGGTATGATGGTCTTGGTATATTCGGGTTTCTTCCCGTGTAGGATTTGGAAATTTCTGGCGACGTTTTGACGAGGTCCCACTCGTCATCTTCAGGCTGGTGTTTCTGTCCTTGTTGGACAGAAACTAGAACAAGGACAGAAACACCAGCCTGAAGATGACGAGTGGGACCTCGTTGAAACGTCGCCAGAAATTTCCAAATCCTACACGGGAAGAAACCCGAATATATGTTTTTTTATGTCGGATCACCCTGGTATATTGAAGGAACATCACAGCTCCTTTTTGCCTCTAGGCCCAACCCAGGACCATTTCAAGGCAGTTAATTTATTCATAGCCGACAACTATATTCTGTATGTATCAAATGTTTTTAGCTGGAATTTTAAAATTAAGGGACACTAGGATGGTCCCATTTCGGCCTTGTTCTGACCTCATCAGCTAGCCACACCCTTCCTTACTGGGATTCGATCTGGCAGCCTCTGCCTTGTAAGGCAGAGAATTAGCAGTTGAGCCACCAGACCTGATCCCTCCAGCTCTGTACCAGGGAGGGGCTATATGTTTTTGGTGGCTCAACTGCTAATTGTGGGGGTTGTCGGTTCTCAGCCAGGCCAGACCAAGGACCAAGGGAAAATAAAGTCTTTTGGTGACATAAAACTGGATGGCCTCCTCATGTTGTCCGATGGCCAGGCTGGGTCATGAACTTGATTGGTATAGACAGCAGCACACAACCATCGATCATCTTGTCATCATGGGAGGTTTGACTGGGCACAAAGGTATAGCATGGTGACTAGCAAAGACCTTGTCCATGAAATTTGTGATGGCTCTGGAATCTGGCAGGGCTCGGGTATGATTCTTAAGAATTACCTGGGTTGCTACAATCAGATGTCTGGGTGGTCCAGGATCTTCCTCCGTAGGATTGGAACTTGTCTTGGCGTCTGCCTGACCTAATGTTTCCATTAGGCTGGGCTCTGATTA
Source organism: Erythrolamprus reginae (assembly GCF_031021105.1). NCBI lineage: Eukaryota > Metazoa > Chordata > Lepidosauria > Squamata > Dipsadidae > Erythrolamprus > Erythrolamprus reginae. Next base: position 65,010,334 of record NC_091963.1, read on the forward strand.
TTTCCTGATAGGGTTTCCTGGAATTGCTGTACTGGAGCACGAGCTAGAACAGGAACAGGAACTGCCACACCATGTTTCTTCTGGGGGCAAGAGATGGAGAAGTGGCCTACCTCCCCACAATACAGACACAAATCTTCAGCTTGATGCCTGGTCTTCTCTGCATCGGTCATGTGAGGTCTGGCAGCGCTGAGTTCCATTGGTTCATCTCTGGAAGTGGCCACTGGACAAACCTCAGGGTATGCATATGGTAACTGGAGGAAACATCTTGGGGCAAGGATGGGTGGGTTAACAGGTGTCAACTGGGCCCCCTGGTGAGGAGCAGGGACTGGCCTGTTGACATCAGGAACTGGAGCCAGCTGCCTAACAAGGTGAGCATTTCTGGATTGCATTCTGGCTTTGATATCTAAGCAATGTTGATACAATTCATTCAGGGTAGCAGCGATGGGCCTGTGAATCAGTTTGTTCAGTATCTTTACAAACAGGCCATCCTGGAAGATTTTCATTAATGTGTTCTTGGTCCAATTTAACCGTTGACTTAACCAATGAAAATCGCTGATGTAATCTGCCACACATCTTGGACCTTGTTTTAATTTTCTTAATTGTCTAGTAGCATTTTGAATGTGAAGAGGGGGGGGTTCCATCAAATTCTTGCTGCAGCTGATTACAGAAAGTTGTGTAGTTTTGCAAGATAAGGTCTTGCCTGGCTAGCAAAGGAGATGCCCAATCAGAAGCTTGAGCATTTAGCAAGCTAATGATGAAAGCAACTTTCATGGTATCTTGGGGAAAATCTGATGGGGAGGCATCAATGAACATTCTACATTGATTTATGAGAGTTGAAAATTTATTATGTTCTCCAGTAAAGTTATCTGGTAAAGCTAGGAAGCATCTGGGAGGGGGACTGCAGGAGGAACATCTTGCTGAACTTGATTTTATAAATTTGCCAACTGATTCATTAAATTTTGCATGTCTTGACGTAAGGTCTTATTGTCTCTCGTAATTGTTCCATGACATCAAGGAGCCTGCACAGTGGGATCAGTGGCAGTGGAGTTTCAAACTCTACTGCTTTGGGCCTATCAGATCGGAAAAAAGAAGCCCCCACGAGCAAAGGATTCAATTCAAACACATTTATATAGTTAAAGATGCTTTGTACAGACAGGAGTAGATTTTTCAGTTCATGTTGCCAGAGGCCCCACTCAAATTGGCCAACAGATAACAAATGGACAGCAGCCAAGAAGCAGAGCCAATTAGCACCATAAGGTCCGTAAATCACACACATACCCTTACAGATCTCCAGGTTTCTTTTCTTTCTCATTCCTCAGTATCTCTGCATGACTCTTAAAGAAGCCACAACAGTTTCTCAGCACAGCAGTTCCAGAACTCTAGATCTGAATCCTCTACCATGACGAATGTTGAAAGCCCATGCCTCTTTACCCAGAAACCCTTCATTTTTCCCATAAAGATATTCCTGCCTGCTTTTTGACCTTCTGACCTAAGCATCTAATAGGAGCTCCTGATCCCCAATGTCTCCATCCTCCTCTGACTCAGACATTACCATCCTCGAGGTTTCTGCAGTCTTTGGAGGTTCCTAAGTTCCAACTCTCCCCCAGTCTCACTCTCTGACTCAGTAGTCAAGAATACTGGCCTAGGGTACCAAGACGGACCCGATTCCTCCTCCTCAGAATCTATGACTAACTGACCTAGTTGTGGACCACTCACAAAAAGCATATACTGCCAATCTCTAGAAAATTCATATTTTTTTCTGTTAACTGAAGTATAGAACTATTTTAAAATAATTCAATTTCTATAGATTAAGAGATACATTTAATGTTTTTAATTTCAAATGACAATCCCAAAGTTTTTAATCCCAAATGACAAGTAATTCCCATGATAAACCCAAGGGAATTTTGCAAACTTTCCCAAACACAAGGGCAAACAAAGTCTACTAAGAGTAATGGGATGGAACATAAAAAGTACATTTAACTTTAATGGAACTTTACTACCTGGTAAACATGTATAGGGTTGTATTCATAATTGCACATAGCATAGCCCTCAACCTGATTTCAGTACAAATATATGTTTGCATGATTGTAGCCTAAGTTACGCATAGCTTTTATAATGATCTTGGTTCTGCCTTTTTTTATTCAGATGCATCATTTATTCTTCTGCAATATGTCTCTATTGTCATGGGTACAACAATTTCTTTGGAATATCTATTGCTTTATCTTGGGTATGGCATGTGGAATTCCAGACATTTGAAAGAATAATTTAGCAGTCATTCAAGTGATTTACCATGGGATTAAAATGCATTGTTTGGCAACAAAAGAACAAGTTGTGAAAACTTTTCATTTACAAATCAACTGTACCTTTAAATTAATTTCTGTAATCACTGGTCATTAATATTTAATATATTCTTATCAAGGAATATATTGCTTCATTTCCCCAAGCATCCAACTTTTAATAATGTGGAAATAGTTCATTGTCTTACCATCCCTAGGACTGGATTTGCAATAACAAGTAATGTTAAATTTTATTTTTTTATTTTAAAAAATCAATAATAAATAAATACATAAGCACTTCCCAGCAGATTGCTTTTGATGCTATTTACAAAATTAAAAAACAGAAAGGAGCAACTGGGGATTTTATAACCATTTCATGACTATCTCCTTAACTGTATATGGTGGAACTGCATAATCTGTTTATTGGAAATGAAATCTTTGAAGCTGATTCTCCCTATAGGCATTTGCTAAAAGCATCCAGTGCAATAGCACAGCATGTAATGTAATATTAGTATTATATGCATCAAGCTCTAAACATCTCTGTGGCTTCCCTGCTAGAACCAAACATTTACTAAACCTCTTGTGTTCAACTACTGCATTAAATTCCATATCTAATTTACAGACTGTAAAATACAATATTCACAGATAACAATAAATAAAGGAAGAGACTTTGAAAACACAAACACAATTGGTACTAGGACAAGCAACCAATATCTAATAAAATGGAAATAAATCAAACCCTTTCGGGAATTATGAATAAATATGAGTCTCCACTGGATAGAGAATTGGTTGTTTTATGCTCAACTTTGCAAGTCTACAAACAGAAATTATATACAGTATTAACCAAAATTACCAAACTATAGTGCTGAATATTTTATAATTATTATATTATATGGTAAAATCTGTGTGCTTTATATCTGTGGTGAATAAGTTAAACAGAATTAAATAAATTCTACTTTTTATAAAATATACTAGAATCTTGAGAAAAACTATTAAGAGAGGTTGGATTTCATTCCCTGCCTCTTTGGGAACACTCTCTAAGTAAAAGTATTGATGTGTTTGCTTGTAGAATCTATCTCAACAAGTTTAATCAAAAGTAAGAAAAGCTCACTTGAAGAACCCTTAACTAATTCTTATTGACTTTAAACATAACCCATAAATAAATAAGAAACCCCAGTTCATTTAAAGTAGATCAGTGGTGGCTGTTCTTTTTTGTGTAGTGCCATTATCACATTAAAGTTTTTAAACCTCTTAGAATCTGCCATATACAGACAGTAAGAAGAACTCATAATTTGACTCCACCAAACATTGCTTCCAAACTGAAGGCTTGAATATGGTCTGATAGTGCAGGATGTTGTCTGTTAATATTGTACTGAGTCTTTTAATCTGTATTTCATTTTGTTTTTGTTTCCTTTTCTGTTCTCTTGGTTGCTTTTATTCTTCTACACTTCCTTGCATTTTTAGATTAGAAATCAACCTTACTACTTAAATAAAGATTCTTGATATTCTTGGAGCTGTCTTGTAATACATTCAAGATTTTAGTGTAAGGCTTTTACACAATGCCAGGTTGCTTATCACCAGGATGGGCTGGCAACTATTGCCATATGACAGGAATGAATTTCATTTATACTCATTCTTCATCTATTACAAAATATCTTCCAGGCGCTCTTTTTTACTCTGCTTTTCAAGTATCATTTTCCTGTTCCTGACCTTAAATTCCATTTAATCTGTAAAGTTAAATGGGAATGGCCTTGGGAAACAGGATTAAACATTGGTCAGATCAGAGATAGTTGGCCTTGCCAATGGGGGTGTGACAAAAATCTCAGAAAGAACCCTCCCTAGTTTGGACTATAAAGCCAAGGGGAAAGACTTTACCTTTAAACTTTCAATTATTTGTTAATGTAACCTTACAATAAACTAAAACTAATATTCTTAAATGTGATTATTGTCAAAAGGCTGATATTAACTGTGATATTAGTTTTCTTAAAAACTAATGTCTAGATTTTGACTGCCTAGTTTGCAGAGGTAGCAATGCCTTATCAATTAAGACAGCAATTACAATAATCTCTAATATTTTCTTGAACCTTTCTTTAGTTCTTCAATATATGTCTTATATGTAGAATTTTTGGTCTGAAACCTTGTTGAAAATGGCTTTACTCTTTTATTTAAGAACAGGGTTACTTTAATTTACTTTATGACATAGTTGAAGCATTGGACTTCTTTTTTTTAAAAAAGTAGAAATATCAAAAGCTCAAAGAAACAAAAATATCACCAATAAAAAAGCTTCTGCCTACCTCTAAACTAAGAATAATCTGTATGTTAAAACAGTGTTGTATTCATCTTGCTGTTGCAGGATTATTGGTAATGGTAGCTTTAGAAGATTTTAGAGACCAACAGAGCGATAAGAAACCAAATTCATTTTAAAGTTTCTTGTTGAGCCTACAAGTTTTGATATTTAAAATATATAAAATTAATTTGACTTTTTTATTTCACACACACACACACACACACACACACACACACACACACACACATGTCAACAAAGAAAAGGAGTATTGCAACTGCTTTTTGGCCGATGTGGAGGACAGATCAGGTATTGTCCAGTGGAAGGATTTGTTAGTTACAGTCTGGACTGAATAGCTTGCAATCTGTTATCGAAGTATTTCAGTCCAAATGGGAATTTTTTCAGCTAGTTTAAAATCAAATGATATGAGTAGATTACTGGAGCAGTTTAAGTATGCAATTCAGATATGTTTATATTGTATTCTCCTTCAATGACTATGGTCGTTTTTTTCTAAAGATATATTATAAAGGATTTCTTTGAATTTTGAGAATGAAATTTGGAATAATTTAGAAATAACTTGGAAAGTTCCTTTATATGAGAATTGTAAAAAAATCAATCCAGCATTCTTGCAATCTTCTAAAAATGCCCTCTGAGAATCACATAAGAAAAGAAAAAAAGTTAGTCAAGGAATCCCCAAATGGAGAAAAGCTAAAATTAGATTTTATTTCCTGACTACATTGCATTGAAAGAGACTTCAAAACTACAATCCTAAACAAACACCTATAAACAATAGATAGATTAATGACATTTTGTGATAACATTTCACTGATAAGTAATACAGTGCATGGAAACTCATGACACATTTAATTGCTTTCCAACTGTGTTCTTTATAGGTCAATTGCCAAGGGAGTTAAAATCAATTTATACAGCTTTTAATCACCAAATTATGTATGTTTAACACTGTCTAATAAGACTATATGATTCAAAATGAATTCCAACAATCATATATAAACTAAAATATGAAATAATTACCTAGTGACTTTTCCCTTATGTTTTGTCAGTATTAGGGGAGGGGAAAACTATATTTTCCCAAACTTTTGTCCAGAAATATTTCAATACTGTGGGCATAATAATATTCATCCTATCTTTCAAAATATTTATTTAGCAAGCATTAATTTGCATTTTTACCATTCATTTAAAAAAACCTATTTCAGATATACTCATGGATAAAGTGACTATATCCAGACAAATATGTTTGGTTCCCATCGCCAAGCTCTAGACAGGTTTAACAAAATCAACGTGTAATTATTTGTTCATCACCTTTGCTATATTCCTAGCAGCCTGATGTGTTAAAATCTATTTAAGGATTTTCTTATTTAATCAAAAAACAAGCTAAGAAATAGCGGAGAGGGGCGGCATACAAATCCAATAAATAATAATAATAATAATAATAATAATAATAATAATAATAATATTTACTTTTTAATGGATCTATAAATTGATTTCTAAACTGCTTTTTACAACTTAAAATCTTCTATTGGTGACAGAAAAGGGGCTTGTACTTACCTGATATGCCCTTTCTTGTAGGGTGGAGCTAGTCTCCAAGGATGGGAAAACACTGCCTTTAGCCAATGAAGACCAAGTCTGAAAAGGTATAAATGGAATCCCCTATGCCACAAACCCTCCCCTGCTCTTCAAGAAGAGGGATGAAAGTCAGACTCTGCGTGGAACTCCTTGATAAGGATAAAACCTTTATTATTTAGATATATGCATTAGTCAGTATGTGGCAACCCTTTTCCCTGAAGGGAGGTGATTGGGGGCTAGTTTCACTCTACAGGAAAGGGCTATCAAGTAAGTACAATACCCCTTTCCCATAGTAGGTGGATCTAGCCTTCAAAGATGGGACATACCAAAGTAATCAGTCCTTGGGTGGGCTACCAGTCCTACATCACCTATTGCAAAACACTTTGCCCAAATGCCACCTCCTCTGAGGCAAAAGTGTCCAATTTGAAGTGACGTATGAATGGTGTTGGGGATGACCAGGTGGCTGCTCAACAGACCTCCTCGATGTATGCCCCAATATTCTGAGCTGGCATGGTAGTGCCACTACACGTCAAATGGGCAGTTATTCTACTGAGTCATGGTAATAAGAATTGGTCATAAGTTCAAGACATAACTACACAAATCCAATGACCCATGGGCCAAAAGGATGATACCTTTTGGCCCATGGAAGGGGGCCGGAAGGAATCAAACAGCACCTCACTTCTATGGAAGGTCGATGTGCATTGCAAATAAATGTCCAAGTCATGTCTCATGTCTAAGGAGGTGTCAGGATTTAGCATATCCTGAGGTAATGTCTCAATGCAGAAGAAAGGCCTATGTTGAGAATGCTGAGTCATTCTGAGGCAATTAGGCATGCAGCAACCTCATCAGGTGAAAAGTATTCAAATATGCAAGAGCTCTCTGTTTGCTGTTTATTTGTTCTCTGTCTCTCTCTCTGATTCCTGATTCTGCTCTGTGTGAAGTGTGCTCTGAAGCTGATGTATTGCTGTATTGATCTGTTGGTTCTTGTGAGTTATTGTAATTGAGATAGTTGTGGTGAGATACTAGTGAGATACTAGTGTGATGTATGTATAGTATAGATAGTATACAGTAGTAGTGGAAATAAGAAGTAAATATATTTTTCCAAGACTTCCTACTGCTGATGTGTTTCATTGAAGACTTCATTCCATATCTACTGGTCTGTGGCTGGCTGGTTGGATTGGTTAGCTGGTTGGGCTGGTTTGCTGCTTGGGCTGGCTAGTTTTCGCAAATGCAGCTCTGATAGAAGGTGCTACTGTTGTTCTACAACATTAATGGGACAAGGATAAAAGCTGGTTAAGATTATCTCTTGTGCCTTATGAAAATGAGAGTTAACCTTTGGGGAAAAGGTATGGTCCAATCTCAGTAACCCTTATCATGTTACTGAGCATGAGCAGCCAATTCTGAAATTTTACGTGCCGATATGATAGCTACTAGAGACATAACCTTATACATCATATCACAGAGGTAAACAGATTGCAAAATCTCTTTATAAATACATTGAGCACTTTGGATAATTCCCAGATCAGGTACCTATGTATGATGTGGAGACATAAGTTGGCTGCCCCTTCAAGGAATCCGTGAATCAGAGGGTGCTTAGAGAGGAAGTCCAAAGACTCACAGGACAGCACCATTGATAGGGCCACCACCTGACAGCAGAGTGTTAATGATGGACGGGTTTAGGGGGAAACAGCCCACTTGGAGACACCAGTTACAGAAAGCTCTCCAGGTGGCAGAATATATGCACTCCTTGGACGACCTTCTAGAAGCCAGCATGATTTGTATAATTAATCTAATACGATTTGTATAATATATTTTAAATTTTAAAATATTATTTAAGACAATATGACATCAATATGTTGAGGTCAATCCTCTGGGACCTGGAGATCTCTGAGAGTAAGCCGCTCAAGTACCAGGCGGTCAGTTGCAACCAGCATGGGTCTGGATGCTAGACTGACCTCTGGACAAGTGACCACTCTGTCGGAGAGATTCTCCAAGGGGTGACAATGAAAAGGATACCAGTTCTGCATACCAGGCTCTCAGCAAGAGCATCTCTGCTCTCTCCTCCAGGATCCTCCTGATCACCCCCTCGGAATCAATGGTGTGGGTGTGGGGAGGGAATGCATAAAATAGTCCTTGCAGCCAGGTGCAATGAATAGCATTTGTTCCATCTGCCCCTGTCTTGTACCTGGGCAGGAACCTCAGCTACTTGGTATTCCCCAGAGCGGCAAAGAGTCTATGACTGGCAGGACAAAATGGCTCCCTAATTGTTAGAAAATATCTGGGTGGAGGCTCCACTTCGCTGGGTTGATGCAATGATGGCTGAGCCAGTCTGCTTTTGTGTTGCTGTTATGGACAACAGATGTTGCTCTGCCCAAAGTCCCAACCCCCTGGTCTCTGCATCAGTGACCTGGATACGGACCCCCTGCCAGTTTATGTGTGCCTTGGTGATTATGTTGTTTGTCAGTACCAGCTCATGCTGGTTTGACAGAAGGGTCATGAAATGTTGCAGAGCTAGAAACACAGCATGAAACTCCAGTAAATTTATGCTGAGTCCTGTTTCTGCCTATGACCAGGTTTCCTGAGCAATCTTTGAAACCGCGTTGGTCCCCCACCTCAGAGTGCTGGCATCAGTGGACACCATGATCCTTTGGGGTCCAGGAAGAAGATTCCCTTGTGGATGGAGTTCGATGTCCACCACTGGAACGACTTCCGGACAGGGTTTGGATTTCTGCCCTTTGTCGGGGAGGCACTGCATCCTGATCGCTGAAAAGGGAGAAAAGACAATCAAAGGTTCCTGGAATGCAACTGAGCCCATGGGGTGATGTGGATAGCTGAAATCATTTTGGCCAGGAGAGAGGACAACAGGTTTGGAGGAACTGAGGTTTGTCTCAGAACTTGCTGGACTAACCCAACTAGGTCTTCCCTCCTCTCTTGGGACAGGTCCACCTTGCACTCCAGGGAATCAATAATGGCCCCCAAATGGTTTAGAATGGTGGATGGAGACAGTTGGCTCTTGCCTAGGTTGACCAGAAACCCATGGCGTCCAAGGGGGTTAAGGACTACTGTACATTCTGCTCTGCTTGTGAAAGAGAGGAAGATTGAATGAGTATGTCATCTAGGAAACATTGGACATTCACAGGTATGAACCTTAGATGGGCCGTCAAGATGGCCATAACTTTAATGAATACTCTCAGTGCTGCAGACAGGCCAAAGGGAAAGGCTCAATATTTGTAGTGCATCCCTGCAAGTATTGGCAATGGGATGGCCTAATAGGAGTATGGAAGTGGGCCTCCAAGAGATCGAGGGATGTAGGTAGATCTCCCTCCCTAATACTAACCAGAATTGATTGTAGGATGTGCATCTTGAAATTTTTATGCACTATGTATTTGTTAAGCTGTTTAATGTCCAGCATAGTTCTCCATCCACCCAAGAAGATGGAATAAGACTCCTGCCCCTGTTTATCCTCAGGCACTTACCAGGTGGCTTGAATGTCCAGCAGGTGCTTAATGGACTCCTTCATCAGAATGCCTTTTTTGGGAGTTTCATGACAAGGGGAATGTAGAAAAAACCTTGGGGGAATGGAGAAGAGTTTGAGTGCAAGACCAAATGATGGAGTTTCCGGAACCCAAGCATTGTCCCATTGTTTGGCAAATAGTGCCAGGCTACCCACTATGGGAGACAAAGCTGGTAGTTCACTTATTCCTTTGGGAGGGGCAACCACTGGCCTCTCAAAAAAGGCTGCTTAGGTTGAATTCCCCTAAAGTTTCTGTCATAGATGATTCTTTAGTGCCCACCAATCTGCTCTTGTTATTGCCTCTGGTACCTCCCATATGGCTGTTCTAACCTTCTGGGGGCCCATCTGGGGAAAGGAGCATCTCAGTAAGTAGATTTCCAGCTGCCTGAGGGAAGAATTTTATGTTTGTTCCTTGCTTCAACCACCCTGGGATTCAAGGCCTCCCCAAAGAGGGGACTGACAATGGAATTAGCCAAATCAACCTGTAGTGTTTCCAAGGCAAGCACACAGTCCAGCAATATCTGCCCTCAGTTAATCCTTTTAAATTTTAATTGCGAGAGTTTCTCTTTCCCTTCAGGTGATCACTGCCCTTATTTATCAGAGAAGGCTGCTAGGGCCACTCTCCTTGGTAGCCTGAAGGTTGAACAAGCAATTATCAGTTGAGCACCAATTCAAGAAAACTCTCTGCTCTCATGCAAATCAACTAATGGAATTATTTCCCTGTTCCCCAAGCAGTCAAAATATTGTAACTTGGTGTTGGTTCTCCGCTGTAGGATTGATCATCATCTGGGCTGACATTCAGGACTGCCTTCAAGCAGCAGCTGGGTTAACTCCCTCCAACCCAGGTGATCACCTGAAGAGCACAGTAAGGGCCAGAGGGAGCACTCGCTGTGAAGTAGATCATAGCCACTGCTTCAAGATAGCATCTTCAAAGAGGAAAAGTGCTGGAATGCCCTCTGATTGCAAGGTGGTGGACTTGAACATAGGATCTGTGATTGGCACTGTTTATTTGGACATCCCCTGACGATGGGGAGCTAGGTTGGCTGTGGTCCTGGCCTTATGGGGAAGGGAACGAAATAGAAAAATATGAAAAAAAGGACTGGTGGAGACAGAAGGTTCTGGAGCCAAGTCCTCATCGTCAGACAATATAATGTCAATCTGGGAGGCACCTAAGGGGAATAGTCCCCCTCCTTTTGATGGTGGGCAAGGAAATAGGGAGGTGTTCTCAGTTTTTCTTTTTTGAATTTCACATGAGACTGTCTTGGGGGGGGGTTACTTAAAAAGACAAATACCACACCAACAAGGGGGCAGTGCTATCTCTGATTGTTTCCAACAGCTGTGGCACCCTAATCAAGCTGTCCAAGGACAGTGTACAGGATAAATGAAGGTCATAATCAAACTGCCCAGGAACAGGACCCATGCTTCCTGGCCTGCTGGCCTTTAAACCTATCCCAGGTCTTATTTGGAACCACCTCCATTTGTTGCCTGGAGGTTCTTGGATCTGCTTGCAGAAGGAGTGGTTTGACCCCTTTTGGAAGATCTTTCTCTATCATGGTGAGAGGATCGATTCTATTCCTGCCATGTTTCATGTTCTTTTCAGGCATTGAACTCCTCTTTTTGACATAAAAGGAACTATTGGATGTGGCTATGGAAATGAGGCCAATTGCCTTCAGGCCTCATGGTTCACGTTAAGATGGTCACCGCCGCAATCTTCTACCTCCTGAGACAATGCAGAGCTTTGGAGGCAGGTAAACTAATCATTTTAATTGTTTTCTAATTGCTAAGAAGCCACATACCAGGAGTTTAAAAGTTGTAGCTTTCATTACAACACAGAATCCCTTAGAATCAGCTGTTGTGTGCTTCACTCTATCGGAAGTCAATGGAATCATTCAAATCAGCTGTCGGTTTTCCCAAGCAAGCAACCCATCTGATAATCTCTGCCCTTAGTTAACCCTTTGTTAATTTAGGATTTTAAGTTAGGAGAGTTGTTTCCCTTCCAGTGCCCTTAATTAGCTGGAAACAGCAGATTAATGTTGTTAGGGCCACACCAGTTTGTGTCCAGTGTTTGAACAAACACTTTAAAGTCTTCTTCAGTTTGGGGGTGTAATTTTCAGGTGGATGGGAGCACCTCAGAAGCACTCCCCCAATTCTTAGGAAGGCCAAAAATAAAAGGGATCATTTCCCTGTTTCCCACACAGCCAAATCTTAACAAACTGAAGTATCACAGCTGGGGTATTGAGGTGTAGCTGGGTTGTCTCCCAAGTCTGCTTCTGAGCAACAGGTGAGCTGATGCACAAGGCTGCCTTCAACCCAGGTGAGAGGAAAGAGTTACCTCGGGGGCTTTTTAAGGGCAGATAAAACACTCACTGTGAGATGAATCATGAAAATGGAGAAGTCTTCAAGAAGAAAAAAGCACAAGTCCTTGGCTCCAGACTCAGTCTCAAAGAGGGAAGGTTGTGGCACAGAAGGTGCCATTTATACCTTTTCAGACTCAGTCCTGATAGGCTAAAGATGGTGTTTTGCCATTCTTGGAGGCTAGCTCCACCTACTATTGAGAATATACACAACAGCAATTTCTCTTTTTGTCTTGCCACATAATAGTATAACAAAATGAAATTGCTGATTGTTTCAGAATTTTTGTTCTTTATACAATACCCAAGGATTGGCCACGTCCTGCAATGCTGAGAACTCCGTTCCAGCAGTGGAAATGGAGCCTTGCACAACTGGTGTGTTTCTGGTAAAAAAACACAATTTTTTTGTGCATGATCTGCTTTCTGCTTTCTCTACTGCAGGCATCTCTCAGCATGGCGATGGTGCCCTGAGTGAGTCATGGCCTTTGGGAGCAGCAGCACTGTGCTCCCAAGAGCCATGACTCACTCAGGGCGCCATTGCCGCACCAAGAGATACCTGTGGTGCAGGACAGAACAGAACAGGCCGCATGGCTGGAGCTCAGGCACCGTTCCATGGCCCCTCTTCTCAGCAGGAGAGAACTCAAGGTAAGGGCCGGTGGCTGGGTGGCAGCATGATGGAATGGGCAGGCCACTCATGGAGGAGCAGTAAGTGGATGGACAGAAATAGGCAAGCAGATGGAAGCATAGGCAGGAGAGGGCGGGTGCACAGAGTTGCGGCTCGTGTGGCAAGGGGAAGAAGGCAAGCGGACGGGAGTGTAGATGGGAGAAGATGAGCAAATGGAGCTGCTGCTTGTGGCGGAGCCATGGTAAGTGGCACAGTGGGGCAAGCGACTGCTGTCATCTTGTTTGCCAGTTTCTGGGCCTTTTTGCTTCTGCGCAAGCATGGAAGCCAAAACCCCCCAGAAATCTCTTGCACTCACATCCTTGCATGAGATTCAGTTTCTGCACATGCACAGAAGTTGAATTCTGTGCTGGGCATGCGCGCACCGGGTATGCACACACTCCCACACTCCTAGTCCGTTCCATAGCACTGGGAATTTTGGCCCGCCGCTGACAATACCCAATGTAATGGCTTCTACTCAACTAATATAAAACAACAGATGGCTGCTCAGTGTATACACTTGTGATCAATGTTAACTAAATGTTATCTCTATGTTATATTTCAGGGTGCTGACTTAAGAATCAAAGAATAGGGCTACTCAGATTCTTGTATGTATTATGAGTTCACTAATGTAAGCAAAATATTGAAAGGGGCAGATGTTTGGCAGAATCTATAAGAAGTTTAGTGAATATTATCAAAGGTGCCTGAACAGTTTTCTGTTGTCACAAATAGACCACAAGTTTTGGTTTTGATAAGGTACACCATAATCTAAGATCACCCTGTGAGGTCAAGGAGAGTCGCACTCTCCTATCTGACCTGTGGTTCTTTTTCCCTCTTAGCCAGGGCAAGGAAAAGAGACAGCCTAAAGATGGCTGCCACATAAAGGAACAAAAAAACAAACTCTTTTACTTTTGACTCCGACAAGACAAAGATCCTTAGAAAGTATGTTGGCAGAAAAAAAAGCATCACCTCAGAAGCTAGAAGTTGAATTGAATACATTACAGGAAACCCTTTTAAAAATGCAAGACAACCTCACAAAAAGTATAGATGGAGTGAGAGATGAGATTAGTGAATTGAAGATCAGCATGGGTAAAATATATGAGAGTTTGAGTAATGCAAGATGCTCTAACAAGAAACGAACAAGAGATAGAAATAGTGAAGAAGAGGATTGAAGTAATTTAAAGATAAACAGAAAAGACAGATGACACATTAGAAGCTGTTAACCATAACTTAGAACAGACCATTCTCCATTTAGAACTTGAAAAGTCGGCCTTCTCTTTACATATTCAGAACAGAGAGGAATTTAGAGATGAAAATCTCCCAGATCTTATTACTGAAATTTTAGGCCTTGTATTAGACAGACCCAAAGAAGAAATGGTTAAGGAAATTGACAAAGTTTATAGAATCAATACAAGCTATGTGAGAAGGTTCAAACATCCAAGAGAGATCCACATCAGACTTCTGAAGAGAAAATTATGATATGAGATTATGAATATTATTAGAGGAGAATCCTTGAAGTATAAAGGAAAAGAAATCTTCCCCATAGAATTCCCCATAAGAGAGAAGAGGCGAAAGTTCCAATTTCTATCAACACAATTAAATAGAAACAGTATCCCTTTTAGATGGCTTGTTCCTGAGGGAATGTTTGTTACCTGGAAAGGTATAAGATAAACTCTACTGACAAAGCACAAGAACTTCATGAGATGATACTGATGGAAAATGAATGTTTCAACAGAGAAGAAATTGGAAATCAGAACCTGGAAGAGGTAGGGATGAAATCGAGAATTGAGGAGGGGGAGGTTAGGGAATCCAGAGAGTTTGTGAGAAATGAAAGTGAAGGAGCTAGGGTCAGGACCTCAGTTGAGACAAGATCAAGAGGCGCCTTAAATCAAATAGCCAATAATCATGTCAAAGAATGTGAAACAAAAATTCTATCTGTAAATATCAATGGTTTAAACTCCTCAATTCAAAGAAAATGTGTTTTTCTAGAATTGGGTAAATTAAATTTGGATATTATTTATATGCAAGAAACACACATAAAAGAAAAATATAATAAACTTTAGGTGACTTCAATGCAATTGTTGATCTTAATTTGGATTATAAAGGAAAAATTAAAAATCATATTAAAAGTTGACTTCCAAACTCTTGTACGGCTGTGATTAAGGAATTTGATTTATATGATACTTGGAGGAAACTACATCGTAAAAGTCAGCAGTACACTTATTTCTCACACCCACATTAATCTTCGTTCCGCATAGATATGGTGATGACCCATATAACTCTGCTTTGACAGATAACCAATGTGGAGATACAAAATAATAAGTGGTAAGATTACTCTTTGATTCTATTAAATTTGAAAAAGCCCTTTCAAGGTAAGAATAGGTGGATATTAAATCAAAATATACTACAAGAAAAGGAATATTTGGTTAAAATGGAAAAAGAATTAAACTTCTTTTTAAAAGAAAATTTAAATGAGGACACATCTACATACAACGTATGGGATAAGATGAAAGCGTATTTTAGAGGCATATCCATTACTTATCAAATACGAGGAAAAAATTACACAAAGAAAAAATGAATAAACTTCAAAAAGAACTTTGAGACATAGAAACTCAGCGTCAGGAAGACTCTGCAAATGAAAGTCTTAAAGAAGCAAGAGATTTAGTAACTCATAGAATAAATTTAATTAATCAGGAAGAATATAAAAACAATGAAGCAAAATTATTTTGAACATATTGACAAAGCTGGGAGATGGTTGGCTTATAGGCCAAGGAAAAGGAAAGCTAGAAGAGTAATTCAACAACTTGAAGCTGGTCAGGGACAACGGTATCAAGATTTGGTGGGGGGGGGGGAGAATAATTCTAAACTTTTTTCAAAATTTATGCAAAAAAGAAGAAATGAATGAGTTAGAGGTTAAAAATTATTTACTAAAGCAACATCAACCTATCTTGACTAAGGACATGAGAACTAATCTAAATAGGGATATTACACAAGAAAAATTATAAAAAGCACTGCAAAAAAACAAGAAAGCAACAAGACCCCAGATCCAGATGGTCTTCCTGTAGAAATTTACAAAACTTTTATTAATATATATGAAAATAAACCATTGCAATTGTTTAATAAAATTTTGAAGGAAGGTAAGATGCCAATTTCCGGAGGGGGGGGGGAGCATATATTACTCTACTTCAGAAAGAAGGTTTAGATGAGTGCCAAATTCAAAACTGTAGACCCATGTCCCTACTTAATGCTGATTACAAAATCTTTGCTTCAATAATTGCAGAGAGATTAAAAACAGTAAATTCAACCCGATCGGAATGGTTTCCTTCCTAACTGCCATATTAGAAACAATACCAGAATAGTAATGAATGTGTTAGAGTACTATGAGTTAAGACCAGATAAACAATTAGCCCTTCTCTTTATCGACATGCAAAAGGCTTTTGACAATGTAAACTGGAATTTTCTAATGACACTAATCAAAATGATGCAATTTGGAGACAAATTTAATAAACTGATAGAAAATATTTATTCTGGCCAAACAGCTACTCTCTTAATTAATGGAGATAAGTCGGATAAAATCAATATTGAAAAAGGAGTTAGACAAGGTTGCCAATCTCTCCTCTATTATACATTCTTTATATTGAAATTCTATTGAATAATGTAAGAGCCAATCAAGATATTAGAGGTTTAAAAATTAAAGATCAACACTATGAAACACAAGTTTTTGCAGATGATATAGTTTATATCATAGAAAACCCACTAACTTCTGGACCTGAATTATTAAAAAGAAAGGGACAATGTTGGAAGAGCAGCTGGGCTCAAAATTAACAAAGATAAAACAAAAATGTTAATTAAAAATTTGCCAAAAAAGCATACAGAGGAACTGGAAGAAAGTATAGGAATCAAATCGGTTAAAAAAGTTAAATAATTGGGAATCTGGCTATCAATAAAAGAAAATAATTATCAAAAATTATTAAAAGATATTCAGAAAGATTTAACAAGATTGTCCAAATTACAAATATCTCTACTAGGTAGAATATTGGTAATTAAAATGAGCGTACTCCCAAAGGTTCTTTATTTATTTCAAAGCCCCATTTAGGAATGAACAAAAATTTTATAATGAATTTTATAATTGGTTAGGAAATTCATTTGGAAAGGGAAAACACCTAGAATTAAATACAAACTCTTAAATACAAGGAGGCATGGGTTTACCAAATTGGAAGTTATATTACCAAGGTGCTATAGCTATATGGTTAAAAGATTGGGTAACAAATAAGAGACTTTTAATTATTGAAGGACATGAATTGCAGTATGGGTGGCACAAATATTTATGGAACAATGAAGAAAAATACATAGATACTTTAGAAATCACTATATTGGAGGTATATTAATTCAAAATTGGTTGGAAATGAAGAAAAACTTCTATTTCCAGATTCCAAAATGGCTTTCACCCTTAGAAGCAATAATGCACCCAAATTTAACTAAGATAAATAATACTATTACATATAAAGAATTATTATCAGAACAGAATGAACTTAAATCAAGGACAAAGCTAGCGGAAGAGGGTGTAACTATTGATTGGTGGCCCTATTTTCAGTTACAAAATAAATACAAATCTGATTTGGGAAAATTTGAGTTTCAACCAAATGAGCAAGAAATTGATAAAATTTTCACAGGCCCAGAGGGAAAAGCAAATTCAAAGTTTTATAAACATTTACTTAAAAATAAAATGGAGGAAGAGAGAGTTAAAGAGGTTATGATTAAATGGGCCCAAAATGTAATCTGGATAAATGGGAAACTCTTTGGAACTAATAATTTGAAATTAACCATGTCTTCTACCTACAAAGAAAACCTTTACAAAACCTCCTATCGTTGGCATCTTACACCACTTAGACTGGCAAAAGTTTATCAAGGAATATCTCCAAATTGTTGGAAATGTAAAGACAAGTTAGGTACAAATTTCCATCCGTGGGGACCCTGTGGGGAACCTAGACAATTTTTAAAAAAATATGGAAATGGATAAAAGAAGTTACTGCAATAGAGATTAAATTTGAACCAGAAACACTCACATTGGGAATGGTCGATATGAATAATAAAAAAGATGGTAAATACCTAATCATACACATGATTACTGCCACAAAAAATTGTTATGTTCAAAACTGGAATTGGCTGAAAGGTTAACTATGTGTATTAAAGACAGAGAAGACACAGTCTTCTCTAAACTTTGGGACAAATGGTATAATTGGTTACAAAAAAGAAAAAGAATTGGAAACAATTAGTTTGTTCACATCGCAAAGAGGAATTATTTCAAAATAAAAATCAAAACCTTTTTTCCTTAACCCAGACATGCAATAATATACATAGATTAAAATTGGTTAAGTCTGGATTCTTAAGATCCATTAAATGGTCTAAGTGTAGGAGATGAAAAAATATATCTACAAAATTTGTTAACATCTACATATATTTTTTTGTTTTTTGTGATGTCTTTTTGTATTCTTTTTATCTCTTAAGAAATCACCCAGTACAGGCAGAATAAAACATTTCAATCCAATCAGAGGCTGTTCTACCAGAACCTGCATCAGCAAACAAATAAGAAAATTGAAAAGCCAGAGGCAAAAATAACAACAAAGTTCTGGAAAGAACTCTGGGAGGTTGAAAGGGGCTATAACAAAACTGCTGGGTGGATAAATTGTCAAAGGGCAATATGCAGCAGCTGAAAATAACACCTGAAATGATTGCAAAAAGAGTGAAGAAGTAAAGAACTGGACATCCCCTGACACTGATCAGGTGCATGGTTTCTGACTCAAATACCTGACCAGCCTACGTGCAAAAACGGCTGAATGGTTCAACAAAATGCTGCAGACAGGAAATAACATGACTGCCGACCATGCTCAAACTGCTGACAGGTATCATAGCTGACAGAATTCAGAACTACCTAGAAGAAAATGCCAGTGGAGCAAAACGGCAATAAAAGACGAAGCAGAGGCACAAAAGACCAGCTCCTAATTGATAAAATAATTTGGGAGAACTGTAAGAACAGGAAAACAAGCCTATACATGACCTGGATTGACTACAAGAAAGCTGTTGACTCACTGCCACACAGCTGGATCATAAAATGCCTGGAAGTCATTGGAGTCAATGAAAACATCAGAAAATTCATAGAAAAGGTGATGAAATATTGGAAGACTGAGCTTTTTGTTGGGAATGAAAGCTATGGACTGATCAATATCAGAAGGGGCATCTTCCAGAGGACTCTTTGTCCCCATTGCTATTCATAATCGCTATAACCCCGCTCACCCTATAGAAAACAAACCTAGGCTACCAAATTGCTAGGAATTCACCAAAAATTACACACATGCTGTATATGGATGACCTGAAGTTGTACGGAAAATCAGAAACTGAGATACAGTCACCAACACTACGAATCTTCAGCAATGATATCAGCATGGAGTTTAGCCTGGATAAGTGTGCCACAGTGACACTGAAAAAGGGGGAAATCACTAAAAGTGAGGGCATTGAAATGCCAAATGGTCAAACCATCAAGGGCCACCAGTTAGAAGCCTACAGATATTTGGACATTCTGCAACTGGATAATATCAAGCATGGTCATGTGAAAGCTGTGATCAACAAAGAGTACATCCAGAGGACCAGAAAATTTTTAAAGAGCAAACTGAATGGTGGCAACAGTATCAAGGCTATAAATACTTGGGCCATACCTGTCATTAGGTCCAAAGCTGGCATAGTGAACTGGACTCAAGCAGAGCTGGACAACTTGGACAGGAAAACCAGAAAATGTATGACGATCTATCATGAACTACACCCCGCAATGACATTGACAGGCTATATTTACCAAGGAAAATAGGTGGCAGAGGACTTTTGCAAGTGAGGCAGACAACAGAAGAAGAGAAGCATGCATTATCTGACTATGTGAAAGAGAGCAAAGAACTAGCATTGATAGAGGTCAACAATAGGAAGCTTCTCAAGGTGAAACAAACTAAGGACCAGTACAGAAAAACTGTAACTCAATGTCATATGGAGAGCTGGCGGAACACAGCATTGCATGGCCAGTTCTTGGAGAAGATTGAAGGCAAAGTGGATAAAGAAATGACCTGGTCATGGCTTTTCTCAAAAAGGAAATAGAGGGAGTAATACTGGTTGCACAAGACTAGGCCATTAGAACGAATGCTATGAAAGCCAGAATTGAAAAATCAACAGACTCTGTAAACCCCTGCTGTTTTGTTTGGGCCGTTTGTGACCCAAAGCCATGTTTCAGACCCTGTAAAAAAAATTCCCTGCATAACTGAAACTTGAAATTTTATGACTTTGTATCATTTGATGGGTTCTTTCTTTGAGAATTTTTTTGGGGAGGGGCTTAGTTTTTGCTGAGCAAAAAAAGTCACACTTGTAATGTTTGGGTCGTATATGACCTGGACCAAAAAAGGTTTAATTGACATACTTAGATTTGGTCTACACAATAAAAGTAAAATTGAGATGAAAACATTATTGCTTATATTTTTATTTTGCTCATAATAGCCCGCCCTTAGCGTTTTTGTGCAATTTTGTTCATTTTTATCTTGCTCAGGTTGCCAGTTCAAAGTCCCCCCCCTTTTTTGCATTGGATCACTATTTTGAACATTCCTGATCATTAGAAAAATAGAAATGAACTGAAAAAAGTTATGCTTATTGGGGTTTTTTGCTCAGAAATAGGGCCTCCCCCCTCACAGCTGTGTGCAATCATTTTCAATTTACCTTTGTTTTTAGGCTCCAAATCCTGCCAGTTCCAACTTTTTAGAAAACCTTTTTCACTGGGATACTAATTTGAACTTTTCTGAACATAATTATATTTCAGGCTCCAAAATCAAAATATTATTAAAACTTTTTGCATTGAATTACTTTTCTAAATGTTGAACTATAAATTGATCTGCTTTTTCAAATGAGTATATTTTTATCTTTTTTTCCCTTTACATGTTATTAAAAGTCCTTCTGGCACTAGCCATCTGAATGGTATTCTTCATCTCATTAGTTTGGTGGTTAGGAAGTGAAAATTGCATCTTTTTCCCTTATTCTTTTGTGTATCTGCTTCAGAATTATAATTTCTTTCCCTTTATATCATATTTGTTCACTTCTCGCACTTTTATAAATTTCATCCCTGACCGCTTTTTTTGTAAACCTTATGTGTACTTCCCTCAGAAGTCTGTGTTGTCTAGCATAGTTTGTCTGCACTCTATAGACTTTGTCTATGTGGTTTTTAACCCCTTCTTCAACTATTTGCAGATTTTCTATTACTAGTTCAACCACTTTGTTAAATAAATCTTCCTCTATTGTTTCTGGTATAATCTGGAAATGTAAATGAAAAGCAGATTTCTCCATTTCTAACATAGATAATGTGCCCTCTAACTCTTTATTGGCTGCAATGAGCCTCCCTTCAGCTTCTTCCACTTTATCTTCCATCTTCCCCATGTTTAATTCAATATTTTTAATTCTTTGTTCATGATTCACAATCATCTCTTGTATATTTTCCATTCTTGTCTCTAGACCCTCAATCTTTCCTGACATTCTTTTGAAGTTTTTATTTGTCTCTTCTTGGTTCTGCTTCATTGTTTCTTGCATAGTCATTGTGGCTTCCTGGCTTCTGACCATAAATTCTTGTATCATCTCCAATGACACTTGTATCGATTGCAGTATAGGTAATTGATCTTGCTTCTCTGATGGTGCCATCTCAGTGGTTGTTTTAGTTCCTGAAGATTTTGATGATGATGAGGTCCCTGGTGTTGTCTTCTTCAGTGTTCTGGAATAAGTTGTTGACATATTCACCACCCCTAGAAGATTACTCCAAAAGCTCATTCACTTTTTCTCTTATCTTAATAAAGTTAGCCTTATTTTAGTATTCTAAAGTTAACAATTATTTCAAATATTTTAATTAATCCATTAATAAATAATAAATAATAATCTCTATAATTATATAACTATAACTATTCAATGAGTATGATCAATCAATTTCCTTTAGTAATTAATATTATATTATAATATGTTACCTTACATAGATTATTAGGTTATTAGATTATTAACTTCTTAGATTATTCAATAGATTTAAATAAAGTATCTAAGCAAAACTGGACTAAGACAACAGTAAAAAAAGAAAAAAAGAAAATATATATTTAGGCAAACAATGAAATAGAAGAAAGAAAATTTAAAATATCAACTTTGAAATATCAGCTTAAAGTAGGTTCAAAGAGAAAGAGGGGAGAAGGGGGGCAAAGGGAATTTAAAAAAGAGAAAGGGGAAGAAGATACATTTCTTTCACGTATCTTCTTCTTAAGTCTACGGAGAGGGGTGGCATACAAATCTAATAAATTTAAAAAAGTGTTAAATCAGTTCCAGATCAGTCTAATTTCTGTATCGGTTTCAGAAATTTAAAAGATAATTTCTGTATTGGTTTCAGTCTTTAAAAGATAATAGTCAATCAATAATAGTTAGCAGTCAATAGTCCAATCATCCACTAGTCCACCAGTCTAATCCATCAATAAAAAGCAAGGGGTAAGTAAAGTTTTCAGTCCGTATATATTCCAAGCTATAGCCTGCTGTCTTGACCAACTGATATAGTCCCCCATTCTCTGGATTCTCGGCTTTTCACTTTCTGATCTCTGATCTCCAAACTCCCCACAAGAGCTCATAAATCACCTCCTCTCCTTGTTTTTAACTACGATTTCCACTCTCCAATCTCTTTTATTCAATCCCAGATCTCCACTCATCTCCGTCTCCGTCTATCGTTCCTCTCACGCTGAGTCACTCATGCTCCACCATTAACTTCCACCTTCAACTTCCACTTGTCAACTTTCACTTTTGTTTACTTGTCAACTTTCACTTGCTCCCCTCCACAGAGTCACCGCCCGGTTCAACCAGGAGACTCACTTTTACAGCTACTTTACTCCAAGTTCTTCTGTTGCAATTTTATGGGTGCAGGATTTAGCTGTTAAGATCAAATACACTGGTGCTTGCCATTTCACACTTTCTCTGCTTCCCAGCTGTCAATTTAGCATGCCATGTCTTTGGGCCAAAAGAGAAACTTTGACTTTTTTTCCTGTCTGATCACAGAGGTTTTGTCTATTCCAGCAGGGGTTTGCACCTTCACCCGCTGCTCTGAACTTTCCCCTCCAGGGAATTGCTTTACCAAAATAGTGGTTTCTGAATGGAAAATCCCAAGCAGGGTCCAGCAGC
The DNA here is from genome assembly GCF_031021105.1 of Erythrolamprus reginae. Classification (NCBI taxonomy): domain Eukaryota; kingdom Metazoa; phylum Chordata; class Lepidosauria; order Squamata; family Dipsadidae; genus Erythrolamprus; species Erythrolamprus reginae. The sequence goes on from NC_091963.1 coordinate 65,033,219, forward strand.
AGCTAGACTTTGCTTTGTGTCGTCATGGCGCCACCCCCAGAATTATTTCATTCTTCTTAATTTCATCGTTTGTGTAAATATATTTAAAGTACTCTAATGTAATCTATTTTTTCTTATCTAGTTGGTGGTATACTATTTTGTCTTTACCCTCAAGTTGTATCATTTTTTTCTCCTTTTATTTTTTTAATTTGTAGGATAGCCTTCTGCCCGGCATGTTGGCATTTTCAAAGTGGTTTTGTTTTGCAAATCTAATATTCCTAGCTATTTTTTCTTGTTCTAGTTGATTTAGCTTATGTCTAATAAATTTTTTTACAGAAATCAATAAAATCCTACCTTTGTCACCTGCATAGATCTTTTCAGCTTCTAGTTTCCTCTTAATGCATCTATACCCCTTTTTTCCATTGCCAGTTATGTGAATAATTGTCCTAATGTTTCTTGTTCCAAATCTTTTTCATTTTGGAGGGCTATATGGACTTCCTGTAGGCAAATGATATCTAAATTTTGTTTCAAAAGTTTGGTACTGACAGTAGGTTTAAAGGTTTATTCATTGTTGTTTACTTGTGTATCTGTCTCCTATTAATTCTATTATTATTATTTTTTGCACTTGTTTGAATTCTTTATTCATTTTCTTCAATGCTTCCTTTTTTTTCCTATTTCAATTTCCTCTGGAGTCTGATCTTCTTGACTTTTACTTTCCAAGTCTTTCTCCTCCTCTGACATGAATTGTTCATAAAAATCTCTAGCCATTTCTTCATTTTCAATTTTGTATTTCTTCTCGTGCCATGAGATCAACATATCTTCCGGTACTAGCCATCTGAACAATACTTTTTGTTTATTAAGTAAATTTGCCATGGGTTAATAGCCTCTCTGGTTATCTCTCAGTCTTTTTGGTATTTGTTTTAAGATTTTTATCTCTTTTCCTTTGTAAATTATAGATTCTTCTTTTGTTGCCTTGAATATTTTATTACAGAATTTCTTTCTTGTGCACCTAATGTGTACCTCCCTCAGTAGTTTATTTCGATGAGTGCTGTTCTCCTTCACCTGATCGCTGAGACTTCACCTTGAATCAAGTTTTGAGTTCCATATGTTTTTGCAGTATAGTAGTTGTGGATTGCAGGATAATTTTTTTCCTGAAACCAAATTGCTTGTTTGAAAGTAGGTTGTTAGTTTTTAGGTGGAGGGTAATGGATTGGTTTATGATTGATTCCATGACTTTGCATGTGACGCAGAATAGGGAGATTGGTCTGTAATTTTCTACTAGACTAGGATATCCCTTTTTGAAGATGGGGATGACCATGGCTAGTGACCATAGGTTTGGTAGGGAACTGGTCCTATACAATTTTTCTAAGATTATGCTTAGTGATTCAGTTATGGCTGTGGAAAGCTTTTTAAAGAGGTATGCACACAGTCCATCAGATCCGATTGACAGGGAAGGTTTTAGGCTGTGTAGTGGTTTTTCAACATTGTCTTCAGTGAAGTCTATTTGTGTTAACTCATTGTGAATATTTGTGATACAATTTCAGAATTTTGGGTATGAGCCATTGCTGTTTACAAAGCCAAATAATATGTTGGCCTTAATTGTTTCATCATAGCATTCTTTGTTGTTGGGTTCTTTTAATGGTGGGAGGAGTCTCAAGTCCTTGAGTTTGTTATTTATGAAGTTGTAGAAGTTTGGATTTTGTGTGAAGAAGGTTTTCCTCTTGTTTGCTGTGATAGTTGGAGCATTCCATCTTTATTTGGTGATATATATTCTTGTAGCGGTTTTTGAAGTTAGCTACATACCTGCTTTGTTTTTTCATCAGAGGGATTTTTTTATGATTTGAATGCTGAGCTTCAGTTAATAATTTTAATATATTTTTCTTGTAATTTTTTTCCACAATAGATAAATAACTGGGTTTGACACACTTTTCTTCACTGACATTAGTAGCAACATTCAGTATAATTTTATGTACTTAATTCTACTTACAAGAGTGAAAAGCATATCTAAAAGCAAGAAAAGAGATGAAATCCATTGCTTCTTTCAAGGAAGGCACCATAAAATCCATTGCTTTGCTATGCTTGATTTACAGTTCCACTGCCTTAGGCAAATTATAAGATAGCAAGAAGTGGCTGCATGCCACCCTTAGTTAAAAGGATGGTCAGAGGTGTATCTTACTCACTAACAACTGCAGGCAATTGCCTAAACTCTGTAGTCCACCATAGAAACTTGTTTATAACACTTGGCTTATCAATTTAATTATTAATTATTCATCAAATATGACTATGCATTGGTAATGTAAAAAATAGGAAATATAGGATGGAATTTTTCACTCCAGCAGTTTGGAAATTGTGGCAGCTGGTGGAGTCTCTGTAGTAATTACTAACCCATTCCAGCCAGTGGATTGGCCTTCTGGTTCAGAAAGGAAAGGGAGGGAGTGGTGGGGAGAGAGCGAAAGGAGAGAGAAGGAAAAAGCAATAAACTAAAGGAGCAAGAATATGAGCTGTGACAATTGATGTGGGGAAAAATCCACAGCTGCTGGTAGTGATAAATGAGAGATGGTGGCCCTCTTCTAATCAATACATGTAAATGCTACTCATTACATCTTTTATAAACACTTCTCAATTAGCCTTTCCTCCCAGTGGTAAAAAGGAATGTCATGCTTTCTGGACTGTGAAAGTGGTTGAGCACTAAGTTCACCTGCATCTGTAAAGGCAAAAAAAACAAAAAAACAGGGGGGGAAATCAACAACCCCCAAACCAATGCTTCAGGTTCAGCTTGGCAGCAGGTGGTAGCAGCAGAAGTCTAAATTCCTTCTGTAATGCAAACAAAATAAAATTCCCAAAGCTTCATTTAATTAAATGGGATATTTTGTGTTTTTAAGTAGTACTTGATTTCTATTTCTTTCCTACAATGGATCAAGATAGAAGCAGGACAGATTCTTCACATTTCATTGAGGAAAACACACACACATAATAAAAAGAAAGTGCAGAAGCTTCAAGTCCTTTTGGACCCAATCTACCAATACAAAAAAGCCTCATAAATAGGACTAAGCAAAAATAGATATTTATTTATAGAAATCTTATTTGTTTTAAATTGTTAGAGACAACTTCTGCATTTAAAAAATATTATTTAAAATCAAGATTTAGAGGGAAGAATTTCCATAACCATCTCTACATATTTCATCTAAAATGTTTTAATATGCATACTGGAACAACAACTAAAGAAGGTATTTTTTTCAATTTATCTATGAAATTGAAAAGGTGTTAAATGTATAGTGTTTTCTTCCTTCTCTCCTTTCTTTTTATGATGATGATGGCTCTCTAAAGGAAAGAGAAATTCATACAGGCATTAAGGGGCAGACTGTGACCTTCTAAGGAACAAAAGAAGAGAGCTGATCACCTGAGACAATGAGATTGCAAGTCTGGTGAGTAATTGCTCAATAGTGGAGAAATAGGCTGGTGATCCAGACTTAAAAGAACTGTGTTAACCTGGGCTTGCTGAAAACCAGCCTTTGCTGAACAATAGACTCTCCAAACTTACACTGAGAAGTATATTTTTTTCCATCAGCAGAAAAAAATGGCTTTTTTCTATCAGGCCACTTCCTTCTTTTCTAATCTGACATATTCTATTTTGCTCAATTAGGCAAACATTGTTCATTAACTCTTATTATGTATTAAAACATTTACTTTTATTTTAGGATTACATACAAAAGCATACCTCCTTGCCAAAAATAGTACCCTTAAGACTTTTCTGCACTTTATTTCAAACTAATAATTTAGTATCTTTTTGTAAACAGGAATTGCTAATTTATGCACAGCATATTCACATGTATATCTAACTATAAACACTTTTTAAATTAAGCTTCAGAAAATCTATTTCAGAAAGCACATTTTGAATATTTAAACTAATTTGCTTTAAATATAAATGGCAGTCCTTGCATCTTTTATAGTCTTACCTGATTTTGTGAGTCATCCTGTGTGATATGTACCACACACTGAGAAACTAAGGACAAATGTTTCTCTGGAATTTAGTTCTAAACTGCTATAAGTGGTCTGTATCATCCATAAACAGCATCCCTGAGGTGAATCTATAGAGTATTCCTAATATGACAATCATAATGTCTCAACCTGCAGATCTGCTATGTGGGACACACATACTTGGCTCTTTCTCAATCTTTTGTTCTACACCACTAAGTCCGTTTTTAATAAAACACACGCTTAATTCAATTTAATTCAATTCATTTGACTTATATGTAGCCCAATCTCATGGGATTCAGGGCGGTTTACAACAATAAAATACTGCAATAATACAGTAAAGTTAAATATAAACCAATAAAAACAGTAAAACCCCAATTAAGTGAACCAATAAAACCCCCTAACAAAACTAAACAGACATACACATCAAACCAAATCACAATTCAGCCGTGACTAGATGTTAACTCCCATGGCCCCCAGGCCTGCCAGCAAAGCAAGACCTTCAGAGCCATTTGAAAGGCCAGTAGGATGGGAGCAGTATGAACATTGGGGGTAGTTGGTTCCAAAGGGCCGGGCAGCCACAGAGAAGGCCTACCCTTGAGGGCCTGCCAACCTGCATTGTTTAGTCCAGGGGTAGGCAAAGTTGGCTCTTCTATGACTCGTGGACTTCAAGTCCCAGAATTCCTAAGCCAAACATTCCTGAGCTCAGGAATTCTGAGAGTTGAAGTCCACATGTCATAGAAGAGCCAACTTTGACTATCCCTCTAATTTTTTTTCGGTGTGGGCAGAAAAGTATAGTGTCTGAGCGGCAGTCCCTTCGGGACTGGGGGGCATAGAAGTATAAATAAATAAGTAAGTAAGTAAGTAAGTAAGTAAGTAAGTAAGTAAGTAAGTAAGTAAGTAAGTAAGTAAATAAAATAGGAAAAATTTCCCTTCTTTTTTATTAAAAGAAATTAATAATAAAACAAAACCAAACTAAAACAACCAGCAAAACCAAAAACACAACTATTAATAAATCCATGCTTTAAAATCTTCATTTCTTAAATATCTATCATAGTATTATAGTAATCTAGCAATACTATGAAAATCTATCCGAACACCAATGCATCAATTAATATATTTCCATAAATTATACTTTTCTATAATTTCATTCAACATTTCCAAGCTCAATTAATTTTCAAGCACTTGGCATTTACTATTACAGTGGTACCTCGAGATACGAGTTTAATTCGTTCCGGACCTGGGCTCTTAAGTCGAGCAGCTCTTATCTCGAACGACTTTTCCCCATAGGAATTAATGTAAATAATTTTAATTGGTTCCAGCCCTCAAAAAACTCACAAAGTTAGTCTAAATTATGCAGAAAGACATGTTTTTAATGAAGAAATGTACATGTACATATAAATGAATAATGAAGTTTCTTTCACTTAACTTGTAAACTTTCTTAAACTTTTAAATTTACATATGTTCAACTTCTCTGCCACCCAATCCTGTAGGACAGAGGTCCCCAACCCTTTTTGCACCAGGGACCGGCTTTAAGTGATCAAGAGAGGAATGGGTGAATGAATGGACGGAGGGTGGGAAGGAAGGAAGGAAAGAGGGAAGGGACAGGAACAGAGGAAGGAAGCAAGGAAACTTATGAAAGGGGAGAGTAAGAGAGGAATGAGTGAAGGGAGGGAGGGAGGGAAGAAGGTGGGAAGGAGAAAGAAAAGAAGAAATAGAGGAAGGGAAGGTAAAAGAGAGAAAGAAAAAGAGCAAGAAAGAAAGAAAGAAAGAAAGCAAGAAAGCAAGAAAGAAAGAAAGGGGGAAGGGACAGGAACAGAGGAAGGAAGCAAGGAAACTTATGAAAGGGGAGAGTAAGAGAGGAATGAGTGAAGGGAGGGAGGGAGGGAAGAAGGTGGGAAGGAGAAAGAAAAGAAGAAATAGAGGAAGGGAAGGTAAAAGAGAGAAAGAAAAAGAGCAAGAAAGAAAGCTGCAAGCACCCCCCCGAGCCCCCCAGGCCGGCTGCAACCTTTTAAAACACGCGCACCGCTTCGCAGCTGTCTCCTGAAGCTGAACGCGGAAGTTAGCGTTTGGCTTCAGGAGACAGCTCCTTGGCGCTTGTATCTCGAATTTGGGCTTGTAAGTAGAACAAAAATATCTCTCCCCTCCCAGCTCTTATCTCGAGTTGCTCTTAAGTAGAGCAGCTCTTATGTCGGGGTTCCACTGTATTAACTTTAATCAATCTTCTACATTTCCAAGTATATTTTAAATTCATAATGCAAACTCATAAAATCATACAGCACATATCATAAACCCCTTGTTTATCATATGTATCTTCCATTAATTTTACCTATGTAATTCTATATAGTTCTAAAATTCTAATCCAATTTTAGGAAATTAATACATGCTAATATTAAACAACACCTAAATATATATTTTACCAATTTTTCCATAGTCAATCCATATTTAATAATCAATCATCCCTCCTCAAATTTCTACCACTGTTCTCATTTCTGGGTACCTCTCCTGTCTCTCCCCCTTTTCTCTCTCATTTGTTTCTCATTTCTCCCTCTTCCTCCCTTTTTCTCTCATTCCTTCCCCCTCTCACTTCTCCTCTCTTTTTTCATTCCTGTCTCCTCCCCCCTTGTGTGTGAACTCTTGAACCATTTCCAAAAACAGGTGAGGGCTGGGGTTTTTTCTCTGTGCTATTATTTGGGGGACTTTTTACCATATGTTTAAATCAAGAGTCACTTCTCTCTCTCTCTTTTCTCTTTCTTTCTCTCCCTTCCCTCCTTCCCTCCCTCCCCTCCCTTTCTCTCTCCCTCTTTCTTCCACCCTCTCTTTCTCTCTCTTTTCCTCCCTCCCTCCCTTTCTCGACACAGCAGTCATCCGTTTTCCCTTTCAGCAGGAAGGGATTTGAAGACCACAACGCGCCACAGCCCTGAGCGTGCCAACACCACGACCAACCCCCTTCCCTCTTTTTTCTTTTTCTCTGTGTGTGTTTGTTGCGGCCTCGGTCTCTTCCATCTTATTCCTCCCTCCTTCCACCCTTGTCCCTCCGTGAAGGTTGCCAATCCCCTCACGTTGCCTGCGGGCGTTCAACAAGAGAAGACTTCTCCTCCTTTTTTTTTTCTTCTCCTGTGAGTTGCCACCGGTTTGTTTTGTTTTATTTAACCAGAGGGACACATACAGATAGAATTGTCAGCTATCAATTAAAAAAAATTAACTGCCTTGGAAATGGCCCTGGGTTGGGCCAAGAGGCAAATAAGGAGCTTGTGATGTTCCTTCAATATAGCAGGGTGATTCGACACAAAAATATTTAATCCTTCCCTGGTGCAGAGCTGAAGGGATTGGATACTGTAGCCTAGAGGATAATTCTCTGCCTTACAAGGCAAAGGTTGCAGGTTCAAGTCCCAGTGGGTATGGCTAGCTGATGAGACCAAAATAAGACCAAAATAGATCTATCCTAGTCTCCCTTAATTTTCAAATTCAGCAAAAAAACATGTGACACATACAGATAGAATTGTCTTCTATCAATAAAAAAAAATTAACTGCCTTGGAAATGGCCCTGGGTTGGGCCGAGAGGCAAATAAGGAGCTTGTGATGTTCCTTCAATACACCAGAGTGATTCGACACAAATATATATTCCTTCAATATACCAGGGTGATCCGACATAAAAAACATATAGCTCCTCCCTGGTACAGAGCTGTAGGGATCAGGTCTGGTAGCTCAGCTGCTAATTCTCTGCCTTACAAGGCAGAAGCTGCCAAATCAAATCCCAGTAAGGGTGTGGCTAGCTGATGGGGCCAGAACAAGGCCGAAATGGTGCCATCCTAGTCTCCCTTAATTTTAAAATTTCAGCAAAAAACATGTAATATATACACATAGTAAAATACATGATGAAGGTTATAGAGGAGATACTCATAGTAAAATATATCTAAGAAAGAATAGAAAAGAAGATATAATAAAAGAACATATCAATGAAAATATGTATCAGAACCACTTTCAGCGATGGAATGTATGTGGGAAAATATCCAAAGTGCAATTGTACATATGATGTGGAAGTGAAAGATAGAGATGTGGCTATTAAAATGGAAGCTATCCATAGGCAATGTTTTGAAAGGTATGGGAATACAGTGTTCCCTCGCTTTTCGCGGGGGATGCGTTCCGAGACTGCCCGCGAAAGTTGAATTTCCGCGAAGTAGAGATGCGGAAGTAAATACACTATTTTTGGCTATGAACATTATCACAAACCTTCCCTTAACACTTTAAACTCCTAAATTGCAATTTTCCATTCCCTTAGCAACCATTTAGATTATTACTCACCATGTTTATTTGTTAAAGTTTATCTTAAAAAATATTTATTAAAAGCAGACGAAAGTTTGGCGATGACATATGACGTCATTGGGTGGGAAAAACCGTGGTATAGGAAAAAAAACCGTGAAGTATTTTTTAATTAATATTTTTGAAAAACCGTGGTATAGAATTTCGCGAAGTTCGAACCCGTGAAAATCAAGGGAACACTGTATAAGAAATTTAGGAGGACAGAAGAGGGGTTATTATTGCCATATCAAGAAATAAAAGCATCTTCAAAGCTTGTATTCCTATGTGGCAATATGGCCCTAATAATGGAAAGGTAGATGTGCAATTGGTTATGTGAAAGCATCATATACATGTACAAGGGAAGTGGGAGACACAATAAAGAAAGAAGGAAATGTTTTCCTAGAATTGTTGAAAGTAATATTAAATAGTTCCTTTTTATGTGTGAAAGGGGAATAAACAGTTTCAGATATAATGTCTGCATGTTTTGTCGGAGTTTCAGTCTCAGGAAGATTTTTGTTTGAAGAAGTTAATGTTATTATAAAACCTAATAATTACAAACTTTCAAAGATAATTATTTTGTTTGGGAGTCCAATTAGACCCACTAAATGGAGAAATAAAAAGAAACTGGTAATTGAAGTAAAACACATATTACCAGCTTATGATTGTGTAGTATTTCAGCCACTGGATAAAAAGATAGAAAAGCTATATAAACATCTGTCCTTAGAGAAAATACATTCACTTGTGCTAAAAAAGAAGAAGTTGAAGCCCTAGGACAAGTCTTATATTTACCTAAGGGATGGTTTTTCTTTTGTGCTTTATATGTTTATGTATTCATTCCTGCAAATGCAGTAGGTGGGACCTGCACAATAGGACACCTAACCACATTTATGTAGGTAGCATATTTTAGTGATGTTAATCAATAAACACAGTTCTATTATGAAATTAGGAACACCACAGTATATCATTATAGCTGTGTATCATCAGACATTATAATAGAGAAAGGTGAAGTAAAAGAACCAACACATGAACATGTCCCGGAAGGTGGAGAAACAGTATCTCATTATGAGCATATACCAGGACAACGCCCTGTTCAGTGGGCTATATCCCCAGTGTTGTTTGATCCAAACCAAGAAAATATCTATAGGGGTAAGAGATCTATCACTTGGTGTTGAATATGCAATGACTAATATGTAAATAGTTTGGGATTTAAATACTGGATACTGAGTGGTTGTTTGCTGAGCAGGAGATTTGAATTACTGTCAGTAATTTTGGGCAGGAAGCCAAAGGGATTTAAGAACAGTAGCCCAGAACCATTTGCTTTGTTCGCACCTATTTACTTTGTAGCGGCTGGTGAAGCAATGTTACTCCTGCAACTCAGACAATACACTATGAAGAGCCCGAGTGCCTAAACTCTATTCATTTAGATTTAGATTTAATTGGATTTATATGCCACCCCTCTCCGAGGACTTGGGGCGGCTCACAGCATGTACAGAAAAAACAGGAAACAATAATAACAATCCAATTATATCTTTAAAAACAATCTTAAAATTCTAATTAAAAACTATCAATATCATTCATTTAGCAGTCAACTAAGCATTCATTGGTCAGGGGGGAAGGTCTAAGAAACCCCAGGCCTGGTGGCAAAGATGAGTTTTTAAACTTTTTCGGAAGGCAAGGAGGGTGGGGGCAGTACGAATCTCTGGGGGAAGCTGATTCCAGAGGGCCGGGGTCCCCACAGAGAAGGCTCTTCCCCTAGGTCCCACCAGCCAACATTGTTTGGTCAACAGGACCCTAAGGAGACCAACTCTGTGGGACCTCACCGGTCGCTGGGATTCGTGCGGCAGAAGGTGGTCTCAGAGATAATCTGGTCCTATGCCATGTAGGGCTTTTCATTCATTTCATTGACGACGAAGGAGGTCTTACCTACGTTCTCCACTCACCATGGAAAACCAGGCTGTAGCAAGACCACCCGAACTCTTCGATCCCGAGAAGTCTACATGGCATGAATGCATGGGAAAATTCAATGTGTTCCTAGAGGCAGCAGGTATAAAGAATGCCAACAGCAGATGAAAGAGAGCCATCTTTCTGAATTATTGCGGATCGCAACTCTACGACTTGGCTCAAACTTTGACTGACCCTCTCCCTGCGAACTTGGTACCTTGGGACACTTTAACATCCAAACTCACTGATCACTTTAAGCCAATTAAACCAGCCATCATCTACAGGCATCAATTCTCCCGAATGGCACAAGCCGAGGGAGAATCTATAAACAGATATGCAAACCGTTTGTGAACCATTTTATCAAAGTGCAAATTCCATAACCCAGAAGCAAGGCTCACACGCTCTAATTTTCAGAATGAACTTCTCACAGAAGACAAGTCATACTTACAATTAGTAATTTAGTAATTAAGCAATTAGTAATTAAGACCGCCCAAACCGCGGAGGTCTCAGAAGCAGCAGCTGCTGAGTTAAAGCAGAACGACAAAGTGTCAATTGTTTGCAAAATCGAGAGTCCGCCATCCATAACTGAAATGGAAGAAGGGCCAACTCAACTGCTCGACGTGGAAGATTCCTGCCTCTAGCTTAGATCTACCCAAAGCAGACAGCAAAGACCACCTCGACAATTCTTCCCCTGTTCTGGATGCAGAGGTAACCATCCATCATCATCATCATCATCATCATCATCATCATCATTATTATTATTATTATTATTATTATTATTATTATTAATTAGATTTGTATGCTGCCCCTCTCCATAGACTCAGATCCGTGTCCGAAGTGCCCTTTCAAGGAGTCTGTTTGCTGCTGCTGCGACTGCCGGGGTCACATCGCTGAAGCGTGCAGAGCTGTCTTTTCCGATGATTTTCCTCCGACCCAGTGACCCCCCCTGCCAACAGAACGCTACCTGGCAAACAAGAGAAAATTGTCCTCCACGTTTTGCAGCTGGGAACTACTCCAGAAACACTGGGAGCACAAACTGGGATTACATCCGAGGTAACTCTGACTACACAATTAATAGCACTGCAACACTCTAATAAAATAATTGTTCTGGTACACATTAACAATCACCCGTGTCAAATGGAATATTCAGTTATGCCATGGAAAAAACTCAAACTATATATGCCTGCTATACAAAAGGCTCATTTGGAGCCTGTAACTGCTTTAATATGAGACTTTCAAGAGGGGGGCTATTCCAATACTTGGTAAAGCCAGTATTGAAACAGTATGCCTGTTTCTTTTAAAAATGTGCACTGTTTTAAAAACAGTATGCCTGTTTCTTTTAAAAATGTGCACTGTAACTTGCCCTTAATAGTGGTGTCAGGGGCTAGGCACACGCTTTTGGGATTGCAGTGGATGACACCTTTGGGGATTCAAGTAACTGGGGTTAACAAAATATCAGAAATTGCTTATGCAGACTTTGTTCGAGAATTTCCTGAAGTTTTTAACCCCACATTAGGATTGTATAAGGGACCACCTATTTCCTTTTCATTGGATCCAAAAGAACCCCCAGTGAGACTTAAACCTTGCAGAGCCCCCTTACCCTTATTGCCTAAATTAGACCAACAGATTGATAAATTGATTGCCCAAGGCATTTTAGTGCCTGTTGACCATGTCCCTTGGGAGACCCCAATAGTCACGCCTTTAAAGCCTGATGGATCTTTGAGAGTATGTGCTGACTACAAATCAACCTTAAATAAAGCATTACAGCACTATTCCCATCCAATCCCCATGGTACAACAGTTGCTTCATTTGTTGGGGGAAGGGAGAGTATTCGCCAAGCTGGATTTAGCGCAGGCATATCAACAACTACCAGTAGATGAAAAAACTGCACTAGCACAAACAATAGTGACTCACAGGGGTGTTTTCAAGTGCACAAGATTACAATTTGGGGTTAGCATAGCCCCAGGTATATTTCAGAGCCTGATGGAGAGAATACTCTCTGGCCTTAAAGGAACCATACCATATTTTGATGACATATTAATCTCAAGAGAGAACCAAAATCAATTAAATCAGAGGCTAAGAGAGGTATTAAAAAGATTACAACAGAAAGGCCTTAAAATCAACGCAGACAAGTGCGTATGGGTAACTGATAGTGTGGAATTCCTGGGTTATCGCATTGATAGTGAGGGAATACGCCCCATACAAGATAAAATAAAAACAATACAGAAGCCCCTGAGCCCCAGAATAAAACAGAGCTCCAAGCATTCTTAGGACTCCTAAACTTTTACTCTGTTTTTTTGAAACAGAAGGCCACAGTAGCTGAACCACTCCACAGACTATTCCAGAAAAGAACACCATGGACTTGGGGGAAAGCAGAATGCATAGCCTTTATCCAAGTAAAAGAATTACTGTCTTCAAAGATTGTAGTGGTTCAATACAGCACAACGTTACCAGTAAGGTTAACCTGTGATGCTTCACTGTATGGGGTGGGAGCTGTGCTAGCTCACATTTTGCCAAATGGCACAGAAGCCCCAATAGCATATTTTTCTAGAACATTTTCAGGAGCAGAAAGGAATTACAGCCAATTAGACAAAGAGGCTCTGGCCCTCATGACTGGGGTGAAGAAATTTCACAACTACATTTTTGGATGCTCCTTTGAATTGGTAACTGACCATAAACCATTGTTGGGGTTGCTAGCAGAAAATAAACCCACTTCTCCATTTATGTCACCCAGATTTTCTTAGCAGGCTATAATTATATGCTCAAACATAAAGGGGGGAAGGAAATCAACTATGCTGATTGGCCTGAGCAGGTGCCCAATTCCCCAAAATGTAGAAGACCCTGCTCCAGTCTCTGATACATTATTAATAGAAATGGATGAAAAGCCAGTAACCACGGCCAAAGAAGTTGCTGAAAATACCAGGAAAGATCCAATCTTACAGAGGGTTGCAAATTATATTTTAAGGGGGTGGCCTGACAAAATTACAGACGCGGCCACCAGGGATTTTAAAAACAAACAACAAGAGTTATCGTACCTGAGGGGATGTCTTTTGTGGGGGGACAGAGTTATAATTCCCTCCATCTTGAGGAACAGAGTTTTAGAAATGCTGCATAGGGGCCACCCTGGAGTAGTACGTATGAAGAGCCTGGCCAGATGACATTTGTGATGGCCAGGCCGAGATGACATTGAAAAATGGGTAGCCACATGTGACCTCTGCCAAAAATCCAGACCAAACCCCCTTAGAACCTCTCCAATAGAATGTGAAGCACCAAAAGGACCTTGGTCCAGAATTCACATAGATTACACAGGCCCAATAGAGTCTCATGCCTTTTTGTTAGTAGTTGATGCCTATTCTAAATGGGTAGATATCATACCAAGGGAAGTACTACAATGTGTGCCACCATCAAAGCCTTGCGTCGATTGCTTGCAACTCATGGGTGCCCAGATGTGGTGGTATCAGATAATGGGCCACAATTTACCTCCAGACAAATGGAACTTTTCTTAGACCAGTTGGGCATCAGACATGCACTCATTTCTCCTTATTTCCCCCTGGGCCAATGGGCAGGTGGAAAGATATGTTAGAGTTGCCAAAGAGGCATTAAGGAGATCAAGCCCAGGTGAAATCCAAGAGCGCCTTGATCAATTTCTGCTCACACAGCACATAACCCCAAATTCAGTAATTAACAAAAGCCCAGCTGAACTGCTAATGGGGAGAAAGCTAAGAAACCCATCATACTGTGAAAATAATAGAAATACACATGTATCCCGAGAGAACTATGTATGTTGGTCAGACTGTGTTTGCTAAAAATTGTGACGGAGGGTTAAACTGGCTTAAGGGGTCTATTGTACAACTATTGCCTCCAAAAGTATACTCTGTTCTTTTGGAGGATGGCCACACATGGAAGCGGCACATTGATCACTTAAGGAAGTGCCTGGAACCGGCAAACCTCCAACAACAACAAACTAGGGACCTTAATCAAAACTGTACCTCTTCACTCCCCACAGGGAGTACCAACTGACGAACAAACCAACAAGTACACCATGAAGTGGGAAACATAGATATAGACTTATACTTACCAAGCCACAGGAGATCTTCCAGCATTGCAGGAGCAGTTCCCGAGGAGGCCAGCAGAGTGTCTGCAGACTCAATGCATGGGTCCATCCCACTGAGCAGGCCAGGGATGGTCAGCAAAGTCACTGATGAACTGACCTCCTCTTCCCTCGATCTCCAGGACTTGACTGATCTGTGCAGATCAGAACGGGAGGTGCACAGACCCAGTCGATTGGACGATTTTGTCACGTGGCTTGCTGATTAATCTTTTACTGAACTAAGAGGGGAGGGGTGTTGAATATGCAATGACTAATATGTAAATAGTTTGGGATTTAAATACTGGATACTGAGTGGTTGTTTGCTGAGCAGGAGATTTGAATTACTGTCAGTAATTTTGGGCAGGAAGCCAAAGGGATTTAAGAACAGTAGCCCAGAACCATTTGCTTTGTTCGCACCTATTTACTTTGTAGCGGCTGGTGAAACAATGTTACTCCTGCAACTCAGACAATACACTATGAAGAGTCTGAGCGCCTAAACTCTATTCATTTCACTTATGAATATGATACAGGATGTAGTGATGAAGTAGTACTACTGTCAAAAGTAGAAGCTGGTTTATTGAGTATATTCCCCTGGTTTGCCTCACAATATAGGCAAATAGGACATCTTACTTGTGCTTTAGCAACAAGGTATTAATGAAACCTCATCTGCTACGGTAGCCCTGGCAGATGAAATGGGAGGAATAAGAGCCATACTATAAAATCAGGTTACATATTATTGATAATGAGAAAGAAGAAGTGAACTGTATGGGATGCACAAATTAAGCACAATCCATCGAAGCTAAAACATAAGCTTTATACAACATCACTACACATTTACAACATGATATAACATTGTATTTAGAGACATATGGAACACTTTAAATTCCTGGCTGCCAGACTTAACCAGGCTGAAAAATGTATTTGTAGGAATTATTGTAATTGTTATTTTAAGCTTTGTAACCTGTATCTGTATCAAATGTATACCCATATGTATGAGCTGCTAGAAAGGCTGTTATAAACAGGGTTGTAAAAAAAGGAAAATAGGAGTGGACGGCAATATTCGCTCTAATAGGGAAGTTAGAATTATACTACAGGATATTCAAGATTCCTAAGAAAATTGAATTTCTTAGGAGGTGGGAGAGGGAGGAGTTATAAAAAAAATATGAGGCCTATACTAGAATCAATAATGCTCCTTAGCCTATTTGGCATTAGAAAACCTTGTTTTTAAAAACAGGGCTGTCCCTGCAGTTCTGAGGAAAAGGGAGGATATACGTCCAACAAATATTTGTCTGCCAGTAAATATTTTAGATAAATATGATTATTGAAATACCAAGAATTGGGGAAAAGTGACCCTTAGAAAGAATAAACAAGATGTGGAAATATAAAACCAGTAAGGAGTAATTGTCAATGATTGTCAAACTTTCCCCAAAGGAAAGTTTGGGAATATCCAAACTAGGGGGAAAATGCAGTGAAAGCATTGTGAAAACATATCTAATATTGAAATGAGGAAGGAGTAATTAGGAGTGTGAATAAAAAATTAAGAAGAGTATAAATGATATGATGTGTATTAAGCAAATCACTGGGGCCAAGACCAGTGCGGGAAAGTCCCTGGCATGGGAGACAAGAGCCTGGGGGGAGCCCTGATATGAAGATGCCTGGGGTGGTATATATTCCAGGGATGGGATGGGCACAGTGCTCCTAGCCTCCCCCCTGCCCTTAGGATCAAGCAGCCACCTCTCTACACTATAACCATGAGAACAAATGCTGCCTCCTTCTCTGCCCCGCTGCCTCCCCCTTCCAGCAGAATGGGACTGAGACAAAGCACTCCCCCTCAGCAGGGAGATCCAGTGGTGGGAGGGAGGTTCATCTTCTGTTCGCTGCCCCCTGTGCCTGCTGCCATGTCTGCTGCTGCCTCTCCCAGCCTGGCAGGCCTGCCTTCTTTCCAAGCCAATAATGATTGGGACCCAAAGAAGTTGCCCTATTTCTTCTACTGAGTGGGGGCATATGTGAGAGAATATGACCATTTGTTCCCAAGAGATTAACAGTTGATTGATAGAATTTCAGAAGGGATAAATGAATGGGAAATGACAGAATGAATTGCTAAACAACATGATGAGGAAGCCCCTGAGTTAAACAATGTGGCTGATTTCATTGAACTGATGAGGATGAGATTCCTTGATGTTGCAAGCCAGGTAGATTCAGAGAAACAGATTGGCCTACTAAAACAATTAGCACGACCTGTGAAGGAACTGGTGTGGGAATTCAGATGGGTTGCAGACAAGCTGAGAGAATGGCCAGAAAGACTTTTGGTCCATACATTTAAAAATGCTCTTGACCCAGAATTGAGAAGGGCTCGTAAACTATATGGGGTCCCCTGGGTCATTCAGAACTGGTATGCCATGGCTATTATTTTGGATGATGTTGTTCGCACTGAGAAGAAACTTTCTCCCAGCCGTGCCCTGCATAAACCTGCAGGACGCTGCCCTTTTTCCTGCCCTCTCGCTCAGAGGCCATGGGAGGAACAAAATGCTATTGGGCAGACTAGACAAAGGGTGGTTGAGTACTTGGCCCCAGCCCCTCTCTCTTTCCCATGAGCCAAGCCAGACTCCGCAGCAAAAAAGGAAACTAGGAAAAGCCTCAGAGCTGTGACCCTAGATTTTTCAGACAACGGAGCTGTTCCCTCCCGAGGATCCTCCTGAGAGCGAAGGAGCCATTCCTTCAGGACCTAGCCCTGACTAGGAGGAGGGGCCCAGTGGAGAAGATCCAATGGTGAGTGAACCCAACCCTCCATTTCTCCTTAAGGCAAAGATTAAAGCAATATACACAGGGAAGGAGGAAGAAATACAGGCCCTGATAGATACGGGAAAAGCAGTAGTAGAGAAATTAAAAATCCAAACCAGACTTTTAGCCAATTTTTTTCAACAAGTAGATGGGTCATTAGTGGGTGGAGTTCCAGCTACCCTCCTGACTGTGTTAGTAGAGTTGCAAATAGGCCAAGACCGTGAATTCCTTCAGTTCATAGTTGCCTCGAAGATGTAAGAAGCAGTCATCTTAGATCTGGCCTGGCTGGACAAATGGACTCCCACCACTAGGTGGGAAGATGGATAACACAAGGTTTCCCTCCACATCGGGCCTATTCGTCCCCCAGAGGCCTGCAGGAGGAATCCCCCAGGAGGGAGCAGATGGCCCCTTGCTACAGTCAAGAAGGGACTGCTCCCAGGTCTTCAAAAAGTGCCCCTTGAATACCAAGACTTGGAAAGGGTTTTCAGTGAGAAAGATTGAAATGAACTGCCCCTTTCACAGACCAACAGACTCTGCAATAGAATTTGAACCAGGGGTAACTCTCCCAAAACCCAGAATGAACCCAATGTCACCCAAAGAATTGGAAGAGCTGAGAAAGTAGATAGACACCAACCTAAAGAGGGTTATTCAAAGATAGCAGATCCAGTTCTCTTTAAGGAGAAAAAGGATGAAGGGAGCCGGCTAGTGGTTGATTTTTGAAATTTAAATGCTTTATGTGTGCAGAACACTTATCATTTCCCCCTTATGAAGGACTTACTTGCAATCATCTAGCCAAGGGGAAAATATTCACCAAACTGGATTTGAGAGAAGCTGTTAGTACATGGTACATAACCTACTTTGGGGTTGCCATATAGTAAACTAGCAATGTTATTCTATGAAAGTAAACTGTATCTTTAAGAACTTTGACTGGTTGACCATAAGAGGGCGTCAGCACCGTTCCCTGTGGGGGGAGTTACTTTGAGCTATCCTTGCTTGTGAGTCATATTATTCTAGCTGTATGTGGTTTGTAATCTATTCTTAATATTGTTGTATATTTGTAAATAATAATGTTGTTAATACGAAGTCTAAGTCTTTATCTGACTAGCCCACATTATCTACACCACTGCAACAACTCTGCTGAGTGTATGTCGAAGGTTTTGCACAGAGCTGCACTGAAACATACTGACATTGGTTATGGGCCAGGGCAGCAGAGGGGCATAGTTTTTGAAGCAAGAATGTGGAGTGACCATTTGCTATTAAGAGATAAACCTCAAGAAAAGCCTCAGCAAGACAAGCTGAGAAGGGACTTTGTGTCTAGAAATGTTTCTACAATGAAATACTATAACTGCCAAAGGCCAGTTTAGCAAAATTTTAGCAAAATTTTGCCGAAAGAAAGATGTGCCTGGTGATTCTTTTGTTGCTATCAGGAATGTAAAACAAACCAGGAATGTGAAATGCGGTTACTGGGTTGTTGATACTGGGTTGACACATTGCTTAATTAATGATAAGAGATGTTTTGGAAAACTAAGTGCCAGTAAGTAACGTATCTGTTTAGCTAACGGCTGCAAAATGAAAGCAGCTGGGGAGGGAGAAGCTAATTGTTAGTTCCTTAAAGAGACAATACTATATATATATTCTATATATTCCTTAGGCAAAGTATAAACTGCTGTCTGTTAATGTACTAACTAGGATGGGTTATTCAAGATTTTTAAAAAATGACAATTGCATTATTGAGAAAGAGGGGTGTAAAATTTTGCAGAGCTTAAAGATGGTTTATATGTAATTAATGAAGAGAAACAAGCAAAAACAAATGCCATTGTTAGCAATGTAAAACCTCATGATAATTGTATACATCTAATGCATAGGAGAATCACATAATGCAATGTGATTTATTTATGTATGGTATGAATGATATGGATTTTAATGATATGGCTTTTTAGATGTATTGGATTTGTCACATTGTTTATCGCTGTTCTGAGCCACAACGAGTCTTTAGCGAAGGGCAGCATACCAATCTAATAACTAGCAATATTTATTATTAATGTAAGTCATGATGTCAGTAGGTGGTCTAATAGGGAGTTGTTTAAGAGGGATGGTTTGCATCCATCATACAGAGGTACCCAGGTGCTCGGTGAGGAGTTCAGAACTTTTTTGGACAGGCATTTAAACTAGGTAAAGGGGACAGAGATGTAACTGATGTGGATGATTTCTGTCCCCGACCAGGGAGGATAAATCAGTTTCTGGAAGCTTATGAAAAGGGAGCTGAAAATAAAATAGATGTAGTTGTTGATGATAAGGGGCAAATTAATAATGAAAACAATGTTCTTCGGGTAATGTGCATGAATGGTCGAAGCTTGAGCAACAAGCTCTGTGGGTTAATGGCCATAATATCTAGAGATAATTTGGATCTGGTTGCCATAACTGAGACATGGTTTAAGGATTCTAATGAATGGGAAATATCCATACCAGGATATACACTGTATAGGAAGGATAGAATAGAGAGAAGGGGAGGTGGAGTAGCCATTTATGTTAAGGAAAGTCTAAAAACAACACTAATTCAAAATACATGTAAAGATCTGGAGACTCTCTGGGTTTGCATGCAAAATAAAGAATGTTCTGTCATTAGACTTGGGGTGATCTATAGGCTTCCAGGGCAATCTGAGGAATATGACAACAAGATGGTGGATGAAATTACCCAAATGGCAGTAAAGGGAGATATTGTGGTATGTGTGATTTCAACATGCCTGATGTTGACTGGAATATCCCCAGTGCCCTTACATGCAAAAGTAAGAATATAGTAGAGGCCTTTACAGGAGCAGCTCTGGCACAGCTGGTTAAGACACCAACTAGAGGGGAGAATATTCTAGATTTAGTCTTTATGAATGGGAATTGGGTTTCAGAGGTTAAGGTGGGAAAAAAATTAGGTTGTAGTGACCATCTATGTGTGTGGTTTGATGTAAAAACAGATTGTGAGCAATCCTATACTGCCACCAAAGTATTGGATTTCAAAAAAACAAATTTTAATGCAATGGGGGAATATTTAAATAATGAATTAAAGGGGAGGGATAAAATGGCAGGAGCGAGCACCCAGTGGACTGTATTTAAAAAGGCCATCTTAAAAGCCACTGGACTCTATGTAAGGCAAATAACTAAAGGTAAAAGGAAGAAGAAACCGTTATGGTTTAGCAATGATGTAAGGGCTATAGTCAATGCAAAAAAGGCTGCCTATAGGAGGTATAAAGAGTCTGGAAGTATAGCTGATAGAGAGGTGTATAAAATGAGACAGAAGGAGGCGAAACAGATAATATATGCTGCTAAAGCCTCAAAAGAGGAAGAAATTGCCAAATCTGTAAAGAAGGGGAATAAAACCTTCTTCAGATATATTAGTGATAGGAAGAAGAAAAACTGCAGCATCACAAAGCTTAGTACTGGGAATAATACATGCATTGATGGGAATAAGGAGATCGCTGACCATTTCAATAACTATTTCTGTTCAGTTTTCTCAAAAGTCACCTTACAATATAATACTATAGATGGATATAGCATTGCTTCCAGCTGTACGGATTCAGCTCCAGTGATCTTAGAAGCTGATGTCTTAGAAGAACTTGAAAGATTAAAGATAAATAAGGCAATGGGTCCACATGGCATCCACCCCAGAGTTCTTAAAGAACTCAGATTTGTCATTGCTACCCCCCTGACTGATTTGTTTAATCAATCCCTGTTAACAGGAGATGTTCCTGAGGATTGGAGAATAGCCAGTGTTGTGCCTATCCACAAGAAGGGCAGTAGAGAAGAAGCTGGTAACTACAGGCCAGTTAGATTGACATCAGTTATAGTTAAAATGTTGGAGACTATACTCAAAAAGAGGATAAATCAACACCTAAAAAACAATAACTTATTGGACCCAAATCAGCATGGCTTTACCGAAGGCAAATCATGTCAGACTAATCTCATTGATTTCTTTGACTATGTCACAAAGATGTTGGATAAAGGTGGTGCCGTGGATATTGCCTATCTGGACTTCATCAAAGCCTTTGATACGGTTCCACATAAAGAGCTGATAGATAAATTAGTGAAGATTGGACTTAATCCCTGGATAGTTCAGTGGATTGTGAGCTTCCCCGAGTCTACGGAGAGGGGCGGCATACAAATCTAATAAATAAATAAATAAATAAATTTGCAGTTGGCTGAAGCGTAGACATCAGAGAGTTATTGTTAATGGCGAGTATTCTGAGCAGAGACAGGTTACAAGTGGTGTGCCACAAGGGTCTGTTCTGGGTCCTATTCTTTTTAATATGTTTGTGAGTGACATATGGGAAGGTTTGGTAGGGAAGGTTTGCCTATTTGCCAATGACTCTAAAGTGTGCAATAGGGGGGCTTCCGGGGCAGAGCCGTGGCGAGCAGGCAGGGGAGAGCAATGCTCCACTCTCTCAGACCTGGTTCCTGGCATTTGGAGGCTGACATTTTGGCACATTCACACTGGAGGAGTGGGTGAAGAAGCGGGGGTTCCTTCGAGCACGGTAAAAAGCAATCACCCCGTGTGAAGAAAGGAGAGCATCGCAACACATAGTTCCCTCTAAGCTGAGCAGTGAGCAATCGCTCACTTAAAAATCATCATCAACTCAGAGTTTTCCAAACCTGCCCAGAAGCCGAGAAGGAAAGAGTGAGAGGGAAGGAGAGAGAGAGGAAGAGAGGAAGAGAGAGAAACAGATAGAAAAAAGAGAGGAAGGAAAAGAGAAAGAAAAAGAATGGGAGTAAGGAAGAGAGAAAGAAAAATAAAAATCTAGTTTGAAACTAGCTCAACTATTTAAGTGGCATTTTGATATTGATAGAGTTGCCCTATTATGAGCTCACTGTTATAGACACACAGTACAGTATTTTATTTTGAAATTCTCTGAGGAAAAACAGGGTGGGTTGTTTGTTTGTTTGTTTGTTTGTTCACTTTTTCGTTCATTCATTCATTCATTCATTCATTCATTCATTTATTTATTTATTATATCTGTGCAGCCCAGTCCCAAAGGGACTGCCGCTCAGACACTATACTTTTCCGCCCACCCCCCAAAAAAATTAGAGGGAACACTGTCGCAACAGAGGAAGCAAGAAAGGGTATTACGATTCTGTTTTTACAAGGGGACCCGACATGATAACTAAAGAAATTATTGGAGTAGATAAACAAGCGACACTATATTAAGGGAGACAGTAAGCCATAAAGAACCACCAAGTTAAATAGCAGGTACCTGGCGGGGAGGGAAACAAAGAAGGAAAGGGGTAGAAAAAAGAGACACAAAAGAGAGTACGCGAGCTGTGAGAATGCCAAAACAAATAAAAAATATAAAACTTTGGGAACTAAATTTTATAAGAAAAAGGACGGTAACTTGAATAGACGGTGGGTTGTGCATTTTGGAAAATGCTAGCGATCTATTTAACAGAGAAGATGGATTTAATGGCGATGGCGATTTGACAGAGATGGAGATGGAAGGTGCGGAGATAGCAGAGATTGCGGTGTTGGCGGAAGCTGAGGCGGAGTCTGGGAGACTGGGAGCCAAAAAGAGCCAAAAAGAGGATTAACCCTTTAAGCGACGGTGACAGAGTTTGGAAGAGCGGAAAGACCCAGCAGAAGGGATCAGAGGAAGGCAACGTGATCCGAAAAAGAAAAGAAAAGATAGCAATACGAGACTGAAAAGAAAGAAAGGAACCAGAGAGAGACGAATCAAAGAGGAAAGAGGGCACCACCCAATGGATAAAGGAAACCTCAATCTCTACACCAACCAGGGTAAAGGAAGCGGTGAACTAAAAGAAAAGAGGAAACGGCAACAGACAAGATAGAGAACTCTGCTTTCTAACCTTTTTTCTTTCTGGTGACTATAGTGAATAAGAAACCTGAAAGACGAAGTTCCTGTGTTGAATTAAGAACTGTGGAAAAGTCTTTTAATAATAATAATAATAATTAATCTAGTTTAAATCTTTGATGAATTGTACTTTGATGAATTGAACTCTATTGACTGAACAGGATTAACTATTAATTATTGTTACTACTATTGTTATTGCTACTATTGTTATTACTACTGATTGAAAGGGGGAAAAGAATCTTATATACTATATTCTATATTTACTATACTATAAGTACTATTAAGAGCTTAAGACTTATTGAAGTATTTAAGAAAGTTGTTTCTATAATTAGTTATAAGTTATCTCTATAATTAGCTATTCATTTGTTAGTTGGTTTCTTTCTTTCCTCTCTTTGTGAACTATTTACAAAAGATTTAAATATTATCAACAATATAGATTAATTAATATACCTTAAGATATAGATTAAGATTAAGATTGATTTAAATTGATTTAGAATTAAGATTCAAGACTCAAGATTGATTTAGATTGAATTAGAATTAGATTTATTTATTATTTATAGTACAATAAATATTAGGTTCAACAATTAACTTTAAAATCAATAATTAACAATAATCAACAATACTATTATATATTATATAGAATTATTATTTATTTTTGTCTTTTGTAAGGGATTTCCGAGGGTAATTGTATGGTAGAGTGGGATAAAGTAGTTAATGCAATTAAGATGTCAACATTTCAGAAATATGTTAAAAAGACTCCATCTAACCCAACACTAACAACAGGCTCACCCTCAATCTAAAAATCAATAACTAGCATGTTAGCAACAGAAAAAACAAGAATTACCTCACAATCAACACAGGAAACATTATTGGCAATTCAAGAAACAATGTTAAAACTTCAGGAAAAAATAGATAGAAATCATGAGACAATAAGGGAAGATATGGAAAGAATGGATAACAAAATTGAAATAATTCAAAAAAACTAAAAAAGGATAGAACAAATTGAAAAAAGAATGGAACAAAATGAAAAAAAGTAGAGACAATAGATCAAAAGCTTATGCTGATGAACAAAGAGTTAGAAGAATCAATAATTAATTTAGAGATGGATAGAGCAGAATTTTAGAGTAGATTTCAAAATATAGAAGATAAAAACGAAAACTTAGTAGAGACAATGACAGAAATGATAGCCAATACAGTGGTCCCCCGATTATCGCGAGGGTTCCGTTCCAGGACCCCTCGCAATGATCGGTTTTTCACGAAGTAGCGGTGCGGAAGTAAAAACACCATCTGCGCATGCGCAGATGGTGTTTTTACTTCCGCCGCAGCAGCGAGGAGCCGAAGATTGGGGTTTCCCCACCGCCCACGCAAACTCCTCGCTGCTGTCGCGCCCACTGCTTGTCTTGTCCACCCGCCGCTTGTCCACCGCCTGCCTGCCCGCGCGCCCGCCGCGCGCCCGCCCTATGCCCGCCCACGCCGTTCGCTCGCGCCGCTTCCCAGCTGAGTCCTGAAGCCACAAGGCAAAGGCGAACTTCCGCGTTTGGCTTCGGGACTCAGCTGGGAAGCGGCGCTGGGGTTTCCCCACCACCCACGCAAACTCCTCGCTGCCACTCGCCCGCCCTTCGCCCGCCCACGCCGTTCGCTCGTGCCGCTTCCCAGCTGAGTCCTGAAACGAACTTCCGCGTTTGGCTTCAGGGACTCAGCTGGGAAGCGGCGTGAGCGAACGGCATGGGCGGGCGAAGGGCGGGCGAGCGGCAGCGAGGAGTTTGCGTGGGCGGTGGGGAAACCCCAGCGCCGCTTCCCAGCTGAGTCCCGAAGCCAAACGTGGAAGTTCGCCTTTGCCTTCTGGCTTCAGGACTCAGCTGGGAAGCGGCGCGAGCGAACGGCGTGGGCGGGCGAAGGGCGGGCGAGCGGTAGCGAGGAGTTTGCGTGGGCGGTGGGGAAACTCCTCGCTGATGCCCGCCGCTCGCCCTCCCGCCAGCAAGAGGGGGAAGACCCAGGGAAGCCGCCCAGCAGCTGATCTGCCCGGCGCCATCTACGCATGCGTGGCCATAAAAAAGGGCGCGCATGCGCAGATGGTGTTTTGACTTCCGGGTTGAAAAATCGCGTTATAGCCTTTCGCAATGATCGGGATCGCGAAACGCGGGGGATCACTGTATTCTACAAAAAGATAAGCAAGAAACTGCAAATGGAATAGACAAAATTGACAGGGTGCATACCAGCTACACCTGGAAACATAAGCTTCCTAGAGAAATCCATGTGATATGTGCCAAAAAAGAAATTAGAAATTTCTTTGTCTATGTGCTTACTTCCTAAAAAAGTCTAAGAAAGTCTATGTGCTTACTTCCTAATAAAGCTCTCTTCTGCCATAGCTGAACCACTAAGCATAATTTTTGAAAAATCCTTCAGAACCAGCACACTTCCTAAGCTATGGTCGAAAGCAATGGTCATCCCCATCTTCAAAAAAGGAGACCCCTCTCTTGTAGATAACTACAGACCAATTTCACTATGCTGCGTCCCATGCAAAGTCATGGAATCAATTATAAACAACAAATCAATTACTCTCCATCTAGAAACTAATAATTTGCTCTCTAACAAACAATTTGGTTTCAGAAAAAAACTATCCTGCAACTTGCAGCTCCTCCACTGCAAAAATATATGGACAACTCATCTAGATCAAGGGAAATCTACAGATGCAATTTATATTGACTTCTGCAAAGCCTTTGATTCAGTGGTCCACAACAAACTACTCCTAAAACTCAAATCCTATGGCATCTCAGGATCCCTCCATAGCTGGATTACAGCATTCCTGTCAAACAGACAACAAGTGGTCAAAATAGGAAGCACCATATCCACCCCCGTCCCAGTTAAAAGTGGTGTTCCCCAAGGTAGTGTACTGGGACCAATGCTCTTCATTCTCTACATCAATGACCTTTGCAATTACATCACAAGCAACTGTGTCCTCTTCGCCAACAATGTAAAACTCTTCAACACCACCGATAACACAACTACTCTCCAAAAAGAACTTGACGCTGTTTCTGAGTAGTCTAACACATGGCAACTCCAAATCTCAACTAGCAAATGCTCTGTCCTACACATTGGGAAGAAGAATCTGAACTCCAAATACGAACTGAATAATCAAATTATCACAGATAATCCCCACTCAGTTAAAGACCTTGGTATACTAATAACAAAAGATTTAAGTGCCAAAGCCCACTGCAACAATATAGCCAAGAAGGCTTCAAGAGTTGTAAACCTAATCCTATGTAGCTTCTGCTCTGGCAATCTCACACTACTTACCAAAGCTTACAAAACTTTTGCCAGACCCATCCTCGAATACAGCTCATCTGTTTGGAACCCATATCGCATCTCAGACATTAACACCCTTGAAAATGTCCAAAGATACTTCAACAGAAGAGCCCTTCACTCCTCCACTCGAAATAGAATACCCTATGAGACTAGACTTTCAATCCTGGGCCTAGAAAGTTTAGAACTAAGACACCTTAAACGAGATCTAAGTATTGCCCACAAGATCATATGCTGTAACGTCCTGCCTGTCAGCGACTACTTCAGCTTCAACCACAACAACACAAGAGCACACAACAGATTTAAACTTAATATTAACCGCTCCAAAGTTGACTGTAAAAAATATGACTTCAGTAACCGAGTTGTCGAAGCTTGGAACTCATAGTGTCATCCTCAAACCCCCAACACTTTACCCTTAGATTATCTACAGTTGACCTATCCAGATTCCTAAGAGGTCAGTAAGGGGCGAGTACTAGAGTGCCTTCCGTCCCCTGTCCTATTGCTCTCCTATATTTCCTATACCTTTCTTCTATTCCTATATCTCTTCTTCTATTCTTTCATTGATATGTTCTATTACTATATCTTCTTTTCTATTATTTCTTAGATATATTTTACTATGAGTATCTCCTCTATAACCTTCATCATGTATTTTACTATGTGTATATAGATATATACCCACTAAAACCCTCATTGTGTATTGGACTAAATAAATAGAAAGAT
This sequence comes from Erythrolamprus reginae, assembly GCF_031021105.1. NCBI lineage: Eukaryota > Metazoa > Chordata > Lepidosauria > Squamata > Dipsadidae > Erythrolamprus > Erythrolamprus reginae. The sequence goes on from NC_091963.1 coordinate 65,060,159, forward strand.
AGATAGATAGATAGATAGATAGATAGATAGATAGATAGATAGATAGATAGATAAATAAGATGAAATATTAAGAATGACAAGAGATGAAACAGTAGTACATAAAGGGAAAGAAATTAGAATCCTTAAGCAAATACCAAAAAAGTTAAGAGACAACCAAAGAGGGTATCGCCCATTGGCAGAATAACTAAATAAAAGGAAAATCCTCTTCAGATGGTTAGTTCCAGAAGGAATGCTTATTACATGGAAAGGGAGAAAAATGAAAATAGATAATGAATTAATGGCACAGGAATTTTATGAGGAATTTATAATAGAAGAAAGGTCAGAAATAGAAAATCAAAGCCAGGAAGAACAACCATTAATAGACCTAGATAGTGGCAAAGAAGGAACATCCAAAGGTAAAGAACAGGAAGAAGAAAGAATGCTCACAAGAGCACAGAAAGAAAATAGAATAAATAGAAGGCAAATACGAAACTAAGTTGGTATGGAAACAGAGGTTAAGCTACTCTCAATCAATGTAAACGGTTTAAATTCATATGTTAAAAGAAAACGTATATTTAGTAAATTACAAGAACAAAATTTGAATATTATTTGTTTACAAGAAGTGCACATTCCACATGAAAATGAAAAACAATTAGAAAATGAGAAATTAGGAAGAGTATTTACAGCACTATCACACAATAAGAAAAGAGGTATTGCGGTATATGTAAAAAAAGAATTAGACCTCCAAAAAATATATGCTGATAAAAAAGGAAGAATCTTAATAATTTTAGTTTCAATTTTCAATGTACAAGTAACTCTAGTGGTTATATATGCGCCAAATAAAAATCTTAAAACCTTTTTTTGTAATTTACATCAGAAATTAGTAGAATTGGAAGTTGAAGATATTTGTGTGATTGGGGATTTTAATGGTATAATTGATGCTACTAAAGATTATAAAAGTGCAAATAAAAATTTATATAAGAAAAGGAAAGTGCTTCCAAAAACATTCCACCAAGTGTGTGAAGAATTAAATTTGAGAGACTGTTGGAGAATAAGAAACAAAAATAAAAAAGAATATACATTCTATTCTAATGCCCATCAAAACTGGTCCAGAATAGATATGGCCTGGGCCAACAATAAAATAGGAAATCTAATCAACCAGATTCAAATTGACAGGAATGATTGGGCAGACCACAATCCAATAAAAATTCTATGTAAAGGTGAAGGTAGGAAAAATAAGAGTTGGATGTTAAATTTGCAATTACTAAAAGATCAAGAATATATAGACTGGATCAAAAAAGAAATGGAGTTATTTCTTAAAGAAAATAATAATTCAGATACTTCCTTGCAGAATTTATGGGACACAGCTAAAGCTTACCAGAGAGGATTAACAATAGCCTATGCATCCAGAAAAAACAAAGAAAAAACACAAAGTAAAAACGAATGGATATGTAAATTGGGGTACCTAGAAAAGGAATCCCAGAATGACCCGGGAAATCAAAATATAAGACCACAAATTGTGTTAACTAAACACAAATTAAAATTACTAGATCAAGAAGAGGTAATAAGGAAATTAAGAGCAGTAAAACAAAATCAATTCAAAAATGCGAACAAACCAGGTAGATGGTTATCTTATAAATTGAGGAAAGAAAAAGAAAAAAAATTAATCCAACAGTTAACAGATAAGAATAAAATAACACACTATCAATTAGAAAAAAAGAAAGAAATAGCATTAGAATACTATAAAGAACTATATTACAAAGACATTAGCGAAGAAGATATAATAAATTAGTTAGAGAAATCCAAAATTAAACCTATAAGCAAAGAACATAAAATAATGCTAAATAAAGAAATAACCAAAGAAGAGTTAGAAAAGGCAATCATGAAACAGAACAATAACAAAACCCCTGGACCAGATAGGCTCCCAATTGAATTCTACAAAGCAACACTACATATAACAGGAGAACTATTATTAGAAATTTACAATAATATGCTAAAAAATGCTACATACCCTCCACTATGGCAAGAAGCCAATATAACATTGATACACAAAGAAGGAACAGATGCAGATTACATTAAAAATTACAGACCAATATCTTTGCTGAATGTAGACTACAAATTATACATGTCAATTATAGCAGAAAGACTGAAAAAAATATTAAACAAAACAATACATCCAGACCAGAATGGTTTTCTGCCGAATAGACAAATAAGAAACAATACCAGAATAACCTTAAATATGTTAGAATACTATGAAACCCATAGTGACAAAGAATTTGCAATGCTATAATTTAAATTGTTACTTTTTTAAAAAAATTGATACAAATTATGGAATTTGGACCAAATTTTGAAAATATGATAAATAAAATATACTCCAAACAAAAGGCAAGGATCTTAATTAATGGAGATTTGACAGACACATTCGACATCATGAAGGGAGTGAGACAAGGGTGTCCACTATCCCCTTTAATTTTTATAATGTTGATTGAAATTTTATTGAATCAAATTAGACAGAAATACAAGGCACCAAGATTAAACAAGAAATTTACAAAACGCAGGCATTCACAGATGACTTAGTTTTTTTCTAGAAAAGCCAAACAATTCAATGTTACACCTAATAAAAGAATTGGAAACATACGATAATGTAGCTGGTCTTAAAATAAATAGGAATAAAACCAAAATACTAACTAAAAACTGCAAACAAGATCAAACTACGATATTAATAGAAAACAATGGATTTCAAATAGAAAAAAAATTAAGTACTTAGGAATTTGGTTCACATCAAGATATTCATCTTTAAAAGAATTAAATTACACGAAACTATTAAATAAAACCAAAGAAAACTTAGAAAAATGGTCCAATTTGAATTTATCTTTAATGGGAAGGATCAATACCATATAATCCAATATACTTCCAAGATGGCTTTATCTTTTTCAAACAGCACCAATACAATTAGATAAGAATTTTTTTTCCAAATATAAACAGAATAATTTCAAAATTCATTTGGCATAACAAAAAACCAAGGATAAACATTAAAGCATTGCAGGACTTAAGAGCAAGAGGAGGTTTTGGCCTCCTGAACTTAGAATTATACTACCAGGCAGCCAAATTATTATGGATCAAAGAATGGATCAATTTAGAAAATGCTAGAATTCTAACAATAGAAGGTTACAATATCAACGAAGGTTGGCATGCACATTTGTGGGAAAGGGAACACATAAAACATTCACATTTCAGACAGCACCAGATTCGGAACACCTTACTGGAACACTGGCGGAAAGTAAGGAAAAAACATTATAGAGAAGTGCCTAGATGGCTATCTATACTGGAAGCCCAAATACATCCGAACATAATAACCCAAAATCAAATAATAACATATGAAGGTCTTTTAGATTCCAAGGGAAGCATAAAAACAAGAGAAAAACTCAAAAATGAAGGTATAGAAATAGATTGGTTACCATACTCGAGAGATGGGGAGATTTGGTGGCCGGAAGAGAGCACCCCTCAATAAGACCCTGATGCCCTGCTGCTCCGGAATGTCTTTCGGGTGGTTTTTTATTGCGGAAGTACTACTGAGAAGGCTGAGCACCAAGACTGATCAAGATAACTGGACCTTCGTTACTAAATTTGTTCCTGGGACACTGCGGCGCCAAATGGTGGGGGCGCCCGATGTCGGGGGGACCATTAAAACGGAGGCCATTGTGCAGGTTTGGAGCTGGAGGGACTATTGTGAGGGGAGATGCCGCCTAGGGAGAACAGCGGACATTGGAGGGCGACTGAAGCAAACGACAGGAGCAAGGAAGGACACAAGGTTAAGGCAGTCGGAGGAAATAACAACTAAGCCATATGGACTTGAACTGGGGATGCTAGTCAGGGGTCAGGGCCAGCACTTTGGTGATTTCTTTCCCCAGAAACTTGGACAATTGCTAAGTGGACGATCATACCAGACCCTTAAGAAGCCATTTATTTAGACTTTGGCGCCATCTTTCTGCTGACTACTTAAGAGCTGCTGATTGACTCCTTTTTCTATATATTTTATATATTTTATATTTTTATACTTAGCTATTCTAATATTTTACCTGTTTTAATATTTAATTAATTTAATTAATTAATTGGGAATTGTATTTTAACTAATCTATATTTTAAAAATTAATTATTGGGGTTTTAGTGATGGATGTTTTTATCTATCAGATTGAAAGGAATGGAATGAATAGGGGTGGGTGGGAGGGTGGTAGTGATGGTATGAGTGAATGGGATTATTTTAGTAATTATTGGAATGAATGGAATACTGTGAATGAAAATGAATGGGAGGGGGGGTGATAGATGGAATTGAGTGGGTGGAGGGGATTATAATATGTATGAAATGAATGAATATGATATGAATGGAATTTTTGGCACTCCTGACGCTGGAAGGGCAGGAGGGGGCACACACTTATCTCTGGGGTGGCAGAGGGTCAAAATATCCTGGTTTTGCTGGGGAGAGGCAGGTATGGCATAAGCCATGGAGCTAGCCGTTCCAGGGGAAGGAGGGATCGCTGCTTAGTAGCGATCCCTTCTTCCGGCTCCATGAGCTTAACTCAAGACACTGGTGATGAGTGTAATCCAGGCCCTGGGCTCAAGCTGTTGCTACTCAATGCCAGGTCGGTGGTAAATAAAGCTCTCCTCATCCGGGATTTGATCCTGGATGAGGAGGCCGACCTGGCTTGTGTGACCGAAACCTGGCTGGGCCCGGAGGGAGGAGTTCCTCTCTCTGAAATTTGCCCAGCTGGGTTTCGGGTATGGCACCAACCTCGACCCCAGGGAAGGGGGGAGGAGTGGCTATTATAGCCAGGGAGAGTCTTTGCTTGCATAGGCTCATTGCTCCAGAGGTTGTGGGTTGCGAGTCCCTCCTGGTGAAGTTGGACTTAGGGGTTTAGGTGGGCTTGTTACTCATGTACCTGCCTCCCAGCTGCGTGTCAACAGCCCTGCCTGTGCTGCTCGAGGAGGTGGCCGGGTTGGCGGTGGAGTTCCCCGGACTTATCATCCTGGGGGACTTTAATCTACCGTTGCTTGGCGGTTCCTCTGGACTGGCACAGGAGTTCATGGCCACCATGACAGCCATGGACCTGACTCAAGTAGTTCAGGGTCCGACTCATGAGGGTGGACACGCACCCGATATGATATTCCTCTCTGAGCAATTGAGTAATGATTCTCTGTGGCGGCTCCGACCCTCTGGAACCAGCTCCCCCCTGAGATTAGGATTGCCCCCACCCTCCCTGCCTTTTGTAAACTCCTAAAAACCCACCTCTGCCGTCAGGCATGGGGGAACTAAAACATCTCCCCCTTGCCCATGTTGTTTTGCCATTTGATTGATTGTGTGCTTGTTTTTTATATATATATTGGGATTGTTTTATGAATTTCTTAACTTAAAATTGTAATTGGATTTTGTCACTATGTACTGTTTTTTACTATTGTTGTGAGCCGCCCCGAGTCTGCGGAGAGGGGCGGCATATAAATCCAATAAATCTAATCTAATCTAATCTATACTATCAAATACAAAGTAGATACAAAAAAGATTTAATAGAATATGGAATATGAAAAAACCCCAATGAAATAGATAAAATTCTAACAGGTCCAGATAAAAGATTTATTACTAAAATGTATAATTATTTATTAAATTATGAAAATATAGAAGAAATAGTCAAACATAATATGATAGCATGGATGACAAATTTTGGTTACTCAATTCAATTAGATAATTGGGAAAATTATGGAAAGTAAATTATAAGATGACATTATCTACACCATATAAAGAAAACCTATACAAAATGTTTTACCGATGGCATTATGCCCCAGTACGCTTAGCTAAAATACACCCGAGTATAAGTAATAAATGCTGGAAGTGCAAAACAGCCATAGGAACATATTATCACATCTGGTGGTTATGCCCGGAAGCAAGAAAGTTTTGGACTAGAACTCAGAGCTGGCTGGAAGAAATATTGGAATATAAATTAGAAAGAAAACCAGAAATGTATTTATTAGGAATAATCAGAGGTCAACACAGCAAAGAAGATTATTATTTAATAACACACATACTAACATCAGCAAGATTGGCATTCACACAAAATTGGAAACAAGAAAAGACACCAAATGAAGAGATGGTGATCAAGAAAATGTTAGACTGCGCTAAATTAAGTAAATTAACATATGAATTACAGGATAAACAAAATAAGAACTACTACAGAGTGTGGGAGAAACTGTATAACTGGATAGAAAAAAAATAAGAAAAGGAATTAGTATTAAGGAAATATAATGTAAAAAAACAGAATTGTAAAATATCAATTATTATGTATATAGATAAGTATAAATGTTTAATGTTGTTTGTATGGTTGTCGATATAATTTTTTTAAAAAAATAAAATAAATAAAGTGTGCAATAGGGTTGATATTCCTGGCGGCGTCTGTAATATGGTAAATGATTTAGCTTTACTAGATAAATGGTGAAAGCAATGGAAACTGCAGTTTAATGTTTCCAAATGTAAAATAATGTACTTGGGGAAAAGGAATCCTCAATCTGAGTATTATATTGGCAGTTCTGTGTTAGCAAAAACTTCAGAAGAGAAGGATTTAGGGGTAGTGATTTCTGACAGTCTCAAAATGGGTGAGCAGTGTGGTCAGGCGGTAGGAAAGGCAAGTAGGATGCTTGGCTGCATAGCTAGAGGTATAACAAGCAGGAAGAGGGAGATTGTGATTCTGCTATATAGAGAGCTGGTGAGACCACATTTGGAATACTATGTTCAGTTCTGGAGATCTCACCTACAAAAAGATATTGACAAAATTGAATGGGTCCAAAGACGGGCTACAAGAATGGTGGGAGGTCTTAAGCATAAAACGTATCAGGAAAGACTTAATGAACTCAATCTGTACAGTCTGGAGGACAGAAGGAAAAGGGGGGACATGATCGAAACATTTAAATATGTTAAAGGGTTAAATAAGGTTCAAGAGGGAAGTGTTTTTAATAGGAAAGTGAACACAAGAACAAGGGGACACATTCAATTGGTGAAAAACACAATTGGACTTGTTAATGGCATAAACCTTAAACCATGTTCTAGATTTGTTGATTGCAACATTTGCCATGAGGAGAAAAGCAAAATTTCCCCTTCAAACCGATATGAGGGTTTTAAGACCAAGGCTATATTAGAACTAGTGTTCATGGATGTGATAGGTCCAATGAGGAAACCTAGCTACGTTGGTTCATGATATATTCTGAGCATTGTGGATCATTTTTCAAGGTTTGGCTTTGTTTATGCAATGAAGATGAAGGCAGATATTTGTAGACTGTTTTTTAACTGGCTAGGATTTGTTGAGAAAAAGATGAATAAGAACGTTGTTAGCGTGGTAACTGACAATGGTACAGAGTTTACTAACAGAAGGTTTGTTGGCTTGTTAAAGAATTATGATATAGGCCACAGCACAATGCATTTGTGGAGAGAAGAGGCCAAACATTACAAGCCATGATTAGAACAATGATAAGAGATTCTGGTTTATTGGTTCAGTTATGGGCTGAGGCATTGATGTGTGTGAATGTGGTCTTAAATAATGTTGTTCACTCAGCTACTGGAGAGGTACAGTTCATGAGGTGGTACGGTAGGGAGTCTGACTCGAGTATCTTCATGTGTTCGGGTGCATGTTCCATCGTCGCTTAGGAGAAAAGGTCAGCATAGAGCAAGATTATTGTATTTTGTTGGATATAACAATAATCACAGGTCCTTTAAGATTTGGGACAAGAATAGTGGTGTGTGTTGGTATAGTTCAAGTGCCTAGTTTTTGGAAAACACTAGATGGAACAGGGTAGAACATGCGGAAGGGAGAAGTAAGGAAGTTGTGATTCAGACTCCATTATTTTTCTCTGGAACCAGCTCCCCCCCCAGAGATTCGCACCGCCCCCACTATCCTTGCTTTCCAAAAAAGTTTGAAGACTCATCTTTGCCGCTAGGCCTGGGGTCATTAGATCTCCCCCCCCCTGACCAACGAATGTGTTTAGAATAAATTGTTGATTGAATGAATGTTAACTGAATCTTTTAATTTTTAGGATGTTTTTAAGTTTTTAAAAAATTATTATTAATTGGATCAAATTGTTTTATTGTGTATTCCTTGTTTGTTCTGAGCTGCCCCGGGTCCATGGAGAGGGGCGGCATATAAATCCAATCAATCAATCAATCAATAAGCAAGCAAGAAAGCAAGTAAACAAACAAACAAACAAATAAAAGGAGAATAGGGATAGCTGCCAGAGACTGCGAAGCAGTTTGAGAAGTGAGTCAGAAGAGTCAGGTGATTAGGAGTTGTCAGATAAGGAAATTCCAGGTATTGGCGAGAGTGCTCCAGTAGTGGATGTAAAAAGTGAAGTAAAGGAAGAGCCAATGCTGAGTGTTAGCGATATAGTTGTTCCCAGAAGAGAATTAGGCGGGAACCTGATAGGTATCAATCTAATGTAGCTTGTAATGCAGTTGTGGAATCATTGCATTATGGCAAAATCAAGATGTATCCAGATAGGGAGAAGAAACATTGGCATGATGCTATGAAAAAAGAATTGGCTGCAATGAAGGAGTTGGGTGTTTATGAGGAAGTGCAGTTGCCTCTGGGAGAACATTTAGTAGGATCTCACCGGGTATATAAGATTAAGCACGGAAACTACTTTAGTCGCGTTGACGGATGATCTCTTGGGCTTGTCCATTGTCCTGGTGCTTCTTGACCTCTCAGCGGCTTTCAATACCATCGACCATGGTATCCTTCTGCACCGGCTAGAGGGGTTGGGAGTGGGAGGCACTGTTCTCCAGTGGTTCTGAACTACAAATACGAACGGAATAATCAAATTATCACAGATAATCCCCACTCGGTTAAAGACCTTGGTATACTAATAACAAAAGATTTAAGTGCCAAAGTCCACTGCAACAATATAACCAAGAAGGCTTCAAGAGTTGTAAACCTAATCCTACGTAGCTTCTGCTCTGGCAATCTCACACTACTTACCAGAGCTTACAAAACTTTTGCCAGACCCATCCTCGAATACAGCTCATCTGTTTGGAACCCATATCGCATCTCAGACATTAACACCCTTGAAAATGTCCAAAGATACTTCACCAGAAGAGCCCTTCACTCCTCCACTCGAAATAGAATACCCTATGAGACTAGACTTTCAATCCTGGGCCTAGAAAGTTTAGAACCAAGACGCCTTAAACAAGATCTAAGTATTGCCCACAAGATCATATGCTGCAACGTCCTGCCTGTTGGCGACTACTTCAGCTTCAACCACAACAACACAAGAGCACACAACAGATTTAAACTTAATATTAACCGCTCCAAACTTGACTGTAAAAAATATGACTTCAGTAACCGAGTTGTCGAACCGTGGAACTCATTACCAGACTCCATAGTGTCATCCCCAAACCCCCAACACTTTACCCTTAGATTATCTACGGTTGACCTATCCAGATTCCTAAGAGGTCAGTAAGGGGCGAGTACAAGTGCACTAGAGTGCCTTCCGTCCCCTGTCCTATTGCTCTCCTATATCTCCTATATACCTTTCCTCTATTCCTATATCTCTTCTTCTATTCTTTCATTGATATATTCTATTCATATATCTTCTTTTCTATTATTTCTTAGATATATTTTACTATGAGTATCTCCTCTATAACCTTCATCATGTATTTTACTATGTGTATATTGATATATACCCACTAAAACCCTCATTGTGTATTGGACTTTTATATCCTTTCTTTATATATAATAACTCATGTCTATCCTCTTCAATATGTATTGTGCATTGGACAAAATAAATAAATAAATAAATAAATAAATATATAAATAAATACCTCTCTGGTCGGTCACAGTCAGTGTTAGTGGGGGGTTAGAGGTTGACCTCTAGGTCTCTCCCTTGTGGGGTGCCTCAGGGGTCGGTCCTCTCCCCCCTGCTATTTAATATCTACATGAAACCGCTGGGTGAGATCATCCAAAGGCATGGGATGAGGTATCATCAATATGCCGATGATACCCAATTATACATCTCCACCCCGTATCCAGCAAACGAAGCAGTGGAAGTGATGTGCCGGTGCCTGAAGCATGTTGGGGCCTGGATGAATGTCAACAAGCTCAAACTCAACCCATACAAGACGGAGTGGCTGTGGGTCTTACCTCCCAAGGACAATTCCATCTGTCTGTGCATTACCCTGGGGGGAGAATAACTGACCCCTTCAGAGAAGTTTCGCAACTTGGGCGTCCTCCTCGATCCACAGCTCACATTAGAGAAACATATTTCAGCTGTGGCGAGGGGGGCGTTCGCCCAGGTCCACCTTGTGCACCAGTTGCGACCCTACTTGGACCAGGAGTCACTGCTCAGAAGTCACTCATGCCCTCATCACCTCGAGACTTGACTACTGTAACCCTCTGTACATGGGGCTACCTTTGAAAAATGTTTGGAAACTTCAGATCGTGCAGAATGCAGCTGCGAGAGCAATCATGGGCTTTCCCAACTATGCCCATGTTACACCAACACTCCGCAGTCTGCATTGGTTGCCGATCAGTTTCCGGTCACAATTCAAAGTGTTGGTTATGACCTATAAATCCCTTCATGGCACCGGACCAGATTATCTCAGGGACCGCCTTCTGCTGCACGAATCCCAGCGACTAGTTAGGTCCCACAGAGTGGATCTTCTCTGGGTCCTGTCAACTAAGTAATGTCGCTTGGCGGGACCCAGGGGAAGAGCCTTCTCTGTGGTGGCCCCGGCCCTCTGGAACCAACTCCCCCCGAAGATCAGAATTGCCTCCACTCTCCTTGCCTTTCGTAAGCTACTTAAAACCCACCTCTGCCGTCAGGCATAGGGGAAATGAGATCCTTTTCCCCGCTAGGCCTTTACAATTCTATGCATGGTATGTATGTATGTTTGGTTTTTTATATTAATGGGTTTTTTAATCATCTCTAGTATCAGATTACTATTGTACACTGTTTTATTGTTGCTGTTAGCCGCCCCGAGTCTCCGGAGAGGGGCGGCATACAAATCCAATCAATCAATCAATCAATCAGTCAATAATAAATGAATGAATGAATGAATGAATGAATAAGACTGGGTCTGATGGTGCTGATTGTATGTCGAAGGTTTCGCCAAGAGTTGCACTGAGACATATTAACAGAAGCTTATTAACGCATCAGAATAAAGGAAGGGGATGAGTGGAAAACCGCTGTCAACTGCATATCTTTCCAAAAAGCTGACCCCCACTGAAAGGAGATGGGCCAATTGGGAAAAGGTAGCTTTTTGCTATACGCATAGCACAGCTGACATGGAGGCATTTCCTAGAAGGTGGAATAATTCCTTTCAAGGTGTGGACTGATCAGAAGAACCTCGAGGCATTAAAGACTCCTCAGAAGCTTTCTCCCAAACAAGTACGTTGGGCTCAATACTTTCAACTTCACACTAGAACATATCCCAGCCAGGAAGAATCTCCTTGCTGACACTTTGTCATGGAAACCCCAGTATAACAGCCAAAGAGAGGAAGAAGTCTATCCAATCATCCCATGTCTCCTCATGCCTTCTGAAGAAAAAGAAAAAGCCACACCGGTCTGCACCCGAGACCAGACTAGGAGACAACCCTCACAAGGGGAAAGCAATGGGAGAAGAAATTGAAGTCAGCTTTGCCAACTGCCCCATATTTCAACAACCACAAGGAAATACTAACACTGAAGGAAAGGTTGGCTTGGAAGGGAACCAAATTATATGTACCTGCTAGCCTGCGATTAGAAATTCTCCAACAAAGTCATGATTCCAGACTATGGTGCCATTTCGGGTTCCTGAAAACATTGCACCTTGCACGGAGGCAGTTCTGGCCCAGGATGAGAGCAGAAGGTATTCTGGTCCGATGCCATGTAGGGCTTTATAGGTCATTTCCAACACCTTGAATTGTGACCGGAAACTAATTGGCAGCCAGTGCAGGCTGCGGAGTGTTGACAAGATGTGGGCAAATCTAGGAAGTCCCACTACTGCTCTCGTGGCCACATTCTGCACGATCTGAAGTTTCCGAACACTCTTCAAAGGTAGCCCCACGCATAGAGCATTGTAGTAGTTGAACCTCAAGGTGATGAGGGCATGAGTGACTGTGAGCAATGACTACCTGTCCAAATAGGGCCGCCCTCCTTGCCACAGCTGAAAGATGGTGCTCTAATGTTAGCTGTGGATTGAGGAGGATGCCCAAGTTGTGAACCCTCTCCGAGGGGGGCAGTGATTTCCCCCCACCAAGGTAATGGATGGACAGATGGAATTGTCCTTGGGAGGCAGGACCCACAGTCACTCTGTCTTGTCACTGTTGAGTTTGAGTCTGTTGACACCCATCCAGACCCTAACAGCCTCCAGGCATTGGCACATCACTTCCACTGCTTCACTGACTGGACATGGGGTGGAGATGTATAACTGGGTATCATCAGTATATTGATGATACCTCACCCCATGCCCTTGGATGATCTCACCCAGTGGTTTCATGTAGATGTTAAATAGTAAGGGGGAGAGGACTGACCCATGAGGCACCATGCAAAGGAGAAACCTAGAGGTCAACCTCTGACCCCCCACTAATGCCAACTGTGACCGACCAGAGAGGTAGGAGGAGAACCATTGCAAAACAGTGCCTCCCACTCCCAACCACTCCAGCCAGCACATGGTTGATGGTATCGAAAGCCGCTGAGAGGTCAAGAAGCACCAGGACAGAGGACAAACACCTATCCCAGGCCCGCCAGAGATCATCCATCAGTGTGACCAAAACAGTTTCCATGCTGCAGCTGGGCCTGAATCCTGACTGCTGAGGGCCTAGATAATTGGTTTCTTCCAAGGACTGCTGTAGCTGGAGCACCGCCACCTTCCCGACAACCTTCCCCATAAAGGGACAGTTGGAGACTGGATGATAGTTGTTAAGTATGGCTGGGTCCAGGGAAGGCTTCTTGAGGAGGGGGCACACAAGTGCCTCCTTGTAGGGAGCCGGAAAGGACTCCCTCCCCAAAGAAGCATTGATAGTCTCCTGGACCCAGCTCCGTGTCACCTCTTTGCTGGCCGAAATCCGCCAAGAGGGACACAGATCCAGTAAACAGGTGGCCGAACTTATAGCTCCAATGGCCTTGTCCACTTCATCAGGTGTCACCAGATGAAACTCCTCCCAGACAGATGGGCAAAGACGGGCCCTAGTCACTTGACTGACTCATTGTCAGCCAACAATGTTATCCAACTGGAGTCAAGGTCCGTCTCGATCTGAGCGATTTTATCAGCAAAAAATGTATTAAACTCCTCGGCACTGTTCTGCAAGGGCTACCCAACTCCCCTCTGGTTAAGAAGGGAGTGAGTCACCCTAAACAGAGTGGTCGGGTGGGATTCCGCTGATGCAATCAAGACGGCATGGTATGCGTATCTTGCCGCCTTGAGTGCCACTCTTACAAGTGTTCGATCGGATTCGGATTTAATAATAATAATAAATTTATTGTCATTGTCAAAACAACGAATTGCCATTGGCAACGAAACTCAAGTGACACCCAAAGACCAGTCCCACCATACATAACATTTAAAAATAGAATAAAAATAGAATAAAATATCCCACCCACTACAAATTCACCACCCTTTACTTTTTCTCCACTGCTTCTCTAGATATGTCTTCTGGTGTTTCAACTCCTGGAGTTCCTCAGTGAACCAAGGAGCTCTCTGGGGCCTAGTGCCACAGAGAGGTCGCAACAGCTCAATCCGATCAAGAGCCTCCGTCGCAGTCTTATTCCAGGCCACGGCAAGAGATTTTGCCGAACTGTGAACGAGTGAATCTGGTAAAGCCCCAAGCTCCCTCTGAAAGCCCTCTGGGTCCATCAGGAATCTGGGTTGGAACCACCTAATCAGTTCTGCCTCCCTGTGGGGAAGGATTGGAGCCTCGAATCAAGCTGCAGTAGAAAATGATCTAACCATGACAAAGTCAGAACAACTAAGCCCCTTAGTCTCAGACCATTACTCAGTTGTTCCAAGAGAAATATCATGTAGGGTGCGTGCCCCCCCTCGCGAGTCGGACCCTGAACTATTTGAGTCAGATACATGGTTGTCATGGTGGCCATGAACTCCTGTGCTAACCCAGATGATTCGCTGAGTGATGACAAATTAAAGTCTCCAAGGAAAATAAATCCGGGGAACTCCACTGCCAGCCCGGCCACCTCCTTGAGCAGCACAGGCATGGCTGTTGACATGCAGCTGTGAGGCAGGTACATGAGCAACAAGCCCACCTGAACCCCTAGATCCAACTTCACCAAGAGAGACTCACAACCTGCAATCTCGGGAGCAACAAGTCTACGTAGGCCAAAAGTCTCCTTGGCTATAATAGCCACTCCTCCCCCCCCTTCCCTGGGGTCGCAGATGATGCCATACCTGGAACTTGGCTGGGCAGATTTCAGATAGAGGAACTCCTCCCTCCGGGCCCAACCAGGTTTCAGTCACGCATACCAGGTCAGCCTCCTCATGCACGATCAAATCCCAGATGAAGAGAGCTTCATTTACCACCAACCTGGCATTGAGTAGCAGCAGCTTGAGCCCAGGGCTTAGATTACATTAATCACCAGTACCCCGGGTTGTGCTCGTAGAACCGTAACAAGGGATTGCTTTCAAGCAGCAATCTCTTCTTCTTGAAGAATGGCTTGCCCCACAGCTCCCACCATATCTGCCGCTCCCCAGCAGCATTGGAATATTCTGGCCCTCTGCCACCCCAGAAATATGTACTTCCATCCCTCCTGCCTCTCCATCATCAGGTGAGCTAAATTCCCCATTCATACTATTCCCATTCATCTCATGCGTACCATCACATCCATCCCAATTATCCATCATTTTAAAAAACCCAATAAATTAGCTAATAAAGCATCAATAATAAACCCATTAATAATTAATACTAATTAGTACTAACTTACTATAGATTAATACTAAAAAAAACTACATATAAAAATTAATTAAAAATTATATAAAACAAGGTTTACAAATGGTAATGTGGTGCATATACAGTACTTATTAAGATGTTAAAAATATTGCACAGTGCCCAAAGAATATCAAGAGAATCTCAGTCTCAGTTCTTCAAAAGGGCTTAAAGTTGATAATGTCCCTTAAATTGTTCTCTTTTTCATCAGTTCTTATCTTCTCCCCTTCTCAGATCTTTAAAATTAATAATTCAGTTAAAATCCATACACCTCCTGTTCTTTGGTCCAAAAAAATCAACCACCATCTCCCAGTTTTAAAATTCCAGCAGGGGGTAGCAGGCACGATAACAAAATTACAAAGTGCTCTCGGTCTCAGAACAAAGTGTAAAGTGATCTTAGTTTCCAGTACAAAATAGGGAGGAGGAGTGAATTTTATCCACCATACCATTCTCAGGAAATTCAGCATTGTCAATCCCAGTCTGTTCTTCTCGACGTTTCTTCCCAACGCTTCTGACTCGCTTTCAACTTTGTTTTTATAGCCCTCAATGCTGGCCACTCTCACTTGCCAGCATGTCCAGTATCTGCTATTCCAATTGCAAAGCTGCTCTCGGTGTTTCCCAGCAACTCTCCTCTAGGCAATTCCTCTAGCTGCTCCCACGGCTTGGTTGCTCTCACTAGTCAATGCCTGTGATCTGACGCCCATTCTCTCTTCACTTTCTCCACTCTCAGTCGCTGCTCTTGCTGTTACCTTCTCAATGTCAGTCTTTCCCATCGGCTGACACCATGGTCTTGTTCATTTGCAGCAGCTGACACTCGGGTTGTTGTGGCGTCCCTGGAATTGTCACGGCAGACTGATGTTCTGGCTATCCCTGGGGACCCGCCACTCCCACAGACGGTTCCAAGGCCAGGAATGCTCCTCCTGCATCTAATGCCCAATATTCTCTCAGTCAGTCAAACACAGTCAAGCACAGTCATGTAGCGTTGTTTAAAAATTCAGAAGTTCAGAAGTTTACAGCACTCCCGGTAGTGTCTTCCCTCCCCAGCCACCATCTTCTTCACATGGGACTCACCAGTCTCTGAAAGATGGCTGTAATGCCAGGATTCCCTCACACTTTCGGATAAAAATTAAATACCAATAGACAGAGGATTCCAATTGGCACACTGGTATGCAAGTACTAAAGTAAAAACCTTGCTTTAAAAGTCCCAATTAAATCGTTACCAGTTGTGGATGATCTTTTCCTCCCTCCTACAGCCACCAAACTGGAACTGGAAATTTATTCTCTAAACAAGCTTATTTCATCACTTGTTCAGGGCTACCTACTGCCACACATCTGGCTAAGCTATTTCTAAAACACATTTACAGACTGCATGGAAAATGTGGAATTTTTTCAAGAAAATGAAGAGGAGCCAGAACTTGATGTCTTTGTTGAAACACCAGGAACACTGACAACACGTTAACAAGAACTGAACGATAAACTTACAGTCCATACTACATCAAAAGTAAGAAGACAGCTTCCAACTGTGCCCACCACTGATGAAGGATACCGTACTAACTACTGTCCAAATAACATCCATTGAATAAATAAACCAGCTTTCCTATTGTACAGCAGTAATAGTAACAGAAGACCTTGGGCTCCTACAGCCACTGCAGCCTCCTAGAAAATTGACTGGAAAACCAAAATGGAAGATCAGATTGGAGTTGAAAATCAAAAGTTTACGATCTGATGCAAGCAACTTAAAGAATATAAAAGACAAAAGACTGAAGAATGAGAACATCAAAGAATACCTGATCAGAAAGTACTGTCTGAACACCAGAAAAATGGAAGAATCTATAGAAATTGTGAAAGAATAAATTACAGTAACAGTCAGAAAAATTGAAAGATATGAAGCCAGAATCATCCAGTACAAACAAAACCAATTGTTTCAATTAGACTAAAGACAGTTCTACCAGAGCGTGAATCAAGCAACAGACATAGTAGTTGAAAACTGCAACAACTGCATTTTGGAAAGAGCTTTGGGAAAATGAGAAGAACTACAACAGAAATGCTGGGTAGATAAAAGAGTTTGAGGAAAACAGAACAAAATGGAACACACGGAAATAACAACTGAAATGATCAGCAAATGAGTGAGGAAAATAAAGAACTGGACATCACCTGGTAGTGATCAACTGCATGGATTTTGGCTCAAATATCTGACCAGTCTGCATGAAGTAGCAGGGGTACAAAAGATCAGCTTTTAATTGACAAAATGATTCTGGAGAACTGCAAAAGCCAAAAAACTAATCTTCACACAACATGGATTGACTATAAAAAAGCTTTTGACTCACTCCCTCACAATTGGATCATCAAGTGCCTAGAGACCATTGGGATCTGCAAAAATGTTGGCATTTTCATTGAAAACAAGTTGGAGCACTGGAAAACTGAACTGGGTTTTTTTTTGGAAATGAACACTATGGATCTGTCAACATCAGAAGAGGAATTTTCCAGGGAGAGTCATTATCACCACTGCTTTTCATCATTGCCCTAATCCTGTTGTCAACAATCTTACAAAAAACAAACTTCGGCTATCAAACAAATCTAATAAAGAAATCTTTATTTAGAATAAATCTAATAACATTTCACATCTGCTATACATGACCTGAAGCTGTATCGAAAAACTGAAACTGAAATCCATGCTCTGACCATCACTGTCCAAATCTTTAGCACTGATATCAGCATGGAGTTTGGTTTTGACAAATAATAATAATAATAATAATAATAATAATAATAATAATAATTAATAATTTATTAGATTTGTATGCCATCATCCATCAGCGTGACCAAAGCGAGTCTGCGGAGAGGGGCGGCATACAAATCTAAATAAATAAATAAATAAGTTTCAGTGCTGTAGCCGGGCCTGAACCCTGACTACTGAGGACCTAGATAATCGGCTTTTTCCATGACGGGAAAGTTGGAGACTGGACGATAGTTATTAAGTACGGCTGGATCCAGGGAAGGCTTCTTGAGGAGGGGGAGCTGGGAAGGACCCCCTCCCCAAAGAAGCATTGACAATCTCATGGACCCACCTCCATGTCACCTCTCTGCTGGCTGAAACCAGCCAAGAGGGACACAGATCTAGTAAGCAGGTGGCAGAACACACAGCTCCAATAGCCTTGTCCACTTCATCAGGTGTCACCAGGTCTAATTCCTCCCAGACAGGTGGACAAAGATGAGCCCCAGTCACCTTGACTGACTCGTTGTCAGCCAACTCTGCTATCCAATCGGAGTAAAGGTTCATTGAGATCCAAGTGATTTTATCAGTGAAAAATGTGTTAAAATCCTCGGCATTACTCTGCAAGGGCTCCTCAGCTCTCCCCTGATTAAGAAGGGAGTGGGTCACTCTAAACAGAGCGGCTGGGCGAAATTCCGCTGATGCAATCAAGATGGCATGATATGCGCATCTTGCCACCTTGAGCGCCACTTTGTAAGTCTTAATATGAGCTCTTACAACTCAGACTCAGACTTACTTTTCCTCCACTGCTTCACTAGATGTCTCTTCTGGTGTTACAACTCCCAGAGTTGAAGCACCACTGAAGAAGGGTAAAATCTCAGAAAGTGTGGGCATAAATATGCCCATTGGTCAAGCCATGAAGTGTCATCAATCAGAGGCCTATAAACTGAGTTCACGGAGAGGGGTGGCATACAAATCCAATCAGTCAATCAATCAACAAACAAATAAACAAACAAATACCTGGGCATACTACAACTGGACATCAAACATGGAGATGTGAAAAATGTGGTCAGCAAAGAATACACACAGAGTCAGAAAAATTCCCCAAAGCAAACTCAATGGAGATAATACCATCAAGTCCATGAACACACTGACTATACTTTTCATAAGATACACTGCTGGCATGTCATGCTGGAAATTGCCAGCCACAGAGACAATAAGTAATTAAAGAGTTAACATGTGTGCCTTTGCTATTAATCACTCCCATACTCCACGTCATATCCCACATATCACTTCCATCTGCATGAGATCTCTTCTCCTCCGTCCACGTTCCTGTCTAGACGCCATTATGCCTTAAACTGCTTATATTATTTTGTCTCTCAAGACACTGTTTGTTTTCTGTTTTATGAATAAAGAAATGCTTGTTTTGATTAACACTGCTTGGGTCTCATAACTTCATCGACCTCCGTGGTTATCAGAAGTTCAAACGGGCTTCTGTTATCCTTGACATGGCAGCAGATGGATGGCTGTGCCGTAATTAATCAGGTCTGATATGCCTGCGAAGAAACGCAGATAGTTCCTTTTGCATCTCCCTGCATCAGAAACAAACATGCCGACACCGGCAGATGGAATTCCTAACACCCCCCCCCCGTGGGGGTTCCTGCTGAAGAAATCTCAACTCTCACCCACATATCAGAAGAAGAAATATGCGGTGAGTCAAATCTAATTATTTTGACAGAAAATATTACGTTATCAGAGCAGGCTCAGTTAGAAAGTTCAGAGCTCCAGAAAGAAGCAACAATTTACTGTGAATCAGAACAGCTCCCGGCAAAACTGGGATCATGGCCAAAAGTGAAGCTTAAAGTTAATGAGGACCAGATGTTTTCAAAATGCTCTGAACCAATTATACAGCAAAGCCAGCTTTTGTTAGAAAATATTGATATGCCGACAGCCGAATCTCTACCAGAGATCTGCAAAGAGACATTCAAATAACTCAAGAATATCTCTCAAATTTTTATGTAAACAGAAAATCAACTCCTCTTACCAAGAGTGAAAATAACCTAATTGATTTCTATTGTACTCAAATAACTAAGAAAGAACAGAAACTAGATGAATTAAGAAATATGCAACTGATGTTTTGTCAAGGGGAAATGCACAATTTATTAGAGGCAAGAAAGATGGAGTCTGTGGAAAAACAAGCTAACTATTTCAAAAATGTTGATGTCATGCATAACTTGCCATCCAAAGAACTTGGTGCAGCACCACCCAGTGGCCAAACTGAGAATTTAGCTAAACCAATTTTTTCATATTTACCAAGTTACTCATTTCCAAACCAGATGAACCAAAGTGTCCTTTCAATGCCAGAAGGCTCAGGAATCTCATCCAGTGACCGTTTTAAGCAATTTAGCTCACCAGAAAATTTATATGGCCAGAAAAATGTTAATTTGCGCCAGAAAGATTTCTTTTTAGATTTTCAAATGAATCAACAAGCTTCAGCAGGACAATTTTACTCTGCAGACAAAGGAAGGTTTGTACCTCAACAGACATTTTTGCAGCAAGTACCCCAACCAAGTCAAGGGGTGCAATTCTCACAGGTACAACCGCCACAAGTTCCTGCTACGCCCATGCAACAGTTGCAGATTCCACTTCAGCTGGCTCAACCATTATTGGCACCACGTCCTCAACTACAACAACCGATGCCGGCTCCAATATAAAGACAATTCTCTACCTTGTCACCATTGCAAGGTGAGTCTCAACTACAGAACAACGGGTGGAATTATAAGACGTGGTTACACCAGATTACACTGATATTAGCTGCAGAAGGGGTTGACAACATGGCATTCAACCCACCAAATAGACTCTGGACAGAAGAAGAGAGAGCCTTAGATAGAAGAGCGACTATATTGATTCTCATGTCTCTCGATACCGATTTATCAGTTAGATTCTCACTTGCAAATACTGCAAATGCCGTGATCACTGCCCTTGATGAACTTTACCATCCTATTTCATCCGAGGGCACATGTCTATTGTTTACTGACTTTTTCAATGCGAAACTAAAACCTGGAGAGAAAATTGCTCCACACTTGTCAAAACTCTTGGCAATGCAAAAGGAATTGGCGGAAAGAGGATACAACATTGATCACCTACAAATGACCATGGCAATCATCTCGTCGCTAAATGAGGACTGGAAAGAGGCTATTACAAAGTGCCATACTATACCTCTACCTCAATGTACTACATCCAGAGTTTGCCAAATCTTAACTGAAGAAGAAGTAATTATGGAATGCAGGCTAAAATCCAGAACAGCTACTACTAGAGCTCCAGCGAGTCGTGGTTACCAGCAAAGAAGTAACCAATCCAGAAGGACAGATTTTCAATGCTCTCAATCTGCTGATCCACAATGCTCTCAATATCCTGCCCAGCCCAGAGAAACAGGTCCCAGAGGTGGCAGACATAGGAGTTCCAGTAACTACAGATCAGCTCAATGAGGTTCCGGAAGCAAATCACATGCTACAATCAATACTTTGACTTTAAACAACGTTCCTGATTCAAATTATGAGTACAACACAAGATATTTATGGACTTTAGATAGCGGAGCTGCTTTTCACATTACTCATCAAAAAGAACTTTTCACTGAATTACATGAAACTGATATAAAGGAGTTGTACTCAGTCTCAAATCACATATGCAGAGTTGAATGAGAAGGAACTGTCTACATAGAAGAATTGGATCAGATGATTCCACATGTTCTCTACATTCCAAATGCTACAAGCAACTTACTTAGTCTTTATCACCTGAACAAAGACTTGGGCTACAAAGCTATGCTCCTGAACAATGAGATCCACATTATTAAAAATGGAACTGTTGTCGCACGTGCTATTCCAATTGGTGGTGTTTATTACCTGAAGCCAAACTTTCGTGCACAGGTAGATGTAAGTATAAGCGTTCCAAACCATGAAAGCACAGGCCCAGAGAGAAAACCTGTTGCTACTATAGAAACAGAGGCTCATAAAGCCAATGAATTCCAAGGTGTTCCGCATAATGATGCAAATGCTAAACCTGTACTAACAAATAAATCTTTTCATTCCAGGTGCATTCACCGTTGGCACCGTTGTTTGGGCCATGCTTCATATGAGGTCTTATCCAAGATGCCTGAATTTGTAAATGGTTTCAAAGTCGATAGTAATTGCCCAATTTACTTAGACTGTTTTGTTTGTAACAAATCAAAATCGAAAGCTGCTCCCATTGCTAAGCATGCTCTACGTTTGTCTACACGCATTTTTGATTTGGTTCATACCGACATTGTCGGTCCATTTCAGCCTACTAGGGGTAACAGTAAGTATTTCTTAACAATTGTTGATAGTTATTCTAGATATGGTTTTGTGTATCTAATGAAACAAAAATCAGAGACATTTCAGATCTTTACAGACTTTGCTGCACAAGTCTTCAATCAATACGGTGTCCGTATCAGAAGAATCCAAAGTGATTGTGGCGGATAATTCATGTCCCAACAATTCCAAGGATGGATGAGACAGAACGGGATACGGCACCAAGCTTCAGCCCCTTACATGCCTCAGCACAACGGTATTGTAGAACAAAGACAGGGCGTTTTACAGACTATGTATCGCTGTCTCCTAGAAGACGCTGATCTCAACAATTTCTACTGGGGTGAAGCACTAAGGTATGCAAACTACATTGTTAATCGTACCTGGAGCAGTGTTTTAAGGCAAACGCCATACTACATGCTTTATGGAAAGAAACCTGACATTCAAAACCTTCACATTTTTGGCTCATATGCCATGGTTAACATTCCACTGGCCCAGAGAACTAAAGGAGGTCCAGTGGCAGAAAGACTGAGATTTATAGGTTTTGATGAAAGTTCCAAGAACTGCAAATTTGCTGACTCTAATCACAAAGCTGTTATTTCCAATTCAGCTAAATTTGGGGAAGATACAAATTGGTCCAGAATACACAGTAATGATACTTCAGTTTATTTTCCTAGAAATGATGTTCAAGGTACAGCACAACTTGACTCTCAGATAGCTGCCCCAGATGTTCCAGATGTTCCTGATGTGCAGTCTTCACCAGTCGCAGATGATATTCCTAGCGATGTAATTGGAGACGGAGATGACCAAGATGATGAATGGACCATGGTTCTAAGACGTTCCAAGAGAACCACAAAAGGAGTTCCTCCACAGAGATATCAAGCGCAAGTATCTCAAAAATCTTTTCCTGTTCTTTGCAACAATGTTACACTTCCTCCTGATAATTTTTATCAAATAAGACATTTACCTGAGTCAGAACAAGAAAAATGGTATGATGCCATGCAAGCTGAACTGGACAGTTTAGAAACTTAAGGTGTTCAAACACATTGACCCTCCAAGGAACAAAAAAGTTATTGGCACTCGATGGGTCTACAGAATTAAGCAAAAACCAAATGGTGAGAAAATATACAAAGCAAGATTAGTAGCACAGGGCTACTCTCAAATTTTTCCAGAAGATTACACCGATACTTATTCACCTACTGTCAGAAATGAAAGTGTCAAAATTGCCTTAACAACAGCCGTTGCCCTGAAGTTAGAAGTTTTCCAGTTCGATGTCGAAGCTACTTATCTGAATGCTGATCTAGATGAAGAAATCTACATGAAAGGCGCGCCCGGATTCCAGGACCAGGAAGATGTCTGGCACCTGCAAAAGAGTCTGTACGGATTGAAACAATCTGGTTTAATGTGGCATAGATGTCTCATTGACAAGCTAAATTCAATGGGCTTTACTAAGTCCGACTCTGATGAATGCGTGTTCACAAAAGGGCAAGGTAATGTTTATGAAATTGTTCTTGTTTATGTTGATGATATTGTTTACATTGGTCCAAATCAACGCATGAGTGAGATTTTTGCAAAAGGTTTAGAAAAACACTTTACACTGAAAAGCTTAGGACACATTCATGATTACTTAGGAGTTCAGATTGAGAAAACTCAGAAGGGGTTTAGCCTCTCACAAGAGAACAAGATTGATCAACTTTTGCAACATTGCAACATGACTGATGCACATCCATGTTGCTCTCCAATGCAGACAGACTTTTACAAGTTGACATACCAAGACAGTCCTTTGTTTAAGGACCAAACACTTTATCGCTCAGTCATTGGGTCACTGTTATACATTAGCAGTTGGACAAGACCCGACATTTCACTTAGTGTGAATTTGTTGTCATGACACGTAGGCAATGCAACTACATTTCACTGGACATGCATAAAGAGATTGCTCAGATACATGAAGTACACGAAAAACACGAAGTTGTTCTTGGAACCAGAACACAACAAGTATCCTGAATTGATTTGCTATGCAGATTCTGATTGGGCAGGTGATATTGAAACTCGACAAAGTACTTCTGGTTTTATAATGTTTTTGAATGGTTGTCCAATTTATTGGAAAGTTAGAAAGCAGAAATTTATTTCTTGTTCTTCCACTGAGTCAGAATATGCTTGTGTCTCTGACTGTTGTAATGCTTTAACCAATGTTTCTGCTCTCGTTAATAGTATCTGGGCTGATCCCATGAAACCAATAGTTATTATGGAGGACAATATTTCAGTTACATTCATTGCTGAAGCTGAATATGTGGGAGCTCGTTCACGGCACATCGACATAAGATATAAGAATGCAAGAAAATATGTACAACAAGGATTCGTGAAACTAGATTATGTGCCTACAACTGAACAGATCGCTGACGTGCTGAATAAACCACTGCCAGCTGACCAACACAAATACCTCTCCAAGAAAATGTGCCTTATGTGAATGTCCCTGATGACTGCCAAAGAAGGGGTGTCACGCTGGAAATTGCTAGCCACAGAGACATTCAGTAATTAAAGAGTTAACATGTGTGCCTTTGCTATTAATCATTCCCATACTCCACGTCATATCACACATCTCTTCTCCTCCGTCCACGTTCCTCTCTAGACGCCATTATGCCTTAAACTGCTTATTTCAAGACACTGTTTGTTTTCTGTTTTATGAATAAAGAAATGCTTGTTTTGATTAACACTGCTTGGGTCTCATAACTTCATTGACTTCCGTGGTTATCAGAAGTTTAAACGGGCTTCTGTTATCCTTGACATGGCATAATAAACTAGACACAGGCTAAACTAGACAATTTGGACAGAAAAACAAGAAAACTCATGACCATTCACTATTCACTTCATCCTTATAGTGATGTTGACAGCCTATATCTGCCCAGAAAATCTGGTGGCAGAGGATTTTTACAAGTAAAACAAACAGTAGTAGAAGAAAATCATGCATTGGCAGAATATGTTAAAGAAAGTGAACAACCTGCCTTGATTGAAGTAAACAACTGGAAGCTTCTAAAAGCACAGCAAACAAAGAATCAGAAACAGGATAACTGCAATGCAAACCAGAGCTGACAGCTGGCACAGTAAAGCTTTGCATGGGCAGTTCCTTGACAAGATTGAAGGAAATGTTGATGAGAAGAAGACTTGATTTTGGCTCACTAATGGAACACTGAAGAAGGAGACAAAAGGTTTGATTCTTGCAGCCCAGAAGCAAGCAATCAGAACAAATGCAATCAAGGTAAGGATTGAAAAAATCAGCTGATGACCCAAAATACAGACTTTGCAAGGAAATTGATAAAACAATTGATCATGTCCTCAGTGGCTGCAACAAAACCCCACAGACAGACTACAAATAGAGACACAACTAAATGGCCCAGATGCTCCTTTGGAACCTGGGACACAACTGCCATCTACCAGTGGTAAAGAACTGGTGGGACCATAAATCTGAGAAAGTAGTTTAAAACAAACATCCCAAACATGCACTGTCTTTTGAATTCAAACTGACAAGGTTTTGAAACACAGTACACCAGATCTCGCAATCGTAGAAAAGAAAAAAGTGTTATACCAGGTGACAGTCAAATTGATGAAAAACAACAAGAAAAACTTAGCTGATATCATGATCTTAAAATCAAACTACAACGACTCTGGCATAAACCAATTATCTGGGCCCTTAAGTGTCAGGATTCAGGCATGGAAACTGCTTTGGTTGCGCTGATGGATGATCTCTGGATGGCCCAGGATAGGGGTTTATCTATTTTCCTGGTATTCCTTGACCTCTCAGCGGCTTTCAATACCATCTATCCTTGTGTGCCAACTGGAGGGGTTGGGAGTGGGAGGCATTGTCTTATGGTGGTTCTCCTCCTTCCTCTGCAATCGGTCACAGTCAGTGGGGGATCAGAGGTCGACTCCTAGATCCCTCCATTGTGGGGTTCCTCAGGGGTCGGTCCTCTCCCCCTTGCTGTTTAATATCAACATGAAAACAATGAGTGAGATCATCCAAGCATACGGGGTGAGTTGCCATCAGTATGCTGATGATATTCAGCTATAGATCTCCATCCTGTGTCCACTAGGTGAAGCAGTACAAGTGATGTGTCTGGATGCTGTTAGGGTCTGAATGGGTGCTAAGAGGCTCAAATTCAACACAGACAAGATAGAGGGGCTGTGAGTTCTGCCTCCTAAGGACAGCTCCATCTGTCCATTTATCATCTGGGGGGAACTCTTGACCCCCTCAGAAAGGGTCTGCAACTTGGGCATTCTCCTCAATCCACAGCTGACTTTGGACCATCATCTTTTGGCTTTGGTGAGGGGGGTATTTGCCCAGGTTCACTTGGTGCACCAGTTGTGGCCCTATGTGGACAGGGAGTCTCTATTCACAGTCACTCGTGCCCTTATCACCTTGGAAATGACAAGCAGTCATGGGCCTCCCAAGGTATGCCCATGTTTCTCCAGCACTCTGCAGACTGCATTGGTGGCCTATTGGTTTCCGGACATGATTCAAAGTGTTGGTTATGACCTGTAAAGTCCTACATGGCATCAGACCAGATTACCTGCGGGACTGCCTCCTGCTGTATGAATCCCAGTGTCCGGTTAGGTCTCACAGAGTCAGCCTTCCCCAGGTCCCATCAACTAGACAATGTCACTAGGAGAAGAGCCTTCTCTGTGATGGGACAACCAACAAAGTTCAGGTTCAGCGGATTCGGATGAACTTTGCAAAAAAATTGGGTGACGTCACAGAACCCCGAATCCGAACCCAAACCGAACTCTGAACTTTTTAAAAATAGAGCCACGGAAGGCAGCGCAGCCCTGTGCTTGCCCACACAAATTAAATTTGTAGGAGGGTGAACGGGGATGCAGAGTCGCAGGAGGAGGCAATAGCAGCCACTCGCCAGATTTTACCCAGCAATCCGATATGCCACAGGCATCAGCTTTTTCACAGTAATCCCATGTGATGGAAGGCCATGCACTCTGTGGCGGCATCAGTCTCTGACCACTGTGACCAGTAGTAACAGCTTGAGGCTTCAGCTTACAGAGAAAAAGGAAAGGCAGAGAAAGAAGGTGTCCCTGTGATTGACCCAAAATTACATTTAGAGAGAGCGCTAGTGGCTTTGTCTTGCATAGGAAAAGGAAAGGCAGAGAAAGAAGGTGGTCCTGAGGTTGATCCAAATGTACATTACAGGTTCTCAGAACAAATCTATGCAAAAAATAGGTTTATTGAACACAAACTTTAGTCAAACACAAACTATACTCAAACTTTCACCATAAAAATATAACTGACTATATATATACATACATAACATGAATTTTACAACTGTCTGTGAGGGTGGTGTTGGTATTGGTGTTGGTAGCGAACGCTCTAACCACTCACTCAGGTGGTGGCACAGCAACGCCCTCTGTTAACCACGCCTGGTTCATTTTAAGAAACATCAGTATATCCATGTTGACTGTGGATAGGCGGATCCTTCTGTCAGTGATGATCCCTCCTGCGGTGCTGAACACATGCTCTGACAGGACGCTTGCCGCAGGGCAGGCCAGCACTTCCAGGGCATAGAGGGCAAGCTCTGGCCACGTGTTCAATTTTCCTACCCAAAAATTGAATTTGGTGGAGGCATCGCTAAGAAGAACCATCATGCATGTAGACAGGTATTCGTCCACCATTCGGGTCACGTGATGCCTTCTGCTATGGGACATCACATCCGAGGGTGGTGCATCTGTGTGGCTGTCGAATAAGGTCTCATGCATATTTGCAATGTCTTCCAATGACCACCCCCCTGTGGTGCTGCCAGTGTCCCCGCTGTGTTGCCGACTGCATGCTACTTCTACTCCATGTGCAACCACTGGGCACTCCAATTGCTCTGGGAACTCTTCCAATAGTGCGTCTACGAGCGCATGCTTGTACTCGCCTATTCTGGGCTCCCGCTCGGGCGCTGGTATGAAGGAGGTGATGCAGTCCTTATAACAGGAATCCAGCAGGCCGGCCACCCAGTAACTGGCCAAATTGAGGATGCGGGCTACCCTGGGGTCATTCTGCAGGCACTGGAGCATGTAGGGGCTCATGTGAGCCAGGCTGCCCTGAGTCAAGGCGAAGTTTTCAGCAACAGGTCTCTCCTCCTCCTCCTCCTCTTCCTCCTACTCCCCCCTCCAGCCACACTCCATTGGTGCCCATGAGCTGCACTGGGGGCCGCCCTGCTGCAAGTCATCGTTGTTGTCCTCCTTCTCCTCCTGCTGCCACAAAACTTTATGCTGGCTGGACAGCGGAGTACCTGGCTGCTGTCGGCACAGCCCCCCACCCTGCGAGACATGGATTTGCTGGGAAAATGGGCCTTCCTCCGCCTGCTCCTCCTGTTCCACCTGCCGCTCTGTTTCCTCCTGTCACACATCATGCATGGCCTGAAGGGTTTTTTCCAGTAGGCAAACCATGGGGATGGTAGCAATGGCAACGGAATTGTCAGCGCTGACCATATTAGTCACTTATTGGAATACAAATGTCCCTCTTGGAGGCCCACTCATTGGGGGTAAAGTGCTGTGGGTCTGCACTTTGACTTGACCGGGGGTTATGAAACTGGTAATCCACTATTGCCTGCTGTTGCTCACACCCTTTTAAGCATATGGTTGGCAAATCGCAGATGAGGCAGTGGGTGGGAAGGCCAAAGTTCCTCTGCAGAGAAAATAGGCAAGCAGCAGCAGGGTGGGAACGTTGAACATGTGCACACACCGCACGCACTTTATCCAGCAGCACCAACATGCCCGGATAATTGGCCAGGAATTTCTGCACCAGCAGGTTGACCACATGCGCCATGCAAGGGATGTGAGTCAATCCCGCTTGGCCCAAGGCTGCCACAAAGTTCCGCCCGTTGTTGCACACCACCTTCCCCGGCTTCAGGTTCAGTGGCAGCATACACTCATCTGTCTGCCCCTGGATGCCGGTCCATAGCTCCTGGGCGGTGTGTGGTCTCTCCCCCAAGCAGATGAGTTTCAGCACCATGTGCTGCCATTTACCCACGGCCGTTCTGAAGTAGGCGGTTGCCAGGCTGCACTTACTGGATGTGGAGGAAGAAGACGGGGAAGCAGAGTAGGAGCTGGAGGCAACAGTAGGCACCGACTGATGTCCAGTAATCCTGGGTGGTGGAAGGATATGTGCTGAACTGCTTTCCGCCTCATTCCCGGCTGCCACTACATTCACCCAGTGGGCACTGAGAGAGATGTACTGGACCTGGCCATGTTTGCTGGTCCATGTGTCGGTGGTGAGATGGACGCAGGAACTGACAGCATTTTGCAGTGCACACTGAATTTTCTCCACTACATGTTGGTGCAGGGCAGGGATGGCCTTGCGTGAAAAGTAATAGCGGCTGGGAACGGAGTATTGTGGGACAGCCAATTTAACAAATTTCCTGAAACTTGGTGTCTCAACCAGGCAGTAGGGTAGCATTTCAAATGCAAGAAGCTGTGAAATGCTCGCATTTAGGGCCATGGCTCATGGGTGGGATGGCTCGAACCTCCACTTTCTCTCAAAAGTTTGAGGGATGGACAGCTGATGAATGCTTCCCTGGGATGGTGTAGACATGTTTGGTGATGGTGGTGGTGGTGGTGCTGCTGCTGCCGGTGCTGCTGGTGGTGGTGGTGATCCATCATTGTCCCTTTGGGGACAGGCAGGTGACCTTGTTGTTGGGGGGGCCTTGGCAGTGTCCGAGGCAGCCACAGCAGAAGAGGAAGACCCAGGCGTTTGAATACTTTTAAGCTATTGTCCCCACCGAAGGTCACGTTTTGAAATCAGGTGCCTGGTCATGCAGCTGGTGCTGAGATTATTAAGATCTCTCCCTCGCTTCAGGGACTGGTGGCAGAGATTGCAAACAACCTTTTTCTTGTCTTCTAACTGCTTGAAAAAATGCCACGCTGGTGAGATTCTTTGTGACACATGAGGTGTGCTCGGCCCCTGGACACGGTGGGAAGTAGTACCAGCAGACTTAGCGCTGAGGGTTTGCAGCCTTCTCCCTCTGCTTCTGCTTGCTGCTTGGGCTGTGGGGCTACCACAGCCTCTTCCTCCTCTGAATTCTGTCAGCCTTCGGTCCACGTGGGATCTAGCACCTCGTCATCTTTTTCCACCGACTCCTCCCCGTTACCCTCCTTCGCAGACTCCACATTACAGTAAGCTGCAGGAGCGGGGATCTGGGTCTCATCGTCATTGATTGTGGTCTTCCCTGATGATGCCATGGACACCTCCTCTTTCTCCGGCAGAAGCTCCTGGCTATCCGGAAGCCCAAGGTCTGCAACTGCGGATTGGGCAAGTGGACGCCCCGTGGCATACCAGTTGCAAGTTTCAGAGAACAGCATTAAAGACTCCGCTGCTTCTGGGTGAGACGGCCTTGCTGCTTTGGAGGAGGGTGATGACTCAGGCAATGAACACGCACATCTGGTCGAGTGTGTAGAAAGCAATAACAAGGAAAAGGTAGCGCTGCATGCCATGTCATCTCTAACTTCTTCTTGCATCAAACCCAGCCGCCTGCTTCCACCAGAGGAAGGGGTAGGAGACTCAGGTGTTACACATTCTCTACCTGCCCCTGCAGCACCAGCTCCATCACCACCACCACCAGCAGCAGCAGCAGCAGCAGCACGGCCATGTCCCTTTTTCGCGGCTTTCTTCATGATTGAAGGCCTGCGGTGACACTGGTCCAAGGAACAGATGAAGGTGCGGCATTCAGGTTGAACTAAAATTAGAGGAAAAAATGCCTTATAAAACTGAAATGCCCACGCAGCAGTAGAGCCTTTGTATTAGACAGAAAAAAACATCAAAATCACAGATACATGAAGTCACCCCATGTTTGACCCAAAATTAAATTTCAGAGAGCACTAGTGGCTTCAGATTAGATAGAAGAAAGAGATGCAGAGATAGGAATTGGCCCTTGTTTTACCCAAAAATAAATTGAAAGAGCTCTAGTGGTTTTTATATATATAGAAAAAAATGAAATGCACAGAAGGAAATTGAAATTAAGTGGCCCAGAGGTGGACCCAAAAGTACGAGTGCAAGAGGTCAGTAGCAAGACAAAAGTGTCCGTCCACCCCTTTTTATGCATTTATTTATTTTGTTTATTTTTATGTCATGATTCTTCTTAGAGTCTGGGCGGCTTACAAGTTGTTAGCCATTGCACTTTTTAATTACTTGAATGGCTCGATTGATCACTTATACATGAACTTTTTGCACCCAACCAATCTGCACGTTTGACAAGTCCCCCTCCCTCTGCATACAGGAAATGGCTTTCACCCTGCAAGCAGGTGTTGTTTTGCAAGACTGGAAGTTCCCCAGACTGCACTGGAGACCATTTCTTCAGACAGGTACAGGAGTCCCCCTCCCTCTGGATACAGGAAATGGTGTTTGCCCTGCAAGCATGTGTTGCTTTGCAAGACTGGAAGTTCACCCGACCGCACTGGAGACCTTTTCTTCAGACAGGTACAGGAGTCCCCCTCCCTCTGGATACAGGTAATGGCATTTGCCCTGCAAGCAGGCATTGCTTTGCAAGACTGGAAGTTCACCAGACCCCACTTTTCATTTGTCATTTGTAGACAAAATGAATGAAAGGGAAAAAATGTTTAATAATTTTAAAGTGCAAGTATAGGATAGAGAAAATAAGTTGAAAAATACCCCAAAAGTAATACTGTTGTTCCCAAAAATGCATTTGTAGAAAGGAAATAAATTGTGGTTTAAAAATTTTAAAGTGCAAGTATAGAATAGAGAAAATAAGTTGAAAAATACCCCAAAAGTAATATTGTTGTTCCCAAAAATGCATTTGTAAAAAGGAAAGAAATTGTTGTTTAAAAATTTTAAAGTGCAAGTATAGCAGAGAGCAACTGGCCCCCTGCCTCCCCTCCCCTGTTTTTTTGCTCTCAGCTCTTCCCTGTCTGGTTGCTCACCAAAGTTTTCCTGTCTCTTCAACTTGTATGAAGAGTCTTTGAGGTCTTTGAAGTCTCTCTTTCTTTGCAGCAGAAACAAAGTGAAACCTAAATCTATCTATCCCTCTCAGTAAAACTAATACAGGCTTTCCCTGCCTAGCTTGTATCTTTTACAATAGGGCTGGACACCGAGGTGCTGCCTTTTATAGAGGCAGGTCAGGTGTCCTTGTGAACCAATGTAAGCCATGCATACTGCTGGCTAATGGACACATGGCCAATCCCAGCCTTTCATTTACCTTGATGTCCGGAGACCGCATGGCTTCAGGTAAGAAGAAGGCTGTCCATTGGTCCTCAGCTTCACCACGCCGGCCGAACCGAACCTGAACTTCGTCACAGATTTTGAAAAAAATTCGGGTTCGGGTCCGGGATACCGAACACCGCAAAATTCAGTATGGACCCGTATAGTGCAAGTTCGGTTCACCCATCACTATTCATTTTCCCTTTAACAAACAACCACCTCCCTTCTCTATCTTTCTGAACTCCTACCTCCTCAAATGAGACTCTCTAGTGAATAAGAATCGCAGTACCTCTACTATTTTGGATACTACGAGATTCATATATCCATTTCCAATTTTTATCATTGACCAGTTTGTCCCTTCCTCCACGTCTTTTATGTGTTTCTGTCAAAACCATAATATCCACCATGTTTTGCTTAGCCATCTTTAATACTCTATGACATTTCAAATCCAATCCCAAACCATTCTCATTTAAAACCATTATAATACAATCACTCATAATATATAAATTAATCCTTTTCCCCTTTTGTTTTGCTCTTAGTCTACTTGGTTCCCCCTTTCTCACCCTAATCACCCTCCCAAAAGTGCCTCCCTCATGCTCTCCCCATGGGAGGGGGGGAGGACAAGAGTCCCCTTTGTCCTTCCATGGAGGCACCCATCAAGATTATGTTCCCACATTTCTGAACTCCCCTTACAACCACTTTTTTATTTTGGGGGAAAATTCTTCCCCCTCTCATCCTCCTTTATGTTACCATTGAAGAATACATCCTCTTACTTTATACTCATCCCTTTCCCCATAAAAGAGAGTAAAATAAAAAACCAATAGACAAAAATTTCCAAAAGCATTTCCAAAGAGAAGTGACAGAATCAATTTTAACTCTTCACTTCTTCACTTTCCTCTCAGCCTGCAATCTCGGTTTTCTTCTCTTCTTCTTTCTCAGGGCCTCAACCTGTGTGACCAATGCCCTCAGCTGCTCTTCTCTTTGCCTTTCCTCTTCATCTGGGGTACCTCTGTCGCTAAAATTGGAGGCTGTTTCTTCTCCTCCTTCTGTTCCTCGTAGCTCTGCAACTGCTCCGGCTTCTCTGAACTCGATACTCAGCTGTTGCAGCAATGCTTTCCCCTCCTCTAATGAACATGTTTTAAGCATCTCATTTCCTTGAAACACAAAATAGCTGCAGGAAAGGCCAAGGTAAACTTTACGCCACTTTGAAACAGGCAGCTTGTAATTGGACGTAATGCAGCCCTCTCTTTCCAGGTTTCTTGGGAGAGATTTCTGAGAACTCTTATCTCATTTCCATTTTGATTGAGGCCAGCACAGCCTTTCAGGTGTTTATAAATCAGTTCAATTTTCCTTTCGCTTGCCAGTGCCATAACAATCTCTCTTTGCCTTTCCGGATTTTTATGTGGGACACTCCAGTGAACCTGTTCCATGTCCTCCAAATTAATTTGAACTCCGTTCACCTTTAACCAATCATGGAGTGCCTCAGCCAACTTCAATCCTGCACCAAAACCTTGTTTAAAACCGCGTAAATGCAGATTTCATCTCCTGACAATAGTCAGTAATAAAATCCAACCATAAAAGCTACATTTGAAAATCCAAACATTAAAAATCTAATCTTAAAAACTAAAAACATTAATACCATTCAACTGACATCATCCCATCACAGTCATACTATTTGGCTGTAGCAGAGTGTCAGCACTCAACAGCCCCAGGCCTGCCGGCAAAGGTGTGTTTTTAAAACCTTTTGAAAGGCCAAGAGGATAGGGCAGTATGAATTTCTGGGGGGAGTTAGTTCCAAAGGACCAAAGCCGCCACAGAGAAGGCCTTTCCCCTTGGCCCCACAGGCAACATAGCTTGGCTGACAGGACCTGGAGAAGGCCAACTCTGTGGGAGCTGACTGGTCACTGGGTTGCATGAGTTAGGAGATGGTCCTGTAAGTATAATATAATAAGTAAAAATGCTGTTACTTTCCTCTATCTTTTTTTGCTTGGAAAACTGTTTAAAAAGCAATAAGTATTGTGAAGGCAGTCAGACATCTTAGCATCTTGCAATGTCTTGTCTCTAACTCCATCAAGATATCACCTATCTCCAGTCTACAATGCAGCCATTGCACACTTCCAAGAAGATTTATTATTTATTTATTACTTAGATTTGTATGCCGCCCCTTTCCGTACAACTAATTGCACACCAATTTAGGTGAGGCCAAAGATAAACTGCAAGTGGTCTTCAGAGCTCTCAGGGAGTGTACTAACAACCAAATGACTGCAAAGAAATGCAAACCGTTCCATTGTTCCAACCATGTAGTCAGAATCTATCCTTCCACTCTCTGACCATCCATTTTCAAGTATCAGTTCCTATCCTACTATTCTCCACCACCAGCACATAGCAACTAATGAAGTTTCTTGGGTGAGAAGTGAAACACATTGTTTTTCTTCCGAAAGAAAATAACAGTCCAGTTGCCTTTTTAAAAAGGACTTATCACTTCAATATGAAAATGGGGACACTTTTGTATTATTGATGTTTGTACAGAATGATATCATTTCTTCTCTATGAAAATTGCATCTAGACTTCCGGGGCGGGGCAAGGCCGGTGCGACGTGCAAACTTGGGGCTCCAGGTTTGTACTCGAAGTTTTTGTTCGTTAGCCGTGATAACGGTGACAGTTCCTCACGGTCGAGGGTGCTGAAGAAAGGGGAAGTCTCAAGCAAGGGGGAACGGACGGGGGGAAAAGTTGGGGTTTACCCTCAGCCCGAAGGCCTAAAGGCCCACCACACTAAATTGTCACCAGGGAGTTGAAGCTATAGGCGGTGTAATCGGCGGAATCAGCAGAGCGTAATAGCAATCCATCGCTATTTAAACCAGAGGGTGTTGAGGTTACCTTTTTTCATTGAGTGTTGTGAGTCTCCTGGAGTGCGGAAAAGCGGCAATCGTTGTGTTTGGAGCGCGAGCAGAAGAAAGTAAAAGGAAGTTGAAGCGAGCGAGAGGAAGTGAATGGTGGACGTTATATGGTGAGGGGCGGAAAAGCAGAGAAGAAAGAGGTGAGGTGAGGAAAGGCGTCCCGATTCGGCCTCGCTGTGTTTTGCTGGCAGCTGGAATAGTAAAGTGGAGGAACAGCGTTTGCTCGGAGAGAGGAGTGGTGGAAACAAACACACACTGAGGAAGGAAGACGCAGAGGACGAGGAGAACGAAGGAAAGCGGAGTGGTGGAGTGGCGGAGCAGCGGCGTGACGGACGTTGTTTAAGGAGCGAAAGGAAAAGAAAGGAATAGAAGAAAAATAGAAAGAAAGAGCGGAGAGAGCAAAGCAGAAGAAGATTTGCCGATTTGTTTGCTGAGTTATTTTGCCTCTTTTGAGGCCGGGAGAGCAATCAGGGGGTTTTGAATCAGCTGTGTGGCGGAGAGCGGCGGAGAGCGGCGGAGAGCGGCGGAGAGCGGCGGAGAGCGGCGGAGAGCGGCGGAGAGCGGCGGAGAGCGGCGGAGAGCGGCGGAGAGCGGCGGAGAGCGGCGGAGAGCGGCGGAGAGCGGCGGAGAGCGGCGGAGAGCGGCGGAGAGCAGCGGAGAGCGGCGGAAGCGGCGGAAGCGGCGGAGAGCGGCGGAGAGCAGCGGAGAGCGGCGGAGAGCGGCGGAGAGCGGCGGAGAGCAGCGGAGAGCAGCGGAGAGCAGCGGAAGCGGCGGAAGCGGCGGAAATGACAAAAAGACAACGCAGAAGGAACGAGAGACAAGGAGACAAGAAGACTGTGTACAACAGACGTCGAGAGGCGATGAGGGGTGACGAGGAACGCACAAAAGAAGAGGGACTAACACCCCAGCTCAGCCTGGAAAGTTGAAATTTTTCTACTACTCCTAGACTATCTTTTTAGTTTTTAGTTTTTTCTCTTACTTTTTACTTGACAATAAAAACTTGCTTACGTATTAATTAAAACTTCTTAAACAGCTTACATATTTCAAATATCATAAATCTTCTTAATCTTAAACCCTTATTACTAACTGTTATTTAACTGTGAACATTATTAATTATTAATTATTAATAGAGTTAATAGAGTTAATAGATTTGATAATTACTATTTAGTATTAGATAAACTGAAAATTAGTATATTTGATATTTAAATTGAAAAATTAGTATATTTAATATTTAATATCTGATAAATTGATGAACCCATTTTATGAATTGTAATATTTAGGATAGTATTTACTAATATTTAATATTTAATATTTATTGAAGAACAATTTATTATTCATTAATAGTTATTAGAGGGTATATAAGTATAAAAGTATATATAAATATATAAGCATAAGTAAAAAAATTAAGATTACAAAACCATATTTAATGTTACAAATCTATATATAAGTTATACAATCTACAAAAGCCCTGTACTACAATTGAGACTTAACTAATTGCTTCATTCAACTGACTTTTTTATAGCACATTTTGTATTACTAGTGGATTTGAAAGATAGGATTGACTTTGAATAGTGGTTTATCTGAGATTAGATGGTGATTTATTGATGAATTGAACTAAAGCAAATTAATGGTGTTAATATAAATTATACATAAAGTATATACTTAGCAAACCTTATCAGTAATTCGGGATTTTAGCAGTAAATTATTCAAATTTTTTAGACAGAAATATATTAGGATGAAATAAAAAAAAATTAGGCAAATGGTCTGAGGGCAAATGAAGGAGTGATGCAAACTTGTAAATCTATATAATTGAGATGAGTCAATTTAACCTATACATAAATATCTTTAGATAAATTACAAGAGAAACACATCACTCAAAAAAAAAAGAAAGAAAGAAAACGAATCTTGCATTATTAACTCTACAAGTAAAAGCCTTTCAAGTATGTCAACAACCTTTACTAAAACATCTAAGAAAACAACTATTGCAGGAAGCCCGAGCATCTCTAACCTGAAGCAGTCCACGGAGATGGCCTCTATAGAAAAGCAAAGCCAACTACCGACCTTACAATCAATCCAAGCCTCTCTGGACCTTATCCAAGAATTCATGGCGAGAAGTAAAGAAGCTTCCACTGTAACCCAGAAAACAATGGTAAAAAATCAAGAAGAAACCAACAAAAACTTCGAGAAGATGACAGACAAGATAGAAGGCCTAGAGGCAAAAATGGAATCTGTCCAAGATGCGGTCAATAACCACGAACTCAGAATTAGAAGTATGGAAGCCAACATAACAAAAACGTATAACAACATTGTTCTTGCCAAGGGAAGATTAAAAGAGGAAAACAAGGAGTTGGAAGGGGCCGTAGCGGTTCTTGAGATGGAGAAAGCCTCTTATTATCTCCGTTTTCAAAACGTTCCTGATCAGGCGGATGAAGATCTAACCTCCAAAGTGGTGAAGATTCTGACGGAAAACCTACAAATAGACGAGGACTAAGTGAGGAACCACATAGACGAGGTCTTCAGGATTCAAACTAACTACGCCAAAAAAAATAAAGTTCCAAGAGAGGTACACATTCGTTTCACACAAAAAACTGCAAGAGATGCGATCTATAGAAGCACCAGAAACGAACAAATACTGTATAACGACAGAGAAATAACCATATTAAAACAGATACCCAAGAGAATAAGAGAGAGGCGTAGAGAGTTCCACTTCCTGACCGCCAAACTGATGAGGAAAGAAATACCTTTCAGATGGCTGATTCCAGAGGGCTTATTGGTAACTTGGAAAGGCAAAAAGTTTTAAATTGACTCATTCGAAAAAGCTGATAATTTCATCTCACAAAACTTGGAAGGAGAAACCACAGTTGGCCCAGAAGGAAGCTCTCAGACCAGACTAGAAGAAAGTGAGCAAGGACAACAAAGCGTAAAAAGTGAGAAAGATCTTAGCTCAAGAGAAGAAAGCAGAGTGACAACAAGAGCAACAGCAAAAAAGAAGTAGAAAGAAAAATCCACAACACCAACTACAACAGAACACATACATAGATATAGATAAATAATAAATAACAAATACAGAAAGGGAATCTCAGCGAATAAATAAATAAAAGGTTAAATAAACAGAGTTTTTAAAGGAAAAAATAAAATAAAAATGAAACTACTTAAAATATTTTCAGTCAACATAAATGGGTTAAATTCAACTATAAAAAGAAAACAAACGATGATTAAACTCCAGAAGGAAGAAGCAGATATAATCTGCTTGCAAGAAACACACATTAGATCACAAGACCAGAATTTACTTACGAACAAAAAATTAGGGAAACTGTTTACTGTGCTAGCAGAA
Organism: Erythrolamprus reginae; assembly: GCF_031021105.1. NCBI lineage: Eukaryota > Metazoa > Chordata > Lepidosauria > Squamata > Dipsadidae > Erythrolamprus > Erythrolamprus reginae. The sequence continues at coordinate 65,098,544 of NC_091963.1, forward strand.
ACAAAAAAAAGAGGAATAGCAGTGTATGTAAAAGAGAGGCTACAACCGGAATTAATTTACGCAGACCCAGATGGAAAAATCCTTAATCTGAAAATTAAAATTGGTCAAAATCCTGCAGTCTTGATGGTGATATATGCCCCAAACACAAATCAATCAGAATTCTACCAAAAAATAATGGCTCAATTAACATAACTAGAAGGGAAAAACATTTGTATGATAGGAGACTTCAACACAATCTCTGACACAAAAAAAGACTATAAAACAGCAAAGAAAAAAAATTCAGGATAGGAAAATCCTACCTAACAAATTTTTTGAATTAATAAGAGAATTTAACCTCCTAGATTTATGGAGAGAAAGACATCAGGGGAATAAGGAATATACCTTTTTTTCAACTCCACATCAATCGTGGTCGAGGATAGATATGGCTTGGGGTGACCTGGACATGGATAAGTGTATAGAACAAGTTGAGATCGGTCCCAACATATGGGCAGATCACCACCCAATTATAGTTAAGATAAAAGAACAAAAAAAAATTCTTAAAATGGTCCCTAAACCAATCACTACTCAGGGAAAAAAACTATATTGACCAGGTAAAAAGGGAATTAACCTTTTTCCTTAAAGATAATTGGAATGAAGAGACTTCTACACAAAATCTATGGGACACCTTAAAAGCATATATAAGGGGAATCACTATCTCATACTCTTTCAAAGCAAAGAAAATTAAAAACCAAAAAATTAAAGACTACCAAGCTAGAATCAAACAATTAGAAACAGACTTACAACAAGATATTTCAAATGAGAAACTAAAAGAGGAAAAAGATAAATTAAATCATCAAATTAATTTAATAGCTCAGGATGAATTATCATGGAAACTAAAAAGGGCTAAATTAGATTATTTTGAAAATGCGAACAAGCCGGGTAGATGGTTAGCCTATAAACTTAAAAAAGAAGAAAATGAACGATATATCCATTCGTTAGAAGATATCAAAGGAGAGAGACAATCCACGATAGAAGGGAAAAAATGAATTGCCACTGATTACTATAGAATAGAATAGAATAGAATAGAATAGAATAGAATTTTATTGGCCAAGTGTGATTGGACACACAAGGAATTTGTCTTGGTGCATATGCTCTCAACGTACATAAAATAAAATATACATTTGTCAAGAATCATGTGGTACAACACTTAATGATTGTCATAGAGGTCAAATAAGTAATGAAGAAGCAATATTAATAAAAATCTTAGGATATACGCAACAAGTTATAGTCATATAGTCAACATGGGAGGAAATGGGTGATAGGAATGATGAGAAAAACTAGTAGAATAGAAATGCAGATTTAGTAGAAAGTCTGACAGTGTTGAGGGAATTATTTGTTATACAGAACTTTACAAAAAGGAAATAAAATCGTTAGAGGAACAAAAGGTGTATATAACAAAATCTGAACCGGGAGAACTGACTGATAACGAAAGAAAAAGGCTAAACAAAGAAATTACGATAACTGAACTGGAGGAAACAATTAAAAATCTGAAAAATAATAAAGCCCCAGGCCCAGACGGTATTATTTGTGAATTTTACAAAGAATTCTCCACTGATTTAGGAGACCTTCTACTAGTACTATATAATGAAGTGCTAGAAAAAGGTTTAATGCCTAATTCTTGGACGGAGGCAACCACGAGTTTAATCCCTAAAAATGAAGCAGAGAAGCATAGAATCCAAAATTATAGAACCATCTCCCTGTTAAACGTGGACTACAAAATTTTTATGAGTATAATGGCAAGTAGATTAAAAATAGTCTTAAACAACAAGATACATCCGGACCAAAACGGCTTTCTACCAGGCAGATACATTAGAAATAATACGAGGATAATATTAGACGTTTTAGAATTCTATGAAAAACATTCGGACAAACAAATGGCTCTTATCTTTCTAGATGCCCCAAAAGCTTTTGATAATCTAAATTGGGGATTCATGATGGAATTAATAAAGCAAATGAAATTCGGCCCCAAATTCAATAGAATGATCGAGACAATTTACTATAAACAATATACAAGAATTGCAATCAACGGGGACTTAACAGATACATTTCAGATTGAAAAAGGGGTTCGCCAAGGCTGCCCATTATCCCCGCTTTTATATATTCTTGCTACAGAAACCATGTTAAGGCAGATCAGAGCCAACTCAAAAATAAGAGGGCTGAAAATCAAAGGTCAAGAGTTCAAACTGCAGGCTTACGCTGATGATTTAGTCTTGATACTAGAAAATCCATTGGAATCGGGGAAATACATAATGGAGGAGGTGGAGGATTTCGGCAGGGTAGCAGGCCTAAAAATAAACACCCAAAAAACTAAAATTATAACTAAAAATATGATGAAAGAGCAAGAAAAAACTTTGGAAGAAATTTTGAAAATCAAAATAGCCAAAACAGTTAAATACTTAGGGATCTTACTCACAAAAAAATGTAGCACCATTAAAGAAAATAACTATGAAAGACTATTGAAGACAACTGAAAAACAATTAAAAGATTGGAACAAGCTGCAAATTTCGCTACTACGTAGAATAGCGACAATTAAAATGTAAATACTGCCGAAATTCTTATACCTCTTCCAAACAGTTCTGACAAAATTAGATAATCACTTCTTTAATAAACTGAATAAAATCATTTCTAAATTTATATGGAATAACAAAAGACGCAGGATAAGACTAAAATGGCTACAAGATAGAACCAAACAAGGAGGTTTGAGCTTACCGGATTTTAAAACATATTATTTAGCAACTAACTTACTCTGGATCAAAGACTGGGTAGAGATCAAAGCAGAGAAATTACTGGCATTAGAAGGCCACGATATGCTTTCTGGCTGGCACAACATTTTATGGAACCAACATCAAAAAATCCCATCTTACTTTAAAAATCACATGATCAGAGATGCCTTAATAACAACATGGCTTAAAATAAAAAAAGATCACTATACAAAAATACCTAGATGATACTCCAGTCTGGAAGCTCTCACCCACCCGAACATCACAGAATTAAAAAATATGATAACTTATAACCACTTACTAAATATAGAAGGCAATATAAAAACAAGAGAAGAGCTAACAGAACAAAATATAAACTTGAACTGGTGGCCATACAGGTTAATATTTTCAAAATGGCAAAAAGATACTAAAAATGAAGGAATACTGGCACAGGACACATCCCTTGATAAATTAATATTAGGAAGGGAAAAAATTTTTATAACAAAAATATACAGTTATTTAATAAATTATGAAATGGAAACCAAAATAGTAAAAGGATCAATGACCAGCTGGGCAAGGAACTTTGGTTACAACATTTATATAGATCAGTGGGAGACAATTTGGAATAAGAACTATAAAATCACCAAATCAGTAGCATATAAAGAAAACACCATAAAAATGTTCTACAGGTGGCATATGTCACCATCAAGACTAGCACAGATTTTTCCCAAAACCAGACCAAATTGTTGGAGATGTTCAAACCCATCTGGAACTTTCTTTCACATCTGGTGGACTTTCTTTCACATCTGGTCCAAAAATAAAAAAAATATGGAGCAAAATCAGGACCTGGATATTTGAAATTACGGAAATCAACCTCTTATTTAAGCCAGAGATCTTTTTATTAGGAATAATAGATATGAAAATAAAGAAAAAAGATTACTATATAATCCAACACGTTATAACAGCAAGCAGAATAACAATAGCCCAAAATTGGAAGAGAGAAGAGGTACCAACAGACAGAGACCTGATTAAAAAAATATTTGACTGCGCCGAGTGTGATTCCCTAATACAAAAATTGAAAGACAACACGGAAACAAAAAATACAACTACATGGGATAAGTTCTATAACTGGATCAATGCAAGGGAGAGAGATATGCAAAGAAACAAAAATAAAATAAATTAAAATAAATTAAAAAACAAAAACAAAGAAAGGAATGGAGACACTTATTTAACAACTACAACACTTTATTTATTCGCTGACCCCTTTTCAGGGACCAAAATCAATTATAATTGTAATATCCAGAATACCAAACATAGCATTTAGAAAAGGAAATTTGAGATTAACAACTGAGTAAACTTAAAGAGATAAGATTTCGCTGATGCAAAAACCGTGAAAATAAAACCAAGTATAGCTGCAGATTGGCAGCGGGGGGGAGGGGGAAAGGGCTGTTTGATGTTTGATGTCATTGATGTCATTGTTGAATGTGGTTTGTTCGACTCTACTGAAAATATTGGTCAGATGTTTATGACATGAACACCTTGTCCTGTCAATATTGTTTTGTACTGTCTTTTATATTTGTATATAATCAATAAATATTTTTTTTTAAAGAAAACAGAAGCAGAAGCTAGTAAATTTGGAGTCATTGAAGAGGGGCGGCATATAAATCCAATTAATATAAATAAATAAATAAATAGAGATAAATGAATATACAATATATATATATATATATATATATATATATATATATATATATATATATATATATATATATATATATATATATGTAGATTGTTCTGAGTTCGGGTTTTGCCCTGTCTAATGTTTTGCATGTCTATGCGACGTTTCAGCGAAATCACATTCACCATCATCAGGCTGAAGTTCCAATCTTTGTGTTGTTGTAAATGGAATGTTAGCAACTGTCATTTCTTCCTAGTATATAGTGTGGGGGTGGAGATTTGTTTTGAACGTAGCAAATAGATTGGGTGATTATGTTTCAGTGATCTGATTGGTTGGTGTAATCATAGTTATTAGAAGGAATGACATGGAGATTTTTATGAAGTGTTTTGTTTAAGGCTGATTTCCAAATATAAAATTCTAAAATCATAATTATTAGAAGGATTGACATGCTGATTATTATGAAGTGTTTATTTTGTTTAAGGCTGGTTTCCAAATCTCTGGCAGGCGGGAGGTATCATCTCTTTTATTTATACAAAGGGGTCTCCTCTCAATTTCTATAGCTTCTAGAGAAATTCTTCTATATAAATTCTCTGTTTTGTGGAGTAATTTAGTTTTTTCAAAGTCAATTTCGTGCCCAGTTTTTTTAATGTGCTGGACAAGGGAGGAGGTATATATATATATAAATGTTTTTACCTGGAATTTTAAAATTAAGGGAGACTAGGATGGTCCCATTTCGGCCTTGTTCTGGCCTCATCAGCTAGCCACACCCTTTCCTTTACTGGGATTCGATCTGGTGAACTCTGCCTTGTAAAGCAGAGAACTAGCAGTTAGAGCTATCAGATCAGAACCCTTCCAGCTCTGTACTATATATATATAAGCATAACATTATAAGCAATATTATCATAGAAACATAGAAACATAGAAGTCTGACGGCAGAAAAAGACCTCATGGTCCATCTAGTCTGCCCTTATACTATTTTCTGTGTTTTATCTTAGGATGGATATATGTTTATCCCAGGCATGTTTAAATTCAGTTACTGTGGATTTATCTACCACGTCTGCTGGAAGTTTGTTCCAAGGATCTACTACTCTTTCAGTAAAATAATATTTTCTCATGTTACTTTTGATCTTTCCCCCAACTAACTTCAGATTGTGTCCCCTTGTTCTTGTGTTCACTTTCCTATTAAAAACACTTCCCTCCTGAACCTTATTTAACCCTTTAATATATTTAAATGTTTCGATCATGTCCCCCCTTTTCCTTCTGTCCTCCAGACTATACAGATTGAATTCATTAAGTCTTTCCTGATACGTTTTATGCTTAAGACCTTCCACCATTCTTGTAGCCCGTCTTTGGACCCGTTCAATTTTGTCAATATCTTTTTGTAGGTGAGGTCTCCAGAACTGAACACAGTATTCCAAATGTGGTCTCACCAGCATTCTATATAGCGGGATCATAATCTCCCTCTTCCTGCTTGTTATACCTCTAGCTATGCAGCCAAGCATCCTACTTGCTTTCCCTACCGCCTGACTGCACTGTTCACCCATTTTGAGACTGTCAGAAATCATTACCCCTAAATCCTTTTCTTTTGAAGTATTTGCTAACACAGAACTGCCAATACAATACTCAGATTGAGGATTCCTTTTCCCCAAGTGCATTATTTTACATTTGGAAACATTAAACTGCAGTTTCCATTGCTTTGACCATTTATCTAGTAAAACTAAATCATTTACCATATTACAGACCCCTCCAGGAATATCAACCCTATTGCACACTTTAGAGTCATCGGCAAATAGGCAAACTTTCCCTACCAAACCTTCCCCTATGTCACTCACAAACATATTAAAAAGAATAGGACCCAGAACAGACCCTTGTGGCACACCGCTTGTAACCTGACTCTGCTCAGAATACTCGCCATTAACAATAACTCTCTGATGTCTATGCTTCAGCCAGCTGCAAATCCATTGAACTATCCAGGGATTAAGTCCAATCTTCACTAATTTATCTATCAGCTCTTTATGTGGAACCATATCAAAGGCTTTGCTGAAGTCCAGGTAGGCAATATCCACGGCACCACCTTCATCCAATACCTTTGTGACATAGTCAAAGAAATCAATGAGATTAGTCTGACATGATTTGCCTTCAGTAAAGCCATGCTGATTTGGGTCCAATAAGTTATTGTTTTTTAGGTGCTGATTTATCCTCTTTTTGAGTAGAGTCTCCATCATTTTAACTACAACTGATGTCAAGCTAACTGGCCTGTAGTTACCAGCTTCTTCTCTACTGCCCTTCTTGTGAATAGGCACAACACTGGCCATTCTCCAATCCTCAGGAACTTCTCCTGTTAGCAAGGATTGGTTAAACAAATCAGTCAGGGGGGTAGTAATGACAGATCTGAGTTCTTTAAGAACTCTGGGGTGGATGCCATCTGGACCCATTGCCTTATTTATCTTTAATCGTTCAAGTTCTTCTAAGACATCGGCTTCTAAGATCATTGCATTATATCTGATTACAGATTAAAATGTATAGAGCAACTAGAAGTGAAGATTATATTGTATATATTGAAAATGATGGCTATAATTATGATGTGTAATATTATGTATATTCAAAAGAGATTTGATACATGCAGTAAACTGTCATTGCAGAAATGGAATTGTGATGTATAACAAAGGAAAATGTATAATAAAAATAATACAAAAAGAAAAAAGAAAATTGCATCTAACCTTCAAGCAACCACAGATCTTTTCCAGAGCTTTGACAGCATAGTGCCCAGTAATATCAGAATCCATCATGATGTTGTCATTGATGATACTGTACTTCATAGTCACATTGCTTCTCATGGTACTTGGTAGGGTGCTTAAAGCAGCACTTTTCCAATTTCTACTCTTACCCCAAGACACTATAATCTTCCTGCCCAAACATAATAAATCTAAGTAAACATTTAGAGCCATGCATAGAATCTATAGCATTTAACTATGTTTGCCAATTTACATGACACACATAATGACTGAAATCATCTACACAGTGAACTCCCATATTAACTACCTCTTTTATTCCAAACAAAATTGCCCATAATAGCAGAAGTGTTTTGATTTTTCTAATATCCTGCCAAATTTTTTGAGTTTTATGAATTAAAGTCTCAAATAATTTATATAATTCAAGAATTGACTTTGGAATTACTATCTTTCAGACAAACACATGAATGATGCAGAAATTACAGGCATATCTAATATGTTTTGTATTATGGAAATGGAAATTTCCTAGGTGAAATATCTTAGGAAAAGCTTTTTGCTAGCTAGTTTCTCTAGCAGAGAGAAAGCAAACATTGCTTGAACACTGGAGAAAAATAAGGAAAAAACATTCCTAGAGAGGCTCCGTAGAGGCTTCTCCCTGCCTTTTCCGGCCCTGTTTCCTCCCAGGAGATTCCTTGAGACACCCAACGGAGGCTTCTCACTGCCTTTTCCAGCTCAGGTTTGTAAGTGGAAAATGATTCTTGAGAAGAGGCAAAAAAATCTTGAATACCTGGTTCTTATCTAGAAAAGTTCATAAGTAGTGGCGTTTGTAGGTAGAGGTACCACTGTACTTATAAATTACTGCAAATATTACATTAATATAAATGACATCAGAAATATTAATAGGTGTCCTACTCATATTTCCAAATCTTTACTGAAAGCTAAATTTTGAACAACACATGATGTTAGATTAATTTAAATGCATGACTCATCACCAAAATATACTATTGTGCAAAAGCTCTCCTCATCTGGGATTTAATCCTGGATGAGGAGGCCGACCTGGCATGTGTAACTGAAACCTGGCTGGGCCCAGAGGGAGGAGTTCCTCTCTCTGAAATTTACCCAGATGGGTTTCAGATATGGCATCAACCTTGACCCCAAGGAGGGGGGGAGGAGTGGCTATTATAGCCAGGGAGAGCCTTTGCCTCCGTAGACTCATTACTCCAGAGATTGGGGGTTGCGAGTCCCTCCTGGTGAAGTTGGACTTAGGGATTCAGGTGGGCTTGTTTCTCATGTACCTGCCTCCCAGCTGCGTGGCACAAGCCCTGCCTGTGCTACTCGAGGAGGTAGCCGGGCAGGTGGTGGGGCTCCCTAGACTTATTGTCTTGGGGGACCTCAACCTGCCGTCGCTCGGCAAATCCTCTGGACTGGCACAGGAGTTCATGGCTGCCATGACAGCCATGGACCTGACCCAAGTAGTACAGGATCCGACTCACAAGGAGGGGCACGCACCCAACATGGTATTCCTCTCTGAGCAACTGAGAAGTGTTGCCTTTGTCATAGTCAGATCATTTTCTACTGCGGCTTGACTTCCTGGCTCCAATCCTCCCCTACAGGGAGGCAGAACCGATTAAGTTGTTCTGCCCCAGGCGTTTGATGGATCCAGAAGGCTTTCAGAAGGCACTTACGGTTCTTCCAGATACACTCGTCCACAGTTCGGCAGAGTCTTTGGCTGAGGTCTGGAACAAGGCTGCAGCGGAGGCCCTTGACCGAATTGCGCCGCTGAGACCTCTCCATGGCACTAGACCCTGTAGAGCTCCATGGTTCAACGAGGAGCTCCGGGAGTTGAAACACCAGAAGAGACGTCTAGAGAAGCAATGGAGGAAGAGTAAGTCCGAATTGGATCGAACACTTGTAAGAGCTCATATTAAGACTTACAAAGTGGCGCTCAAGGCAGCAAGATGTGCATATCATGCCGCCTTGATTGCATCAGCGGAATCCCACCCGGCCACTCTGTTTAGGGTAACCTGCTCCCTTCTTAACCAGGGGGGAGTTGGGAAGCCCTTGCAGAGTAGTGCCAAGGATTTTAACACGTTTTTTGCTAAAAAAAATAGCTCGGATCCGAGCGGACCTCCACTCCAATTGTAAAACAGAGTCGACTGACAATGAGTCAGTTGAGGTGACTGGGGCTAAACATCTTTGTCCATCTGTCTTGGAGGAGTTTGTCTTGGTGACACCTGATGAAGTGGAAAAGGCCATTGGAGCTGTGAGTTGGATCCGTGTCTACCTGTCTACTGGATCCGTGTCCCTCTTGGTTGGTTTCGGCCAGTCGAGAGGTGACACGGAGATGGGTCCAGGAGATTGTCAACGCCTCCTTGGGGAGGGGGTCCTTTCCGGCTGCTTATAAGGAGGCACTTGTGCACCCCCTCCTCAAGAAGCCTTCCCTGGACCCAGCCATGCTCAATAACTACTGTCCAGTCTCCAACCTTCCCTTTATGGGGAAGGTTGTTGAGAAGGTGGTGGCACTTCAACTCCAGCGGTCCTCGGAAGAAGCCGATTATCTAGGTCCTCAGCAGTCTGGATTCAGGCCCGGCTACAGCATGGAAACTGCTTTGGTCGCACTGATGGATGATCTCTGGCGGGCCCGGGACAGGGGCTTGTCCTCTGTCCTGGTGCTTCTTGACCTCTCAGCGGCTTTCGATATCATCGACCATGGTATCCTTCTGCGCCAGCTGGAGTGGGAGGCACTGTTCTTCAGTGGTTCTCCTCCTACCTCTCTGGTCGGTCACAATCGGTGTTAGTGAGGGGTCAGAGGTCGACCTCTAGGTCTCTCCCTTGTGGGGTGCCTCAGGGGTCGGTCCTCTCACCCCTGCTATTTAATATCTACATGAAACCGCTGGGTGAGATCATCCAAGGGCATGGGGTGAGGTATCATCAATATGCCAATGATACCCAGTTATACATCTCCACCCCATGTCCAGTCAACAAAGCAGTGGAAGTGATGTGCTGGTGCCTGGAAGCTGTTGGGGCCTGGATGGGAGTCAACAAACGCAAACTCAACCCAGACAAGACGGAGTGGCTGTGGGTCTTGCCTCCCAAGGACAATTCCATCTGTCCATCCATTACCCTGGGGGGAGAATCATTGACCCCCTCAGAGAGGGTTCGCAACTTGGGCGTCCTCCTCGATCCACAGCTCACATTAGAGAAACATCTTTCAGCTGTGGTGAGGGGGGCGTTCACCCAGGTTCGCCTGGTGCACCAGTTGCGACCCTATTTGGACCGGGAGTCATTGCTCGGTCACTCATGCCCTCATCACCTCGAGGCTCGACTACTGTAACACTCTCTACACGGGGCTACCTTTGAGAAGTGTTCGGAAACTTCAGATCATGCAGAATGCAGCTGCAAGAGCAATCATGGGCTTTCCCAAACATGCCCATGTTTCACCAACACTACGCAGTCTGCATTGGTTGCCGATCAGTTTCCAGTCACAATTCAAAGTGTTAGTTATGACCTATAAAGCCCTTCATGGCACCAGACCAGATTATCTCAGGACCGCCTTTTGCTACACGAATCCCAGCAACCAGTTAGGTCCCACAGAGTGGGTCTTCTCCAGGTCCCGTCAACTAAACAGTGCTGCTTGGCAGGACCCAGGGGAAGAGCCTTCTCTGTGGTGGTCCCAGCCCTCTGGAACCAACTCCCCTCAGAGATTAGAATTGCCCCCACCCTCCTTGCCTTTTGTAAGCTACTTAAAACTGACCTCTGCTGCTAGGCATGGGGGAATTGAGATACTCTTTCCCCCTAGGCCTTTACAATTTTATGCATGGTATGTCTGTATGTATGTTTGATTTTTATAATACAGTAGAACCTCGACATACGAGCTGCTCTATATACGAGCATTTCGAGATGCGAGCTAGGAGGGGAGAGATATTTCTGTCCTACTTACGAGCCCACATTCGGGATACGAGCGCTCACCGCCTGTCCCTGTCAGCATCCCAGCCCCAGCCACCTCCACCCGCCCGGACAACCGCCAGGGGGGCTCCTCCGGAGGGGTGCATGGGGAAGGGCTTGAGCCACCGCCTTCTCCTTTCCCCGTGGGAGCGGCGCACCTCTTATCTGCCCAGCCTGAGAGGAGGGACGCACGGGGCCTCCAGAGGAGCCCCATCCCGGGCGGAGCAGCACACCTCTTATCTGCCCGGCCTGAGAGGCACGAAACCAGTGCTCATTCCGGGCGGCCCGCCTGGAATGCCAGCAATGCCGCCGAGCCGATTGCCGAGGGGGGCGGGGCGCGGGAGGAGGTGAAGGTGCCGCCGCACCAGCCCCCCTCAGGCCGGACGGAGCGCCTTCGCTGCTGCTGCTGCCTTGTTGTTTCTCGCCGCAGCCTCGCGTGCTGCTTATCCCTCGCTAAGGCGAGAGAGCCGCGGGGCAAACAGCCGGCACCAGGCGCAGCCTTTTGCGAGGGAAGCCACCGATGCTTTTCTTGGGTGGCCCCGCTGATCTGCAGAGCAGGTGGCGTAAGGCGGAAAGCCTCATTTTTTTGAGGGGAAAAGACGTTGGCTGAGGGGTGCCCGGTGCTTCCCGGCGAGGAGGAGGAGGAGCTGGGCTCCGGAGGGGCGTACGGGGAAGGGCTTGAGCCGCCGCCGCCTTCTTTCCCCGTGGGAGCGCCGCACCTCTTATCTGCCTGGCCTGAGAGGAGGGACGCACGGGGGCTCCAGAGGAGCCCCATCCCGGGCGGAGCAGTGCACCTCTTATCTGCCCGGCCTGAGAGGCACGAAACCAGTGCTCATGCCGGGGCCGGTGCAGCGGCGCCTTCGCCTCCTCCTGCGCCCCGCCCCTGCTCGGCAATCGGCTCGGCGGCATTGCTGGCGTTCCAGGCGGGCCGCCCTGCATGAGCACTGGTTTCGTGCCTCTCAGGCCGGGCAGATAAGAGGTGCGCCGCTCCGCCCAGGATGGGGCTCCTCTGGAGCCCCCGTGCGTCCCTCCTCTCAGGCCAGGCAGATAAGAGGTGCAGCACTCCCATGGGGAAAGGAGAAGGCGGCGGCTCAAGCCCTTCCCCGTGCGCCCCTCCGAAGCCCAGCTCCTCCTCCTCCTCGCTGGGAAGCACCGGGCACCCCTCAGCCGACGTCTTTTCCCCTTAAAAAAATGAGGCTTTCCACCTTACGCCGCCTGCTCTGCAGATCAGCGGGGCCACCCAAGAAAAGCGTCGGTGGCTTCCCTCGCAAAAGGCTGCGCCCAGTGCCGGCTGTTTGCCCCGTGGCTCTCTCGCCTCAGCGAGGGATAAGCAGCATGCGAGGCTGCGGCGAGAAACAACAAGGCAGCAGCAGCAGCAGCGAAGGCACTCCGTCTGGCCTGAGGGGGCCGGTGCGGCGGCACCTTTGCCTCCTCCCGCACCCCGCACCCCTCGGCAATCGGCTCGGAGGCATTGCTGGCGTTCCAGGTGGGCCGCCCGGCATGAGCACCGGTTTCGTGCCTCTCAGGCCGGGCAGATAAGAGGTGCGCCGCTCCGCCCGGGATGGGGCTCCTCTGGAGGCCCCGTGCATCCCTCCTCTCAGGCCGGGCAGATAAGAGGTGCGCCGCTCCCACGGGGAAAGGAGAAGGCAGTGGCTCAAGCCCTTCCCCGTGCGCCCCTCCGGAGGAGCCCCTCTGGCGGTTGTCCGGGCGGGTGAAGGTGGCTGGGGCTGGGACGCTGACAGGGACAGGCGGTGAGCGCCGCGGTGCTTGGCGAATGGAGAGGCGGTCGCCTCGCCTGCCGCCCCACTCTGCTTCCCTCCCTCCGCAGCCTTTGTGTTTTTGGCTGGGGGGGGAGCAGGATGACCTTCCTGACTGCATGACATCCTGCATGCAGGATGACATGCATGGCAAAGGGGCGGGGAGGATCGGGAGGCTCAAGCCTCCTTCGGTGGTGGCGGCCGGTTTCTTATTTTTGGGCTTGCACGCATTAATTGCTTTTCCATTGATTCCTATGGGAAACAATGTTTCGTCATACGAGCTTTTTGACTTACGAGCCTCCTTCCCGCACCAATTAAATTCGTAAGTCGAGGTACTACTGTAATGGGTTTTTAATTGTTTCTAGTATTGGATTATTATTATATGCTGTTTTATTATTGCTGTTAGCCACCCCGAGTCTCCGGAGAGGGGCCGCGTACAAATCCAATAAACAAATAAGCAAATAAATAAGCAAACAAACAAGCAAATAAATAAATAAATAAAATCTAAAGCAAGAACAAACAAATTAAAGCTAGACCTGGACTTATTTTTTAAAAAGTAGTAACTGGGAAAAGGATTGCTAATTTTTTTATATTTTCTATTAAAGAATAAAGTCTACATTAATATTTGTAGCACAAATAAAATAAGATTCAGACTTAAATTGTGAAACAACATTTAAAAATGTGATTTTCTTTAAAAAAGCAAAAATATAAAAGCAAATTATATTTATAAATGCTTTCTCCTTTCAAAGCTTTCATTAATCAATTATAATACCAATTTAATTCATTATCTTTTAACTAGCATTAAGGAGCCGGGGTGGCACAGCAGGTAGAGTGCGGAACTGTAGGCCACTGAAGCTGACTGTAGATCTGTAGGTCAGCGGTTCAAATCTCACCACCGGCTCAAGGTTGACTCAGCCTTCCATCCTTCTGAGGTGGGTAAAATGGGGACCCAGATTGTGGGGGCAATATGCTGGCTCTGTTAAAAAAGTGCTATTGCTAATGTGTTGTAAGCCACCCTGAGTCTAAAGAGAAGGGTGGCATAAAAATCGAATAAATAAAATAAATAAATTAATTAACATTTTCTGCACTTTCTGTTTAATCTGTGTATAATAATAATAATAATAATAATAATAATAATAATAATAATAATAATAACAACAACAACAACAACAACAAAACAACAACAACAGCAATAATAATAATAATAATAATAATAATAATAATAATAATAATAATCCCCACTGATGGGTACGCCTTGTTGTGATAGTGGGGCTTGTGTGCTTCAATGAAACTGAGAGCTGTGCCGGCTGGTAGGTCTAACCTTGCCGGAGTGGTCAAAGCAGAGGAGCCAGACTAAACGTACCTAACCCAGACAAAACATAAAGAAGTCCATACTGGCTCGGTCATCGCCCAGGATAAAAAGGACCGCGGTGACTGCTGTGGAACCTGAGCAGCCATTGACAAATGAGCTACAAGAACAAAACAAAGCTTACAAATCAAAAAGCAGCAGAAATTCTCAATGTCAGAGAATCGCACAATGTTGAAGTGTTATTACAACTCGGAGCCTGAAAAACGTGGACATCAAAGACGGATGTACCAATTATGGAAACAAGAACATGCAGACTCAAAAATAACGGAACTTTGACTGGCCGATCAGCGACGACTCATAATCAGGAACCAAATGTTCAGTGAAGTCGAATTAGAAGAAATACAGAAAATTTGCCAAATAGAAACACCAAAATCTGATTTGGCTCCAATAAGATCTGGAGTCATTGCACAACTGGAACTTGATGAAAACTTGGAAAGACAGCAAGAAGCTGCAGATGAGACACTTGGCACTATGACTCAAAGGCAGCAAGAACTGAAAGACCAAATACTTGCTCATGCAGGGTCCAATGCAGAGCAAAAGAGACTGCCAGTCTTAAAAAACATAAGCAAGAAACGATTTGTCCCACTGATGGAAGATAATAACTCTGCACTTGCAACTGTTAATATAACTTCAATTGAAGAATTGAATCAGTTTGCCTACAGTACAGCTGTGATAGTAACTGAAGAATTAGGGTTACTGCAACAGAAACCAATCGGAAAACCAACTGGAAAACTAAAATGGAAAATCCGACTAGAACTGAAAATCAAAAGCTTGAGATCAGATGCAAGTAATTTGAAGAACATTAAGGAGCAGAAACTTACCAATCAGAAGATCAAAGACTATTTGACAAAAAAGTACTGGCTTAGTACAAGAAAAATCGAGGAAGCTCTGGAAATTGTAAAACAGCAGATAACAGCGACCGCCAGGAAAATTGAGAGATATGAAGCTAGGATCACCCAGTACAGGCAGAATCAAACATTTCAATCCAACCAGAGGCAGTTCTACCAGAACCTGCATCAGCAAACAGATAAGAAAATTGAAAAGCCAGAGGTAAAAATAACAACAAAATTCTGGAAAGATCTCTGGGAGGTTGAAAAGAATTATAACAAAACTGCTGGGTGGATAAAGGAGTTTGAGAAAAAATTCTCAAAGAGCAATATGCAGCATCTGGAAATAACACCTGAAACGATTGCAAAAAGAGTGAAGAAAGTAAAGAACTGGACATCCCCTGACACTAATCAGGTGCCCCGTTTTTGGCTCAAATATCTGACCAACCTGCATGCAAAAATGGCCAAATTGTTCAACAAAATGCTGCAGACAGGAAATATCAGTGAATGGCTTACAACTTCCAGGACATATTAAATACAGAAAGAGGCAGCGAAAGGAACTATACCAGGAGCTATACAGGCCGATAACATGTTTGCTGACCATACTCAAAATGCTGACAGATATCATAGCTGACAGAATTCAGGACTACCTAGAAGAAAATGACATCATGACAGTGGAGCAAAGGGCAATAAAAGATGAAGCAGAGGTATGAAAGACCAGCTCCTAATTGATAAAATGATTTTGGAGAACTGTAAGAACAGGAAAGCAAACATATACATGACCTGGATTGACTAAAAGAAAGCCTTTGACTCATTGCCACATAGCTGGATCATAAAATGCCTGGAAGTCATTGGAATCAATGAAAACATCAGGAAATTCATAGAAAAGGCGATGAAATATTGGAAGACTGAGCTTTTTATTGGGAATGAAAGCTATGAACTGATCAACATCAGAAGGGGCATCTTCCAGGGGGACTCTTGTCCCCATTGCTATTCATCATTGCTATAATCCCACTGTCACTCATCCTACAGAAAACAAACCTAGGCTACCAAACTGCTAGGAATTCACCAAAAATTACATACATTCTATATATGGATGACCTGAAGTTGTACAGAAAATCAGAAACTGAGATACAGTCACTAACCAACACTGTGCGAATCTTCAGCAATGACATCAGCATGGAGTTTGGCCTGGATAAGTGTGCCACAGTGGCACTGAAAAAGGGGAAAATCACTGAAAGTGAGGTCATTGAAATACCAAATGGTCAAACTATCAAGTGCCACCAGCCAGAAACCTACAGATACTTGGGCATCTTGTAACTGGATAATATCAAGCATGGTCATGTGAAAACTGTGATCAGCTAAGAGTACATCCAGAGGACCAGAAACATTTTGAAGAGCAAACTGAATGGTAGCAACACTATCAAGGCTATAAATACTTGGGCCATACCTGTCATTAGATACACAGCTGGCATAGTGAACTGGACTCAAGCAGAGCTGGACAACCTGGACAGGAAAACCAGAAAATTAATGACAATCCATCATGCACTACACCCCCGCAGTGTCGTTGACAGGCTGTATTTACCAAGGAAAATAGGTGGCAGAGGACTTTTGCAAGTGAAGCAGACAGTGGAAGAAGAGAAGCATGCATTAGCTGACTATGTGGAGGAGAGCAAAGAGTCAGCGTTGATGGAGGTCAACAATAAGAAGCTTCTCAAGGTGAAGCAAATTAAGGACCAGTACAGAAAAACTGTAACTCAATGTTGTATGTACAGTTGGCGGAACAAAGCATTGGATGGCCAGTTCTTGGAGAAGATTGAAGGCAAAGTAGATAAAGAAAAAACCTGGTCATGGCTTACAAATGGGACACTCAAAAAGGAGACAGAAGGACTAATACTGGCGGCACAAGAACAGCCCATTAGAACAAATGCTGTCAAAGCCAGAATTGAAAAATCAACAGACGATCCAAAGTGCAGACTCTGTAAAGAAACAGATGAAACAATCGATCACATACTCAACTGCTGCAAAAAGATCGCACAGACTGTCTACAAGTATAGACACAATGCTGTGGCACAGATGATCCACTGGAACCTGTGCAAGAACTACCATCTACCAGTGGCAAAGCACTAGTGGGATCATAAGCCCGAAAAAGTGGTCGAAAATGAGCAAGCAAAACTACTGTGGGACTTCCAACTTCAGACTGACCAAATTCTGAAGCATAACACACCAGACATCCTGATTGTTGAGAAAAAGAAAGCATGGATCATCGACATCGAAATCCCAGGAGACAGCAGAATCGAGGAGAAACAGCTAGAGAAATTAGTGAAATACGACTCTGGCATAAGCCAGTGAAAGTGGTCCCACTGGTACTTGGCACGCTGGGCGCAGTGCCAAAGGTTCTCGGCGGACATTTGAAAACCATCGGAATTGACAAAATCTCCATCTGTCAATTGCAAAAGGCCACTTTACTGGGATCGGCAAACATAATTCGCCGCTACATCACACAGTCCTAGGTGCTTGGGAAGCACCCGACTGGTAATGAAATATGAAATCCAGCATAGTGATCTCGTTTGCTGTGTTGTATTGACATAATGATAATGATAATGATAATGATAATGATAATGATAATGATAATGATAATGATAATGATAATGATAATGATAATAATAATATTATTTGTATGCTGCCCCTCTCTGCAGACTCGGGGCGGCTCACAACAAGAATAGTAACAATATAACAATGTAACAAATCTAATATTAAAAAAACCCATCTAAAAATCCCATCATTAAAAAACTATACAACACAAACATACCATACATAAACTATATAAGCCTGGGGGAGGTGTCTCAATTCCCCCATGCCTGGTGATACAGGTGGGTCTTAAGCAATTTACGAAAGACAAGGAGGGTTGGGGCATTTATGATCTCTGGGGGATAGTTAAACTTGGCTAGTCTGATATGAGCTTAATTTTGGTTATTTTAATCTTGGCTACCCTCGTAGGTAGCACTGTTTCCTTGCTAACAACTTGTGTTTTCTCAGGCTCCAATCAATATTCCCTCTAATTTTTTTTCACCTGTGTTTCCTCAGGCTCCAATCAATATTCCCTCTAATTTTTTTTCACTGTGGGCAGAAAAGTATAGTGTCTGAGCGGCAGTTCCTTTGGGACTGAGTGGCATAGAAGTATAAGTAAGTAAGTAAGTAAGTAAGTAAGTAAGTAAGTAAGTAAGTAAGTAAGTAAGTAAGTAAGTAAATAAATAAATAAATTCCCTTCTTCTTTATTAAAATAAATTAATAATTAAACAAAACCATCTCTTTCTCATTCACCCCTCCTCTCTTCTTGCACTTTCTCTCTCTCTTTCTCTCTCCTCCCTCTTGCTCTCTCTCTCTCTTTTTCTCACTTTCTCCCTCTTTCCTTCTATCTGGCTGTTTTGTTCTCTCTCTCTCTTTCTCTCTTTCTCTCTTTCTCTCTTTCTCTCTCTCTCTCTTTCTCTCTCTTTCTCTCTCTCTCCCTCTCTCTCCCTCTCTCTTTCTTTCTACCTTGCTCTGTCTGTTGCTCTCTCTCTCTCTCTTGTTCTCTCTTTCTCTTTCTTTCTTCTCTGGAGGCCGTGGAAGGTTTTTCTTATTTTAAGGAGTATTGGAAGCACTCGGGGAAAGCGCTCCAAGTGAAGGGGCTGCGACTTGAGAGCGACGGGGTGGGCGCCCCCGGAGTGCTCAGAGAAAACCCTCTCATAGCCTGGAAGCACTTCGGGGACACTTGCCCCACCCCTCTCACAACCCCTTTGCTAGCGGCCAAATGAGGAAGAGGAGGAGCTGCAGCCACAGCCGCAGCCGCCACCGCTGTGGGAGGAGCTGCACCCCAAGGCAGGAGGTAGAAGAGGAGAAAGCGGATTGGGTGGGCAGCGGCAAGAGGCCAGGAGTGCAAGGAGGCTGGAGGCACCTGGGGGGGGGGCAGGGAGGCTTGGCAGTCACCATCACATCCATGGTGGGTGGGGCGGCCGGCGCCTCCTGTTACACGCCCTTAGAAAAGGCTGCATGGGAAGTTGTTTTGGGGCACATGAGCACGCAGCCGCGCACATTAGAGGGTACAGTGGCTCCAATATCTGTTCTTCAACTTCACATTTCACACTGCTTTCTAATTGTTGCCTAACCTTAACCTCACTTTGATTTAACTCTGTTGGTTTCCTCCCCCAAAATATCTCTGTATTGGAATGAATCTTTTCCGGATTACATGTTTCTCAAAATTGGCACTTCTAGATATAATAACTTTACCATAAGATGTAGAAAATCTGTATCCTTTGGAGTGTTCATCATATCCCACAAATCTAAGTTTCTTCCATTTTGGCTGTCCTTTTAACCTCTGTTCCTCAGGTACTGAAGTAGACCCAGAGGCAGGGTTCAAGCAATCGGTACTTTTATTTCAGCTCAGAGAACAAGTGACAGCTCAGCAAGGCAAAGTGACAATTCAGCGAGTACCGACTGACTCTGCCTGGAGAAACCGCTCCTTTTATACATTTGCGGTTCCCGCCAAAGCTAGAGCCGGCCGCGTCTGAGCCAATCAGGAGCGACTTCCTGCTTCGGCTCAGACAGCGCTGGAAAGAGGAACAAACTATCTACAGGAATTACAAGGTAGCCATTTCAGGATACAACACCCCTCCCCTCATAGTTGGACACATCCATCACGAAAGCCATGTGACAAAGTCGTCCAATCGGTGGGGCCTCCGAGGAGCTCGCGCTGACCTGCGCAGTTCAATTTCTCCTTCGCCACCGACTGTGGAGGATGGCTCGCCGCTGTTCTCCCGGCGCGGTGGACTTGGTCTGGCTGGCCCAACGAAGGCTTCGGAGGACGAGGATGGCTCGGCGTCGCTGGATGGTTCCCCCTGGCCCGATAAGTCTCTTTGCATGTTTCTTAACTCGGGCAATGTGCTAAAGTCTGTTGAAGGGGGAGAGTCCATGTCAGCGGTTTGTGTCAATTGATTTTCTGTTCGCTTCCGAATGTGGTCTATGTGTCGTTTCCACAAACGACCATCCTCTAGTTTTACAATATAAGTCTTTGGTGCATTTTGCTTAACAATAATTCCTTTCATCCAGTTTACATTTCCATCAAAACTTTTTACATATACATTTTGTCCCAAATACATTTCTCTTTCAGGTTTTACACACATTTGGTTATTATTAACACAGAACCTTGGGTTCAACCTGTCTAGTGGTGACCTCAATTTCCTTCCCATCAATAACTCTGCAGGGCTTACATGTGTGTGCGAGTTAGGGGTAATGTGTTGGGTGAGTAAGAATTGGTCCAAGTTTTGTTGTACATCCCCAGGGCCTGACCTGCGCAATGCCTCCTTTGCCACACGAACGTAACGTTCTGCCAATCCATTAGCCCAGGGCGAATAAGGCGAGATGAGGGCATGCCTGACCCCTAGGCCATCTAGGAACAATTCGAATTGCCTGGCTGTTAGCTGTGGCCCATTGTCAGACACTAAGATATCTGGGCAACCATGGGATGCAAACAGTCTACTCAATACCTTGATGGTGGCACTTGTGGTTATGTTGTTCATTGCTATTATTTCCACCCATTTGGAGAAGGCATCAACCGCTATTAAAAAATACTGGGACCCCACTGGGCCAGCAAAGTCAATGTGGATTCTTGACCAAGGACCAGCAGGCTGCTCCCACTCAGCCGGAGTTGTTTTGGGGGGACTAGGCCGTGACTCTTGGCATGGTTCACACTTTGAAACCCAACTTTCAATGTCAGCATCCAGCCCTGGCCACCATAAATGCCCCCTTGCTAGGCTCTTCATCCTGACAATCCCAGGATGATCCACATGTAACATTTTGAGTACCTTTTCCCTTAGGCTTTTGGGGATGATCACTCTATCTCCCCACAGCAGACAACCCTTTACATAAGATAACTCAAGTCTTTTGTTTTTAAAATCACACAATTCAGGTTTCACAACATCATTTTGCCATCCCTTTAGTACACAGTTCACCACTTGTTTAAGGATTTGATCTTGCTGCGTGTGTGCAGCTACCTCTTTGGCCGTGGTTAGTGGTTTATCCTCGAGTTCTATCATTAATACATCTGTGGAAGGAACAGGGTCTTCCACTAAGTCTGTTATGGGGCACCTGCTGAGGCCGTCTGCGTGATTGATTTCCTTCCCCCCCTTGTGGGTGAGCTCATACTGGTACCCTGAGAGGAAAAGAGCCCATCTGATTAGTCTTGGAGACATAAAAGGTGGAGTGGGCTTGTTGGGGGCTAGCAGACCTAGTAGGGGCTTGTGGTCAGTGACTAGTTCAAAACTTCTTCCAAAAATATAGTTGTGAAACTTCTTTACCCCTGCCACTAAAGCTAGAGCCTCCTTGTCTAACTGGCTATAATTCCTCTCTGTGCTGGTCATGGTTCTTGAGAAAAATGCTATTGGGGCCTCTGTCTTATTAGGTAGAACGTGAGCTAGGACTCCTCCTATGCCGTACGGCGAAGCGTCGCACGTGAGCCTAATGGGTAGTGAAGCACTATATTGGACTACTACACTTTTAGAAGTTAATAATTGCTTTATTTGAGAAAAAGCTTCACGTTCAGTTTCCCCCCATGTCCAGCGGGCTTCCTTCTGGAGTAAACGATGGAGAGGCTCTGCTACTGTTGCCTTCTGTTTTAAAAAAACGGAATAAAAATTAAGGAGGCCTAAAAATGCCTGCAGCTCATTCTTATCTCGTGGTTCTGGGGCTTCTCTAATTGCTCTCAGCTTCTCTGTTGTGTGGTGGATACCTTCTTTGTCTATTTTATATCCTAGGAATTCTATACTGTTGGTTCCCCAGACACATTTATCAGGCTTGATTCTTAAACCTTTGTCCTGTAACCTCTTAAGTACTTCCCTTATTCTTTTGTTCACTTGTTCCTGGTTTTCCCCTGCAATTAAGATGTCATCAAAGTATGGAATGGCCCCATTTACCCCTGACAATAGGCGTTCCATAATGCTCTGGAATATTCCTGGGGCTATGCTTACCCCAAACTGTAACCTCGTGCATTTGAACGCCCCCCTGTGCGTTACAATTGTTTGTGCGTTTGCTGTTTGTTCATCGACCGGAAGTTGCTGGTAAGCTTGCGCCAGGTCGATCTTTGCGAACCTTTTCCCCTCCCCCAGGGAGTGTAGAAGTTGTTGTACAACCGGGATGGGGTAGGGGTGGTGTTGGAGTGCCTTATTCAGGGTAGATTTGTAATCAGCGCAAACTCTTAAAGACCCATCTGGCTTCAGAGGTGTAACTATGGGAGTTTCCCATGGCCCCTGTTCCACAGGGACCAAAATACCTTGGCTAATGAGTTTATCCAGCTGCATGTCTAGTTTGGGGAGAAGCGGAAGGGGGACCCTGCGAGGTTTTAGCCTGACCGGTGGGACCTTGGGGTCAATAGAGAATGATATAGGGGTCCCCTTATACAATCCCAAGGTGGGGCTGAACACTTCAGGGAACTCTTTCACAAAGTTAGGCATAATATCACAGTTTACATTACACACACCCGAAATTTCGATCCCCAACGGTTCCATCCACGCTAAACCCAGAAGAGAGTGCTTAGCCCCCGCCACAATAAGCATGGGAAGGGTACATTTAACATTCTTGAATGCAATAGGTACATTTGCTGTTCCCAGGACCGAGATTACCCCCCCTTGAAAGTCTCTGATCACTAAAGAGGTTTGATTTAGGTCAGCTTTAGACACATTAGGCATATACAGTTTAAACTTCTCCCAAGGCATGATGGTATATCTAGAACCCGTATCCAGCTCCATTGAGCAAGGCTGGTTATTTAGTAACAGTGAGATAACAATTTTAGCCCCCTTTTTTGTTGCCGTGTTATTCACGGAAAATTGAGAGTTACCTCTATAGTAGTCGCGGTTAGCGGTTGAGTAGTTCCTTTGACCCGAGTTGCGGAACGGTCTCTTTTCTCGCGATTGGGGGGTCTGG
This sequence comes from Erythrolamprus reginae, assembly GCF_031021105.1. Classification (NCBI taxonomy): domain Eukaryota; kingdom Metazoa; phylum Chordata; class Lepidosauria; order Squamata; family Dipsadidae; genus Erythrolamprus; species Erythrolamprus reginae. The sequence continues at coordinate 65,121,546 of NC_091963.1, forward strand.
TTTTGTGGTCGCTGGTATTGCGGTGTGGCGAATGTCTCTTCTGGTGCCGTTGCTCTGCATGCGATGGCGATGTGGCCTCGACGGTTGCAGCGGTGGCATGTGGCGTCTCGGAAAGGGCATCGATGGCGCTGGTGGTTTCCCCGGCAGCCCGCGCAGGGGGCTGGGTGAGTAGCTCTGTGGTGTCTCGGCTGGTCTTGTACCAGGAGACAGTTGTCCCCGCTGTGAGCTGGTTGGCTGGGGTCGTCTGATTCTACGGCGCGGGGAGACGCGGAGTCAATCTTGGCAATGAGTTCTCGCCTTCCGTGCTCTTTCAATTCTCTAGCTGCTGCGTCGGCGGCTTCTGCGGTTTGCGCTAGTTTAATCACGGTTTGTAGAGTCGGCTCTTCTTCGGTGAGGAGTTTATTTCTCACTGTGGCGCTTTTCATGCCGAAAACCAGGGCGTCGGTGAGGCGAGCTTCCGGGTCTTTAAACTTGCATTGAGCAAGTACCGTTCGAAGTCGCGTTGTAAACTGGTTGATTGACTCAGTTTCCTTCTGAGCCATCATGGAAAACTGATGCTGAAAAACCATGGCTGGTTTGGTCGGTTTGAAATGGCTCGCTAGCTTTTCCTGTAGGACGTCCCAAGCTACGGTTCTTGCTTGCTGCGGTTCGGTGAGAGTCTGGGCAAGGCCACGGATTTCTGGGCCGCAGTAATTAAGGAAAATAGCCCGTCTGCGATCGGCTTCGGCGTCCTGTATTCCCGCCGCCTCGAGGAAGATCTCGAAGGTGGCCATGTATTCGTCCCAGGACGTTTTTTCGGGATCGAAGAGTTCCGGAGCCTGGCCGATCTGGACTTTGTTCATGTTGCACGCGATATTTCTTCCGTCCGTTCGTCGCCAGTGAAGTAGACCCAGAGGCAGGGTTCAAGCAATCGGTACTTTTATTTCAGCTCAGAGAACAAGTGACAGCTCAGCAAGGCAAAGTGACAATTCAGCGAGTACCGACTGACTCTGCCTGGAGAAACCGCTCCTTTTATACATTTGCGGTTCCCGCCAAAGCTAGAGCCGGCCGCGTCTGAGCCAATCAGGAGCGACTTCCTGCTTCGGCTCAGACAGCGCTGGAAAGAGGAACAAACTATCTACAGGAATTACAAGGTAGCCATTTCAGGATACAACAGGTACCAACACATATGCATAAGAACCAAAAATTCTTAAGCGTTGCAAATTGGGGGTTTTCTAAAACAACTTATAATATAGAGTCTGGTTGATTACTGAACTCCATGTTCTATTAATAAGGTAGGTAGCTGTGTTTACAGCCTCAACCTAAAAATGAAATGGTAAATTTGTATCTGTCAACAAAGTGTCTCTCATAACATTCAATACTCCTATTTTCCTTTCTGTAATCCTATTCTCAGCAGTGGAATAAAGATTAGTCATTCTATGTACTAATCTTTTACTTCAAGACATCTTTTAAACTGTAAACTATTAAATTCACTACCTCTATCTGTCTGCAATTTTCTAACTAATTAAACTGTCTCTCAATCCTATTAACCTATTCCCTAAACTTTACAAATACCTCATTCTTGTACTTCAATAATATACAAAATGTATATCTTGTATAATCATCTACAAGTATAAACACATACTTAGCACGTCATTGACTGGATTTCTATGGTCCAGACAAATCTCCATGTACCAACTCAAATGGTCTCTTCGTTATACGTGTGCTAAACTTTGGAATAGGGTATCTCTTTACTTTCACTCTACTGCAAACTGAGCAATCCAGAAATTTGCTGCAACCTTTTACTTTTAAACCACAATTCTCAGTTACCTTTTTCACAGCACCAAAATTAGCATGACCTAGCACTCTATGAAAATAGTGAATACAATTGTCATGTAAAGGTTGGTTTACAATGCATATAGCATTTTTTTTTACACTCTTATTCTTCATTACATACAATTTGTCTTCTAATTCCCCTTCAGCACAAACCACATTGTTTTTCAAAATAGAACATTTGTTTTCATAAAAATGAATTACATATCCTTCAGCAGCCAACTTTCCTACACTTAGCAAACAACATTTTAGTGTAGGCATGCAAATTGCATTATCAATTGTTGTGTCTAAACAGGAAACATATGCTGACCCTGATACTTGTACTTTTGATTCTGTACCATCAGCTAAACTAACGCGGCTTATCTGCGAAGACTTTAAACCACCCTGTAAAAAGTTTTTATTGTTGACAATGTGTTCAGAGCATGCCGAATCCAGGATCCACTTTGCCTTTTCCTGAAGACCTCTGCCCGACATCAGCATTGCTGAACTTTTTTTCTCAGCTACTTCGACATGCCCCTTCTTAGTAGTAAACGGCTGTCTTTTCCTGCTAAAGCAATTCCTAGCTACATGTCCATTTCTCTTTCTAACAGCCCCTTCTTGGCTTTCATCCATAAACTGTCTTTGTTTATTACAATCCATCAACTTGGAAGTAACAAAGTCCAAATCCAAGGAACTTTCATGTACGCTCTGAATACTCAACACTAAGTGTTCCCAAGTTTTATCTAATGATGAAAGTAATATATATTATTATAATCCTTTGGAAAACTCAACCCATGAGAGTCCAATTCTGCAAACAACATCTTCATCTTAGTTAAATTGTCATTTATATTTTGTCCTGCTTGTAGCTTCATATTAAATAAACATCACATTAAAACGACCTTGACACCAGCTAATTCTCTCTGATATAACTCCTTAAATCTTTGCCAAACTTCAAAGCCTCTATGTTCACTTTTAAAGTTAACAAGCTGGCTGTCGTCCAGGGCCAAAACTATAGTTACTTCTGCTTTTTGAACCAACTTCTGCTTTTCTTCATTATCTTCATCAGGAGGAAATTATCACATCTCATAGTCCTTCTCTAATTAACAAACTTTTCATTTTTATGCTCCACGAATGTTAGTTAGTCTCATTTAATCTTGCAAATGGCAAACTTGCTGCTGAAAAAGTCATTCTAACACATAACAATTCACCAAGCTCTGTCACATACAGAAACCTGGCTTGCCAAACTTTAACTCTTGCTTGTAGTCAACTCCTACCAGCATTGGCCACCAATCCTGGTCTTCTTCTTCTCCAACACAGGAAGTCAGGAGCACTGTGTCTTCAGTCTGAGCTAGCCTAGTTAATCTGGGTTTAAACTTGGCTAGTCTGATATTGGCTTAAACTTGATTAATCTGGGCTTAATCTTGGCTACTCTGGGCCCATAACCTGTCAGAGCTGCACTTTCAGAAGCTAGCCAGCCCAACCAGCCAGCTACAGACTAATAGATATGGAGTTGAAGTCTTTAATGAAACACAGCAGCAGCAGGAAGTCTTGCAAAAATATATTTATTTCTTATTTACACTACTAACTATATTCTATCTTACTATACATACATCATACTAGTATCTCACTAGTATCTCACTACAACTATCTCAATTACAGTAACTCACAGGAACCTACAGATCAATACTTCGATACAGCAACAGGAACCTCAGAGAACAGATCACATTCACAAAGCAGAGAGCACAGAGAACAGAGAATCAGAGAGAGCAATATTAAAACTCTTACATATTTAAATACTCATCACCCAATAAGGTTGCTGCATGCTTAATTTCCTCAGAATGACTCAGCATTCTCTTTGTAATCCTTCTTCTTGTATTGAGATATTACCTCAGGATATGCTTAATCTTGACAAATTGCTCAATCACATTTGTATGTTTCTATGATATATGATTTTACATTACAATATAATCAATATTTAAACATTTATTTTTTTAATTAAGAAAAAGAAAAGAGATAATTCAGATTGTAAATGTAAAGTTAATGAAAACGTAAATGAGCATAATATTGGATACTTCTTTCTCTTATTTAAATATAGTTTGGGGATTGCTTCACACAGTGCAGATAATCCAGAGACATAAATAATGCTTAAACCCAGTTGAAATAATTAGTATTAATATCAATTAATATCTCTGATACTTTAGACTCTATATTTAGTATGTACCCAGAAATATCACATAGCATCAGCTCACTAAAATAAATCTTACTTTACTATTCACTAAGTGTCAATCTACTTTTTCTCATTAAAGAAGTAGTGTAGTACAATTGGTGCATAAGATGTGCAAAAGTCCTTTCTGGCCACAGCTGCCATGTGCTCTTTTGAGCAATAGCTGTGAATCCAGGAAGCTGGGCAACTGTTTCCAGAGGGAATGTCTCCACAGGGGGTTGCTCCCGGTTTGGCCCGAACTGGTAGTGATGGGATTTAAAGCCCACAACTGGAATGTCTGCATGCCATAACTGTACTTCATTATCTACTTACACGAGACAATTCTAGGGGTAACTATTCTGCCCTGAAAATTGTATTTTCCTTCTTAAACTGTATGTTGAAGAATGGACACACTGATATCGATTGGGAAACAGCCTGAATTGACTTGGTTTGTATCAGTAAATGTGTGGCTTCAATCAATTCTGCTAATTTGCTGTAGGAACATCCTTTTCCACCTGATCCCTAACCTACTTTCTTACTTCCCCTCTGTCTTTTTTCAAATGGATTAATCAACCAGTTGACCAAATGAAATTGCCTTGCCTGGATTAATCCACGAAATTGAATATCACTGAAAAAATTCACCTCTTGAACTTTTGTAGTCTGGCAAGAAATATCCTTCTAAGTGCCTCTCATATATTGTTCTTAGGGTAGTTTACAACTCCCATGTTTATTCCTACAGTTTAAATCCTTTTTCAAATTCTAGCTCTTTAATACTTATCTGAGGGCTGCACAAATTCAAACCACCACTGAATAACTACCAAGAGACTAAACATAAATGTATCTTTGTAATATAATCATGCATATATGCCTCAACCTATGCACAAAACATGTAATGAAGTGTTTCTATATTTTCCAGCACTGGTTTATTTAAGACCTAATCTGGAAAAGAGGGAACCTTGGCACTATAATCAAAAGTCTAATTGGGTATTTTTCTGAATTATCCATTTTTATCTAATTAAATAATAAGGTACTTTTATGAAATTACAATTTTATCTTATTTAAGGAGGCAAATATACATTTGCAAAGGAATGAGTCACATCAACTTTAATAGTAGTATTGCTAGGGTAACAAAGAGACAAATGTTATTAACATAATATATACACTTGCCCTCTTTCTGCTCTATTTGACAAACTGTATAGTGAATTGTATGCATGAATTCTCTTGCTGGAGAAGGTCAATAATTGTGTTTTTAAATTCCTAACTGTAGAAGAAAAAGATAATGGCCTTGAAGGATAAAGAGGGAGAGCAATTACCAAGTCAACCAGAAAAGAGAGGTTTGAGCCTAGGTCAAGAAAACAATATGAGAACACAACTCAGATAGGATTCTATCTAGTTCATTTGTACAAAGATAAAGTGAAAGATATGAAGCACATTCATACTTGAAAGATTATGTTTTTATTTATTTGTATCCCACTTTCATTATTTCACAGATAACTCAAGGCAGTGAACATAGTCAATACACCTTTTTATCTATCTATGTATCTATCTATGTATCTATGTATCTATCTATCTATCTATCTATCTATTTAATATCTAATATTTAAAAAGTATCGAAAAACCCATTAATTTAAAAACCATTCAACGCAAGCATACCATACATAAAACTATATAAGCCTGGGGGAAATGTCTCAATTCCCCCATGCCTGATGGCAGAGGTGAGTTTTAAGAAGTTTGCGAAAGGCAAGGAGAGTGGGGGCAATCCTAATCTCAGGGGAACGCTGATTCCAGAGGGTCGGGGCCACCACAGAGAAGGCTCTTCCCCTGGGTCCCGCCGAACGACATTGTTTGGTCGACGGGACCCAGAGAAGGCCAACTCTGTGGGACCTAACCAGTCGCTGGGATTCATGCAGCAGAAGGCGGTCTCTGAGATATTCTGGTCCGATGCCATAAAGGGCTTCATAGGTCATAATCAACACTTTGAATTGTGACCACAAACTGATCGGCAACCAATGCAGACTGCAGAGTATTGGTGTGACATGGGCATACCTAGGGAAGTCCATGATTGCTCTCGCAGCTGAATTTTGCATGATCTGAAGTTTCCGGATATTTTTCAAAGGTAGCCCCAAGTAGAGACTGTTACAGTAGTCGAGCCTCAGGGTGATGAGGGCATGAGTGACTGTGAGCATTGACCCATCTGGTCCAGATAGGGCCGCAACTGGTGCACCAGGCGAACTTGGGCAAACACCCGCCTCGCCACAGCTGAAAGATGGTGCTCTAATGTAAGCTGTGGATAGAGGAGGATGCCCAAGGTGCGAAGCCTCTCTGGGGGGGTTTCAATAATTCCCCCCCCCAGAATGATGGACAGACAGATGGAATTGTCCTTGCGAGGCAAAACCCACAGCCACTACATCTTATCAGGGTTGAGTTTGAGTCTGTTGATACCCATCCAGACCCCAACAGCCTCCATGCACTGGGCTTCTTGAGGAGGGGGTGCTCAAGTGCCTCCTTATAAGGAGCTGGAAAGGACCCCCTCCCCAAGGAAACATTGACAATCTCCTGGACCCAGCTCCATGTCACCTCCCTGCTGGCCAAAACCAGCCAGGAGGGACACGGATCCAGTAAACAGGTGAGGGAACTCACAGCTCCAATGGCCTTGTCCACTTCATCAGGTGTCACCAGATCAAACTGTTTCTAGACAGATGGACAAGTACGAGCCCCAGTCACCTCGACTGACTCATTGTCAGTCGACTGTTATCCAATCAGAGTCGAGGTCTGCCTAGATCCGAGCGACTTTATCAGCGAAAAATGTGTTTAAGTCCTGGGCACAACTCTGTAAGGGCTCCCCAACTCCCCCCTGATTAAAAAGAGAGCGGGTCACCCTAAACAGAGTGGCCGGGTGAGATTGCACGGATACAATCAAGGCGGCATGATATGCACATCTTGCCGCCTTGAACGCCACTTTGTAAATCTTAATATGAGCTCTTACAAGTGTTCGATCGGATTCAGACTTTCTCTTCCTCCATCGCTTCTCTAGATGTCTCTTCTGGCGTTTCAACTCCCGGATCTCCTCCCGGATCTCTGGCGGGCTCGGGACAGGGGTTTATCCTCTGTCCTGGTGCTTCTTGACCTCTCAGCGGCTTTCGATACCATCGACCATGGTATCCTTCTGCACCAGCTGGAGGGGTTGGGGGTGGGAGGCACTGTTCTCCAGTGGTTCTCCTCCTACCTCTCCGGCCGATCGCAGTTGGTGTTAGTGGGGGGCCAGAGGTCGACTCTGAGGTCTCTCCCTTGTGGGGTGCCTCAGGGGTCAGTCATCTCCCCCCTGCTATTTAATATCTACATGAAACCGCTGGGTGAGATCATCCAAGGGCATGGGGTGAGGTATCATCAGTACGCTGATGATACCCAGCTTTACATCTCCACCCCATGTCCAGTCAATGAAGCAGTGGAAGTGATGTGCCGGTGTCTGGAGGCTGTTGCGGCCTGGATGGGTGTCAACAGACTCAAACTCAACCCGGATAAGACGGAGTGGCTGTGGGTTTTGCCTCCCAAGGACAATTCCATCTGTCCTTCCATTACCCTGGGGGGGGAATTATTGACCCCCTCGGAGAGGGTCTGCAACTTGGGTGTCCTCCTCGATCCACACCTCACATTAGAGAACCATTTTTCAGCTGTGGCGAGGGGGGCGTTTGCCCAGGTTTGCCTAGTGCACCAGTTGCAGCCCTATCTGGACCGGGACTCACTGCTCACAGTCACTCATGCCCTCATCACCTCGAGGTTCGACTACTGTAATGCTCTCTACATGGGGCTACCTTTGAAAAGTGTTCGGAAACTTCAGATTGTGCAAAATGCATCTGCGAGAGCAATCATGGGCTTACCTAGGTATGCCCATGTTTCACCAACACTCCGCAGTCTGCATTGGTTGCCGATCAACTTCCGGTCACAATTCAAAGTGTTGGTTATGACCTTTATAGCCCTTCATAGCACTGGACCAGAATATCTCTGAGACCGCCTTCTGCCGCACGAATCCCAGCGACCGATTAGGTTCCACAAAGTGGGCCTTCTCCGGGTCCCGTCAACTAAACAATATCGGTTGGCGGGCCCCAGGGGAAGAGCCTTCTCTGTGGCGGCCCCGACCCTCTGGAACCAACTCTCTCCGGAGATTAGAACTGCCCCTACCCTCCTTGCCTTTCGTAAGCTCCTTAAGACCCACCTTTGTCATCAGGCATGGGGGAACTGAGACATCTCCCCCGGGCATATACAATTTATGAATGGTATGTTTGTATGTATGTGTGTTTAGAAAATGGGGTCTTTTAAATATTTTTAAATAGTAATTTAGATTTGTTGTAAATTGTTTTCACTTTGTTGTGAGCCACCCCGAGTCTGCGGAGAGGGGCGGCATACAAATCTAAATAATAAATTAATAAATAAATAAACCATGGAGCTCTATGGGGTCTAGTGCCACGGAGAGGTCGCAATGGTGCAATCCAGTCAAGACCCTCCGTCGCAGCCTTATTCCAGGCTACAGCAACAGACTCTGCTGAACTGTGGACGAGTGAATCTGGAATAACCCCAAGCGCCCTCTGAAAGCCCTCTGGGTCCATCAGGCATCTGGGGCGGAACCACCTAGTCGGTTCCACCTCCTTGCAGAGAAGGATTGGAGCCAGGAAGTCGAGCCGCAGTAGAAAATGGTCTGACCATGACAAAGGCAACACTTCTAAGCCCCTTAGTCTCAGATCATTTCCCAATTGCTCAGAGAGGAATACCATGTCGGGTGCATGCCCCCCCTCATGAGTTGGACGCTGGACTATTTGAGTCAGGTCCATGGCTGTCATGGTGGCCATGGATTCCTGCCCTAGCCCAGAGGTTTCACCGAACGACGGTAGGTTAAAGTCCCCAGAGACAATAAGTCTAGGGAACCCCACCGCCAGCCCAGCTACCTCCTCGAGCAGCACAGACAGGGCTGTTGACACACAGCTGGGAGGCAGGTACATGAGCAACAAGCCCACCTGGACCCCTAAGTCCAACTTCACTAGGAGGGACTCACAAACCGCAATCTCTGGAGCAACGAGTCTACATAGGCAAAGGCTCTCCCAGGCTATAATAGCCACTCCTCCCCCCTTCCCTGGGGTAGAGACTGATGCCATACCTGAAACCCAGCTGGGCAAATTTCAGGGAGAGGAACTCCTCCCTCCAGGTCCAGTCAGGTTTCAGTCACACATGCCAGGTCGGCCTCCTCCTCCAGGATCAAATCCCGGATGAGGAGAGCTTTATTTACCACTGACCTGGCATTGAGTAGCAGCAGCCTGAGCCCAGGGCCAGGATTACACTTGTCACCAGTATCCTGGGTTGAGCTCACAGAGCCAGAACAAGGGATTGCTATTAACCAGCGATCCCTCCTTCCCCTTGAATGGCTAGCTCAGTGGCTCCCACCATATCTGCGTCTCCCCAGCAGCACTGGGATATTCTGACCCTCCGCCACCCCAGAGAACGGTGCCCCTCCTCTCCTGCCTTTCCAGCGCCAGGTGGGCCAAATATGTCATTCATACCATTACCATTTACCTCATCCATACCATAATCCCACCCATCCCATCCATCCCACAAGCTAACCCAATCATTCATTCCATTCATTTCATACATACCTTCCATCCGATCCCAAATATCCATCACTAAAATTACCCCCCAATAAATTAGTTAAAAAGTATATAAAAATTAAAAATTAATTAATTAATTTAAAAAGGTTAACCAGTCAATAATAAAATTAAACTGAGACAATAATATAATTAGGATCAATTAATATAAAATCAGTAGTTCAAAATTCATCAGGCAATTCAGTTCCCATTGTTCACTCTTCCCCAACTCTGTCTACTCTGTTCTTTCGATCTAATCCCAGCCAATGCCCTCAGCTCCACACGGTGGCCCCAACTTGCCTCAGCCTCCTTCCTCCACATTCCAGTGCTGCCTCCTTCATCCCCCCCTTGGCACCAGTAACTCTCACTTACTGGTGCTGTACAGGGGATTGGGCTGCTGTTCTTAGCCCACCAGATGGTATCCCTAGCTCCTCTGTTCTCCTCAAACGACCTCTGGCACCGACAGCCGACCGCTCTTCTGCTTTATCCACAACAACAGCCCTGTGAGATGGGTTGGTCTAAAGGAATGGCTGGCTCAAAGTTACTCAGCTGGTTTTCATAGCTAAGGCAGGACTTGAATTCAAGTCTCCTACTTTCTACCCTCGACCAAACTAGCTCTCTAAAAATGAAAAATAAAGTGAGAGGTGACAATAAGGATTAAGGAAAGTGTGTATTGCGAGTGAAGCAGAAAAGTGTATATTGCAAGCGGAGAATAAAGGAATCCCTGGAGAGCGAGTGGAGTGGAGCAGAGCGAAGTAGGAATAGTTTTGGCAGACCAGCAGATGGCTGTGGAGACAGCAGAGACAGAGAAGATAGAAATGGTTGCGACCAGAGTGAAGTGACGAGGAAGGAGGGGCATATTGTTAAATCTGACAGCTACAATAACTGAGTGGAGCAGAGCGGAGTAAAAGGAAGACCTTTATCAGGCAAGACAGAATAAACCAGAGTAAAAGCAGGGAAGTTGGAGAGAGACTGGACTGTTTTGGCTGGTAAAAGGGGATCTTAAACTGTGAAAGTTAAGACTGAGAGAAAGTGGAGAAAAAGAAAGTACTCCCCCTCCCTAAAAGAATGTCAGATCCGGCTGATGCACAAGACTCAGTTTGAAACATAATAGAGTGTAAGTGTTAAATTGTAACATAAATTAACTAGACTTGTTTAAGCATTCAAATTTCTCTTACTTCTAAAGAAGAATAACAGCTGGAAGAAGAATTTAATGGACTACTAAGACTTTGATCCACATATATTAATTAGACTTGTTTAAGCATTTCAACTTTTCCTACTTTTGCTACTACTAAGACTTCGATCTACGTAAATTAACTAGACTTGCTGTTTAAGCACTTAAACATCTCCCACTTCCAAAGAAGAACAACAACTGGAAGAAGAATTTTGTGGATTATTACGATTTGATTCCTGGACTAAATAGCATATAAGTATATGAATACCTTGATTGCATAATTAGATTAATTTATATTTGAACACATTTAATAGATAGCTTTGAAATCCCCCTTTTTGACTTTTTCCTCTTATTCTATTTTCCTCTCTCTGATAGATATTATCTAAATATTATTATAGAATAAGAGCATATAGAAAATATAGTAATAATAGTATATTAAGGTTATTATTAGAAGTATTAGTAAGGTAAACTTTATATAAGATAATTATATTAATAGATATTATAGAGTTACACAGAGACATTTGGAGATAAATTGATTATATTAATTGTTGATATTGTTTTTGTTTAAGAAATGCACATTCCTTTTGCATAACCTATTGTATTACTAATAAGTTTTGTACAAACATAACATCATAACCAATTTTTTTTCCAAAGAAAGACAAACTTAAGTAGACCTTGCTATAGAAAAGAAGGGTTTTTATTGTAAATTGAATGGTAGAATTGAGTGACCTCTTTAATATCTTCAAGATAGTATGCTGACTGCAGAAAAGGTGGGATGTCAAACTCAGTCAGTGCAGGTGACCCTATTGGCAATCCAGGAAACAATGATGAAGATGCAAGAAAAAATGGATTAAAACTATGAAAATGTGAGAGAGGACATACAGAAGGTTGACAGCAGAATTAGTAACCTGCAACAAATTTTGGGGGAAAATGAACAAAGGATAGAAGTAGTGGAGAAAAAGACAGAACAGACTGAAAAGGCAGTAATAGCAGTAGACCAAAAAATGATGATGCTAAACCACAAACTGGAAAATTCAATTCTGAATCTGGAATTAGATTGAGCAGCATTCTATCTATGTTTTCAGAACATAACGGAGAACAAAGAAGAAAATTTGGGTGAAATAATGACTGAGATAATAGCAAACATATTAGAGAAGGACAAACAAGAGGTAATGAATGGGCTGGACGAAGTGTACCGAGTATACACACACTATGCACAAAGAAACAAATTAGCAAGGGAGGTACATGTAAGATGCACGAGAAAACAATTTTGTAATGAAATACTTAAGGCAACAAAAGAAGAGACTATAACCTACAAAGGAAAGGAAATAAGGATTCTGAAGCAAATACCTAAAAGATTGAGAGATAACAGGAGGGACTACCGCCTATTGGCAAACCAACTTAAACAAAAAATCCTGTTCAGATGGTTGATTCCTGAAGGAATGATGATTACATGGCAGGGAGAGAGATTTAAGATTGAAAACTTAGAAATGGCAAAAGACTTTTATGAACAGCTTATGTCAGAGGAGGGGGAAGAATTGGAAAGTAAAAGTCAAGAAGAACAAATTTAGAGGACACCGAAACAGAGAAAAGGGAAACTATTGAGGAAAAGGAACAAGAGATAGAAGGCATTAGAACAAGAGCTCAAAAAGAAAACAGAATAAATAGGAGGAAGCTACACAAGTAATAACAGAAACAATAATGGATCAATCTATAAATTTAATATCAATAAACATTAATGGATTGAATTTGGACAGAAAATGGAAAAATGTATTTGCCAAACTTTTGAAACAAATTTGGACATTGTTTGTTTACAGAAAGTCCATATAAATCGCCAAAATGAGAAAATTTTTAAACAAGAAAAATTGGGCCAATTGTTTACTGCCCTGGACAAAAAAAAAGAGGTATTAAGGGAGAGATAGAAGCAGAAAAAATTTATGCGGATGATAAAGGTAGGATTTTGATGATTTCAATAAGGATTCATTTCACACAGATACTTCTGGTAATAATATATGCTCCAAATAAAGAACAGGAAAAAAAATTTCAAAACCTTCACCAAAAAATAATAGAAACAAATTACCAGGATGTGTGCCTAATTGGAGATTTCAATAGGATTGTGTCTTCCAAAAAAGACTATAAAACAGATAATAAAAAATTGCTTAAAAAAAGAGGAAAACTTTACCAAAAACTTTCCATGAAATGTGTTATGAGCTTAATGTAGGCGATTGCTGGCAGGAGCGTAATCTAGAGGCACAAGAATATACTTTTTTTTCTTGTCCACACAGATCCTGGTCAAGAATTGACATGGTGTGGGCTAATAAAAAATTACTAAACTTGATAACTAGAATGGAAATAGGGATAAATGAATGGGCTGACCATAATCCTCTGAAAGTAACTTGGAAAGGAGAAAGAAAAGAGTTTAGAAATTGGACTTTGAATACTATAATATTAAAAGAACAGGACTACATAAATCAGATTAAAAAAGAAATGGAAATGTTTATCAGGGAAAACAAAAATCAGGATACAAGTATTCAGAACATATGGGATACAGCAAAAGCCTTCCAAAGAGGGGTGACAATCTCCTATCTAGCAAAAAGTAACAAAGAGAAAGGACTGCAGTGAAATAATTTATTAGATAAATTAAAACAAATAGAAAAAGAATTACAAAATTATCCACAAAATTAAAAATTTATAGCAGAAAAAAATTTGACGAGACACAGGCTAAATTTAATGGAGCAAGAAGAAATTGCCAAAAATATTAGATTAATAAAACAGGATTATTTTGAAAACACAAACAAACCGGGTAGAAGACAAGGAGAAAAAAATGATACAGCAACTTGAGGATCAGAATAAAAAAATATACCACCAAACGGAAAAGAAGAAAGAAATTATATTAAATGATTTTAGAGATTTATATGCAAAGGATGAAATTAAGATAGAAGAAGTAACAAAATACTTGCAAGACAAGAACCTAAATACAATACAAAAAGATGACAGTGATATGTTGAATAATATAATAACTAAAGAGGAGCTATTATTTGCAGTGTTGAAGCAGAAAAATAATAAAACACCTGGACCGGATGGTTTTCCTGGTGAATTTTATAAGGCCACAATTGATATTATAGGAGATTTGATGTTGGAAGTTTATAATGAAATCCTACAAACAGCAATCTGCCCAATATCCTGGGAAGAAATCTACATCACATTAATTCATAAAATGACCCAAATCAAATTATAGACCAATTTCACTATTAAATGTGGATTACAAATTTTTTATGACAATTATTGCAGAAGGGTCAAAAAAATCTTAAACAAAACTATTCATTCCGATCAAAATGGATTTCTACCCACACAACAAATCAGAAACAATACTAGAATAGTTCTAAACATATTAAAATTTTATGAAGGTAACAGTGATAAACAATTGGCCATGCTTTTTCTAGATGCACAAAAAGTCTTCGACAACTTAAATTGGGACTTTTTTAAAAAGCAAATTAAAATTATGAAATTTGGTCCTAAATTTGAAAAAATGATCGATGCCATGTATACTAATCAAAGGGCAAGGGTGAGGGTAAATGGTGACTTGACTGATGAACTTAAAATTTGTAAAGGCGTAAGACAAGGCTGCCCTTTATCACCCCTATTATTTACATTATCACTTGGAGTATTACTTAACCAAATTAGAAACAACCCGAATATTAAAGGCACAAAATTAATAAAGAAATTTATAAAACCCAAGCTTTTGCAGATGACTTGGTATTCTTCCTTGAAGAACCAAAATCATCAATAACCAATCTGTTAAAGGAATTAAAACTATTTGGGAAGGTCGCAGGTTTAAAAATTAACAAAGATAAAACCAAATTCTTAGCCAAAAATTGCACTCAAGCACAGATAAAGGAACTAGAAAAAAATTTCAGGATTGCAAGCAATAAAGGGAATTAAATACTTAGGCATATGGCTCACAGCTAGATACTCATAATTAAAAGAAGATAATTATATAAAACTATACCGCAACACAAAATAAGACCTAGAAAAATGGGGTAAAATACAATTATTGCTTCTTGGCAGAATCGCATTTATAAAATCAAATATTCTTCCTATTCCAAACGGCTCCAATTAAATTAGAAAAAAATTCTTCAAAGAAACTAATAGAGTTATATCAAAGTTCATATGGGCAGGGAGAAAGCCAAGAATTAAATATAAAAATCTGGTTGACAAACAAGAGGCGGGGGGCTTCGGCCTACCTGATCTTGAAATTTACTACTATTCAGCCAGCCTCTTATGGATTAAGAATGGGGTCACACTAAATAATCAAAGAATTCTCAAATTAGAAGGTTATAATCTACAAGAAGGATGGCATGCCCCCTTTGGGGAAAAAAGAATATCAAACACACACAATCCCAACAACACGCAATAAGAGGTACCTTACTATTCATTTGGAGGAAAATCAAAAATAAACACTTTATAGAAATACCAAGGTGGTTACCCACCATGGAAGCCTTGATATACCCGAATGTCCTAAGAAATACTAAAGTGAGAACATATGATGAACTGTTAGATAAGGACGGTAAGCTTAAATCTAGACAAACTTTAGAAGCTGAAGGGAAACATATAGATTAGTTTCCATATATACAACTTCAAAATAGATATAAAATTGATTCTGGAATATGGAATAAGCCCTAAATTAAATATAATAGACAAAATTTTATTAGGCCCACCCACAAAATTCGTAACAAAAATGTATAATTATTTAATAAAATTTGATAACTTAGAAGAAATAGTAAAAGACAGCATGTTGGCATGGATGAAGAATTTTGGGTATCCAATTCACTTAGAAGAATGGACAAAACTGTAGAAAGAAAACTATGAATTAACATTATCGGTACCATATAAGGAAAACCTCTATAAAATGGCATTATGCTCTCACCAGGTTGGCTAAGATCTATCCTAATATAGATCCCATATGCTGGAAATGTAAAAAAGATTTTGGAACTTATGATCATCTGTGGTGGCTATGCCCCAGGCACGTAATTATTGGCTGAAAATTAAAGGATGGATAAAAGATATACTGCAATTTGATTTATAATTAAAACCAGACACCTATCTTCTAGGGCTTGTTAGAGGGCAATACGTAAAATCAAAATACTACCAGATCATCCATATAATAACTGCAGCGAGATTAGCCTATGGACAAATGTGGAAAGATAATAATCTCCCAACAGATAATATGATTATAAAGAAACTTATGGATTGCGCTGAAATGTCCAGGCTCACTTTTGAACTACAAAATAAACAAGAGAAAGACTTTTACACAATTTGGGAAAATCTTTATGAATGGCTTGAAACCAGAAGAAATAACTAATAAACAAGTAAATAATATAAGGATATAATTGATAACTATAAATAACACAATACAGTGGAACCCCGACATAAGAGCTGCTCTACTTAAGAGCAACTCGAGATAAGAGCTGGGAGGGGAGAGATATTTTTGTTCTACTTACAAGCCCAAATTCGAGATACAAGCGCCAAGGAGCTGTCTCCTGAAGCCAAACGCTAACTTCCGCGTTCGGCTTCAGGAGACAGCTGCGAAGCGGCGCGCGTGTTTTAAAAGGTTGCAGCCGGCCTGGGGGGCTCGGGGGGGTGCTTGCAGCTTTCTTTCTTGCTCTTTTTCTTTCTCTCTTTTACCTTCCCTTCCTCTATTTCTTCTTTTCTTTCTCCTTCCCACCTTCTTCCCTCCCTCCCTCCTTTCACTCATTCCTCTCTTACTCTCCCCTTTCATAAGTTTCCTTGCTTCCTTCCTCTGTTCCTGTCCCTTCCCCCTTTCTTTCTTTCTTTCTTTCTTTCTTTCTTTCTTTCTTTCTTTCTTGCTCTTTTTCTTTCTTTCTTTTACCTTCCCTTCCTCTATTTCTTCTTTTCTTTCTCCTTCCCACCTTCTTCCCTCCCTCCCTCCCTTCACTCATTCCTCTCTTACTCTCCCCTTTCATAAGTTTCCTTGCTTCCTTCCTCTGTTCCTGTCCCTTCCCTCTTTCCTTCCTTCCTTCCCACCCTCCGTCCATTCATTCACCCATTCCTCTCTTGATCGCTTAAAGCCGGTCCCTGGTGCAAAAAGGGTTGGGGACCTCTGTCCTACAGGATTGGGTGGCAGAGAAGTTGAACATATGTAAATTTAAAAGTTTAAGAAAGTTTACAAGTTAAGTGAAAGAAACTTCATTATTCATTTATATGTACATGTACATTTCTTCATTAAAAACATGTCTTTCTGCATAATTTAGACTAACTTTGTGAGTTTTTTGAGGGCTGGAACCAATTAAAATTATTTACATTAATTCCTATGGGGAAAAGTCGTTCGAGATAAGAGCTGCTCGACTTAAGAGCCCAGGTCCGGAACGAATTAAACTCGTATCTCGAGGTACCACTGTACAATGTAAATAAGTGATATGTGGATTAGATAAAGCAACAAAGAGATATATAGAGTTTTCTTTTTGATCCAACAGGAATGCAAACAAAATGGAAATGATGTACAATGTAACCATTTTCCTTTCTTTTTCTATTTTCTTTTTATTCTATTTTCTTTTCTCTCTTTTTTTTCTCTCTGTCTATCTTTCTTGTTTCTCTTTCTTCTCTTTTGCTAGGTTTTTCCTTTATTTTCTTCTCCCTACTCTTTCTTTTCTTTCTCTTAATTACATGTTTGCAATAGTCATTTACTATTCTTTTTGAATTGTATTGTTTTTCTATTTGTGAATAAAAATTTATTTTAAAAAAAGAAGTTACCATAGATCAGTGATAGTGAACCTACGAGACGTGTGCCACAGGTGGCACGTGGAGCCATATCTGCTGCCATGTGAACTGTTGCCCTAGCTCAGCTCCAGCATGCATGTGTATGCTTGCCAGCTGATTTGTGGCTCATGTGGAGACTCTGGAAGGGCATTTTTGGGCTTTGGGGGACCTTGGGAGGGCGGGAGAGGCCATTTTCACTCTCCCTGGATTCCAGAGGAGCCTCTGGAGCCTGGGGAGGTAAAAAACCAGACCTACCTGGCCCATCCAAAGCCGGGAAATGGGGGACCAGGGGATCACGTGCATGGATATCTGGGCAGTATTGAATTATGGGTGTGGGCATTTGAGTATGTGCAATAGCGTGTGCATGCAAGCTTTTGGCGCCCTCCCCAAAAAAGGTTTGCCATCATTGCCATGGATGTTATAATAAGAGCATTCCTAATCTATATTAATTTTATTTTTTAGTCTGGTCAACCTTAGTGGGCTGACATTAAATTAAACTATTCTGTCATGACATGTGAGTTATGCACTTACTACATAGAGCACATTCAGACAAGGGCACTGCCATAAAAATTTATAGAACTGAAGCTATTTAAAAAATATGATTCAACACAAATCCCCTTAGATTTTGGAACATTAATTCTTATATATTGTTTCTCTTTGGTTCTAATGGTTATTTAATCATTTTTAATAATAAATATTTCTTTGAAGCTTTTAAAATGTATTTTAAATGGTTTAGTACTGTTCTATACAAATCAATACTAGTTTTCCAGTTCAATTTAGTCATAGATGAACTGCATATTAAATTAAAGTTTAATAAGAAATATACTTTGCCTATGTGACACTTCTGGGCTAAGCATTAATACCAAATATTAATTGAGTCTATATACAATTTAAATATAGTAAGTTTGTAGAACAATTTTTCTTATGGAACTTTTACAATCTGTCATTCCTTCCATTTTGGGGCATTTGTCTCTTCAAAGAAATATTCCCTTTTTAATTTAAAAAAAACATTACTTCCTAGAGAGAAAAAAATCCCAATCAGTTGGCAAAATTTCTTTGAAAGTAACAAAGATATGCCATTTTAATGTTTTCTAATCATACAAATCAATACCCAAGATTTTTGTACTTTCACATGACCTTCCTCAAATTATCCCTCTACTTTGGTTGCATCAGAATGAGCGCTGGCTATTTGATAAAAAAAATACTAAGTGTATGAAATGAGGGGCCCTCATCACTTCTGCCAGACTCCTCTTGACAGCATGATGATAGAAGCATCACAGCCCTGGGAGAGTAAATGCTAACTGACAAGAGATGAGTCTTTAGATGTTGAATATAATCTTGAATTGTGCTTGAAGTGTCTTATTATCTTGTCTTTTGATGTCTGAAGGGTGTCTCATTGTTAGAAAAAGGAAAAGCCCTTGCACATCTTTTGCCATCTTTAAAAATTGTTTGGCCTTTAACAACTGCTTTTCCAACTAATGTCCATTTTTCCTGACAATAAATATGGCAGGTCATCAGCAAAGTGACAAACAATTTACTTTACATGCTGGGCTTTTATGGGTTTTGAGAGCTCATGTGGAAGCATATTTTAAAAGGCACTTGGAAATTAGCACCATTACAAATGTTAAGACAACTGAGATTCCAGTATGTGTATATATTGTGACTATATAATCATTCTTTACTTCCATATTTCCTGCTATTTCCCCTACATCACCATCAACTTACTACACAAGTTCTTTATTTCTACTCTTTTTAATATAAGGTGAAAGAAAACAGGAACAAAATGTTCCTCTCTTTTAAAAGGCCATTTGCTGCAATACATGTTGCATGCATAAAATTCCTATTGTTAATCATAGCAAATCAATATTTGTGTTAATGGGCATTGTGGCATAGTCCTATGTGCATTCCAGGCCTCAATCATGTATACAGTACTTTTCCAACAACGTGCTTAATGTCCCTCCACCTTTAATTTAAATTTAATGATAAATCAAATCAATATGTTTTCTTAGCAATGCAGACAGACTATTTCTGTCATGGAATTCATTTTGCTACACAGTCAGCTACTGTTTCCCAGATTCCTGTGACTCTGATGATCTATAATAAGTCTCAAATAAATCATAAATTGATATCAGGTTCAGATTGTATCATTATTAAAAAAAACATATTGATGCACTGCAGATCACAAGACATCCCAGATTCTACAATTGTTTATTACAACTAACAAATGAATGCATTAAAAAATAAACATAATATAAAACAACAGGAAGCTGTCTTTTAAATAAAATTATTTTATATCAACTCAAACCTTCTTTGAACAGGAGCAACTAAAAAAGTGCCTATAAAATGAATAAAAGTTGGAATGAAGAAAATATTACATAAACAAATATCAGTTAATAGAATAGAACAGAACAGAACAGAACAGAATTTTATTGGACAAGTATGATTGGATACACAAGGAATTTGTCTTGGTGCATATGCTCTCAGCGTACATAAAAGAAAAAGATACATTTGTCAAGAATCATGTGGTACAACACTTAATGATTGTCATAGGGGGTCAAATAAGCAATGAAGAAACAATCAATATTAATAAAAATCTTAGGATACATGCAACAAGTTACAGTCATACAGTCCTAAGTGGGAGGAAAAGGATTATAGGAATGATGAGAAAAACTAGTAGAATAGAAGTGCAGATTTAGTAAAAAGTCTGACAGTGTTGAGGGAATTACTTGTTTAGTAGAGTTATGATGTTTGGGAAAAAACTGTTCTTGTGTCTACTTGTCTTGGTGTGCAGTGCTCTGTAGCGACGTTTTGAGGGTAGGAGGTGAAACAGTTTATGTCCAGGATGTGAGGGGTCAGTAAATATTTTCCCCACCCTCTTTTTGACTCGTGCAGTATACAGGTCCTCAATGGAAGGCAGGTTGGCAGCAATTGTTTTTTCTGCAGTTCTGATTATCCTCTGATGTCTGTGTCGGTCCTGTTCGGTTGCAGCACGAAACCAGACAGTTGTAGAGGTGCAGATGACAGACTCAATGATTCCTCTATAGAACTGTATCAGCAGCTCCTTGGGCAGTTCGAGCTTCCTGAGCTGGCGCAGAAAGAACATTCTTTGTTGTGCTTTTTTGATGATGTTTTTGATGTTAGGTGACCATTTTAGGTCTTGAGATATGATAGAACCTAGAAATTTGAAGGTCTCTACTATTGATACTGTGTTGTCTAGTATTGTGAGAGGTGGAAAGGTTGAAGGGTTTCTCCTAATGTCTACCACCATTTCTACGGTTTTGAGTGTGTTCAGTTCTAGATCGTTCTGGTCACACCACAAGGATAGTTGTTCAACTTCCCATCTGTATGTGGATTCATCATTGTCTCGAATGAGTCTGATCACTGTTGTATCATCTGCAAACTTCAGTAGTTTAACAGATGGATCATTTAAGATGCAGTCAATAGTGTATAGAGAGAAGAGAAGTGGTGAGAGTACACAGCCTTGGGGGGCACCTGTGCTAATTGTACATGTATCTAACGTGATTTTTCCTAGCTTCACCTGCTGCTTCCTGTCTGTTAGGAAGCTTGTGATCCATTTACAAGTGTGTTCAGGTACCGCTACCTGATTTAGTTTGGTTAAGAAAATGTCCGGTATGATGGTATTGAATGCTGAACTGAAGTCTACAAAGAGGACCCTAGCTTCAGTCATTGGAGATTCAAGATGTTGAAGGATGTAATTTATAATAATAATAATTAATAATAATTTATTAGATTTGTATGCCACCCCTCTCCGAAGACTCGGGGAGGCTCACAACAATAATAAAACAGTGTGACAATGTAAACAAATCTAATATTAAAAAAGCATCTAAAAAAACCATCATTTAAAAACCATGCAACACATGCATACCATACATAAAACTATAAAAGCCTGGGGGAGATGTCTCAATTCCCCCATGCCTGGCAATATAGGTGGGTCTTAAGTAATTTGCAAAAGACAAGGAGGGTGGTGGCAGTTCTGATCTCTGGGGGGAGTTGATTCCAGAGGGCTGGGGCCGCCACAGAGAAGGCCCGTCAGATGACAATGTTTAGTCGACGGGACCCGGAAAAGGCCAACTCTCTGGGACCTTATCGGCCACTGGGATTCATGAGGCAGAAGACGGTTCCGGAGGTATTCTGGTCCGATGCCATGTAGGGGCTTTAAAGGTCATTACTTTGAATTGTGACCGGAAACTGATCAGCAGCCAATGCAAGTTACGGAGTGTTGGAGAGACGTGGGTGAACCTAGGTAACCCCTGACGCATTCTGCACGATCTGAAGTTTCTGAACACTTTTCAAAGGTAGCCCCATGTAGTGAACGTTGCAGTAGTCGAACCTCGAGGTGATGAGGGCATGAGCAACTGTGAGCAATGACTCCCTGTCCAAATAGGGCTGCAACTGGTGCACCAGGCGAATCTGGGCAAATGCCCTCCTTGCCACAGCTGAAAGATGATGTTCTAATGTTAGCTGTGGATCAAAGAGGATGCACAAGTTGTGGACCCTCTCTGAGGGGGCAATAATCCCCCCCCAGGGTAATGGACGGACAGATGGAATTGTCCTTGGGAGGCAAAACCCACAGCCACTCCATCTTGTCAGGGTTGAGTTTGAGCTTGTTGATACCCATCCAGACCCCAACAGCCTCCAGGCACCGGCACATCACTTCCACTGTTCACTGACTGGACATGGGGTGGAGATGTATAACTGGGTATCATCAGCATACTGATGATACCTCACCCAATGCCTTTGGACGATCTCACCCAGCAGTTTCATGTAGATATTAAATAGCGGGGGGAGAGGTCCGGCCCCTGAGGCACCCCACAAGGTAGAGGCCTAGGGGTCAACCTCTGACCCCCCACTAACACTGACTGCGACTGACTGGAGAGGTAGGAGAACCACTGAAGAACAGTACCTCCCACTCCCAACCCCTCCAGCCGGCGCAGAAGGATACCATGGTCGATGGTATCGAAAGCCGCTGAGAGGTCAAGAAGCACCAGGACAGAGGATAAACCCCTGTCCCAGGCCCGCCAGAGATCGTCCATCAGCGCGACCAAAGCAGTTTCCCTGCTGTAGCCAGGCCTGAATCCTGACTGCTGAGGGCCTAGATAATTGGCTTCCTCCAAGGACAGCTGCAACCCCTCCGCGGCACTAGACCCCGTAGAGCTCCATGGTTCAATGAGGAGCTCCGGGAGTTGAAATGACAGAAGAGACGTCTGGAGAAGCGATGGAGGAAGAATAAGTCCAGTCAAGAGCCTCCGCTGCAGCCTTGTTCCAGACCTCAGCAAGAGACTCTGCCGAACTGTGGACGATATGGAACAAATGCTGTCAAAGCCAGAATTTAAAAATCAACAGATGATCCAAAGTGTAGACTCTGTAAAGAAACAGATGAAACAATCAATCACATACTCAGCTGCTGCAAAAAGATCGCACAGATTGACTACAAGCATAGACATGATGCTGTGGCACAGATGATCCACTGGCACTTGTGCCGGAACTACCATTTACCTGTGGCAAAGAACTGGTGGGATCATAAGCCCAAAAAAGTAGTCAAAAAAGAGCAAGCAAAACTACTGTGGGACTTCCGACTTCAGACTGACCAAATTCGGAAGCATAACACACCAGACATTGTGATCGTGGAGAAAAAGAAAGTATGGATCATTGACATTGCAATCCCAGGAGACAGCAGAATTGAGGAGAAGCAGCTAGAGAAATTAGTGAAATACGAAGATCTAAAAATTGAGCTGCAACGACTCTGGCATAAGCCAGTGAAAGTGGTCTCACTGGTACTTGGCACGCTGGGCGCAGTGCCAAAGGTTCTCGGCGGACATTTGAAAATCATCGGAATTGACAAAATCTCCATCTGTCAATTGCAAAAGGCCGCTTTACTGGGATCGGCAAACATAATTCGCCACTACATCACGCAGTCTTAGGTGCTTGGGAAGCGCCCTACTGATGATGAAATACGAAATCCAGCATAGTGATCTCGTTTGCTGTGATGTAGTGACATAATAATAATAATAATAATAATAATAATAATAATAATAATAGTAGTAGTAGTAGTAGTAGTAGTAGCAGCAGCAGCAGCAGTAGCAGTAGCAGTAGTAATACTGTAAAAGAGTTGGAAGGAATCTTGAAGATCTTCTAGTCCCTCTGTTTAGTAAGAAACCCTACACTATTTCAGAGAAATGGTCATCCAACTTCTTAAAAACTTCCAATATTGGGGTATCTACAACTTTTGAAAAAAAGTTATTCCAATGATTAATTGTTCTAACTGTTAGAAAAAATGTTCATAGTTTTAAGTTGCTTCTACCTTTGTTTAATTTGTACTCATTGCTTCTTGTTTTACCCTGAGATCTTTTTGAAAATAGTTTTACTATCTCTTCTTTGTGGCAACTTCTGAGATATCAGAAGACTAATATCATGTCTCCCAAGTCTTTCTTTTCATTAAATTAAAAAAAGATATGTCCAGTTCCTGCAATCATTCTTTATATGTTTTAGACAGTAATCTAATTATCATTGTTACTCTTTTTTGCACTCTTTCTAAAGTCTCAACATTCTTTTTACATCATGGTGACAAAAACTAAATGAAGTTTTATTAACATTTCAGCAATTTTCTTATAATGCTGTTAACATGTTTTCTCATTCTCATTATGTGTGTTAGTAAGTTAATCATTTCATGGAACTTACTTAGTACCTAGGACTGATGTTAATCCTATCACTCTTAAGCAAACTTTTTCAGAAGGTTTTACCTTACCAAGACTTCTATGTTGATTGTGTTAATTAGTGTTTTATCTTGTAGTCACTCTTTACTGAGCTATTTTAAAGCCATCTATTTTTTTTAATGCTAAAAGTCTTACTCAATGTTGTGGTGTTTCTCTATCAAAAGCATAATACATTTATTTTATTTTTTAAAAATATTTATTTTGACATAGACATGCCTGAACAAATATTTAAAAAACATTGGACAATGTGTAGCATTTCTATTTTTTATAGTAATTTGTTTACAGTATATTATTGTTGCTATTGTTTTATACATTTTATACATTATATCATACATAGATCTTATTTAAGTACTGTATCTCCCTTGTTGAATTTTTAACTGGTCCTCTTTTTTTTAGATCCAAAATTTTATTTTGGTTGACTATGTATGTGTATTTTTTTTTCTCAACCAACAATAAAACCTATTTTAACATTTGTAATATTCTGACTAATCTTTATCTTTTATCTCCATTGCTAATTTATCCATTTCTGCATAAGGCATTATTTTTTTCAATTAAGTCTTCTTCAGTTGGTATACTTTTACTTTTCCAATGCTGTGCAAAAGTAAATCTTGCTTCTGTTATTATATGTAAGATTAAATATGTTTGGCATTTTTCATATTTTTCATGTGTTATTCCCAATTTAAAAAATCAGTTTTTTCCCCCTTCTCTTTTCCTTTCTAATATTCCTCCCAATATTCCTCATTCTAGTATTAAACCCTCAAGGAGAATTATTTACAATCTAATTATTTATGGCAAATGGATGTAACTCATATCTCTCAATTATCTCCTTGGAGGTATAATATTTTTGTGGAATACTTATTCTGGTATTTTTGAGGCAAACTCCTCAGCATGGAGAAACCTCTTCTCCTGTTATCTCACTTCTCCATTTCTGCTCTTGGAGGATCATATTTTCTTCAAACTGATAATGCTTCTGTTTACATTTCTATTTTTTTCTTGATTTTTGTTCTACATGGAACATTGTTGTTACTCATGGTATTTTCTATAATTTGAATAATCAAGCAATTGTGGAACGATCTCATGCCATTTTCAAACAATATTTAGAAAAACAATTAAAAGGAGTGAAAATCCATATTCTATGTCTTGCAAATATTCAACAAGAAGTTTGTATAAAGTTCTACTCACTCTTAATCAAAGTAAGTATAAAGTTTTATTCATTCTTAATCAATTTAATATTTATTTTTTATTTAAAATTAATATTTATTTTCAAAATTTAATTGCTTATGAGCATAATTTAAGACACCAAGAACTGTTGCTTAGATCATTGGTTTATTATCAAGCTCTACCGGATAAACCTTGGTTAGTGCCCATATCATTAATAACCTGGGGAAAAGGGGTGGGTTTTTTTGTAATTGTGTTTACTCCTACAGGTATGGTGTGGTATCAGAGTTCCAGCAATCCAGGAAACACATTGCTTTCCTCATCAAGTATGTACCCTTGAGCACACAATGTAATATGGGGAGCAGTAAAGAAGACATCAAAGGCTCAGCAGATCCTACGGGAACAGAACAAACCAGAAACTATCTAGAATTTATGCTGTGCCTTCCATGCAATCATCGTTGTAAATTTACTTCTCATTATTTGTGTTGTGTACAATATAAATCTTGAATTGTAACCCAGGATTTGTGGACATATCTAGAAAAACAAATGAATGTCTCTAAATGAAGTTGCAGATATGCATATGCTGCTTGATAATTGTTTGATTCATGTTTGTATTATTCTTTCTACATTTCTTAGGGAAACTTCACTAAATATGTTTTTAAATTCATTATGAACACTCTACAAGTTGAGAGCCTATCACTAGAATTCTTCCTGTTCACACTACCACTTTCTTTATACCTTATGTTGTTAGTGAAAATAATATTACATGTGCTAAGATTAAGAATTTTATCACTCTTTTGCTACGCCTATTTGTATGTACACAATAATTTCTTAATGGAATTGCTCTCATATATTCTATTTATGTACATATTATATTTCCTGCTGATAAGTTTTTTACATGTGGCCAACAGACTTTTAATTACATTCCTGCTAATTTGTCTGACACCCAATGTTGTTTAAGTCATCTAACTGTGGTCTTACCTACAGAAGAGGATATCATTCACCGTTTCAAAAGATCTTGTATAGCTCTTGATGAAACATGTGACAGCAAAGTTTTTCTTCTCTTAACTAGGCTGAATAAATTTATCCATATTTGGTGTGGCTGCTCTTTGGCCAAAGACTATCAACATTTTTAGCTATTGCAGCATTAAATCAAGAGCAGATTGGGCTTTGACATGTAATCTTGGACAATAGAGCTGATGTAGAATTTTTATTGTTAGTACTTCACTTGCATTGTGAATGTTGTTTTATACTTATTTGCTTTTGCTGCTTTGTGCAATGTCTACCTTCTATTATTTCTTATTGTACCCCTAATGTTTATGATTTATGAATCTGAATAGGATATTACCTTAAATAAAACAGAAAAAATGAAATGTAAATTATTATCAATTATTGCAATAATATGCACACATATATTGCCAATAAAACATTTCATTATTCTGAATAATTTAAAGCATAAAAATTATACTTTACATAGGATGCACGCTGTTGTATTATATAAGCAACTGCAACAATATGGCTAAATTAATAATGTTTATGATGATGAAATCTGAGTGTGATAATATTTCCTTTAATTAATTTTTTTAAAAAAGAGTGAAATGTGGGTTAACTTTCCATTTCTGCATAAATGTGAATGCCTCCTGCAGAGGTGAGGAGGTTAAACCTGCATGCCTGGTCAAAAGGTAATTCACCTCTTCTGATCAAAAGTGAAACCAACCATAATTGGATTAAGAAGCTATGTGCTTGAGACAACCCACCCATTTGATTAGTTTAATTAAGGAAATCCTTTTGTTTGTCTAGAGCAGTGTTTCCCAACCTTGGCCACTTGAAGATATCTGTACGTCAACTCCCAGAATTCCCCAGCTAGCATTCGCTGGCTGGGGAATTCTGGGAGTTGAAGTCCAAATATCTTCAAGTGGCCAAGGTTGGGAAACACTGGTCTAGAGCAAAGACAAATTAAGGTGTTCTTCTATTTGTTTTAGCCATCCTGCTGACTGGATTATATTTTGCTTGCTGTACGTGACAAATTAATCATTTCCATTGTAACTAAGAGTTAATGTTTTATATTTGTATACACAAGAACATCTTATAAATAATAAACTGCTAGTTCAAGAGAGACAGCATCATCCCAGGGAGAGAGAGAGAGAGCTTCTCAACATTAGACAGCTCTACTCAGCCCAGAGAGATATTTCCAACATGGACAAAGCATTCTAGAAACTGTGTGTCTGTGTCTGTGATTTTTACATCTCTACAGATTTAGCAAGTTGAGAAAAAAATAACATTCGATTTTACTGTTTAATTAATTTTTGCATTAATTGATTGATATAATTAAACTAATAAATGGCACAATCCTAGCTATATTTATTTATCAGTAAGTCCCATGGAATTTAATTGAATTCATTAATATGTTATGTATGTGCAACTTAAAACTGGCAATCTAATAAAAATCCTAATGCTTAATAAAGGCAATAGAAATTCTTCCAACATGCTTCATGAGGAAAAAGATTTATGGTACAAAATATTTTTATCAATTTCAAAATAAAAACTGTTAATAAGAGCTTTAAGGATGGGCTCTGGAGTTCACTGGAATACAGTGTTATTCTTATCTTTATGATCTTTGCTTTCAAGCTAAACATGTTTTATTCCAGGCCTGGAATAAACTATGAAAACATAGCAAAGCAGATGCCAAATTGTCACAACACAAATATGTTTTAATTTCCTAAAGTTTTATGATTTTTTTTTTGTTAAAATACAAATTCATATAGGAGCATTTAAAAATCAATATTTTAAACTAAGTTTTAAAGATTACTACTTACAGCACATTATATTTGAAATGTGGTGGGCTGGCAGTTGCATCGGGGTTGGAAGACATGTCCCTGGCAGATTTTGCCAGCATGGAGAGACAGCGATCTCATATGGATGCACGAGATTGCCCAGCGGCCCCTGTGCCAATGGCGCAGGAATGGAGGAAACTGGGGGCGTGCCGGCACACCCATATATAAAGGCCAGCATGCTGCCCAAGCCCTCCTTTTCTCTGACATGGACACAGTGCCCTTCAGCAGATCTAGTGGCCACAAGGGTGAGCACATGGCGAGGAACGAGTCAGAATCTGACACATCTCAGGCCAGGCGAGTATACCAGACGGGGGAGGATTAAGGAAAGGCGTTGGGATGCCAGTACAGCTTATTTGAAAGCTTTGTGGTGCCTTCCCCTCACATCGCCTTAAGGCAAGTGGTTGACTAGAGTTCTTCCCCATGGTAGTCACTGTAGAGATATGGGGTGACAGGTTTGCTGACAGGACAGTCCAGGCAGTGGTCCATATAATTAACACTCTATCATCCAAGAATGAACACGTTATACATTTGGTTCACCTTTTGTTAGGAGGTGTCTTACACTCAACACTTTGTGGTGCGCCATGTCCTTGGAGTGGACAATGGCATGGCTGATGCATTTTCATGTGGACAGTTGGCCAGGTTCCAGAGGCTGGCACCAGGAGTGAAGGACACATCGGTGGGAGTGCCCCAGCATTTATGGAGCCTTGGATGACAGAGGTAAACAGGGCAGTGAACATGTCAGTGGCACCAAGCATGTGGAGCACATATCAAAGAACAAGGAGTTCTAGGCATTTAGGCAGGAGAAGAGATACAAGCCACACTGGTCCATCCCAGTGGAGCATCTGCTCGAATATTGCGTGGTAAGCCATCAAAAGGGATTACCAGCATGGACGATAAGAGGCAAGTTGGCGGGTCTCACATTTATTGCCAAAGCAGACGGCTTTAACAACAGCTCAGAAGATTTCAGGGTTTGAAGAATGCTAGAAGGATGGAGCAAGGAATGTGCCCACGGGAGGTATGATTATAAGAAACCATTATCCATCCACCAGCTAACGGACATCTGTGGCCAGTGGAGAAGGCTCTGCTCCTCACTTTACGAGGCCACACTTTTTCATGCGGTGATCACAATCTATTTTTTTGGCACCTTCTGTATTAACAAATTTCTTGCCGCATCCTGCGGGAACAGCTCTCAGTGAGTGCTACAGGAAAGGGACTTGTCAATTGACAGAGAAGGGATCCACCTGCACCTTAGGAGGTCCAAGACCGATCAGAGGAGTAGTGGAGTGACAGTCAACTTAGCCCACGCATCAAACACCAGAATATGCCCAGTAATGGCCCTGGTGCTATTTAGACACATTAGGGGACCAGCTGCTGACTACTTGTTTAGCCACCAGGACGGCTTACCTCTCACAAAATACAAGTTCTGGACAGTCACAGGAAGAGCTCTGTGCGAAATTGGAGGAAACCCTCAACTTTATGGGACACAATCTTTCAGGATAGGAGTGGCAACCACTGCAGCAGTATCCAGCTTTCCAGTGGAACAGATACAGTCAATTGGCAGATGGAAGTTGAGTGCATTTCGGAATTATATTCAGACACCTGAGTAAGTGAATGTCAGGGTACTAGATTGACACTGCTTTGTTTCTGCCTTTTTCAGATCATGGTCTTGCCTTGCCTTTTCCAGATCATTGCTTGGGGGAGAAGCCCATTGTATTGATTTGAGACCACAGCATGGTGTTCTGGGCTGGAAGAAGAGCTGCGAAGTCATCCATGGGGACGCAGCTGACACTGAGTTGATGGGCCAAAATGAAGTGGCTTGGACAGAGAGGCTTATGCTAGGATGGACTTCTCCCATTGTTATTTGGCAGGAGCCAGGCTGAGGCTGGGCCCATTGGGCTGGTGTTGCACCTTGGTGGCAATGATCTTGGTGTTTTGAAGGGCCTGGCCTTGGTACGTCAAGCATTTGAAGACCTAAGGGTCATACGGGGGCACTGACCTGACACACAACTGGTGTGGTCTGACATCCTTCCGTGAAAGGTGTGGCAATATGCTTTGAATCCCAAACAGTAGACAGGGCCAGGAAATGGATTAACAAGACAGTGGGCAAGAGAGTCCGGTACCTAAGACGTAGAGTCATCCACCACCCTGGAATCCGTATAAGTATACAATATCTCTCCAGGGCAATGCAATTCATTTATCAGATGTTGTCAATGACATATTTCTCACGGACCTGTAGAGGTGCCTGCAAGAGCTGGTACAGGCTTGGGGGGGGGGGAATCTGGGGGCCAAATGCTGTTCCCCTCCCATTTACTATACACTTGTTACCCTACGAGTCCTTTTAGACCTGGAGTATAAAAAGGTTGGTTCTAGCTACTGGAATTCTCTTTTTGAATACTTTTTTCCACTAGTATACTAATTTGAACATTTCTGAACACAATGAAATGAAAATTGAAGTGAAAAAATAATGCTTATTTGTTTATTTTGCTCATCAAACCTCTCCCCCATCCTGTTTTTGTGAAATTTTGTTCATTTTCATCTAGATTAGGCTGCAAAATCTTACTTTTATGACCATCTTTGATATTGGGAAACTAATTTGAACATTTCTGAACATAATGAAATGAAAATTGAAATGAAAAAATTGATGCTTATTTGTTTATTTTGCTCAGAAAAGAGCCTTTCCCCCATTTTTGTGCAATTTTGTTTATTTTTATCTAGATTATCCTGCCAAATCAGAATTTTTTGACCATCTTTGGCATTGGCATACTAATTTGAACATTTCTGAACATAATGAAATGAAAATTGAAATGAGAAAAAATTATGTTCGCAAAGATTATACACTTGTGCTCCTCTGGATCCTTTTAGACCCAAAGTATAGCTACTAGAATGGGGTTTTTTGAATACTTTTTTCACTATTACACTAATTTGAACATCCCTGATCACAAACAAATGAAAAATGAAATGAAAAAAAAAGGATTTTGCAGGCTAATCTATCTATAAATTGAAATAATTGCACACAGCCAGGGGGGCAGTCCTTTCTCAGCAAAATAAACAAATAAGCAATATTTTTTTCATTTCATTGTGTTCAGAAATGTTCAAATTAGTATACTAGCAAAAAGAGTATTTTAAAAAACCATTCCAGTAGCTAGAACCAACCTTTTTTACTCTGGGTCGCATATGACTCAGAGGACTCCAAGTGTTTAAAACTTTTTTTTTCAATTTCATTATGTTCAGAAATGTTCAAATTAGTATGCCAATGCCAAAGATGGTCAAAAAATTCTGATTTGGCAGGCTATTCTATCTATAAATTGAAAAAAGTGCACACAGCCGTGAGGGGGAGGCCCTTTTCTGAGAAAAATAAACAAATAAGCATCAATTTTTTCATTTCAATTTTCATATCATTGTGTTAAGAAATGTTCAAATTAGTATTTCAATGCCAAAGATGGTTTAAAAAGTAAGATTTTGTAGCGTAATCTAGATGAAAATGAACAAAATTTCACAAAAATGGGGGGGGGGGCTTTTCTAAGAAAAATAAACAAATAAGCATTAATTTTTTCATTTCAATTTTCATATCATTGTATTCAGAAATGTTCAAATTAGTATAACTAGTGAAAAAAGTATTCAAACAGACCATTCCAGTAGCTAGAACCAACCCTTTTATACTCCGGGTCTAAAAGGACCCGGAGGGTAATATTGGTAACTTTTTTTGCCCAGCAAAAATTATACCTCCCCCCCCAAAAAAACCCACCACCCTTAGAAAGAACTCCTCAAATGAGACAAAGTCATAGAATTTCAAGTTTCAGATATACAGGGAAAAATTTTTACAGGGTCTCAAACTTCATTTCAGGTCCTTTTAGACCCGAGGGGAACAGCAGGGATAGAGATTTGACCTCCTGCTGTGGCAGAAAGGAGTGGAAATTGGTGTCAGTAGAAACTGCATGTTCTCCTTTTGGCCATCTTTTGGAAGGTGATGGGCTGCTGGTCTCCAGAAACTCAAGGCCTACCTGGCTCGATTGATAGGGGGACTGCCCTTGGATCTTACAAATTCCAATTTCAGAATGGGGACATGGGGGGGTGAGCCCTCCCACATGCCTGGGGGCATGGCAGAGAGCAAGGGAAGGGTAGTGATAACTTCCCCCTGCTCAGCAAGGAGCTATGCCCATAGTTGCCCAGGAAGATTACTGAGAGGAAATTCCACCACATTTAGCGGCCTATGCAGGTCTTTGATAATTATATAAATAAAGTGACCCATAATACCAAGGTCTTGAATCCGTGGGTTGATTTCCACACTTGACACAATAAACTAATGCTATTATGGCCCAACTAATTGGGCTAGGCTGGATGGCAGATTGTTGGATTTCTATGTGATTTATGGTTATTGGAGATGTTCTTCACTTCATCCAGCAGAGCCTGTTCATAGCACAACCGTGCTTCTATGTTATATTGGGTACAAATACAATTACTCCAATATAAAACTTATGGTTCTATTTCTTCTTTTATCATTGAACAGGTTTCATATTACACAAATAAACAGCTTGACAGTATAACTATATTTCTGTATTCATCTGCTCTCTATGATGCAAATTCACCAACAGTCAGCATACGAATCCCCAATAATTCTAATCTTCCAACTACCATAGTTGGCCACATGCCTGTATGCAAATTATCTCTCTCTCAACATTCCACCCCCCCCTTTTCCATGCTATATGCTAACATAGATCTCTAGAGAATGCTGAGTATAAATAGAGTGAAAGCAAAACTCCCAAAGGCAATAGTACACCACTCCTCTATTGTTGCCCCAAACCCCCACTTTTCACAAAATCATCAGGAGCAAGTTCAACTTCAAGACTAATCCAGATAGAAGATATTTAAGTGATTTTTTTAAAAAAAATAAAAGGACCTCCAAGTATTCCTTAATGTTTTTAATAGGAAACTTTGCATAAGAAAGATTTTAAATACTAAAATGACATCTAGGTCAGAAAAGAACAAAACCTAAGAAGGAAAAAATAAAAAAGAGTTATACAGGGAAAAATGAAAGAAGATACCAAGTAATGTGAAATAACTCCTTTGTCTGATTTCTGTATTCCTATAATATACTGTAATACTATGATAAATATTTAAGAAATGGATATTTTAAAGCATGGATTTATTAATACTTGTGGTTTTTAGTTTGCTGATTTTTAAGTTTTAATAGTAATAGATTTTGGTTTTTTTTTATTATTAATTTCTTTTAATAAAAAAGCAGGGAATTTTTTTCTATTAATTAGGAAAAAAATTGTATAAGGGTTTTTAGTTTCTTAGAAGAATGTATAAGAAGGAGGAGTAGGCATGACAGCCTATCGGGATTTATAAGAGGATAATGATAAATTGAAATATAAAATAACAGAATATCATAGTGGGAAGGGAACCTATTCTGCCCCAGCACCGAGCCCTAAATAATTACGCAACAATTTGTCTTGGGTGACATCTGTGCTCAGGCATGAAAATGTCTCAGACACTATAGTTTTCCGCCCACACCAAAAAACAAATAGAGGGAATATTTGCTGCAACTGGTGCACCAGGTGAAGCTGGGAAAACTCCCACAGCCAAAAGATGATGTTCCAAAGTCAGCTGTGGATCGAGGAGGATGCCCAAGTTGTGGACCCTCTCTGAGGAGGCCAATAGTCCCCCCTCCCTAGGGTGATGGACAGACAGATGGAATTGTCCCTGGGAGGCAAGACCCACAGCCACTCCATCTTATCAGGATTGAGTTTGAGTCTGTTAGCAATCATCCACACCCTAATAGCCTCCAGACACTGGCACATCACTTCCACTGCTTCACCAAGTGGACATGGGGTGGAGATATATAACTGGGTGTCATCAGCATACTGATGACAACTCACCCCATGCCCTCAGATGATCTCACCCAGAGGTTCATGTAGATATTGAACAGCTGGGGGGAGAGGACCGATCCCCAAGGCACTCCACAAGGGAGAGACCTAGGAGTTGACCTCTGAATCCCTCCCACTAACACCGACTGCAACCAATCAGAGAGGTAGGAGGAGAACCACCATAAGACAGCGTCTCTCACTCCCAACCCCTCCAGTCGGTGCAGAAGGATACCATGGTATCGAAAGCCGCTGAGAGGTCAAGGAGCACCATGATAGTCAGCGCAACCAAAGCAGTTTCCATCCTGTAGCTGGGCCTGAATCCTGATTGCTGAGGGCTTAGATAATCGGCTTCATCCAAGGACTGTTAGAGCTGGAGCAACATCACCTTCTCAACAACTTTCCCCAAAAAGGGAAGGCTGGAGACAGGACAATAGTTGTTAAATACAGCTGGATCAAGGAAAGGCTTCTTGAGGAGGGGGCACACTAGTGCCTCCTTATAGGGAGCCAGAAAGGACCCCTCCCTCAACAAAGCATTGGTAATCTCCTGGACCCAGCTCTGTGTCACCCCCCTGTTAGTCGAAACCAGCCAGGAGGGACATGGGTCCAATAAACAGGTGGCGGAACTCATACTCCAATGGCCTTGTCCACTTCATCATGTGTTACCAGGTCACACTCCCTTCATACAGATGGACTAGGACATGCCCCTGTTATCTTGACTGACTCATTGTCAGCCAACACTGCATTCCAATTGGAGTCAAGGTCTGTCCAGATATGAGCGATTTTATCTGCAAAAAACTTGCTAAAGTCCTCAGTACTACCTTGCAAGAGTTCGTCAGTGAGTCACCCTAAACAGGGCAGCTGCATGGGATTCCGCAGATGCAATCAGGGCAACATTATATGAGCATCCTGTCGACCTGATCACCACTTTGTAAATCTCCATATGAGCTTTTACATGTGCTCGGTCAGATTCGGATCTGTTTTTCCTCCAATGCTTCTTTAGACCTCTCTTATGGCGTTTCATCCCCCAGAATTCTTCAGTAAACCAAGGAGATCTCCAGTGTCTGTTGGCACAGAGAGGTCGCAAAGGCGCACTTCGGTCTAGAGTCTCCATCGCAGCCATATTCCAGGCTGCAGCAAGAGACTCTGCTAAACTGTGTAGAAGCAAATCAGGCAAAACCCCAAGCACCTTTTGAAAACCTTCTGGATCCATCAGGTGTCTGGGGCAGAACCTCCTAATCAATTCCGCCTCCCTGCAGGGGAGGATTGGAGCCTTAAAATCAAGCCGCAATAGAAAATGATCTGACCATGACAAAGGCAAGATATCTAAACCCCTTAATTTCAGATTACTACTCAACTGCTCTTAGAGCATATCCCCCTTTGTGAGTCGGGCTCTGAACTACTTGGGTCTGGTCCATGGAATAGTAATTTAGCTTGGCATGAGTAACTCAGAAACAAACAGCGGTCTGGTAGGGAAAAAAGAGAAAAAAGATACATAAAAACCTTGCAGCAATAATGGCTCCTCCTCAGTCACTAAATGTTAAAGCCGGGTGTTAACTAACTCAAGGGAAAAAAGTTAGGAGGCAGCTTTGCATAAAAATAGCTGTTTATTGTTTATTCAAGGCCTCAGCTAAAACAGTTAACAACAGAACTAAGGCTGACAAGCTTCCTTATTTATGGGGAAGCTGTAGGGGAAAGACGAATAAAAACTATCCAGGTCTACCACACAGTGGAAGCAGCCAGGGCAGTTAAGCCAGGATTCAACATGTATAATGCATAACAAAATCTAACATACTGAACCATTTTATGAGTTTCATAGTACATTAATTTATTATAGATGGTCTAAATTGTATTAATTGCAAGGTCTAATTGCATTATTTGGTTGTTTGTTTGTTTGTTTATCTGACTTCTATGCCACCCAATCCCGAAGGACTCATTGCGGCTTACAAAATAATAGTACAAATGCAAAAGATATAAAGATATTAATTAGAATATCAATTTAGTCAAACCTGGCCCAGCATACACATTCACAGCAATTTCGTGATCCAAATAACTCTCCATGTATTGATTATAAGAGTAACATCATTGGTTTCGGCAACAAACATAATATGTGCGATAGCACAGCAAAATGACACACACACTTTTAACTGTTAAAAGAGATAATTGCCAAAGCTGATACTACCACATCTGTAGTTCCAAATCTAGTAAAACAAATCAAGAGCAATTTTGATTACTGAAAAGGTCATCAACAAAAAACATTTATCCATATGCAGGCATAAGAATCATCTTATTTGTGAAAACTTTCTTCTCTGGCTTCAAATGCATGTATTGCCTCCCCCCCCCCAAACAACAACAACAACAGATCAAAATGGTTCAATTTGATTGAATTTTACAGGAAAGTCTCAATTTACTACAATAGACTGAACATGCAATGGAAAAAAACTTTGTGGCAAGTTATTTGTGTATAATATGTCATTATGCATATGATGCAAATAAATAATGCTGTTACACAAGCAACAAAAATATTTAATTTATGTATTTTTAATCAAAATTTGGGAATAATAGAAATCTTCTTCCACTTACTCAAAAGTTACATTGAATATGGTTTTGCAACTGTATTATCTGAAATGAATGTATTACTAATTTGGAAAATTAGCAGAACTTACTTTTTCAGCACCTGCATGTCATACAAGTTCATTCAGTCCAGAGTTTTTGTGTGATTGTTTCTGTGCATGTTTTGTGTGTGGTGGCTACTTTTTTTTTCTTTTACAAAATTTCTGAAGGACAA
Organism: Erythrolamprus reginae; assembly: GCF_031021105.1. Lineage (NCBI taxonomy): Eukaryota > Metazoa > Chordata > Lepidosauria > Squamata > Dipsadidae > Erythrolamprus > Erythrolamprus reginae. The sequence goes on from NC_091963.1 coordinate 65,158,499, forward strand.
GTGGTCCAAACTAAATCTCATCCATTGTACTAATCAGTATAGATCAGAAACTCTTGAAACTTCCTCCGCTTCACAAAGAAATTGATAGAAAAAAATAATAGTATTTATTATTTCTCAAAATACTTTTTAAATATTTTATTTAATGCTATACAGCTAAGAAAGGTTGATACCAAAAGATATAATTAAGTACAAACTATCTTTCAATCGAAATTTTACCTGAAAATTGCCTTCACAAACTATTAATTTAGTTCAATCTCCCACACTACGATGTTTGAAGATGATTGTAAATTTATATCTGAGAATTGAAAACTGTAATAATTCTGATAATTATTTAACATACGATTTTATTTATTGCTTATTTATTTGTTCTGCTTTGTCTTAGCAACCTCCAATATCTGTTTAGATATTATTATTATGGCTTGGCATACAAAAAACCAAAAAACCAACCCAAAAGACAGAAATTAGTGTCTGATTTATACTTATAAACAAAATATTGAGATTGTAATTTTCCACTTGGATACACTCATTGACATTATGTGGATATCAGTGAGATATAAGAGCACATAACTGCTGCCTGAAATGTCACAGACCTGCATCTGATAGAAGCAAAAGCAGGTGTCACCTTATAATAATGAGATACAAATACAGAGATAAATATTTCTTAATGTTTTCATATAATATTTTTTAATCAGAGAGCAAATATGCTAAATGCTTGAGCTGAGAAAAGCTATGTATAGATTGCTCATTAGTGCTCTGATCAAAGTAGCAAACAGCAGTTTAATTCTCAGACAGTTAAGAAAGCATTGTATAGATTTGTAGACAATTATATATTCTGCATTGTTTTCGGTATTGATTTATTGCTCAATTAATGTAGCAGCCTTCTAGCAAGCCTTCTTTTTAAAGTTTGTTTCACTGTACATTTTGGTGCCCTATATCCTGCAATATTTTTGTACTCAAAGTCAAACACTCATATGGAGATACTGCATTTAATAGATAATTATACATATAAAAATTCAGACATCAAAAGCTACAGCATTTCACTCAAAATTATAAATACACATCAGAAAATTCAAGAAACTTTATTTCACACATGGTACATACAGGAGTAATTATAAACTGAATTTCGCAGAGCGACCCTACACAAATGTTATCTATCTGCCTATCTATCTATCTATCTATCTATCTATCTATCTATCTATCTATCTATCTATCGTCCGTCCGTCCGTCCGTCCGTCCATCCATCCATCTATCTATCTATTTATGGATTTCTATGTCAGAGAGGCTTACAACACATAAAAACAGTAAATTACAACAGCATAGATCCAATTAAATTAAAAATTAAATAATTATCTAAGATCCCAATTATTAAAATCAATCACACCCATTTATATAAAGATCATACAGACATTTGTTGGCTGGGGCCAAGATCTAATCAGCCCAAGCCTAATGACATAAATGAGTCTTAAGACTCTTATAAAAGGCAAGAAGGGTGGGGGCAGTATGAATCTGCGGGGGGGGGGGGCCTGCTACTTCTGATTATTATTTTAAAAAGAAAATGACCATTCAATCTTGGGTCCTCATATCACCATATCTACTTACGATTCTATCAAACTAATTTTGATAGCACTAAAACAATTTCTTAGTTTAACTAAAAACAATTGGACTGTCTTTGTTACTGTTGCTGATGATTTTACTTACATCTCAATAATCGTAAGGCCAGTAAAATATATAATAAAATTAATTTTTCATTATAAAATATTATTTGTCCAAAGGTCCATGCATGTTCTTGCCATATTTATAACATTTAACCATGTGTTCAGTGAAAGAATGTAACATTTAAAAATTATAATCTATACCAAGACAGGTAAATATATTAATTCCTATTTATTTTAGTGGAAGCTAATTTTCTGTTTTAAATTCTTCTAGTGAAATAAATATGTGCAACAGTTGAGTACATCATTCTCCTGCTTAGTTACATGAGTACAATCTAAATGTGATATTAAGAGATTCATGATCACATTGCTGATTTTGATTAATTGTTACATTTATTGGGTAGGGTTTGCATTTATGAAATTATAAAATATTTAATTTTCCCCCATTGGGTCATTTTCCAAACCAAATTCATTTCCCATACCTGATATTTGTTCTGCAACGTGAAACTTATAGCGTCTTCAAGCAAAGATGACTTATACTGAATATACTTTAGAGCAGTAGTTCCCAACCTTTTTTTTGGCCATGTCCCACCTAAGCCTCTCTAAAATCCTGATGCTCTCCTCCATGACATACAGTTCTTACTATTCAAAAAGTGAACTCCTACTTACTCAGGGGAAGCCTAGAAGGCTATGAACTTGGTTTAAACAAGATTCCAATTGCCCCGAGAGGGGTGTGGTCAGTGCCGTGGCGAGACGGTTTCTTTGTGCTTGCAGGGGGATGCTGAATCCCCGCTGTTTGGAGATGCTGATTCCTGTCAGATTGACCCGGAACCGACCTGGAGGGGTGTGTGAAAAGGGGTTCTTTGTCTCCTGTCATTTTGGGGGCTGGCATGCCCCACAACAGGCAGAACTGCAACCTCGACCGGCAGTGGGTGAAACAACCTCAGTCACCATAGCCACAGCGACTATGTGCTGGGAAGATAGGATTTAAAGCATTGGGAGTCATCTGGAAGGAAAAGAAACATAAGCTTTTGTACTGGAGGGTGAGAAACCTGTTGGAAAGGATGAGCAATATTGCCAGAGGGGACTTTGATTTGTATTTTTAAAAATCTCTTTTTTCGGAAGTTGGGCGGAAGCGGAAATGGCTGTGGCATTTAAATGAACTTTAAAATTTATTTTAAAACACAAGAACTTTACAAATTGTTTTTATCTGTGGAAGTTGGGAATACAAGACTGGATTTTCAGAATTAGCATAATTTAAGTATAAAAGTGATTATAGAAGCCGGAATTGAAGAATTGGGAGTAACCATAATTGCATATTGATGACATCTGCTGGTGAAGTTGAGACAATATTTGGTTGGACTTGTTGTTCACTGAATTTGTCCTTGATGCAATGAGGCTGGGCAGATTATTTTCCTTTTATAAGTGATAAAGAGAAACTTAAAAACAAATAGAAAGAAAACATCTTGGGCTTGAACTTTATTTGAACTTGGAAAGGGTGAGAAGGAAAAAAGGATATAATCTATTTTGGAAAATTTTGGCTTCTGAATGTTAGAAAGGCTAATTGGAATTTGGATAACACTTTTTGATACATTAACTTTGTAAAAGATGGAAGACATAAGAGACTTGTTCAAAGATATACTTAAAGAGATCCAGGAATGGAAAGAAGAAATCAGAAATGAAAACACCTTTTTTTTATATACTGAAAGCTCACAGCAAGACTGTAATGAAATTGAAGAAGAAAAGAGTCTTCAACAACTGGAATTCAATGAGCAAAAGAGAAATGGAAACAGAAAAGTATCACCAGAGGGACATTCCAAAAAGGAACTGATTAAAGGACACATTAATGAAATAGTGGTTTTTAGAAATGAATTGGAAAATGGTTTGATTGAAGGAGGGGTTGATGGGGTTGATGGTCATATTCTTGATGATTTAAGCACTACTTTAAGCATTAAGAAAATAAAGAATAGATATGACCTGACACCCCGGAAATGGCAGAGTAAGAAAGAAGTCAGAATGGAAATGAAAAAAATTATATATTTGGGTAAAAAGGGAGGCAAGGAGAAAATATATGGGTTTAAATGATAAAAAATAAAAGCCCTGAGGATTGGCAAAGATGGTGTTTTGAGGAGGGATTACAGATTATTAAATATACATTAACTATGAAAAGATGTAGTTAGATTAATTAGGTGTTGTTTTCAAGATATATTTCAAGTTATTAAATTTTATTGAATTGTATTGAAATAGATAGATTTTGATTATTGAAATTATTGGGAAAGACAATGACAATGAAGTGATAAATACTTGAATAATAATTGATTATGATTAATGTTGGGTGAACCCGTCGAAGTTCAGGTAGGTTCGCTGAACCCGAACATGAACCCAAACCCCATTTGCCTGGTGCAAATTATTTCAGCTATTTTCAAGGTGACCCCCCCTGGGAAGGAACATGCCTTTTGGCTCTTAGAAACCATCTCTGCCAAAATTATTTTTATTGATGGGCAGCTGCAGCTATCCAATTGTCAGAATTTAAACCGACCAAACTATACAAAAATATTTACATAAAAATAAACCTAAATATATACATACATACATGGATTTTACAGCTGTCTAGGGGGGAGGTGATGTAGGTGAAAGTGGCAGAGGAGGAGGAGGGGGAGGAGGTGGTGATGGTAGCAAACACTCTAACCACTCACTCAGGTGGTGGCACAGCCACGTCCCGTGGGATCCACGCCTGGTTCATTTTAAGGAATGTAAGTATGTCCACATTGTCTGTGGATAGGCAGATCCTTTTGTCAGTGATGACCACTCCTGCTGTGCTGAACACACAGGCAGGACACTTGCCACAGGGCAGGCCAGCACTTCCCTGGCATAGAGGGCAAGCTCTGGCCATGTGTCCAATTTACCGACCCAAAAATTGAAGGGGTGGAGGCATTACTAAGTACCATGAGGCGCGTGGACGAGTAGTCATCCACCATGCGTGTCACATTCTGCCTTCTGGTATTATGGGCCATCACATCCGATGGTGGGGGGTGTGTGGGATGATGGAATACGTTTTCCCACATTGTGGCCATGTTCACCCTCCCCTGTGAGGTGCTGCCAGTGCCCCTGCTGCATTGGTAACTGCGTCCTCCTCCTCCTCCGCATGCCACCACTGAGCCCTCCAATTCCTGTGGGAACTCTGCCACTAGTGTGTCCACGAGCACACTCTTGTACTCTCTCATTTTGCGCTCTTGCTCGAGTGCTGGGATCAAGAAGGTGAAGTTGTCCTTATAACAGGGATCCAGCAGGGTGGCCACCCAGTAACAGGCAGAGTTGACGATGCAGGCTACCCTGGGGTCATTGCGCAGGCACTGGAGCATGTAGTGGCTCATGTGAGCCAGGCTGCCCTGAGTGAAGGAGAGGTTGTCAGTAAGAGGTCTCTCCTCCTCCTCTTCCTAATGCTCCTCCCTCCAGCCACACTCCATTGATGCCATGAGCTGCACTGGGGGCCGCCCTGCTGCAAGTCCTCCTCCTCCTCCTCCCCCAAAACTCTTCGCTGGCTGGACAGCGGAGTACCTGGCTGCTGTCAGCCCAGCCACCCTGCTGCCTGGGGAAATGGGCCTTCCTCCTCCTCCTCCTCCGCTTCCTCCTGTGACACCATCACATCCTCCCTCATGGCCTGAAGGGTTTTTTCCAGTAGGCAAAGGATGGGGATGGTAGCGCTGATGATGGCATTATCAGCGCTGACCATATCAGTGGCGTACTGGAAGCACTGCAGCATGGCACAAATGTCCCTCATGGAGGCCCAGTCATTGGTGGTAAAGTGCTGTTGGTCTGCACTTCTACAGTTCTACACTTTTGAAGCTGAAACTCCACTATTGCCTGCTGCTGCTCACACACCCTTACCAGCATATGCAGCGTGGAATTCCACCTGGTTGGCAAATCGCATATGAGGCAGTGGGTGGAAAGCCCAAGTTCCTCTGCAGGGAAGACAGGAAGCAGCAGCAGGGTGGGAATGCAAAAGTGCGCACATATGGCATGCACTTTATGCAGCAGCACCGACATGTCTGGATAATGGCCCAGGAACTTCTGCACCACCAAGTTGAGCACATGCACCAGGCAAGGAATGTGCATCAACCCCACTCGGTCCAAGGGTGCCACAAGGTTCCGCCTGTTGTCACACACCACCTTGCCAGATTTCAGGTTCATTGGCAGCAACCACTCGTCTGTCTACCCATGGATGCCAGTCCACATCTCCTGGGCGGTGTGTGGTCTGTTGCCCAAGCAGATGAGTTTTAGCACCACCTGGCCGTGCTCAAATCGGTGGTTGCTGCGCTGCACTTACTGCATGTGGAGGGTGAAGAGGAGGAAGCAGAGTAGTAGTAGGAGGCAATAGGAGGCACCGACTGATGTCCAGCAATCCTGGGTGGTGGAAGGATATGTGCTAAATTTTTTCCCGCCTCATTCCCAGCTGCCACTACATTCACCCAGTGGGCAGTGAGAGAGATGTACCGGCCCTGGCCATGTGGTGATGTGGACACGGGAACTGACAGCATTGCGCAGTGTACACCTAACTTTCTCCACTACATGTTGGGGCAGGGCAGGGATGGCCTGGTGTGAAAAGTAGTAGCGGCTGGGAACAGCATACTGTGGGACAGCCACTTCCATAAAATTTTTGAAGCTTTCTGTCTCGACCAGGTGTTAGGGGAGCATTTCAAATGTCAGCAGCTTTGAAATGCTGGCATTAAGGGCCTGGGCTTGTGGGTGAGATGGGCCGAACGTCCACTTTTTCTCCAAAGTTTGAGGGATGGACAGCTGAAAGCTTCCTTGGGACGGTATGGACAGACTTGGCGATGGTGGTGGTGTGGTGGTGGAGGAGGAGGAGGTGGTGTTGGTGGTGATCCTACATTGTCCCTTTGGGGAGAGATAGGTGGTCTTGTTGTTGGGGAGGTCGTGGCAGGGGCTGAGGCAGCCAAAGCAGAAGAGGAAGACCCAGGCGTTTGAACACTTTTAAGGTATTGCTGCCACCAAAGCTCATGTTTTGTATTCAGGTGCCTTGTCATGCAGGTGGTGCTGAGATTATTAACACCTCTCCCTCGCTTCAGGGACTGGTGACAGAGCGTGCAAATAATCTTTGTCTTGTCTTCTGTAAACTGTTTGAAAAAATGCCACGCTGGTGAGATTCTTTGTGGCATATGTGGCGCGCTCCGTTCCTGGCCACGGTGAGCAGTAGTACCAGCAGACTGAGTGCTGAGGATTTGCACCCTTCTCCCTCTTCTGCTGGCTGCCTGGGGATGTGGGACCCCCATAGCCTCTTCCTTCTCTGAACTCTTTGGTCCATGTGGGATCTAGCACCTCGTCATCACCCCTGACATTTGCTTCCACTCAGTCCTCCCTGCTAGCCTCCCTCTCAGCCTCAACATTGTGGTAAGCTGCAGGAACGGGGATTTGGGTCTCATCTTCCTCTATCATGGTCTTCCACGATGATGCCCTGGACACCTCCTCATTCTCTAGCAGAAGCTCTTAGGCATCCAGAAGTCCAAGGTCTGCAATTGGGGATGGGGCAGGTGGACGGCCCATGGCATCCCAGTTAGAAGTGTCATCGAAGAGCATTAAAGACTCCACTGTTTGTGGCTGAGATGGCCTTGCTGCTCTGAAGGGGGGTGATAAGGAGCGCTCTGAACTCGCGGCTGAGGTGGAGTGGATGGAAGGCAATCCCATGGAACTGGTAGCACTGCGTGCCATATTATCTACAACTGCCTTGACTTCTTCTTGCCTCACCACTCTGGAAGCAGTTTTGGGGCCTACCAATATAGGCCCTAAACCCAGGTGCCTGCTTGTACCACAGGAAGGTGTATCAGGCGCAGATATTACATGCCCTCTCCCTGCCTCTGCAGCACCAGCTCCATCACCACTACCACCACCACCAGCTATACGGCCATGTCCCCTTTTTGTGGCTTTCTTCATAGTTAAAGCCCTGCAGTGACACTTGTCCTAGAATTTGGGGAACAGAAGAAGATGCAGCATTCAGATGGACCTAGACTTCAAAAATTAAATGCCCTGTAAAAATTAAATGCTCAGACAGCACTAGTGGCCCTGTATTTCACAGAAAACATAAATGCACAAATAAAGGAAGTGGCCCTGTGTTTGACCCAAAATTAAATGCCCAGACAGCACTAGTGGCCTTGTATTAGACAGAAAAAGTAAATGCAGATAAAGGAAGTGGCCCTTTGATTGACCCAAAATGAAATTGCCAGACAGCAGTAGAGGCCTTGTATTATACAGAAAAAGTAAATGCACAGATAAAGGAAGTGGCCCTGTATTTGACAGAAAATGTAAATGCACAGATAAAGGTAGTGAAATATATCTGGCACATACCAGAACTATGCAAGTTTGGTTCCCCTTTCAGTGGCAGCCACCACCAGATACAGCGAGACTGCCCCCCCAAAAATCTTCCCTTTTTTGTCTTGGATGCCTAGATTATTTGCCCTTAGGAAAACAGTGGCATAGTTGAGATATGTCCCCTTTCAGTGGCAGCCACCAGATGCAGCGAGACAGCCCCCCCCCCAAAAAAATCTTCCCTTGGATGCCTAGGTGATCTGCCCTTAGGAAGACAATAGCACAGTTGGGATATGTCCCCTTCCAGTGGCAGCTACCAGATGCAGCAAGACAGGCCCCCCAAAACTTTTCTCCTTTTTTGTCTTGGATGCCTAGGTGATCTGCCCTTAGGAAGACAATGGCACAGTTGGGATATGTCCCCTTTCAGTGGCAGCCACCACCAGATGCAGCCTAGGTGATCTGCCCTTAGAAATCTCCCCAACTGTCCCTACCTAATGCGGAGCTCGTTTAATGGTGCTGGAATGCGTGGTCCTGCCTTTTATACAGGTAGGGTCAGGTGTCCCACCAAGCCAATCACAGTCATGCGTCCAGCTGGCCAATCACTGGCAAGCAGGATGCATGGCCAATCACAGGCAGTCCTTGCGTTTCCTGCCTGGATATAGCACGGCTTACAACACGGTGTATCGCGGTGTTCGTTCGAACGCCGAGCCTGAACACGGACTTCAGAAAAAGTCCGGGTTTATTTATTTATTTATTTTATTTATTAGATTTGCATGCCGCCCCTCTCCGCAGACTCAGGGTTCAGGTTCAGTATACCAAACCCAGCCAAATTCAGCACGGGACCTGAACTGTGCAAGTTCGGTTCACCCAACACTAATTATGATTTAAAACAAAATATGATTACAATATTAAGATGATTATTAATTGAAGATTTAAAATAACAGAGAGGAGCGGCATACAAATCTAATAAATTATTGTTGTTGTTATTATTATTATTATTATTATTATTATTTTATATTGTTATAATACTGGTATAATAATAGAGTTTGATTTTTTTTTTTGGCTTTTTCTCCCCCCCCCTTTTTTCCTTTCCTCTTTCCTTTTCTTTTTTAAAACTATAATTTCTCTTTTTTATTATGTGTAATTGATAAAGCCTTTTTTCTTGTAAGGGTTTTGGAGAATACATAAGGAGGAGTAGGAACTATGGCATATCTGAAGTATTAAAAGAAAAGGATATTATTTTAATAAGGTTTAAAAGAAATTAAGCTTGAATTCAATTAGACGAAAATTGGGTTTCTAGATGACAAAATTAGAGGTCGAGGTTGGGGGGGTTGGGTTGACACCGAAAGTAAATAATTTGGAACTAATAATATTTTGGGGGAGATTAATTATAAGGAATGTACTAACACGATACTGTTTTTATTATAATATGAAAATATTTTTAAATGTATTGAAGACGTTTGTATGGAGAAAAATTTAATAAAATTACCCAAAAGATTCCGATTGCCCCCATTAAAAATCAAATTCCGCCCCCAGGGGGCTTGGGATATATGTTGGAAACCAGTGTTTTAGAGGTTCCTTCAGTAGTCTAATGTAATAACAATAATAATAATAATAATAATAATAATAATAATAATAATAATAATAATTTATTAGATTTGTATGCTGCCCCTCTCCAAAGATTCGGGGACTTACAAAAGGCGAGGAGGTTGGGGGCAGTTCTAATCTCTGGGGGAGTTGATTCCAGAGGGCTGGGGCCGCCACAGAGGAGACTCTTACCCTGGGTCCTGCCAGACGACAATGTTTAGTCGACGGGACCCGGAGAAGGCCAACTCTGTGGGACCTGATCGGCCACTGGGATTCGTGTGGCAGAAGATGGTCCCGAAGGTAAGCTGCTGATCAGCAGAGAAAGGACTAAAACATCATACAAGGGGTACCTCTTGCCAAATTTCTTTAGATCAAAATTCATCAGAAGGTATTTAATTCTATAGTTACATGGAATCATTTTACCAGTTCATGTCCTGTTTCAAAAAATAAAAAATGAATTTGGTTGATCAGTTTGTTAGGGTTTCCCCCCCGATTTTAACTCAGCAGACTTTTTTGCTATTGTTGAGAGCTCTACTGCTCTGAGAAATATTAAGGCCATTCAGAGCCGTTTAACAACATAGAAATGATAAAAGATAACTGCAAGAGTATTTTTTCTGTTCTTCCCTTGTTTTCATATTTTTTATTAATTATTTCTCCTTCATTAAAAGCCAAAGATATAAAGAAATATGATGTATCTCTAAGATTGCACAAGATTAAATACCAATTTGGAACCATTTGGAGCTTTAGATTCAAAGCACGTACCTTTCCCAGTATGTATTTAGTCAGTTTCCACCAAGCTCTTGGTCCACTTTCATCATACTTATTTCCTTTCCTTTTATAGCCCCCCCCCCTTTTTTTGATATTGTAATTCTGTTTTCTCACAGGGCAGCAACAGTTTCTTAGAATATACAATAAGGGATAATATACTTGCAAACTAAGACTCTATATAGATCCATATTTTGTTTTGTTGTGAGGTGATGGGCGCATGCACCGTGCACCGTTGTATGTTTGTTTTTTGTAACTACTTTATAAAATCAATAAAAAATTTATTACAATATATATATATATATATATATATATATATATATATATATATACATACATACATACATACATACATACATACATACATACATACATATCCCTAAAATTCCACTCCCTTTAATTTTGATTTAGCATGTAAGTATGTAACCCACCCCAAATATTAAAGAGCTAATTTAATTTAATTTATTAGATTTGTATGCCGCCCCTCTCTGGAGACTTGGAGCGGCTCATCAGCTATCTTGAAGCCTAATTATTTTTCATAGAAAACATTATAGTATGTAAATCTCTAAATAATTAATAATTCTTTATTAACTTAGTTTTGAATTGTAAGTCTTCTCTGTCCATCAAATTTGGTCTAAAGTATTACTGTTTGGTTCAGTGTCATAAATTGGAACCATGTTATTGCAGTGAACTTGCTGTCTCTTTCCAAATAGAAGCTAGTCCATAAATTAATTTTATAGCAAACTTCTGAAGTGATTGTTAATTGGAGACAAAATAGAATAAAATAAATAGATAAAAATTACTTTAGTAAAACAATATAAGAAAAATTACATGGCTGATATAATGCATAAGAACATAAAAATCCTTTAGAAACAATACTCAATACTGCCCCATTTTTAAATTTCAAATGGAAATTAGTAACTGCACAAAGTTTTGTTATTTAAATATGAAGAAAGCAACTTTGAAAATGTAATGTGGTATATGTGAGCAGAAGGACACTAAAATATGGGAACATTGTAATACTTTAATTAAGGATATCTCGCAAAGTTCCTCACATATTTGAAAGCTGAATAAACTCAGATACTAGATATTTATTTATTTATTTTGTCCAATACACAATTAGGGTTTTAGTGAGTATACAAATGGTAAAATACATAACGAAGGTTATAGAGGATATACTCATAGTAAAATATATCTAAGAAAGAATAGAAGATATAGGAATAAAACATATCAATGAAAGAATATAAGAAGAGATATAGGAATAGAAGAAAGGTATAGGAGATATAGGAGAGCAATAGGACAGGGGACGAAAGGCACTCTAGTGCACTTGTACTCGCCCCTTACTGACCTCTTAAGAATCTGGATAGGTCAACCGTGGATAATCTAAGGGTAAAGTGTTGGGGGTTTGGGGATGACACTATGGAGTCCGGTAATGAGTTCCATGCTTTGACAACTTGGTTACTGAAGTCATATTTTTTACAGTCAAGTTTGGAGCGGTTAATATTAAGTTTAAATCTGTTGTGTGCTCTTGTGTTGTTGTGGTTGAAGCTAAAGTAATCGCCGACAGGCAAGACATTGCAGCATATGGTCTTGTGGGCAATACTTAGATCATGTTTAAGGCATCTTAGTTCTAAGCTTTCTAGGCCCGGGATTGAAAGTCTAGTCTCGTAGGGTATTCTGTTTCGAGTGGAGGAGTGAAGGGCTCTTCTGGTGAAGTATCTTTGGACATTTTCAAGAGTGTTAATGTCTGAGATGCGATATGGATTCCAAACAGATGAGCTGTATTCAAGGATGGGTCTGGCGAAAGTTTTGTAAGCTCTGGTAAGTAGTGAGAGATTTCCAGATCAGAAGCTATGTAGGATTAGGTTTACAACTCTTGAATCCTATTGAAGCTCAAGAGTACTCTGGAATTGGTGGTAAAATAAACATTTTAGATGGCTTACTAAAACTGTGTAGTTAGTAATACTTTCAAAAATCACCCAGAAGAGGAGGTAGTGGTGAAAGAAATTACTCTGAGGACAAATAATGTTGCCAATTAAAATATCTTAAATATTATATACACATGTGTGAAATGCTATCTAAATAGTCCAAATCAAATCAGCTTGGAGATGTCAATTCAACCCAACAATTTTTTAAAAACCCTATTTTAGTGCAAAAATCTAATTCAGTTCAGAGAATCATTGTAGAGAATTTTATTTCTCAATCTCTGTCCTCTAAAATTAGAACTAGTGCAACTGGAAGAAAAGCAAAAGGATTTTGCTTATGTTCTATTCATGAAACAATCTGACATTACAGCTGTGGGCAATATTCTCAGTAGATATTTTTTTTATTGGATATTGATATCCTCAGCCATAACTCTATTTCTTTATCTTTCCTATCAAGACTGATTAACATTTAGACCTCAATTTAATAACAAAAATGATTTATGACAAATCTACAAAGTAATTTAATACCAAAAAAGAAGCTAGCAAACATTTAAAAAGTAATTAACAAAATATTCGCATATTTAATGCTAAGAATTGTATTAAATTATTAAATAGTTGGAACTACTTTCAAAGAAGGAAACAGTTACTTTAGAGAATAAAATTTAATCAGAATATGTTTAAATACACAAAAGGTAACTTATATATGTTCCCAACAATTTTCTTTCCCTTCTATAGATGTCCCTTGTTTCTTTACAACTTCTCTCCTTAACTTCTGTGAAATATTCAATATGTATAAATGGGCTACGACCTCATACTGAAATTCACAAGGGTAAATAGGCCCTTTCTATGAAATCAATGGAATGAGTTCCCATTAAAATACTTGCTAGACATGATTATCAAAATAATCCCAATGCCTTTTATGATATTTTTGAATACATGTTTAGAATACTAGATTATTGGAACAAATACTCTCCAGCCATAATTAATGTTTTGTTTCCATTTAATAGAAACTGTAGAGAATTAAGCTTTATCTAAGAATGACATTTGATCTGAGTTATTCCTTTTGAAGTCAATGTGGTTTATTACTGGCATGCATTGGATTATATTGTTAAGGACATGCTAGCCATTGAAATCGTGTATAAATATGTTTTAAGGATTGGCAGTTGTTAATACTAAAAACAATATTTTCATTAAAAGTACATTCTTTTATCTTTACATTATAAATTTACCTAATTCTAGGAATATTTTAAATAATTTAAAAAACAGTTCTCTATTATTTTAATATTACTTATACACAAATTTTCTATTAAAATAAGTAGCAGCCAGATGATAATCAGGAAAAAAAATTCTTTTCGGAAGAAAAGTATGAATAAATGTATTCTGAAGCAGAAAAATACTTTTATTTATTTCTTAACTTCCAAACATATGAACATTTTTTAAATTACATATTTATGGTTATACATGTTTATACATTTGAAATATTACTTTGCAATCTTTATAAGAATCAAAATGTATTCTCTGCACTAAGATGTATGGTAATTCAACATTCCTACGTGAAAGAAAATTATTTTTTAAACCTCTTTTTTGAATGAAAATTATTTTTTAAGCTTCTTTTTGTACAAAAACAAGAAATGATGGCTTACATGAAGAATAATATATTTCAGCTGCAATGATGTGATTTTCTTGTTATAGATTATTTACCTGATTCTTGTGCCTATCTGTGTTTCTGAAAAAAACATAATGTGACATATATTCTTATAAATATTGCATGGACTTTTTTCTTGCAAAAATTATTTTATAGTTTCATCCTCTCATAAAATTACAGACTTTCTATTCTCTGTTTTATTGGAAATAAAGAAACCACATAATTTGGATTGTTGTGTAATGGTATGTTCGTCCCTCAAATATGACACTTTTATAAGATGCAAACTATACATGCTTTAGCATGTTCTTCTTGAAATAGTGTACATAGTGATCATTAAAAAGAACTCCCTGTGAAGCAATGGCTACAGAATTGAAATGTCACATTGGACTACATAGCGTTGCTCCAGCTCAGACGTGTATCAACATCTATCACTCAAGCACACACCCCCAAACATGCTTTATTCCATTTTCTGATTAGAGATTACAGTTGCTTAAGTTGTCTTACAGAGTGTCATTGGTTTGAATGACAGATGCCCAGGTTAGACTGCTATCTTTCCTATTTTTATTTAGATATAAAACCAATATTGCTGAAAAGCTATTATGTCATAAGATATTTGTCCAGTTGTTTAAACATAAAATATCTATATTCATGCATCCTCAGAAACAGGAATAATTTTCAGCTGAAATGAAAATACTTTTTAAGAAGCCATAAAAAGTATTCTTGATTTCCTTCCCCATTAAAATGTGTAAGATTGATTTCTTAGATTATCCCAAATTATCTAAACTACCTTTCCAGAATGTGATAATAATATCAAAGAAGAGATTCCTATAAAAAGGAGAAAAACTCTCTTGGAAATACTTAAGAAAAGTTTACCAAACGCACAGCTTTCTAGCAGGTCATTTTTATGATATAATACAAAGAAAACATAACCTTTTGGTTACATATTCATACATTTCAGTTGTTTACTAATTTCTTAACAAAATCAATACATGACAGTGGTCAATTCTTTAAAAAAACCAGTTATATCTGTATCCCAAAGCAAAAGATAATATGCAACAAACCATTTGCATGGAGAATAGTCTTGCTGCTGTCCCACTGATTTCTATGGGACTCATGTATGCAATTTGTAAATTTCAGCTAAAATAAATGAAGTCATGCTATTC